>NC_143565.1:100428750-101073125 GCF_054136105.1 Typopeltis vanoorti
GAGTTTGCCACTGAATCTCCAAGGTTTGATTCCTGTTCTCAAACTCTTTCATTTTTCCTTCAATAATCTTTGTGTATTTTAGTCTACAGCTCACATCTGAGAGCTGCTCAACTTTTATTCGCTTTAAAACTTTCTTACATGTTATTCTTTTCAATATGAAATTCAATTTTATCCTGCTCAAGACTAAATAGTGATCACTTCCAATTTCAAATCCTCTGTACACTCTGGTGTCCTGCACCAGGGAGAAAACATCACTATCAACAATAACATAATCAACAATAACATAATCAGCTTGTATATATATATGTTAATTTTGTCACCTAATAGATAATAATAGGACTCCAGTTTTGTGGTAAAAGTGTTTTTTTTTTTTTTTTTTTTTTTCCTCATCAGAGGTCAGACAATAATTGTTGTAATGGCTGGTCAGTAACTTTAGTAAACTGTGCAGATTGTAGTGCAGCTTGTTTCTTTGTATATATGTGTATGCTCCAGATGATAACCTTGATATGAAGGTCAAAATGTTGAGTGTTCATTTTGGTTTATATTAAACTAAAGTTTTGCTCTAACATGGTCGCCATAATAGTTGTCTATATAATTTTTCATAATGTACTATGTTATCATAGAGTAATAACTTTAATTTATTATTATTATTTGACACCTCCAGGGAGTCCATAGAGTCATCGAGGGAGGGCACCTGCTCTACAACTCTGTCTCCACCAACTCAAACCACCAACTAACTGCAACTACACCAACGCCGTCTACCACCGATCACCACCACTAGTATTTCCTCTGCAAAATTCTAAGAAAAATTTATTCCACATTAACAAGGCAAAATCCCTTTACCAACTTAAAACATCTCAATTATGTTCTCTTTCCATCAGTAATTATTCCATCAGTAATACATGATGGAATATATTCATGAGATTTTGCAGATTTCATACCCTCAGTCTGTCTTCATAATCCACATTCCAAAGGCCAGTTACCACCTTAGTCAATCTTCTCTGGAATATTTTTAATACATCCTCACTGGCATGAAAACCAGGTGACCAAATTTGTGCACAATAATCCATATGAGGCCTATATATAGAAACTAATCAAGGCCCATGAGAACTCTGACTTCATGGAGGACAGATGATGCTGATAATACATGTATCCCTCGATTAATGCGGTTAATTAATCTCTCGTTGTTACCGTGTATATCAAAATCACGTTAATCAAATATAATAATCAATGGTAAAAATTACAATTTGTCCATGATCCATTACTGTATTAATAATTTGTTTTATATGGTACTCTTTTAGGAAAGATAAAAAATTAATGTAAAGTAAATGTTTAATAAATACTTGTACCTACATTATTTACTACAATTTTTTTATCAAAAGAAGTTATCAAGAGTCATTTGAACAATTTTAGTTTTTTTCTTATTGGCATAAATTCTATGATAACAAACAAAATGATTCTCCAGACCTCGGCAAATAAGCAATAAAACATAAAGAAAAAAACACTGCAAATATAATACATGATGGTACAAATTAAGTGGATCTAATATTATTTCATAGCCGAATATAGAAACTACAAGGATTTCGTGCCGAATATATAGAAACTAAAAGTTTTGGCGGTTGCTTATGCAAGCATAAGCAACCTTATGGGCAACTCGTAGTAAAGGTGGAGTAAGCTCCATATCACTTTTTTTAGTATTTCCCATAATGTAAAGCACATCTCCTAGAGGATGTATATGATAAATAAGCCTTTGGCTCTCTATTTCAGTAATACATGATGGTTTATTTATTTTCAGTTAAAGTCTAGAAATTATTGAACAAAGAAAAAAAGACAACTAAACCATACTATACTGACATCGGAATTTGCAGCATATCTCTCAGATACAATTTACTATCAAATATCACAAACCTTTACGTAACACGTGTTAAACCAAACTGACAGCGAAAAACAGTGCGGAATATCACTCGTAACATATGAATGCACAGCTACTCATGACCTTCAAGCTATACACTGAATTGTGTAAGAATATTTATATTAAACATTTTGCATGTATACGTCAGATCAGCTGTGAGCTACGCAGGGTTAAAGACACATTAATCAAGACTTGCTGCGTATATCAAGGGATTACTGCAATTAATTTCAGCACTTTAATCAAATGCCGTGTTAAGCAAAACCACGCTAAGCAAGGGATACCTGTATTTGTTTTCAAATGAACATAAATTTTTATATATACTAAGAGTAAGTTTTAGCATGTAGTGTGGTCGGTAAGTAGGATTCATTGCCTAAGATCATGGTGAATGTGGTTTTATCAAACTACAGGGTGTTCGGGATAAATTTGACATATTTATAATTAATTATATTTTTCCGTAAGTTACATGTATTAACACACACTTCTCTTCATTTAAAAGTTTGGACCCTTCTTCATTCATATACAAGATGTCAGAAAGGATGGATAGCTGGAACCCACCTGAATCATGGAAGAGAATAACTTGTATCATGATGATTCGTGCCCGCCATCAAAATAAGGATATTACGACTGCTGCCCAATGCTCCCTGAATACAGTAAAAACAATCAGGCATGAACTAGAGACTTGCAATGGTGACTACGAGGATGTAGCAAGAAGAAAGATCCCTAGCAGACGATCTGATTGCGTTCGTACAGCAGAATTCCTCGCAAATCTGCAGGAACAGGTGTTGAAGAACCCTGGCATTGGAATTCGGGCTTTGTTCGTGGAGTTGCTAACTGTAGTCAAGCCCTGGATAACAAGGGTAGCCAATGGTAGGCCGTATGTATGGCAGCAGGATTCGGCCCCTTGCCACACCTCTGGGAAAAGTCAAAAATGGTTGTCTGAAAATTTCTACGACTTCACCAGTCCAAATGTTTGGCCTCCAAACTCCCCAGACCTTAACCCCATGGATTATTTTGTATGGGGCGCAGTTGAAAAAGACACCAATCGCACTTCCAGTAATACAAAAGCCCAGTTAATGGATAAAATTAAAACAGTTTTTGCGGCCCTTCCCAGGGAGACTGTAGCATCAGCTTGTTCGAGGTTCCGAAGCAGAATTGAAGCTGTGATCGATGCTAATGGTGGTTATTTTGAGTAAATCTTGTTGATAGTATTGTAATTAACTCTGCCTGTAATGTTTTTTTGTCAATTCATTAAATTTAATAGATACAGAGAAGATTTTCTTTTTCTTTACGAAACTGTCAAATTTATCCCGAACACCCTGTATGTCTTCAGCCATGGTTTGATGAAGTGTGTTCTGCTGAAGACTTCCCATGAGAAGTCTTTGACTCCATGGAGGCCAGATGATGCTGATAATATTTGTTTTCAAATATTAACATAAATATAAGAAACAGAAATTTTATATACTGAGAATGTTAAAACTGTTTTATTCAGGTTAACTTCGAGGACTTTAAGGAAGGCTTTGTTTGCCTGTTAACCCAGTCTGTTGGAGTTGAGGATACTTATTCTGAAAGGAATGATGATAATGATGTTATGGCAGCCCCACCCCACCACTCAGGTTAGTATTTCAATGAAAGCAAGAGATAAAGCATTTTATTACTAAGATATAAAAATTGATTAAAAAAAAAAATTGTAATATTACATTACTTCAGTTTTCTGTATTCTGTTTTATCATTTTGGAGATTGCGTGTGTAGCTAGTAGTTTTGGAAGTCATATTAATTTATGCACACAACTTCATATCATGATATTCTTAATATGCAGCAGTATCCTTTTATCTCTCAGTTGATCATTCATCAAAGACTTCATCATATGCTTGTTTGTGGAATGTAATATGTTTGTTTTTAAAAAAAAAAATATAGCAGGTGAGAATAGCAATGTGTTTGGGTTTCAAATATATAGTGTGGTAGTTCATGAGACACTTTAGAGCTTGGTTACCTGTGAGAAAATGAATTAACTGATAATTCTGAATGACATAAACTATAATTCTATATTAAAAGAGAAAAATGCACAGCAGTTACTAGTAGCCATATTATTATTATTACCCCAAGACTTCATGGAGTCAAAGACTCATCTGGGATGTCCTTTTATCACACACACATCTCATCATACCATGTCTTAAACACACTCAAACTCCTTGCAGACACCACACTCTCAAGCAAGGCATTCCAATCATTCACAACTCTGCATGAAAAAAACTTGCCTCTCACTCCCCTACTTACACCCTCTTTATACAGTTTCCAGGGATGACCTCTGGTTCTCCCCTGATCTCCCACTATTTTCTGTAGAACTTCTCCAGCATTGATCCTATAACAACCCCTTACCAACTTGTAGGTCTCTATCATATCTCCCCTCTTCCTCCTGTCCACTAGACTCGGCAAATTGCATCTTCTCAGTCTTTCCTCATACTCGACATTCCAGAGGTCAGAAACTACCTAAGTCAGTCGCCTTTGGACCCTTTCCAACATCTCTTCATCCTTCTAATAATATAAATTCTTCTATAATTCTTATAAATTCTTCTAAGTAATATAAATTACTTTAGTGAAGAAAAGGCCATAAAATTTATGAATACTATAAAAGAAAGAGACCAAATTTATATTGTGTAAAAAATAATTGTGCAGATTATTATTATTAATGCCATCTTCAAGGAGTTCAGTAAACTCACCCTGAGAGTTTCACTGATTATGCACCTGCTGTGACACCTATAATCCACTCCACTCACTTGAGACTAATCTTTAACTCATATTCCCTTGTTCATCATACTCTTTATTAAGCACACACGAAATCTTAGCTGTTAAAAAAATTAATTCTATTAACTCTGTATGAACTTATCATGCAGAGTTAATGGAATTAATATACTACTCTGTGTTTTTTTCTTTCTTTCTGTTGCGTTGTAGCAAATTTTGTTTGTCTGTCAGTGAGTAAATTATACTTTGCAAAACATTTTATTCATGTTATATTCTTTTACCCCAGTGTGAGCAAAAAAGTTAATGTATGAATTATCTTGATTACTAGGCTACTTGTATGGCTACTAGTGTGAGTAAACAAGTTATCTTCATGACTAAGCTACTTCTATATAGAAGTTAACTTCACATCAAATTATTATTACACAGCATCTCTATGGATACTGAAGACTCATCTTGGGAGACCCACACTAACTTTTATACCCACAAAGTTCATCATACTTCTCCTTAAAGTCATTCACTGTCAGGGTACTCAACTAATTCTGGTAATCCATTCCACTCATTCACTATTTTCCATGCAAAAAATCTAGTCCACACAAACCCTTGCTAACCACAATCTTGCACAACTTCCACAGATATCCCCTAGTTCTCTGTTTGTGATATATTGAAAATTTTTCTTTGTGTCAGTTATATAAAATCCCTTTAATATCTTATAAGTTCCTATCATATAACCTCTTTTCTGTCTATCAACTAAACTTTTGTAACCCAAACACCCTCAACCTATCCTCATAGAGAGCATTCCACTGACCTGTCACCAATTTGGTCACTCATCTCTATATCTTTCTCTATATCAAAATTCGCAAAGAAAATGTGCCATTACGTCCCACAGTGGATGGCATTGATTCCCCCACATACAAAGTAGCTAAACATTTGGCCAAAGCTCTCTCACACTATACTGGCAACACACCTTCATACATAAAAAAAAACTCAGCCCACTTCAAAGCCAACATAGAAAACCTTACACTCAAACACACTGACATAATAGTCAGTTTGGATGTCTCCTCCTTATACACAAATGTGTATAAGGAGGAGACATCCAAAAACTAAAAGAATCCTTAGAGCTAATCCAAGCAAAATTTCCACCCGATATCACAGCCCTATTTCAGTTCACAATGAACTCAGGCTATTTTGTTTGGCAAGGAAAATTCTACAAACAAATAGAGGGGACAGCCATGAGTTCTCCACTCTCCCCACCCTTGGCCAACTTTTATATGGAGACTTTTGAAGAGAAAGCCTTAAACTCTGCCCCACAAAAACCAACCACTTGGCTTCGCTATGTAGATGATGTATTCGCTATTTGGCCACATGGCTCCTATGCACCTCTCCTTCTTAACACACTTAAACAACCAACACCCTAGAATCAAATTTACCCTGGAAGAGAAAAAAACAATTGCATTCCTTTCTTAGATACACTAGTCACCCGCCAGCCTGATGGAACCTTGGTTTTCTCAGTGTATAAAAAACCCACCCATACAGGCAGATACATTCACCAACAATCCCCCCCCCCCTCACAACAATATGGAGTCATTAAGACACTACACAACAGGGCTAAACTTATCTGCCCAAATGACAATGCCCTAACCACAGAACTAAACCACATTCTCAACACTTTCTCAGCCAATGGCTACTCCCTCCCCCCCCCCCCAAAAAAAATCCAAAAAAAATTGAAACCAGTAAACCACAATTTCCCCCCCCCACACACACACCCACAACAAGGATTACTCTAAATCCATCACCATACCTTATATCTGAGGCACCATCACTCGAAAAAAATCACATAATTCTTAAAAAAACATAACATAACTTCTTGTTACAAACCATATAAAAAAATTGGCATCCCTTATCTGCTCTACAAAAGACCAACCTCCCCCCCCCCCTAGACCTACCTGGTGTATACCAGGTCCTTTGCAGCTGTAAGCTGTCCTACTTTGGCCAAAAACAGGCAGGACAGCAAATATCAGAATTTCGGAACACAAGGACTACATCCGTTTTCACCAATACAGCCACTCTGGTCTTGCTGACCATGCGCTGGATACCTGCCATAGAATACGGTGGAAGAAAGCCAGGATAATACACCGTAGCAAATACAGATATGAAAGGCTTTTCATGGAATCAACTTCAGCCCTAAGAAACGAGCCTAACTGCAACAAATTTGGCTGCATGAGACCCTCAAATTTGGGAAACCTACATCAGAAGACCTTCAGCCCATTCGCCCAAAAATAGCGACATTGCCCGCTAGAGGGCACCATCAGGACTTTAGGAGAAATAATAGCTTTTTACTTCTTCCTCACTTACTGTTTTGTTGTGCCTGCGTGCACGTGTCTTATACTTAAGTTCTTGAAAATGACAACGTGACAGTGCCGAAATATTGAAATATAATTTAAAATTATATTATATTGAAATATAATATAATTTTAATATTGAAATATTAAAATAAAATTTATTTTAATGTATATCGTAGTATGTTGTAATTTCCTTAAATTATACAGTGAAAATCATCTCTATATCCTTTCTACCATCTCCTGATCTACAAGAAACCCAGGTGACCAAATCTGTGCAAATTGACTCAGTATTTCATAATGCACAGCATCCCCTGCACTTTAAACATGTATTGTGCTATGCATTATGGAAATAGTCACTACTCAGACCAGTTTTGATCTTTATTGAGATATATGGGGGTATTTGACCTCAATAAAAGTTGAATCTGGGTAGTGATGTACCCTTCCTATACACATGAAAAATGGGGTATATACTATACATTATGGGATACTGAGGCAATATGATATAAAGTCAACAGCCAATGTATACTTGTACACAGGTAGTCTAGTGATAAAGATACTTTGCATGCATGCTCGTGTGTGTATACAGATGCACATACTCGGCTAAAATAAAGGAGTAAAACAAGAATTTAATTTCTTGTGAAGTATGCTCTGTTGTCTGCATTAATTCCATTAAATGTTAAAAATGAGGCTGTATCATATTGCAAATCTGTATCAGCCACACAAAATTTAATGGATATCAAAAAAACTAAATGTATTCATAGATGATTCTCTTTTAACTTTGTCAAATGCTTTTTCAAAGTCAATAAATGCAATATGTGTTTCTATTATTAATTTTAGGCAAAAGGCCGGGTCTATACATGATCGTCCTTTTCTAAATCCATTCTATACTTCTAAAATAAAGTTTTCGGAATATTTCATTAGTTTGCTATTTAAGATTCTGCTATATATTTTGTAACAGGAATTTAGTATACTGATACCTCTATAGTTTTTAGGGTCATCTCTTATTACCTTTTTTAAAGACAGGAATCACAATTGCTTTTTTCTATTCAATTGGGGGATACCAGTTGAATAAATTTTATTTAAAAATAATAAGAGTCTTCCTTTGAATCTTTTTCCTGCGTATTTATACAGTTCTGAACCTAGCTTATCTTCTCCAGGTGATTTTTCGTTTCTTGTTTCTTTCAGGCTGGATTCTAATTCTTCTTTAGTTATTTCCTTTTCATTTTTGTTAATTGTTTTACAGTTGTCTTTTTTAAAATATTTGTCTGTTCACAATTCTGTGTAGTAATTTAGAAATTCTTTTAATTTCAATTCGGTGTTGAATTTCATGTTTTCTTTGGTATCTGCATTTAAGTGTTTCAAAATCTTATATACATTGGGTCTTATTTTATATAAATCATGTTCTAAATTAGAAACAAATTTGTTCCATGATTCTCTGTCTTTTTCTAACTTCTCTTTTAGCTATGGCTCTTATTCTTTTATATACTATTTCATCTTCTAATCTTTTACTGCTTAACCATTTGTGATAGGCTTCTTTTTGATTATTTCTTTGATTGTATCATCCCAGATCTTCAGTTTTTTTCCTTTTATTGAATTTTTTGGTCTTTCCTAAGCTTTTATTTGCTTCTGCATTTAGTATCATTTTTATATTAAGTCTTTCTATTTCTTCATTTTGTTTTATTTTATCTAGATATTGGTTAATTCTTTGTTCATATAGCCATTATACATTTGTGTCATTCAATAGTCTAGTTTTATAAACAAATGTTTCAAATTTTCTTTCTGTTCTTGTTACTTGTAGCCATTTAGGTGGTAATCATAATTTTATTTTAACAAGGAAGTGGTCACTGCTTATTTCATATCCTCTGTGAACTCTAACATCTAGTGAAAATTTTGATGTCTTTTCATTTAATATAAAGTAATCTAATATTGATTTTCATCCTCTTGCTGCCCAGGTATATTTATGTATGTCTTTATGTTTATAGAAGGAATTCATTATTTTTAGGTTATTATAAACTACAAATTCAATTAATTTTTTATCATTCCTGTTTAGAGTTTGTTCTCCATGTATTCCTATGTTATTATTAATTTTCGTGTTTCCAATTCTTGCATTTAAGTCTCCTAAATTTATATAATCATTTTTATTTATTTTATTATATATGTTTTGTAACTGATTATAAAAATCAATATTATCCTGTTCCCTTCCTTCTTCTGGGGCATATAAACCAATTATTGTTAAATAGCTTCTATTTATTTTTATTCTAGCTTCTATTATTCTTTCATTCCATAATTTATAATGTTTTAACTGTTTTGAAAGGGAGTTATGAATCCAAATCATGACTCCTGCTTGTGCTCTTTGATCTCCGTCGACTCCACTGTATATCACATTAAAATTTTTGGTTCTCATAGTTCCTTTTAATTTCTTTTTTGTTTCAGTGATTACTGTTATTTTAAAATTTCTTTCATTTAATAATTGGTTTAATTCTATTTCTTTATATGCTATTCCTCTTACATTCCAATTTGCTATGTGTATTATATTTTGTCGTTTCCATTTTTGTTTTACCTTTTCCATTCCAGGGTCGTTTCCCATAGATTCAATCCAATTATCTTTTTCTGTCAGCTTACAAGTAGAATTATGTTCTCTATGTCAGGGGACTAGCCTGACGATGGAATAGTTCAGTGGTTGGGCTGCTACCTTAAGGCTTCTGAACTAACCTTCTACCAAATTTAAACCCATAGGAGGAATAGGGTATATTGAAGGGGGAAAGAGTAGATTATAGAAGAATAAAGTAAGGTTTATAGAGAGGGCATAGTTGTAAGGCCAGAAATGAAAAGACTCCATGGCCTTCGAGTACTCTAATAGCATAAGGGTCATAAAATAAGAAGAGTTGGCTGATAAGGCCTTATAGGAAAGATTAAAGTAAGTGGATCTTCCTCAAAGTAGAATGAGGGGATTATAGATCCAGCTAGTGGTCCATGGGAGTGCTGCTTCCCTTACAATTAAGATGATTGGCCCTGTTGGTCCACGAGTCCTTATTCAGTATATTCAGACCACCCCACCACACACATGGTGGGCTCCTCTATCCGCCACCCAGGGGACGCGCTCTCTAGGGGTTACAGGGTCCCCCGAGAGATAATATTTCTTTTAACTTTGTTAAAAGAAACATATTATTTAACATATTAAAAGAAAGACAAATACCAAATAATATCATAAAAGCTATCACAAGTATATATGAAAATAATCGAATACAAATAAGATTAAATCACAAGCTATCATATACGATAGAGATAAACAAAGGGGTCTGACAGGGATGTCCCCTCTCAGCAACTCTTTTTAATATCTACTTAAATGAAATAATAATAAAATGGAATAAAACTTTACATTAAGGAATTAAACTTTCTCTTACAGTAAACTTAAACATTCCTCTTTGCCAACGACCAAATAATAATTACAAATTCTGAAGATAACTTACAGAAAGCTATTTTAGATCTAAATGAGATATCCAAAGATTATGGTATGATAATATCAACAGAAAAATCAAAAACGATGGCCTTTAAGGGACAAGATCCAGCAAGAACTAAAATAGTAATAGATAACAAGATCTTAGAACAGGTGAATTCATTTAACTACCTAGGATGTATGATCACATATGAAAAAGATGTAAATAAAAATTGCAAAATATTTAAAAATAACAGGTGTAATTAACTCTATATTTAAACCAAACCTAGTTCAAAAACAAACCAGACTAAAAGTATACAATACATTAGCTCCACCAGTCTTAATGTATGGAAGTAAAATCTGGACAATAAAACAAAACGACAAACAAAGATTAACAACAGCAGAAATGAAGTTTATGAGAAAAACTGCAAAGTATATCCTATTTGATCACAAAAGAAATGAAGAAATTATGAAAGAATTAAATCAAGAACCAGTAATAGAAAAAAATTAAAAAATATAAACATAAATCGATGGAACACGTTCAAAGAATGAAAACAGAAAGATTACCAAAACAAGCCTTAAAGTACAAGCCATTAGGAAAAAGAAAACCAGGATGTCCTCTTAAATGATTCAACGATGACTTCTAAGGCTGGAACAGGCCATGCTAGGTCTAAATCCTTGATAGATGATTCTCTAATACATACAGATATTGTGTTTATTATTATTTCTATAGAGATCTCTATAGGGTCTGAAAATATCATTAGAAGACCATGCTTACCATTACATAAATACTTGTCATACTTCTTAAAATCAGTCACTGACAAAGCCTTCGTGACCACCTCTGACAGCTCATTGCCACTGTTCAAGTAAAAAAAAAAATCTTATCCTCGTGTCCTTGCCAACCACATTCTTATGCAACTTTCAAGGATTATCCCTTGCTCTCCCCCCCCACCCCCAATCCTCTCATGTACTGAAAACTTTCTTTAGCATTCACTCTGTAAAGCTTCTCTGGTAGCATATCTATCATGCTCTGCCTATCTGCTGAATTTCATTGTCTGCAAATCTTCATTTATCTAGCTTCACAAACCACTCACAATTCTGGTGACTCCACCACATCCATCATTTCCAAGAAATACTGGCAACCAAATCTGTGTGCATTAGAAAAAAAGTCATATCAAATTCTTATAAAGAAGGTTGACTTCTGATCCCTGCTTGTTAATGTGTTTCTTGACATTCAAGGGATCTTTAGCTATGATGTCCACTTCTGCAATATTTTTATTCCTTTTTAATCATTTCTACTATTTTTATTCATTAATTCTTTGATTGTTTTTTGGCTGCTTGGCTAATTTCTTCTCAGTATAATCTGATTTCGAGATCATGAATTACCCATCTTATTTGTTTTTTGTTGCTCACAAGCTTGAGTTGATTTTTGAAGGTTCTTCATGCTGCTGCTATTTTTTTTCCTATGGTAAAACCCATCCACAAGAGGTTAGTCAACTTATAGTACTGTGGGTGGGCAAGAAGAAACTCGTTTGCATTTAACTTGAAGAAATGTCGATTGTATTCCTTGGGAAATATGTAAAATGGCAGACTGTTCTAGAGGGCAGCAGTGAAAGGGATGAACAAAGAAGAGGAGAAATTTGTTCTGTGAGTTTGAAGATGCATTATGAGGAAGTGTTGACTATTCGCTGCAAATGAGATGGGGGGGGGTATTATTGATTCTAATTCTGATGAATGGTGGCCATAGAAGTATTTGTAGAAATGCAAGCAGTGGAGACTTCTGTGGGAAAGTGAGTTAAGTGTATTAGTGTAAAAGGGATCATTAATCAGTCTGTCTGCCCTTTTCTGTGCAGTGTCCAGTATCTTTAGGGTGCTCTTCTGGGAACCACCCCAAATTTAAGAGCAATATTCAGTGGTCGGACAGATTTGGGATCTCTATAAGGTTAGAAGTTGTTAGGAGTTATAGTAATTTATTTACTAAAATAAAGAGCCAAAAGGCTTAAATATAAAAAAAAATAGTAATTAAAAAAAAAAAAAGAGTAATTTATTTCATATGGGATTCTCCCTCCCTTTCCTTCCCTTCCATGTCCCTTAGGATGGGTTGAATTTCTAATGAGAGATTAAGTATTTATTTTGTGACTAGATCTGTGTGTGTGTGCACACGGGTTGGTTTGCCTGTTCTGAGGGATGAAAAACCCGAGTTTCCAGGTGAAGAGACCCTCTAACTCCATATGATACTGGCTAACTCACCTTTAGTTAAGAGACAAAGGCCCCTCACATTATGGACGGGATTCAAACCCAAGTCTTTCCGACCAAATGGCTTCGTCTATATCTTATATTGACTTCGTCAATATAAGATAATGTTTTACGTTATCTTATATTGTTCCACTTTACATCTACCTTATTTAACCCCTTGGAGTATATTTAGACATTGCTTCTGTTAGATAGTTCTCAAATATGACCCAAGCTGCATTGATCTCCTTTCCAGCCAACTCCTCATTCCATGCTACACCTGAAAACTGTCTCCTGAGCTTCTCATGAATGATCACCAGCTATGTAGTTCCACATATACCCTTTCTTCACAAAGGTTCTCATTACTGCAACCATCCCAGATAATCACTTGTTGGTCACTCTCACCAACTGGAAGGTGATTTGACACTTAATTTATAATAACATCCTCTGATGAGATGATCAAATCCAAGACCCTTAATCTTCTTGTGTGCCCTCTGTTACTGTCTGAGGTAGTTGTTCCTCAAAAACTTATTCATTTTCTATACTTCCAGTTACTATTTCATTATCCTAGTCTGTATTGTCATAATTAAAATTGCCCATAATGATCACCCTTTCTTATTTGCTTGACTAATTTGATTATACATTCCATGGTCACTACCATTCACAATACCAGGTCTATAACAACATCCAACTAAGTATTTCATTCTATTCACTTCTATCTCCCACCATGCTGGCACTATTTCCCTTTTGCATCTCTACGTGGTATGGACATAACTCTTTCTCTATCATCAAAAGCACTATCCCTCCCTTTTTTACCCTTTCTATCTTCAAGAAACACATCATACCTCTCCATCTCTATTCCTGTCAGGATGTCATCCTCATCTAACCATGTCTTACTTATTCCAACAATTCTTGGGTGAGCAGACTCAATTAATGCAACTATTTCATTTGCCTTACACTTCTAGTATTTGTATACAAACATGCCAGCAAAGGTTGGTCGATTGGTAGAGCCTCTGCTACTAATGGCTCAGTTAAGTAAGTTTGAGCGCGGTTAGTAGTTGGAAGGGACCAATCGTTCGATGCTGTTGGCACACTCCCTCAATGAGTCTTTTGACTCCCTGGAGGTGTCAAATAATAATAATAATAATAATAATAATAATAACAGCTCATTCCTGGATCTATAGCAAGTTTCACTGATATCACATATATACATAACTTTAGCCATTTATTTTCTCCTTATTCATCTTAGAACCTTCTTAAAATCTGTTTTCCCTTGATCCAGGTTATCTCCTTCGCTTTTTGTCTACACATGCATTCACATCCTCTTGGAGCATCAACCTTTCTCACGTTATTGTGTTCCCCTGCCCACCCTGAGCCTTCTCATTTTCCTGTTTGTTTTGTACACTTGTTCTCTCATTCTCTATATTCATGCTACCCACTTCGATCTCTCTTTTCTTACTCTCCCACTCTTTCACATTGCTTCTTATATCCATTATTTTATTGTTGTAGAAATAACTTTTTCCATAAACCATGATAACTAATGCTAACGTGGTACAGAGTTGAAGGCAGAAAGAAAATGGAATGTATTGAGCTATTAAGAGATAATTACCTAAAACAGCATGTGGTGGAAAGTAGCTGGGATTTAACAGTGTTGAATTTCATGATGATAATAGCAGAGGATTTGCCAATAACCAAATTACATAAACTCTTTGCCTCTGAACTGGGAGAGTGATCTTGCTGTGGGAGGTGGCTAAGCATCTGAAAGTTTTAGTGCATGGTAAGTGTTAAAATAAAAATGGTAAATATCATACAGCTACAAGTTTGCAAAATTGAACATCAGGTTATTTATTTATGCATATGTCTTTGTGAAACTTGCAAGTGAAATGTACAATCACAATTACATAAAATCATAAATTATATAAAAGGCATTCCAAGTCTTCCTTTTTTAAACAAAGAGCAAAAGTAATTTGTTGTGATCAAGTCAGGAAAAATTGTCATCCTACTGCACTAAATGACATGCCTGCATGTTCTCTCAACACATCACAATGTGTTGAGAGAACATGTAGCTATATCCAAGGTTTTATTAAAGAGCAGTTGTGACGTGTGAAAAATCGGAAAAATCTTGATCCATTAGAGAAAACCCATTTTACTTTGCATCATCATCTTCTAGCATGAGGAGGAGTTCTGCTGATACTTCGAGGGCTATGAGAGTGGCTATGAGCATAACGTCTTAGTGGTGAACGGGACCTTGTTCTTCTATTTCCTCCATAACCACCACAATACTAACTACAGGTCAATGTCCAGACTGGAAAGCCAATCCAAGACCTCGTCCATCACCTTGTTGATGTCCTGTAGGCCACCACCGTGAAATTGGCGCCTTGGGCAGTCGTTCACAATATGAGTAAACGTCTGAGCCACGGGAGAACAATCACAATAAGGGTGGTCCAACAGCCCCCATTTATATAGTAGGTAGTCACAACTGCCCTGGTTAGTTCTGATCCTGTTGATTGATGACCAGATCTTCCTAGAAAGAGCAAAAAAAAACTAGGCTGCAGAGCACAGGGATCTTCTCCGAGGAAGCTGTTTGTTGGGAGATTGTTGGACCAGTATTCTTTCCACATGTCAGGCGTTGATGGCAGGGTAGCCGAAGAGAGTTCGTCCATGGCCCAGAGAGGCTTTCTAGATTTTAGGCGAAGACTAGGTGGATTTATAAGAGTCTGGTGCAGGGGCAGGAGTGTGTTGCTCATTGCTTTATTAAATTCTTTAAACAATACGTCTTCTCCGTATGTTTGGTGGAGCAATGTTAGATAGGACAGGCAGCCAGGAGAGAGGGATGCTTCTCACTGTCTCACTAATTGTGCACGTGGTAGAGTTTAGCTGAGTGTCTATAATGTTGGTGTGAGCACTTCTTTCCCAGATAGTGGCACAATATTCTGCTGCAGAGAATGCGAGGGCTAGTGCAGATGACTTCTGCGCCACAATCCCAGGTTGTTCCACTGAGCCTTGAAATGATATTATTTGTCGTTTTAATTTTATTGGACAGGGGTGATTTGCCTTTTATAGGTTAGGCTTCTGTCCAGGCTCGCTCCAAGATATTTCGGGTGAAGCTTGTATTCTACCATTTTTCCACAGAAAGAAAGGTCGAGGTGTCAATTCGCTTCTGCATTATTCAGGTGAAATACTGTGGACATGGTTTTTGTTGGATTTGGCTTCAAGTACTGCTGCTTGAAGTACTCTCCCAGGATGTTCAAGTCTGTGTTCAAGGTTGATTCCAGGTTGGCAAAGGAGGTAGTTGATGTAGGATTGCTAGGTCATCAACGTACATATACTTGCTTGAGCTGGTGTGTGGTAAGTCATACACATAGATGTTAAAAAGTAAAGGAGATAACACAGAGCCCTGAGGGAGACTCTTGTGAAGGAATCTGGGCCTGCTCTTTTTTCCGCCAATATACTGTGGACATGGTTTAGACCTGGATCTTTCTGTTGGAGAGAATGGATTCAAAAAGTGGAAAGTTTTTTTGCACTTTATATTTCTTAGCTTTAGAGGAGGTCCCTGATCCAGACTGTGTCATAAGCTGATGTTAGGTCAATGAAAGAGGCTCCAGATTGAAGTTTCTTCTGAAAGCCTGCTTCAATCTGTGTTGTCAGGGCCAGGACCTGGTCACAACAACTTCTTCCTGGCCTGAAGCCAGCTTGTTCAATCGGGAGTGCTCTTTCGATGAGTGGAGAAATTCTTTTAAGGAGAATTCTTTCAAAGAGCTTAATGGCGGAGCAAAGTAAGGAGATAGGTCGTAGATTTTTCACATAATTTGAATCTTTTCCTGGTTTGGGCACGGCAATTATTTTGGCTTCCCGCCACAGATTTGGTAGTTTGCTAGTCATTATAATTTCTGAGAAAAGGGTGGCCAGCCATGTTTGGCCTTGTTGACCAAGATATTTTAGAAACTCAGGGAGGATTCCATCCACTCCTGCAGCCTTGCCAGACTTAGTGAGTTTTAAGGCTACCTCTTCCCGAGATACTGGCTGTACAAGTTCAGGAAACTCGGGTCCCTTCTTCAGGATTTGTCTGATGGATGATTGTACAGCAATTTTCCTGATAGGGCTGGGATGCATCTTGGAAGTTTTCAATAAATAATAATATTGAGCATCAGGTGAGTCTTCATGGGGGAGACTTCGGCTATGGGAGTATGTAATAATTATGAAAATCAGTTGATTAGCTGTAATTTGGTAAATTTAATTAATGGGGGGTGTAATTTTACAATTTATAAATTAGTTTGACATACACTGGAAAGAAAGAAGAGAAAACAATAGAATGAAAACAAGTATAAATTCAGATTTTAGTGCTTAACATTGAAAATATGTGAAATAACCTTTGCCTATGAGTTGTAGACATGAATTTATGTTGCTTTATGAAATAATGAGATGGTTGTTAAGGCTAGAGGATAAATTAATTTTAAAAAATTATATATAATTGTTATATAATTTAGCACTATTGATCATATTGGTTTTATTATGTTTATATGTAATATGCTTCTAAAAATTAACAAAAAATAATAAAAAGAATGAGAGAAAATAATGTGGCGAGAACAATGTGCTGTTGAATGCAAATGCAGTAATACCCTATTACACTTTATAATGATCCACTCATGCACCTCTTTTCAGTTATGATCAGTGCCTGTTTATGCATTTGCTCGTACAATGGTTTTAGTGGCATGATGCTCCCTGAATCAGCCAATGAGCTGTATCATAAACTCTGTTTTGATGTTTCACTTTGAATAATAAACTCTTTACAACTATTTTTATTTATTGCTGTTAATAATGACAGATAAAATTCAAAGTAGGATGTTGTTGCATACAGTGAAAAAAAAATGCATAAACCTATTATATTAGATATTAAAATGATTAAATTTCGTAATCACAGTATATTGAACACTTGAGTTTGGCTGCAGGCTAAACTTACCTCGCACTGCTGTTGTGTGCCATTAAGCCAAACTATTCATGATAACTTTTTCATTTGCAACAATTATTCAAAATTTTTTATTTGCATACCTGATGTAACTAAATGCTTTATTTACATTAATTACACACACACACATACGACTGTTTAAAAATGTTATTAAACCATTACATGTGGGGAGTACCACTATCATATAGCAAATCTGAACCTAATATGCCATGGTCATGTCTGGAGTATGCCTGTATATGCAAACTTTGTATGTTTGCTTTGGAAATCGTTTATATTTATAAATTTGACCACAGTGGAAATTAATCACTGGCTGTTCTTTTTCATTTTATTAGTTATTTATGATTTATTTATTTATTAATTTTTTAGTTGGGCTATGAGGATTTGTTCATTTGGGTTTCAGTTTTGCTTTGTACCTAATAGTAGATTAGGTACAAAGCAAAATTTGGTTTAATTGCTGGAATTTATGCCATTGTAATTCTAAATTTTTTTTTGCTCTCCTCTGATATCAACCCAAGATGGACTCAGTCTTCCAGTACAGGACTGATGATATAAAATTTAAATTTTGTGTTGGTAGGGTGGGGAATAAAAAAAAATGAGGCTAAAATATCTCTTGCATATATTAATCTGAGTGAACTCTGTACAAGGAAGTTATTTTAATATAATCCCAAGGTGATAAAATATTCTTCTGTCTCATGGTGTATAAAAATTTTAATCATCTAGTTCTGATTTTTGAAACTACAAGAAAGATGAAACTGAAAGAAAATTGATGTTTTGAAAATAATTTGTAAATAAAACTTAAAGATGATTGCCAGTTTGTTTGTTCATTAAAATGATACACTCTGCTTTCATGTAACAGTCTTTAGTTTGATTTTTTTTTTCTTTTTTTTATAGATCGTGAAGTGTCACCAAAATTTACATTTGGGAAAAAAAAGTATGGCCGACGTTCTAGACCAGCATCAATTGTTGACAGTGATCCTGATCTTTCTTTGGAAAGTCCAACTTCAGAAGTTGGATGTGCTGTAGATTCTACTGAGGATGCTCCTCCCCTCCCACCTCCATCATGGAATATATCACCTGCAAGAAGTGATAGTTCTAATAAGGTATTAAGTAGATTTATTATAACAATTTACATTTAAAATTTTACTTTGTGTGATATTATTTTTGTATTCAATAAGAGATTAGTTACTATTCCTTTTAATCATCGTTTTCTGATGTATATCTTCAAACGGTGTACCAAATACTGCAATAGTGCAACTCAATTACTATGTACGTTACCAGTTTCAATTATTATGTATATGTACATTACCAGTTTCCTATTAATATTTTCTGCCAAATTGACCGAAACACTGGTCAACAAAGATTTTGTAACTATGATCAAAAGAGGTAGATTCAATTTATTTCAGGATATGTAGCTAACAGATAAGCTTTAGGGGTTGATAGTTATTCATGACTTTTTCATGGTATTAACAACACCACACACTTTTTTTTTCACAAAGATGTTTTATTAACGCTTATATTTCACTGATTTTCAACTCGGCATCATCAGAGCACAGTACACTTGTACACATGACAGTGAGTGAAACAATATAATTACAAAAGATCTAAAGTCCTATTTTTGACATTCTCTAACGGGGAAAAAAAAAACAGCTATGCAGGAGTTTTTCTTAGGATAACAATCTCCCAAATTTTTGGCAAATTAATGCAACCATATTTGTTAAGGTTGGGAGAATTCTTCAAAGCCATTGCTCGCTCAAAAAATAACCTTTCAGATCTATAAAGACTCCTAAATAGCACATTCGTTTTCCTCCATCTAATCCTGTGTGAAGGAGTGTCCAAAGCATGGTCTGCCAGTCCCAACTTGCCATAGTAATAGTAGCGAATGTATCTTTCATGTTATTCCAGGCAGATGTTCACTAATCTTCCTGTTTGCCTATAATAGGCCAAATCACAAGGAACTTCATACACTCCTGGGTGTGTTAAAGGGTGCAGTTTATCCTTAGGCGAACAGATCAGAGTTGCCAGCTTGACATGAGGTTTGAAAGTGATGCGAAGGCCATGTTTCAACAAAACTTTGACTATCTTTTCCAATGTACCTCTGATATAGGGAATAGAAATGGTCATTTTGTATTCTTGTGTATTGGGGGGGGGGGCAGAGTAATGGGCCTATGTAGTATTTTATCTATTTTGTCGGGATTGTAGCAGTTGGCTAAGAACGATATGGTGCAGATATTGGAGTTCTGTGGTCAGAGCTGTATTGTTAGAACAAATGGCTCTGGCTCTGTGTGTAAGTGTTTTTAAAATGCCGTACTGTTACACTGGATGATGATGTGATTGTTTATGTAGGTATCTTCCTGTGTGTGTGTAGATTTTCTGTAAATAGAAAAAGATAGTGATCCATCTGAAAGACTAATGTGTCAAGAGGTAGAAAAAGAATCAAATAACAGTTTACCATTTCTTGACATATTAGTCACCTGCCTTTCAGATGGATCACTATCTTTTTCTATTTACAGAAAGCCTACACACACACACAGGAAGATACCTACATAAACAATGATATCATCATTTAGTCCAACAGTACGCATTTTAAAAACACTTACACACAGAGCCAGAGCCATTTGTTCTAACGATACAGCTCTGACCACAGAACTCCAATATCTGTGCCATACGTTCTTAACCAACGGCTACAATCCCTACAAAATAGATAAAATACTACATAGGCCCATTACTCTGTCCTCCCCTAATACACAAGAATACAACATGACCATTTCTATTCCCTATATCAGAGGCACATCGGAAAAGATAGCCAAAGTTTTGTTGAAACACGGCCTTCGCACCATTTTCAAATCTCATGTCAAGCTGGCAACTCTGATCCGCTTGCCTAAGGATAAACTTCACCCTTTACCACACCCAGGAGTGTATGAAGTTCCTTGTGACTGTGACTTGGCCTATTATGGGTAAACAGGAAGAGCAGTGAACATCCGCCTGGAAGAAGATGAAAGATACATATGCTACTATTACTATGGCAAGTCGGGACTGGCAGACCACGCTTTGGACACTCCTTCACACAGGATTAGATGGAGGAAAACGAATGTACTATTTAAGAGTTGTTATAGATCTGAAAGGTTATTTTTTAATTCAGCAATGGCTTTGAAGAATTCTCCCAACCTTAACAAATATGGTTGCATTAATTTGCCAAAAATTTGGGAGACTGTTATCGTAAGCAAAACTCCTGCATAGCTGTTTTTTTTCTGTTAGAGGGCGCCAAAAATAGGACTTTAGATCTTTTGTCTTTTGCAATTATACTGTTTCACTCACTCACTGTCGCGTGTACAAGTGTGTTGTGCTCTGATGATGCAGAGTTGAAAATCAGCGAAATATAAGTGTTAATAAAACATCTTTGTGAAAAAAGTGTGTGGTGTTGTTAATACCATGAAAAATAAGTCATTAATTCAGGATATCTAATTTTAAAAAAAATTATCCATGTGATCCAACAGATTGAGGTTTTTTGTTGTAGGTATACCAAAACATTATTTATATGGGCAATCCCTGGAGTCAAAATACTTATCATGGGAGACATGCTCTATCCATCAGCACAATACCTATCATAGGTCTCCTTAAACTTATTCACTGTTGGGATGCTCACAACCACCTCTGGCAACCCATTCCACTCATTCACCACTCTCCAAGAAAAGAACCTGGTGTACACACCTCTCATGATCTCATCAGTTTCCTGCAGGGCCAATTCCTTTGATGTAACACAGGAATACCTTGTATAGTGTGGTTAATTGGTTCCAAGAAGCATCTGCATTGTTCGAGGTCTATTTATAAAGGTTTACAATTTAATTTGTTTATTACAGAAATTTAGGATAATAAAAATGTTTAAAAATGAAAAAAAAATTGTTATTTTTATTAACTAAATAACAAATAAAATCCTTTTAAACTGATATAAAAGTTGTAGAAAAGAAAACAAATATTGCTTCAATTTTAGCGTACAGTAATTTACTTTTTACTAAAGTAGTCTTTTGGTGTTTGTTGAACCATTCTTGTCTTCTTTGTCTCTTCAAGTACTAAATCTCTAGCATTTGATGGCATGATTGAGACTTTGTCTCACTTTGATGCTTCTTTCTAAATTCGGGTCGGCATTTTTGAGAAAGTCGGAAGCTTCATCGATTTTTCTCACAAAAGTTGATAGGTCAGCCAAGGAAAATTCTTCAACCATGACATCAGTGGGATCATCTTTGTCTTCTTCTTCTGCTTCATAGGCTTGTTGTTGTTCCAACTCCAAAAGGGTTTCATCATCCAGATCTTTTGAATGAGAATCAATACATTCGTTCACATTGTTATAATCTAAACTTGTAAAACCAAGATCTTTGCCCATCTGCACAATTTCTGTTGAGATTTCCTCTTTCTGTGTTGCAAAGGCAACAAAGTCCTTTGAACAATGCAGCAAGATATTATGCCATATGGCTCTCATGTTGCTTTGAGTCACCTCTTGCCAAGATTTATAAATATTTTGAATGGCATCTTTTATGTTAAATTTCCTCCAAAATTCACTCAAACTCCAAGAATCTTCTTCTTCTGCTGCAGCTTTAATAGCTTGAGCAAAAGTTCATCTTAAATAGTAAGCCTTGAAAGTGGAGATAACGCCTTGATCCATCGGCTGCAGAATTGATGTTGTGTTTGGAGGGAAAAAATTAATCTTGACATTTTCATCTAAGTCAGTCAATAGAGTTGGATGCCCTGGCGCATTATCTAATAAAAACTAAATTTTGAAAGGAATAGCATTCTTTTTACAATAGCTTTTAACTTCAGGACAAAAACAAGTTTTAAACCAGTCTTCAAAAATTGAACGAATCACCCACACTTTTTTATTTGAACGCCAATGAACAGGTAAATTGTTCTTTGTAAAGCCCTTAAGAGCTCTTGGGTTTTCCGCTCTGTACACCAACAGTGGCTTTAATTTTATATCACCTGATGCATTACCTCCTAGTAAAAGTGTCAATCGGTCTTTTGACACTTTATACCCAGCTTGTGTTTTTTCCTTTTCTGCTAGAAATGTGAAGGATGGCATTCTTTTCCAGAACAAGCTAGTCTCATCAGCATTCAAAATTTGATCATCTCAATAAGCTCCTTCAATTCATTGGGAAATAATTCTGCAGTTTTAGTGTTAGCACTTGCACTTTCACCTTGGATTCTTACGTTATCGAGTCCCATACGCTTTTTGAAATTGTAGAACCACCTGCGACTTGCTATAAAAGTTTCATGTACCTCCTTCATTTTCGCTTGCATTTTCTTTTATTTTGTCATATAGACTTGTTGCTTTTGCCTGGATTATCATTTGACTCAAAGGAATATTTTTCTGATTGCAATCTTCAATCCAGATCATTATTCCATATTTTCCATCGTAGAAAATCGATTTCTCTTGATCACTTTTGACATATAAGAAGCGGTGCTCATTCTCTGTTGTTTAATCTTTTCTTTGCTCTGAATAATTGTTCGTACAGATGACTCATTCATTGAATTCTCACGTGCTATTTTAGCAAACGAAGCACCATTCTCATGACATTTTATAATTTCAAGTTTCTTCTCTAATATCAACCACTTGCATTTTTTTGTTACTCCAACTGTGTCTTCTTTGTTTTGTCTCTTTTCACTCATACTTAAATAATAAAAAAAAATTAAATACTAATATTAATGTAAATAATAAAATGCCACGGGGAAAGAACGTGTCTATGTGAGAGCCAATCGAATAACTACTACATAAACGTGGCTCTCGACTGTCACTTGCAGCACCCGGGAGTTGCTGGTCAGTGTTGACAATGTTAGTGTGATAATGATAAGTGTAATGATAAAAACCGTATTAGACCAAAACTCACATTGTTCAAAACCGCGCTATACAAGGTATTCCTGTATATAATATGTAATCTTTTAATTTCACAATGCATTACTTTAACCTTTTCCACATATTAAACTGACCTATTTTCCTTTGCTGACACTGTCTATTTAAGCTATCCTACAGGATCTGTGCATCACCTTTATTATCTATTGTCCTCTCTAGTTTTTCATCATCAGAAAAACATTGGCTATTTCTCCTCATTATTTCCTATATCATTGATATACAAATTTAACAGCATAGCTCCAGTAGATTCCCTACAGCATTCCACTGGCCACCTACATTCTCTTGCATATAATATTCTTTGTCTGCTCTTGTCACCAGCTTCATCATACTCTGCCTTAAATACATTCAAATTCTCTGCAGACACCATTCTCTCAGGCATGGCATTCCAATCATTCACAACTAGACAACAGAATTAATAAAATTGGTATGGAATGAAGTCGATACATTTATACAGAATAAAAGAGAAATCAGTCAAAACACTAAACTAGTTGTATGCAAGATGGTGTGCAAATTAATTTTAACTTATTGAGAATTGGATTAGATAAGATTAGGAAGTGAACAGATGACATCAGTTCTCAGTATTATATTAAAAATGAAGATATTAGGAAAGAATGTGATATTGTTAGCATTCAGGAATGTGTTAGCAGAGCTGATCTCAGTTAGTATGATCATTTAAACAGAATCTGAGATGGAAGTTATGTTGGAGGTTTAATGAATTTTTTACAACACTCAAAAAGAATTAAACTAGAATTTAATACTTCCTATATTTCGTCCTAGTCACTAAGATATCTACGGGGATTACAAAAACAATTAATGTAACATGCACACAAAAACTTACAATACTAAGCCCAACCACGTGGGTGACAATAAAGTCCTATCTAGATGGAGCGCCCTCTAAGGGCGGTAGTAGGTAGCCTGGAATGTAAGGTGGGACCTCTGGCGATGAGTGTTTCCCAAATCTTCGGAAGCTTAATGCAACCATATTTGTTAAGATTTGGTTGGTTTCTGAGAGCTGCTGCTGCTTCTAAGAAAAGTCTCTCTTTCTTGAATTTGCTTTGGTGGAGCATGGTGGTTTTCTTCCATGATACTCTGTGGGTGGTGTCCAAAACATGGTCAACCAATCCTGATCTGCCTGTCTATCCGCATCCATCCGCCTGGAGGAACACAAGTCGTACATCGTGAAACACAACTATGGCCATTCAGGCTTGGCTGACCATGTTTTGGACACCACCCACAGAGTATCATGGAAGAAAACCACCATGCTCCACTACAGCAAATTCAAGAAAGAGAGACTTTTCTTAGAAGCAGCAGCAGCAGCTCTCAGAAACCAACCAAATCTTAACAGATACGGTTGCATTAAACTTCCGAAGATTTGGGAAACACTCATCGCCAGAGGTCCCACCTTACATTCCAGGCTACCTACTACCGCCCTTAGAGGGCGCTCCACCTAGATAGGACTTTAGTGTCACCCACGTGGTTGGGCTTAGTATTGTAAGTTTTTGTGTGCATGTTACATCAATTGTTTTTGTAATCCCCGTAGATGTCCTAGTGACTAGGACGAAATATAGGAAGTATTAAATTCTAGTTTAATTCTTTTTGAGTGTTGTAAAAAATCCATTAAACCTCCAACATAATGTCCTCACAGCACTTAAGCCTCTACACAAGAATTCTGAGATGGAAGGTTAGCAAAAGAAGTGTTCTTTGCCTTGATGACAGAAAAAAGACCCAGAAGAAGACCATGATCTAGGCGGATTGATACAGAAAAAAGTGCATTAGAAGATAAAATATAAGATCTGATAATATTGTAAGTCTTGACAGATGACAGATTAATTTAGAGCAGTGTTTCCCAATCTTTTAATCGTGACCTCTTTTATTATTATTGTCATCATCTGACTTCCATGGAGTCAGACTTATCGTGGGAGGTACACACTATTGCACACAAAGCTCATTCAATCGTGCTTAAACTGATTCAATGTGTAATACCAACCACTCTTCATGCAAAGAACCTGCTCCCCACTCCATCTCACACCTTCCTTTATACAGTTTCCAGTGATGCCTCTTGTTCTACTCTCCTCCCATTCTATGAAAAATCTCTTCCATGTCAACCTGATAACAACCCTTGACTAGCTTATATGTTTCAATCTCTCCCCCCCAATTCCTCCTATTCACAAGGCTTTGCAACTTACACTCTCTCAATCTGACCTGATACTTCACATTCCAGAGACCACTGAAGACCTTTGTGAATCTTCTTTGGACTCTTTCCAACATATCCTTGCTACCATGAAAACCTGACAACCAAATCTGTGCACAATAATCCATATGAAGCCCTGATCAAGGTCTTATACAATGGTATCATAACCTCTTTATGTCTGCATGTCAGGGTCCTCCACATCATTGCCATTATCCAATGTGACATCTTCACAACTTGCACAATGTAGTCACTGAATTTCTGATCCTAGTCTGCCATCACTCCTAGATCTCTAATCTACTCTACTTCCTTTAAAGTTTCCCCACCAAGTGTATACTTTGCATCCCATTGTTGCTTACCAAATCTCAAAACCTTACACTTTGTAACATTGAACTGATAGTTCCACTTATCTGCCCATTCAGGCAATGTATTGAAGTCTTCCTGTAAGGCCGTAACATTCGCTTGACTCTTCATTGCTCTTCCCAATTTTGCATCATCTACAAACAACTGCATATCATTAGTTAAACCATCCTAATATCATTAACATGCAAATTGAACAACAGTGGTTCCAAAACTGACCCCTGCTGTACATCACTAGTAACCTTCCTCTTTTTGGGATACTGCATCCCTACTTTTTGATACCCATCTGACAGCCAGTCACTGATCTAACTCAGAAATTTGTTATCCAATTCCATCTGTTTCAATTTATTTATCAGTTTGTTATGTGCCAGTCTGTCAAAAGCTTTTGATACCCTGTCCAAGGAATTTGTCACCTTGTTATAGTACATAAGTAAGTTAGTAAAACGTGATCTCTCTTTAACAAACCCATGCTGATAACCAAAGAGAATACTGCTGTTATCACCCCATTTCTGTATCCTACTTCTCACCAATCTCTCCACTACCTTCACCACAACTCCAGATATACAGATTGGCCTATAATTTGAAGCTAGAACCAGTGGTGGCCGGTGAAAATTTTAAGTGGGGGTGCTGCATATACAAAAAAACACTTTTTTTTTTAATCAGTAATGAATTTATTAATAAATACATATTAAAAATTGCTTTATTAAAAATATTTCATCCTCACCATGAACGAACAACAATAATAAAAGTTTCATATCAATAGCAATGACAAGCACAAACGAATATCGGAGTTAGATCGCAGTGCATTTGTTTCGTGTAATGATAATTGAAAAAGTAAAATTCTTTTCATATTTTCAACAGTGACATTCATCATAATTCAGCCTTGTATCTATAAT
This sequence comes from Typopeltis vanoorti, assembly GCF_054136105.1. Taxonomy (NCBI): domain Eukaryota; kingdom Metazoa; phylum Arthropoda; class Arachnida; order Uropygi; family Thelyphonidae; genus Typopeltis; species Typopeltis vanoorti. The sequence goes on from NC_143565.1 coordinate 100,455,719, forward strand.
AAATAAATAATTATGTTATTTTAAGAAAATAAAATAAGTTTTACAAAAAATAGTTCACCATGAACACGCACCAATAATGTTTCATATCTCACAGAAATAACGCACGCAAGCATAAGATACACTGCCCAAATGGCAGTGTATCTAATGATGTAATGACATAATGTGCAATGACAAGCGCAAATGAATATCGCCGTTAGATTGTAGTGCATTTGTTTTGTAAGTGTTAATTGAATTCCAGTTATTCAGTCAGTGTTGAAACATAAGTTATAACCTTTAACATGTTTTATTGCATTTATATAATGTTGTAAGCATTGTTATTATTTATAAACACAGACAAAATTTAATTTTTACATTTTTCCATGGGGATGCTGCAGTGTCACAGTGCTTATATACAAGCCGCCACTGGCTAGAACCTTATCGTCACATTTATTACCTACGGTTTTATTACATACGGCTAGAACCTTATCGTCATATTAAACAGGCATGCCATTGCTACTGCCAATTCCCTGGAACATTCCCTTAAGATGCATGATGATATGTCATCAAATCTAAGTAACCTTAATGTCACCTTATTGACATCAAGGTTACTTATTTCCTCAAATACCTCCTGCTCATTCACAATTAAGCTATCCTCTCCTATGTCCTCTACACTTAAGTTCTGCACGATTCCACCCAATCTCATGTCATCTTGAAACACCCTTATAAATTGATCACTGAATACTTCAACAATGTCTTCTGCAGCAGTTACCATTCTACCATTTTCATCCATCAACATCATCTTACTGTGATCCTTCTACCTTCTACTTGTCACATATCTAAAAAAAAAAAAAAACTCTGGGGATTTGCCAATTTCTGCTCATATTGGACTTTTGTTTACCTTACTAACTGAGTCACTCTCCTGGCTTGTTCTTTATAGTCTTCATGTAACTGATTATAATATAATGTCCATGTGGTTAGCCGAGTGACTATGCCTTTCGCAACCATATGTCTGGTAAAGGAGTGTCCTGCGTTCGATTCCCATCGCCGACGTGAGAAGCTTAGGATCTTTCTCAGACATAGCCAAGTTAGCCGGTCTTAGGCATGGACTGCAGGGTTTTTCTCCCCAGTTTATCTAGGGTTTTTCCACCCACAAGCAGGCAAACCGTCCCCGTGAACACATGCTTCTACAGACATAGGATACCTCCAGGAATAAGGAGTAACCAACCTATTCCGTAGGATTTCGGTTCCAAATGCCTACACAGTAAAAAGTGTAGGTCTGCTCTTGAGCATAAATTAGGAAAAAATAATATAATATATAACATATATAATATGATAATGATTATAATTGCAAGTAACCTGCAATCCACACCACATTTGCATAAAAAGTTAATATTATTATTATTCCGATCTCTGTGGAGTCGAGACTCATCATGGGAGGTCCTTCCTTGGAAACACAAAGTCTGTCATACCACTTCTTGAACTCAACTCTCTGATACCTATCGGACAGCCAATCCTGAATCCAGTTGACCAACCTGAGATCCAAACCCATATGCTGCAACTTAAATATCAGCTTATCATGTGGCACCCTGTCAAATGCCTTCACTAAATCCAAGAAAATGGCAGTATATGCCTTTCCCTCATCTACTGCTCTTGTAACTTTATTATAAAAGACAATCATATTACTAAAGCATGAGTTCCCTTTAACAAATCCATGTTGATTCTCATAGATAAATATTACCCTCATCTTCCCAATGCTGTATATGGTCCCTTACTAATTTCTCCAAGACCTTAACAACTACTGATGACACACAAACCAGCCTAAAATTAGACACTTCCAGTATGCTACCCTCCTTATGTAATGGCACTATCTCACCTTACTTTCACTCCTTGGGTTCCTTTCCCGTAGTCAGACTTTCATTGAAAAGCCATTTCAATGGAGCTGTCAGTTCCTTAGCACATTCTCTCAAAACCTGTGATGAAATACCATCCAGTCCCACAGATTTACTAACATCCAGAGTACTCAGTATTTGGAACACACTCTCCTCTTGTACCTCAAACCTGCCCTATCCCTCTAGTATTCAAATCTACTTCTCCAGGATGAAATACTCCAATAAAGTGTTCATTGAACAACTCCAGTATGTCCTCTGCATCAATCACTCTATTCCCCCACAATGTCATTCTTCCACAATCATTTCTCCTCTTACCCACTACATGCTAAAAAATTCCCTAGGATTTTCTTTGTATCTTAGTGCCAATCTCTTTTCATATTCCAGTTTTGCCTTCCTCACCATACTAGTCACTCTTCTGGCCTGAGTCTTATATTTTTCATGCATCTGCTCTCCACCCATCTCCTTATATCTCTTCTATAATCTCTTTTTCACCTGCAGTTCCTGTTTGATATTGTTTGTCATCCACTTTACACCAAATTGTGTCTTCTTCTTCTTCACTCGTGGAATACAGCTTACTATTGCTGCTAACAATCCCAATTTCCCAAGCACTAATTATATCCTGGCCTTCCAATTCTGTCCTCCATGGAACTACCCCAAGTTGATATCTAAGACACTGTTATAATCACTGCCTTATAATTCCACATACATTTCCTTTTCTTTGTTACTCCTGCATGTCTATTCATCTTCCAAGTCAAAACCACATGGTCACTCTCTCCAACTGGGGTCAGAGATGTCATCTCAGTTATCATCAGCTCTTCTGATGCTATGACCAAATCCAAAACTCTTGAACCTCTTGTTCCCTCTATTACATGTCGCCTAAGACATTTTCCCCTCAAGAATTCTAGAAATTCCATTCCCTTATTACTACATGCATTTTCCTTTTCCCAGGTTATACTGCTGTTGTTAAAATCTCCCATAACAATTCTTCTTGCACTTGCCAAGCTCAACTGCCTAAACATCTCCTGCTCCCCATCCTCCATGCTCTTTGGCTTGTAGCAACATCCCACTAAATATCATGTCTTGCCCACCTCACACCATATGCTTTCAAAACCATTAATTTCACTGCTTTCTAAAGCCTTCATTCTTAGAGGACATAAGTCATAAGTCATCACTTATCATAAGCAGTACTTACTCCATGACTGCATTTTCCCTTCCTATCCTGCCGAAAAATGCTGCACCTTGCTACTTCTATTCCTGTTATTATATCATCTTCTGTCAACCATGTCTCAGATATCCCAATAATCTAATAGGGTAAAGAAAACACATTAAAAATAGATTTTTCAGAATATAATTCTAACTTAACATTTAATGTGATGGTTGTACTTGCATCCGGACAACTAGCTTTAAACTTCTCAACTGAATATTTGTTAAAGCCAACCTCATACCATCTTCAACATTCACTCAGTCTGTTTCTTGTTTTTGTTTCAATATGCATTGAAAATCCACTCTCGCAGAGATATGTAGAGGCATATGAAAGTAAAACTCGAAAGGCAAGCATGGTGACATTTGGATATGACTGATATATAGCACACCAGAACTGAGTCAGCAATTTTTCATAAAACAAATTACATGCTGAGGAATCATTCTGCAGATACAATACTTCATCCTGTACTTCACTGAAAATGCTGGCTACATTCAGTGAGGCAGAGAATGAGTTTTGTACTATTTCAGCTTCTTCTTCTGTAAGCTCAGGGAAGTACTGCTGAAATTCCTTTTCAAGGGATTCAAGGTGCCCAGTGATCTCCTCCTTCAGATTCTTATCCAGTTCACCTTCAGATTCCTCTACCACACTGGAGTTTTTTAAACATGGCAATGTTTCCAAGATTTACTTTCCTATGCCAGTTTTGCAGCTTGGATACAAATGCCTGAAGATTGTTTTGAAATTGGATAATGTGCTTTTCCCTTCCCTGAAGTTCAGATCAGCTTATTTAGCTGCTTTAAAATGTCTGCTAAGTAAGCAACTATTTTCTCCCAAGTTTCATCATTAAAATAAGCCACAAGATCATGTTTCCCTTGTACTTCCAGGAACAACTTGATTTCACCTTTCAACTCAAAGACATGATTCACAACATTTTTTTTTCAACAACCAGCATATAGCAGTGTAGAAAAGAAGAACCTTGTTATCAGAATTCATGTCTTTACATGAATTCTGATAGCATGATTCCGCAATTCACACATGATATTAAAAAAATATATGCTATACGTCCCATGCCCTTCACTGTGCAACATTCAATTACCTTATCATCACCAGTAGATGGTATCTTTCTATCTTAACAAATAATATCCTCTAAAGTTCTTTATAACGCACTTTACTTGTTTATTTTGTTTTGTGTTTATCAACTTGTTTATTTAATCATTTTTTTTAGTAGAGTATTAATGTGCTATTCCAGTTGGTCATAATGCTAGTCCTAGGCTACTGTTTTTTATGTTGAGCCTATACACTAGTAATGTGCATGGCTAGTGGATTGGGAAAGGAGAAACTTGTTTACATTTGAATTAAAAGTCTGTTTACTGTATTGCTTGGGAAACATGTAAGTGTTCCACTATATAGCAGTAGCAGGGACAAAGGAGGAAAAAAAGAAACTTGTTCTATGGATTTCAAGGTGTACTGTGAAGGGACATTGGGTGGCAGGTGGATTTGTTTCAATGGACTTAGTACTGAGTGGGGTAATTATTAATGCTATGTGATATGAACATTTGCCATGGAAATGTTGGTCGATTAGTAGAGCCTCTGCTGCTAATGACTCACGCAAAAAGTTAAGCAAGTTTGAGCGTGGTTAGTGGTTGGAAGAGGTAAATTGTTCAATGCTGTTGGCATACTCTCCCTCGATGTGTCTTTGGACTCCTTGGAGGTGTAACATAATAATAATAATTATTTCTATAAATATCAAATATTTATAGAAATGCTAATTTCTATCCTTGCTAAATTATATGTGATATTGTGGAAGCTGGATGTCACATTTATCTCGAACCAACAAACAAAACTTTTTTTCTTGTGTATGTAAGACACACACAGACAGAGAGAGAGTTATATATGAAGCCTTCATAGCTCAATTACTATAAACCATTTTGTTGGATCCTGATTTTAATCCATCTGGGATGTAAGGTTGACCTGTGTAGCTCAATGGAGGTGGCGTCTACATCCACAGTAATACCCAGTTTGCTTGAAGAAAGATTTAAGTTCACTTCTAGTTACCAATTAAAGGAACTTTTTCTAAGCCTCTCTTCTACCACTTCCAGTTAGTCGATATCTGGCACAGGCAAGTGGGATTTTTCTGGTCGAAAACTGTTTTTTTTTTTCCTCACAAACTCGAGAAAATTGACTGTATTCATGCTATTTCTGACAATAACATAGTGTTTTACTAATAACTTAAGGAATTGACAATGTACATAAGAATATAAATTAAAATTAAACTTTAATAAATATTTCCGATATTTCGGAAACGTCACATTGCCATCTTCAAAGGAACTTGCAAAAAGGCACGTGCATGTAGGCACTACAACATAGTAACTGAGAAAGAAGTGAGGAAGCTATTGGTCTCCTAAAAGTCCTGATGGTGTTCCACCCCCCCCAGCAGGCTAAGTAGGTATTCTTGGCCGTTGGGCTGAAGGTCTGCTGATGTAAGCCTCCCAAATTTGGGATAGTTTCATGCAACCAAATTTGTTGAGGTTTGGAGAGTTCTTAGGGCTGAGGCTGATTCCATGAATAGTCTTTTGAATTTGAACTTGGTACTGTGTATTATTGTGGCTTTCCACTGTATTCTGTGGCATGTATCCAGAGCATGGTCTGCAAGATCAGAGTGGCTGTACTTGTGAAACTGGATGTAGTCCTTGTGTTCCGAAATTCTGATACTCGCTGTCCTGCCTGTTTGGCCAAAGTAAGACAGTTTTGACAATTTAAGACAGTAAACTTACTTAGCCCGCTAGGGGGGCACTATCAGGACTTTTAGGAGAACAATAGCTTCCTCACTTCTTTCTCAGTTACTCTGTTGTAGTACCTATGTGCACATGCCTTTTTTGTAAGTTCCTTTGAAGATGGCAACGTGACGTTGCCAAAATATCAGAAATATTTATTCAATTTTAATTTATATTCTTATGTATGTTTTAAATTCCTTAAGTTATTAGTAATGCATAAGCTTGTCTATGAGAATTAACATATTGTGTTAGGATTAGAAACCAAGATGGTGTCATGTATTTGCTGTCTCTTCACTGAATCCCACTTAAAATTAGTTAAAAGTCATGTGCCAGCCATTTCTGATTGGCTACCAATGAAGATTGAACTACTCACTCACTCTTCAAAAGTTAGATAGGACTAAAATAGCCTTGCTTACTCCTTATAAGGAGAATAAAAGACACTAATTTTATTTATTTTTTTTTTTATTTTTAGGATGCAAGGTAATTTATAAGAAACAGAAAAATCCCTATTGCCTGTGCAAGAGAGACAAGGTCTTTCCTCCCACTAAACAGGCAAACTAGCCAGAGAATCCACACAGTCTATGTCAATAGGATGTACCACCTGATCTTAGTATGAACTAGGTTCACGAGCCAGGTTACTTGGCCTTGTCTAACCATTTAGTCTAACATGTTAAGGGAGAGAAGAGGCACATTTATATTTGTGTACTGTTAACATTACTTGTATACTGTTAACATTTGTGCACTGTTAGATATTTAATATGCAGTCTAGATCATAACTTATAGATTTTCTTATTAACTTATGGATCATAAGTTAGATTCAAGGGTCAGCATTAAGTCCGTTTCTGTTTAATATTGTGATGGAGGTGGTAACAGAGGAGGTGAGAGAAGATGCGCCTTGGACAATGTTGTATGCAAATAACATCTTGCTGTGTGTAGATTCAAGAGAAGAAGCGGGAACTAAACTGGAAAGATGGAGAAAAGTACTGGAAGAGAGAGGTATGAGACTGAGCAGAAGTAAGACAAGAGTATATGTGTTGCGCAGTGGGCGGCGGTGGCCAGGAGACAGATCTGGAGCTGGAAAGAAATGTCATCAGGAAGGTGAGAGACTTTAGATACTTAGGTTCAACAGTGGAAGAAGATGGAGGAGCTGAGAAGGAAGTGGGATGCAGGATACAAGCGGGTTGGAGGAACTGGAGGGAGATGGCTGGAGTGGTATGCGATAAGAGGGTGCCGATCAATCTGAAAGGCAAAATTTATAGGACAGTAGTGAGGCCAGCTATGACATATGCTATAGAAACTGTGGCCCTGAGGAAAAATAACATCAGCAGGATGGAAGTAGCAGAGATGAGAATGCTTAGGTGGATGTGCGGTGTGACCAGAAAGGATCGTCTGAGAAATGACTATGTCAGGGGAACAGTGAAAGTTACAAACTTAGGAGCGAAAATACAGGAGGCAAGGTTAAGATGGTTTGGTCATGTGATGAGGAGGGAGGACGAATATGTGGGAAGAAGGGTCATGCAGATGGATGTGCAAGGAAGGCGGAAGCATGGGCGGCCAAAGAAGAGATGGAGGAAGCTGGTAGAAGAGGACTTGAAGATGAAGAACTTGAATGTGGTGACAGCCCAAGACAGGAAGGTGTGGAGGAGACTCATTACAAACAGCGATCCCACTTAAGTGGGAGAAGCTGCAGAAGAAGAAGATCATAAGTTAGATTCTCTTTTTGATGAACTGTCTCACATAGATATTCAGATTTGCCTCACAAATTTGAGATTCAGCAAACTCTACAATACTAAGACCTAAGAGGTCATTTTGAAAATGACCTTAAAGTTCTGAAATAAAATCTAAGTAGTTCTCCCTCCATACATGCTCTGCTACACAAGTACTCCATTTCTTCTCTGTTTCTCTTGTAGGTACTTCTTTGATGATTGATTAGCTAAACTGGTGTTTGTAATTTTAGCACTCTTGTCAAAACCTGTTATGATACGTACAGCAACTAATCACCATTCATTTGTAGTACAGTTTCAACTCACATTAACTCCTATTGAAAATTCCCTGATATCTGAGACCTGTGGAAACACTTCTTTCATCTATGTCACTTAGAAACTACTGTCTAGTTGAGGAAAATGTGAACAATATTTTTTCTGTATATTCGATCCATGGTGATGTAAAGTACCTAATTATGGGTGTGGGTATGTATTCAACATATTTCATTTTACCTTGATTACCTTGATGGACCCGTGGTTTCAGTCAGGATTTCTCCATGACTGCAGGTCGTAAAGAGTCCAGCTATTCCTGTCTTGGGCTTTTCTTCTCCATTTTCTTCCAACTTTCTTAATCATTGGGTCTTCCCACCTTAAGGCTGGTCTTCCAGGTTTCCTTTTGGTATTTGTTAATTAAATATTCAAATATAAGGATTATGTTGATGTATGTATGTTTTCTTTTTTTCATATTTAAAAAAACTTTGGATAATATGTATTTTTTTTTTACTTTTCTGTAGAATGAAACTTTACCTAATAAGAGAAGAGTAACCATGGCTACAAGTCCTCAGCCACCTTCCAAATCTGGCCGTCTCTCTAATTCTCAGTCAGCTAATCCTTGTGGAGTTTGTCCTGCTTCAGATACATTTGAGGGTGAAATGAATTTGCAGATAGGAACACCTGTAGAGGCTGATACAAGTCTTACTTTTCAGGAAAGCAATCCTGAAGAATATCTTCAAGGAATCTGGAAGAAATTAGGAGTAGGTGAAGATGGATACTTGAACATTGAAGAATTAGCTCATGTTTGTGAACATATAGGAATGGAGATGTCAGAAGAAGTAAGGCAATTTCCTTTCATACAGTCTCTACAGTATTTTGCTTTTTTATTGTTTTTGTTTTTCTCCCAGATATAATATTAATTACAGCTAACATACTTTTCCAAATTATTTTATTAATTTCATTTAAAATATGAACACAAATTATAAACATTAAAAATTATAATATTATGAACACAAAATTATAAAAAAACTTTTGAACTATAAAATTACTTGTTTATCACCTTGAAATAAAAATTTTTATAATATAAAAATGAAAATTTTTATATTATAAAAATAATAAAATGCTTAAAATAATGATAATTTCCTGAGAAGTATCCACAAGGTGTGCATAGCATGCTCTGATAGCTTGCTGTTAGCAATTTCCTTCCAAATTAAGGTGGTATTTGTCAGGTTTTCAGGATCTTAATTTTTTTTAAAATTTTTTTTTTTTTTTTTTTTTTTTTTTTTTTTTTTTTTTTTTTTTTTTTTAAGACATTATTGAGACAGTTGATATTCTAAAGCATTACATCAGTCCCACCTATATCTTGGTTTATCTTTTACTGAGGTCTGTTTTTCTCTATCATTCTGAAATACTAATGATTTCAAGTTTCTTTCTGATATCTTGATTTTTAATATGACTCTGCCATCTGTTTTTTGTTTTTCTCTGATTTTTCCTAGAACTTTTATGTTTGGGGGTTTCCACTCTTTGATTAACTGTTTAATTTTTAGCTCAACTCTTAGATCCTTAAGTTAAAATTGGTTTGAACTCTGTGTTGCATGCAGCTGGTTTAGTATGTTGGCTGATTTCTCTTTTATTGCATATAAATTCATTTATCTGGATCATTATATCAGCTTTACTTATTCTGTCATCTATTTCCATATTTAACTTGCTATCTTCCTTAAAAATATTGCATTAATAGCTGCAATGCTTTACTTGCTATATAAAGATTTTGCATTTTTATCTTTTTATTATGATTTTCAAACTAAATTTGATAGAGTAATTTTTCAATTTAGTTCTAGAGTTCTGAAGACTTACTGAATTTATGTAGGAGTAGAACATTTACCAGAGCTACCATAAAAACAAGAGCTTAACAATATAATTCATTCATTCAGGAACAACAATTCCTAGGAACAGAAAAGTTACTGAGAGTGGGAAGAAATAAACTAAAACTGGTAATTAATTTACGGAATTAACAACATATATAAAGTATATTAATTAAAGATAACTTTAATGAATCACTTCTATATTTCGGCAATGTCACATTGCTATCATCAGGAACATAAAGATATGGTATGTGCACTAAGGAACTAACAAAGCAAATGAGGAAGAAAGTAAGAAACTAATTTTGTTCCTAAAGTCCTAATGGTGCCCTCTTGCGGGCTAATTTGGTAGTCTTGGCAGTTGGGCTGAAGTTCTCATAATGAAAGTCTCCCAAATTTGGAGCAGTTTCATGCACCCAAATTTGTTGAGGTTAGGAACGTTTTTTAGAGCTGCTGAAGATTCTTTGAATAATCTTTCGTATTTAAACTTGCTGCGATGGATTATTTTTGTTTTCTTCCAACGAATTTTATGGTGGGTATCTAAGGCATGGTCTGCCAGCCCAGAGCGGCTGTACTGGTGAAACCGGATGTAGTCTTGGTGTTCTGAAATCCTGATATTTGTTGTTCTGCCTGTTTGGCCAAAAAAAAAAAACTGTACATGGCAAAATGATTTTAAGGAATGATGATGGTAAGGAGGTCACTGAATCAGTCGATATAGTGGAATTACTGAGCAAGCACTTTGCAAGAGTATATCATCCAGGTGGTGACATTGAAAAAATGAAGGAACCATTAATTTATACGGGAATTGTGATGAATGAAGTGGAGGGGAATAGTCTATTACAGAACCTTAATGTGAATACATCTGTGAGATTGGATGGTATACCGGCTCGGGTCTTATGTGAAGTGGCTAAAGAATTATCAGTGCCCTTGACCATGTTGTTTAATCTGAGTCTTGGGTCTGGTTTAGTCCCGAAGGTGTGGAAAGAGGGAAAAATAGTTCCACTGCATAAAGGAGGATCCAAGACTACTGTTGCAAATTACTGACTGATCAGCATATCAGGAGTCGTTGTCAAGGTCTTGGAGAAAGTAGTCAAGGGAAAAATACAGGAATGGATTGATGAAAATGAGATACTGTACAGGGGACAGCATGGTTTGTGAAGGGTAGATCATGCCTCAGTAACTTGCTCAAGTTTTATAACACAGTGACGGCTGAACTGGATAAGGGTAATGGGTTTATAGTGATTCTACTGGATCTTGCTAAGGCATTTGACAGGATACCACATGGAATTCTAATCCATAAACTACAACATATGAGAATGGATGTAGGGTTGGTGAGATGGATAGGTGGTTGGTTGATGGAGAGATATCAGAGAGTAGTTTATTCAGTAGTAGAGCCCAAAAGATGGCCTGTGACTAGTGGTGTGCCGCAGGGTTCTGTTCTTGGACCACTGCTGTTTAATTTGTTCATTAACGATATAGGGAAGGATCTAAGAGGAACAGTTCATTTGTTCACTGATGATGCAAAGTTGGGTAGGGCAATAGTGAATGCAGAAGATGCCAAAATCTTGCAGGACGACTTGGATAGATTGCAGTTCTGGGCTAAGTAGAATGGATGTTGGTTTAATGTGACAAAATGTAAGGTTATGCATTTTGGGGTGAAAAGATTAGCAGCAGTATACCACATTGGTGGAACTGTACTCCAGGAGATTGATGAGGCTAGGGACTTGGGAGTGTTGGTGGACAGGGAGATGAAGTTTAGGGGACACATTGCAAAAGTGGCTAAATCAGCTCATCGACTCACTTGGTGGTTGAAAAATACTTTGACGAGCAGAGACAAGCAATTTATTGTACCTCTGTACCGAGCCTTGATAAGACCTCATCTTGACTACTGTGCCCAGATTTGGTTTCTCCTCGATGGGGAGGAGCTGGAGAGGATCCAGAGGCGAGTGACCAAGATGATAGCAGGTCTATGGAATGAACCTTATGAGAACGGGTTGAAGATTTGTGGGTTGCAGAAATTAGTTGATAGGCGGAAAAGGGGAGATATGATTGAGACATACAAATTGCTAAAGGGTTTCTATAGGATTAATTCAGAGGATATTTTTGAGATCAGGACGTGGTGGGAGAACTAGGGAACACCTATGGAAGCTGGGAAAGAGTGTGGTTAGCAAGGGTGTTAGAACTGGGTTCTTTACTTTTAGAGTGGTAAATGAGTGGAATAAGCTGACAGAGTCTGTTGTGGGTGCTATAATGGTGAGTGCGTTCAAGGCAGGGTATGATTGATACTGTGAGAATGTCGTATAGTTGTGTGGACATGATGTTTAGGGCCTCCCTCGATGAGTCTAAGGACTCCCCGGAGTCGCCCGTAATAATATGTACTCATTTCAAAAGATATTCATTTGAAGAATAAAGTAAAAATATATAAACTGAAATTTGTACAATTATTACCTATGGATGTGAAACATAGATATTTCCAGCAAGGGTAGAGACTGGTTTCAGCTTTGGAAAGGAACATCCTTAGAAAACTATTTGGTCCTGTGAATGATAATAGTCTCAGGAGGATTACATTCAAACATGGATTATATTGACTTTATAAAGAACCCACAATATATATTATAATCAAGTTCAAAAAGTTGCAGTGGGCAGGATATATTTTTCATATGGAAAATGAAATCCTTAAGAAAACAATACATGATAAAATTCTTCATAAAAAAACCGAAAGGAAAATCTAGAATAAGATGAATAGACACCATTAGTCAAGACAGCAATATCATTACAATGATGTTGAACAGGCAGGACTGGGAAACAACAAATCCAGGGAAGCCAAGACTCAATTTGGACGTAGAACAAGCTATAAAAAAAATCATCATCTATGAAGGGCTGAATTTAACATCACTGATTTTGATAACAGGCTTAATGCTACTTTCTTCCGTGATGTAAAGCATATAAATCACGAATACCAATAAAGATACTTTTTCTTAAATTTTCTTCCTATTCATCCTTCATTTCTAATTGTTGACTTAACACTTTGTATAGGTTATATACATTGCTTGGAAATAAGTCAGCAGACAAACCGACAGGCAAGGTGCATCATGCCATGTAATGAATCATGTGGTTTACCATTATAAATTGGAGGAATATGATGCTCCCAAGTCAGTGCAACTATTCAGGTGAAATGAATGTGAGAAAGGAAATGATAGTTTGAAAGAGGCATTGTGATAGGATGCCATGTTGCAGGCCTATCTGTTTGGCAAGTTGCTGACAAATTGGGCCATCCCAAGTCAAACAATCTGATACCATACCAAGATGAAAGTGCAGGGAGTCAACTGCAAGTGCTACCTACAGTGGATGACCTGCCACCCTCACTGAATGTGACCATAGGGGTGCTATGAAGGATAATATGTAAACACTGCCATTTGTTGGTTGACATGTTGAATGCAGAGTTTTGGACATCAACTGGAATGCAAATCTGCCCAAAAACATTCAGAACTAGGCCTACAACATTGATTTCCATGGTAGGATAATATTCAAACTCTACATTACCAGATCCAACATGCATCATTGTCCTCAGTGGTGCAAAGAGTGTGTACAATGGAACTTGGAAAACTGTGTTAAGTAGCGACAAATTACACTACACTCTCTACTGAGCAGATGGACAAGTGTGGGTGTGGCAGATGCTAGTGAACATCTCTTACCAGAGTGCATAATCCAAAATCAGAGGTGGCAGTATGATAGTATTCTCTTGTTTTTCCTGGTGCCACAAAACTTGAACCTCCAAGAGGTATCCGAACATTCTGGACAATACATACTTCATACTGTATGTGTTTCTATGGGACTGACCATTGTCTCTTTCACCAAGACAATGCATCACGTCATAAGGTTGCTGTAACTGCATTGTTTGTGGACATAAACATCACCACATGACTGGCCTCAACGGAGCCCTGATTTCAATCCTATTGAACATCTCTGGGATGAACTGAAACATTAGATGAGATCAAGGGACATCCACTTCACTAAGTCTAGGACCTCATTATATGCCTACAGGTAGAATGGTTCAAAATTCCCATTGATCATTATCATATGCTTGCGGAAAGTATGCTCGGTAGGATTGCTGCAGTCATTGCAGTGAAAGGAGGTCCTACATCTTATTAAAGCCATGGCTGTTTGTCCCTCACACTTGGAAAGAAGTAGATGGACACCATAGTGTACAGGACGAACAGCCATGGCATTTCTCTATTTCTAGTGTATTTCCCTGTATGTCTGATTTGCATATACCACATTTTTCCATGTATAAGACTATACTTTTTTCTAAAATTTTTAGACCAAAAATTGGGGGTCGTCTTATACATTGTGTGTGTGTGTTGGGGGGGTTACCGGTTGAGATCCACGGTTACTGTGGCGAAACTGCTGGTACCTTGTCTCCACAAACAGGCTTTCTCCAATTACTAGCCTTTGTTGACTGTTGATTGACGTCACTGATGGCTGATTCTGAATAAACCAATTAGAAGTCTGAAAGCATTCATAAATTCTGCAAGTTGTTGGCAGGGTAATTTAATGCATTAACAATATTTTGAGCACTATCCCATAAAAATGTCCGAAACTAAAACACAATTGTCATATCTTCAAATTCAAGTTAAAAGTCATCAATTACACAAAAGAACATAGAAATAAAGCATCAGAGAGACACTCCTGCCACTGAGTATATGATTAGACAGTGGAGATATTCAAAATATTGAATTCTTAATTTTGGGTTCGAGAAAGTAGGGTTTGTCTTATACATGGGGGCATCATATACACAGAAAAATATGGTAATTATGCATTTTTAACAGCTTTCTTTTCCAGATTTATAAAACTTTCCTTATTATTATTATTTGACATCTCCAGGGAGTCCAAGAACTCATCGAGGGAGGGCACCTGCACCTTCTCTACAACTCCGTCTCCACCATTCAGTCACCAACTGACGCCAATATACCAACGCCATTTACCACCAACCACCACTAGTATTTCCGCAGACAATCACAAACATCCATGCCCGCGGTGGGATTTGAACCCCGCAGCCTTTTGGGCGGAAAGCAGATACACTATCCATGTTCCCATGATTTGCCAAATATTTGTTTTAAAATAAAAATCTGTTCCTGACAATCTCTTTTTGGCCAAACTAAATCAGCCTGTTCTTCTCCAGGTTTATCTTCCTTGGTCTTTCTTATCTTTTCTCAAGCATGCTCAGATGAAAATTACTCTGTAATTCTTGCAATGTTTTATTTCTCTGTTTTGTAGATGAGTACTATGAGTGCTCCATTCTACCTGATTAATTTTTAATTATCACTATAACCACTGTATAATAACTTTGTACCTCCACATTTAAGCATTTTGGATTGAATGGCATCTAGTACAGCTGCCTTTCCACATTTCAGGTTTCAGATGGCATTTCTACTTTAAGTATTGCTATTTAGTGTTATTCCTCTTGAATATTTTCTTACTCTTGGTCTGCCACTGTTTATCACATTGAACAATAAATTATTTCATTATCCATAATATCTGATTTTTTATTTTTTATATCTGATCCCTTTTACAACAGTTTCTTCCATTTCTAAGCTCCACAATAACCTTGAACAATTTGCCATCTTTGTGTTGTTTAGCTACTTTTACACATACCATAGTTTTCTTACATTTCTCTCCATATTATCTAAAGTCCTAAGTAGTATCTTATTTACTCACAGGGAAGTTTTGATATGATTTCTACTTTTTACAACTGTTTCTTTAATGTCTTGAGTCCACTATAGTTTCTCCATTCTTGTTTCTATCCTCACCATGTTTCATGTTTGAATTAACTTTCTTCAGATTTTGCCATTACAACTCTTAGGTTTAGTTCTTGTTGTTTTCACTCTTTCGCTTTTTCTCCAATAATTTTGTATTGAAATTTTCATTTCACCCTGGAAACTGTTTAATTTTCTTTTGTACTTTTTGTTCCAATATGTAGTCAATTTTATCATGTAAAATTAAATAATAACCACTTCCTATTTGAAATTCCCTATATATATATATATATATATATATATATATTCTTGCATGTGAAACACAGCAAAGTCCACCATCAACAACAACCCTCAATAAGACCTTATATCTTAGTGTTTTCTCTACGTGAATTTATGCACATCTTTATTGTTATTAAATGTTAGTAATGGCTAATTCACCTGAACAGAATCCAGCAGGTATGTATCATTATTAGTAGTTTGCTTTTCTTGCTCTTCCCACCTCTAAGTTTTTTTCCCAAATCATAAAGGGGTTATGATTCCATTGTATAAGGCCTTGATCAGGCCTCATATGGATTACTATGCACAAATTTGATAACCTGCTTTATATGGTGACAAGGATATGTTAAAAAGGATCCAGAGAAGATTCACAAAAGTGGTAACTAGTCTTTGGAATTTGAAGTATTAAGACTGATTAAATGAATGTAATTTGAAAAGCCTTGTGAATAGGAGGATATGGGAAATATGATTGGGACATATAAGTTGGTCAGCAGTTGTTACCAAGTTAAGATGGAAGAAATTTTTCATATAATGGGAGAGGCCATAGTTTCCAGGAAAACAGATGACATCTCAGTTGGCTTGCTATTTGATTATGTTGTGCTGTTACAAATCTTCATTACAAATATAGCAATTTTAATTGCTGCTAGAAAGGATTATGGTGATTCAGAACTGTTTTATGCACAGCATCATTCAGATTGAACATATTGTCCATCTTATACAGTACCTTAATTATAGCTGAGTAACTGTTGGTTAATTATTATTATTATTATTACGGGTATCTCCATGGAGTCAGTAGACTCATCGCGGGAGACCCAAACTAGCAAAACAATATCTGTCATATCTCTTCTTGAATTCATTTACAGATGAAGAGCTCACAACAAAGTCAGGCAATGAATTCCACTCATTCACCACCCTCCAGGCAAAAAACCTTGTTCTGACACCTTTGTTAACCACACTCTTCTTTAATTTCCAGAGATGACCTCTTGTTCTTCCATCACTATCACACAGCTGAAACATTTCCCCTGCATCAATCCTATAAAAACCTTTTAGTAATTTGAATGTTTCTATCATATCCCCTCTTCTTCGCCTATCAGCCAATCTCTGCAATCCACAAGCTCTCAATCTATCAATGTAGGGAGCATTTTTTATATCACTCACCAACTTGGTCACTCTTCTCTGAACCCTCTCCACAGCCTCCTCATCTCCAAGGAATCCAGGTGACCAGACCTGAGCACAGTAATCCAAATGTGGAAGTATCAATGCTTTATAAAGGGGAATAATAACCTCTTTATCTCTGGATGTCAGTGTGTTCCTCAACAACCAAGTAATCCTATGTGCAATCTTGGACACCTTAGCAATGTGTCCTCTGAACTTCATCTCCTTATCTACCAATACCCCTAAGTCCCTAGCCTCATCAATCTCTTGGAGTACCTTTCCATCTATGTAGTACACAGCTGGTAATCTTTTAATCCCAAAATGCAAGAGTTTACACTTTTCCACATTGAACTGACATCCATTTTCTTTTGCCCATTTTACCAGCTTATTTAAATCCTCCTGCAAACTTTCAACATCAGCTTGATTTTTTATTGCACTACACAACTTTGCATCATCAGCAAACAACTGAATATCTCCCTTTAAGCCGTTTCCTATATCATTTATATACAAATTAAACAACATTGGCCCAAGCACAGAGCCCTGAGGCACACCACTGGTCACCTGCCTCATTCTGGACTCGGCTCCTCCATACACCACCTTATGGTATCTCTCCCTGAGCCATTCTCCTATCCATATCACCAATTTAATATCCATTCCCATCTGCTCCAATTTGCGTAACAGTGTTCTATGGGGTATCCTGTCAAAAGCCTTAGCAAAATCCAGAAGTACCACTGTGTAGCCAGTTCCTTTGTCCAACTCTGATGTTATTCTATTATGGATAGTTAATAGATTGCTAAGGCAGGATCTACCTTTAACAAAACCATGTTGGCCTCTATAGAGTATCATATCCTGATCCACCCATTCTTGAATTTTGTCTTTAACCAACTTTTCCAATACTTTTACCACTACTCCTGAGATGGTGATTGGTCTGTAATTCAATACTGCAGTTTTAGAGCCACCCTTATGCAAAGGAACCACTTTGCCTAACTTCCACTCCCTAGGGACCATACCAGAGTTCAAACTTAAATTAAATATCCAGGTAAGAGGGGTTGACAATTCATTTGCACATTCACGCAACACCCGAGCTGATATTCCATCTAAGCCTACCGCAGTGTTTGCATTTAAGTTTCGCAATATATTTAATACCTCTGATTCTTTAGCTTCAATTCTCACATTAGGTATTGCTATAGGTATAGAGATATCCTCACTTGGGTGATAGACTTTTGAGAAGTGATCACTCAGTAACTCGACTATTACATCTGATTTTGTCACCTCAATACCATCAGCACCCACTAAGGTTATCCTTCCGAAGTCATTCTTCCTCTTACTTGCCACATAGCGGAAGAACTCTTTGGGATTACCCTTGATCTCTTTGGCTAAGGTCTTCTCATAATCTGATTTAGCTTTTCTTACTATGCTGGTAACCTTCCTAGCTTGAGCCTTGTACTGCTCATGGGTATCCTGATCGCCCTTCTCCTTGTAAATTCTCCATAACATTTTCTTTTTTTGTAGTTCAAGCTTGATACTACTGCTCATCCATCTAATGCCTGCCTTGTTTGACCTCCTGACAATGGGGACACAATCTGATATTGCTTTCCTCAGATACCCACTGATTTTATCCCAAGCACTGCTAACATCTTTCCCTTGCAATATGTTCTGCCATGGGATGGCTGCAAGCTCACTCCGAAGCTTGTTATAATTGCCTAACCTGTAGTTTCGTACATACCCCTTCTTAATAGAAAAATCCACAGATTTTGCAACCTTCCAAGTCAATACCACATGATCGCTTTCACCAACTGGAGGTAACGAGGTCACCTTACTTATGCACATAACCTCTGAACCAATAACCAGGTCCAGCACTCTCACACCACGTGTCCCTTCAGTTACGTGCTGTTTCAAGTAATTATCTCGTAGCAGATGTATGAACTCCATTTCCTTTTTGCTACGTGATATTTCCTCCTTCCAATTGATATCACCATAATTAAAATCCCCCATAATAATCACTAAGCCTTCACTCATTGCACTAAGTTGCTGATGCATGAATTCAATATCTCCCCCTGTACTCCCTGGCCTATAGCAGCATCCAACTGTATATTTGGTTGCGTTGGTCACTATTTCGCACCAGACTGCCTCAAATGAACTCTCATTCACATGTCTATCATCATGATATACTACTTTCTTTGGCTGCAACACATCAGCTATCATCAACAGTACTCCTCCTCCTGTTCTATCTTCTCTATCCTCCCTGAAAATACTGTACCCATCACATTCAATTCCAGTGACCACATCTTCTGCTGACAGCCAAGTTTCACTAATGCCTACAACTTTTGGTGAGATTTCACTGACTAATGCCAAAAATTCTTCTCTCTTATTTCTAATGCTTCTAGCATTGGTATACAAAAATTGCAGATTCCCTCTAGATCTTGTACCGGCTTTAGAACTGATATATAAGTCACTAACTACCGTAGTCCTATGCCGATTTTTTCCCCCTCTCTTCTGCAATTTATTCTGCCTGTAAGGATCAATAAATACACAATCAGTGCTAAAGTTTCTCTCTCTTACACTCAACCTTTTCAATATTAGTTTCCCTGCCCAATAACTTCAACCTGTTCAGAAAACAATAACTTCTTCAATCTCTTATGTCCTTCCATGTTAAGATGCAGTCCATCTCTAGCATACAACTGCCTTTTTCCTTCAAACACACTCCAAACATCAACAAACTCCAGACCTCTTTTTCTGCACATTCTTGCAATCATATCATTCATTATCATTGCTCGTCTACTTAACTCGTAATTGTCAAAACGAGGCAGCACACACACTATTCTCCCATTGACACTTTTCCTCTTCACAATATCTAATAATGTTCTTAAATCTTTTCCTACCCGATTTATACTACCTCTCAGGTCATTTGTACCCACCATAACTATCATCTTGTCTGTTTCATGCCCTCTCTTTATTGCTAAAGCCACTCTTTCTATTGTACCATCAGCCAAGCACTCCTCATGCATACCACTCTCCATACCCTTAATCATAGAATCACCATATATTTTACCACTATTAACTTCATTCAAGTTCACACTCATGGACTCATTCTCTACACTATTCAGCATGACTCTCCCAGCTTCATTACTCAACTCTCTATTACTTACCCCCCCACTCTCACTACATCTCATTTCTTCTTGGCCACTTGTGGTTTTATTATGTTGACTCCCAATCACTCCCATACTATTTATTACTGAATCATTCACCAAAGACTCACCCATATGTAATCCTGTTCTAGTTACTTCAGCTAAAGTAATCTCTATAGTCCTAATTTCTCTGTTTAACACATTAAACTCAGCTTTAACTTCCAGTATTTCCTTACCGATCACTTCCACTTCCTCATGAAGAAGATGAAGGTCATTTTTCATTTTCATAAACTCCCGCCGAAGTTCTTCCGCTACGGTCCCGATGTCAGCTTCCATTCCTAAACGCTCCAGCCTATCCCGACACTTCTCACATACGTCGACATTTTCTTTCTTTTCATTTTGCCAGACCGACCACAGATCCTTCACATTTTTCGGTGCATACATGTAGCAGTTTCCGCAACGCATCCATTGCGAAAAATCTAACGCTGAGCCAGCCTTTCGTGTAATAGTAGAAGTCCTGCGCGCCGCTGACGTACGTTTCTTGTTGGACGCCATCTTTACACGTTGATATAGTGAAACAAACGGCAGTGAAAACACAATATATACAACACAGTTCTAAACAATAATACCACTGAAGGACACTTGTTTCTAACCGATGCACAATTTTAGCACAATTTGTGACAAAAAGCCACGCTATATTTAACTTTAAAAACACGTTTTCTAGACTAGCTTAACTCGACCGCCACATTTACCAAGGACACTAGCGCCACTCCCAATTGTGGATCACATTGATAACTTTACTGTGTCCTTAAGGCATTTTGCATAACTTCATATCTTGGAAACTGCTCATCATTAGAGTCTTCAGAGAATAATATATCCACACAGAGCTGAAACACTGGATCTTTCATAAGTGATATCTCTGCATTCTTGTTCTATGGATTTTTCTGTTTTGTCGACAGCATGAAATTATCACAAATTAAGTTTTCTGGAAAAGTGTTTCTTCTACAATTTCACCAAGCTCTCTAAGATAATTTTCAAACACGTTTGCTGCTAATTCACTACTTATTCTTAAGTTTTACAAATTATATTGATTTCTGAAATTATGAAATCACCCTTTATTATTATTAACATTTTATTATTATTATTATTAAACAAGACCTCTGGAGTCAAAGACTCATCTGGGAGGTCCTTTTATCACACACATCTCATCATACCGTGTCTTAAACACACTCAAACTCCTTGCAGACACCACACTCTCAGGCAAGGCATTCCAATCATTCACAACTCTGCACGAAAAAAACCTGCCTCTCACTCCCCTACTCACACCCTCTTTATACAGTTTTCAGGGATGACCTCTGGTTCTCCCCTGATCTCCCACTATTCTCTGTAGAACTTCTCCACCATTGATCTTATAACAACTCCCTTACCAACTTGTAGGTCTCTATCATATCTCCCCTCTTCCTTCTCTCCACTAGACTCTGCAAATTACATCTTCTCAATCTTTCCTCATACTCAACATTCCAGAGGTCAGTAACTACCTTAGTCAGTCGCCTTTGGACCCTTTCCAACATCTCTTCATCCTTCTGAAAACCCGGTGACCAAATCTGGGCACAATAGTCTGTGTGGTCTAATCAAAGCCTTATACAACGGAACAAGAATCTCCCTACTTCTACACGTCAGTGTCCCCTAAATTTTAGATCCTTATCCACTATCACCCCCAGATCTCTTATTTCCTCCACTTCCAACAATATATTCTCACCAAGCCAATTTGACTTCTGTGGAGTCAGATTCATTGTGGATGGTACACACTATAATACACAACTCATCCACCCATGCTTGAAACTGATTCAAGGTGCATTCACAACACACTCAGGCAATGCATTCCACACTCACAACCATTTTCCATGCAAAGAACCCTCTTCTCATTTGTTTGCTCATGCCTTTCTTATACATCCTTCTGTCCCATTTGATGAAAAATTTCTTCCATGTTAACCTGGTAACGACCCACCAACTTATGTCTGAATCATATCCATCCCCTTTTATTCATGAGGCTTTGCAAATTATATTCATTCAATCTATCCTCATACTCCACAATCCAAAGACAGTGACCCTTTCTAACATATCTTCATCACCATGAAAAACCAGCTAACCAAATCTGTGCACAATAATCTGTATGATCACACACAGTTTAATTTGACATACAGCTGCCATCGAGCACATTTATGGCACTAAGTTACATGTAAATTAGATTATAGATAACATTTATATTGTGAAGAGATACAGTTCATCTCAGCTGATTTCTTAAACTGTTTTTTTTTTTATAGTTATTAAAATATAGGATATACTTATTACATACCAATCCACATCAAATTCATCACTGAGATCAAAAAAGCATGAAATATAAAAGTGGAGTTTAGAGAACCATGTTTTTGTAGACATAGTAAAAATTAATAATTAAATGGTTTACATGTGATAATAGAGAAATTATATATGTTTAGTAGTTATGTTTTGTCTTAGCGGCATCCTCAGAGATCACCGGAAGTAAACAGCAGTACCACAATTAAAAACAAGATTATGTAATATTTGTGGTATGCAAATTGAATAAGAATAATACAATATCATAGTATCATAAAAAAAAAAAAATAAAATAAACAGCACTGGGCATAACCTCCATATCTTGGAGATAGGTATGCAGTTATTATAATTCAGGTTTGAGCTGTTATGAGTGCTTTGCAGATTTCATAGAAGGCCTATAAAACTTAAATTAACTTTTACATAACACCATATATATGGATGGAACACGTTCAAAGAATGAAAACAGAAAGATTACCAAAAACAAGCCTTAAAGTACAAGCCATTAGGAAAAAGAAAACCAGGACGTCCTCTAAAATGATTCAACGATGACTTCTAAGGCTAGAACAGGCCATGCCAGGCCTAAATCCTTGATACGCATGATGATGACCATATATATGTTCAACAGACATGATCAGTGAAAAAAGTTCTGATTTTTTTTCAAGCTGTTTGATGTAATTATTGTGTTATTTTTTCCTCACTCCCTTGTTTCCTTCAGAGAAGCTCATCTGCCCATAGTAAAAAAAGTCACATGAAACAAGGAACCTGATAAACTCCCAGGGATGGCAGTTGAGGCAGCTTATTAGCAGTTAATTGGGAAAAATATGCATCACCATATGCTGCCTCTGTTC
This sequence comes from Typopeltis vanoorti, assembly GCF_054136105.1. Lineage (NCBI taxonomy): Eukaryota > Metazoa > Arthropoda > Arachnida > Uropygi > Thelyphonidae > Typopeltis > Typopeltis vanoorti. Next base: position 100,478,915 of record NC_143565.1, read on the forward strand.
TAATTCCCAGATATTTACCAGATTTCTTATCCATGTCATGTTTCTTACTGCACCAATTTTGCAGAGGCCTGTAAAAGCAGGCCTCTGCAAAATTGGTGATCCAAGAACACAAAGATGATATTTTTTGTTTCTTGGATCACTGCTTTGATATTATTATTATTGTCATCAGACATCCACAAAATCAAGCCTCATAGTGAGAGGTCCCACTTCCATCCTTACCTTATCCCCCAGAAATTATATATTCTTCATACAGTCTTTGTTTTCCAAATTCTAAAACCTTACCCTTTGCACTATTGAATTGGCAGCTCCACTCACACAGTCTTTATATTCTCCTGTAAAGCCACGACATCTATTCTTTATAGTTCTTTTCATCTGCCAATAATTGCATATCATTTTAATGGGATGTGCACATGACTAATAAATGCTTGTTTTGGGACACTGCTTTCCCTATGCACAACTTGCTGTTACCTATCTGACAGCTCATCTCCTATTCAATGCAATGCTATTATTATATAACCTCATCTCTTACAATTTAATTATCAACTTGTGTAGTAATCTAGTAAACATGACACCTCTGTAGTAGTAAGCACCTTCATAGTGCAATTGGAAGAGTGATGCTGCATTGCATCCTTCAATGGGAAAAGGCCTATATTGAATTCTCATCATAATGAGAGGAATCGTTATGTAGGGTTTTTTTTTTTTTTCAGTTGAAGCTGAGCTAACTGATCTCATATGGAGATGGCAGGGTTTTTCTCCTGGAAATGCAGGATGAAAAATCTGCATACAGACAAATCGGCCTTCAGAACACACACAAACAAAAAAATACTGGTGGTGGTGGGTAGTAAATGGAGTTGGTGTAGGCGATAATGGTAGTGGCAGTTTGCGGTAGTTAGTAGATTAAGTAGTGGAGACAAAGTTGTAGAGTAGGTGCCCTTTCTCAATGAGTCTTTGGACTCCTTGGAGGTTTCTTGTGATAATAATGATAATAATAATCTATCACAGACCTTTGCCAAATCTATATATGTTATGATCTCCCTTTAGCAAATCAATGCCAGCTTATCCCAGTTCTTTTCCCTAATTGTCACTAACCTCACCAATACCTTAACCATAACTCCAGACATTCAGATCATCCTATAATTCAAAGCCTCAGTCTTATCACCTCCTTTATAAAGTGGAACAGCTTTGTCTCCTTTCCACTGTTTTTGGACTTAGCACAGTGACTCTTGTTTAAAAAAAAAAAAGTGTTGGGCTATCATTAACTTATTGAAACATTCTCTCAAAACATGCAGTAATATGCCATCATCTCCAACTATCTAACTTAATTCCTCATAGATACCTCTTGCTCATTCACCATCAGTTCTTCCTCTTCACTGTCCACTGTACTCAACTTGTACATTATGTTACTCTTGTGAGGATGAAGTACCTTTATGAATTGCTCATTTAATATCCCACTATATGGCTTGCAGTAGATATATGCATATATGAAAAACAATGAAGAACTCTCTGGGAATTTTCTTGGCTTTATTGGCTAATTTCTACTTGTGCATTTTTGCTCTCCTTATAGCGAGTCGCTTCCTTGCTTTCCTTTTGTGCTTCTCATGCTGGTCTGGTTGGCCGAGTGGTTAGCATATCCACTCTCCAGCCAAAAGGCTGCAGGTTCAAATCCTGCCGTGGGCATAGATATTTGTGATTGTCATCATGCCAGCCTGGTTGGCCGAGTGGTTAGCGTATCTGCTCTCCAGCCAAAAGGCTGCAGGTTCGAATCCTGCCGTGGGCATGAATGTTTGTGATTGTCTGTGAAAGTACTAGTGGTGGTAGTCGGCGATAGATGGCATTGGTGTTAGATGATAGTTGGTGGAGTAGTGAGATGAAGAGTTGTAGAGTAGCTGCCCTCCCTTGATGAGTCTGGACTCCCTGGAGGTGTGATGTAATAATAATAAAATAATAATAATTATTATTGTTCATTTTATGCTGTCTCAATAATGCCTGCTTCCAGATCCTTTGAGCATTGATCTCATTTCTGCCCAACTCCTCATTCAATGTTACAGCTTTTAAGTTCCCTCCTGAATTTTCCATATTCACTAGTTATGCATATATCTTTACTCACAAAAGTCCTGATAAGTAAAAACATCTTAGGCAGACAGTGACCAGTAGAGATAAGAGTGACTATTCTTTTTTTATAAAACCCTGATCAGAATACATCTAGATTATTGTGCTCAGATCTGGTCACTGGGATTTGAAGGAAATTAACCTTAGAGAGGGTATAGAGACAGATACCAAAAACAGGATTCTACAATGTTAATTATGACAGACTTGAGGCCATTTGGCCTGATGAGCTTGGATAGAAATGAAGAGGTAATATGATTGAAATATTTAAACTATTGAGAGGTAGGTAAAGCACTGACTGAGAGATCTTTTATATGGTAGCGCAAGATGAGCAGGCAAGGACAAAGGAGCTATCCGTAAAAGTCACATGGAAGTATTAAGCTAGAATCTTTTTGCATGGTGGTTGGTCCGTGAAATGCATCACCTGAGTAGTGAAAGCACAAATGCTGAATGAGTTTAAGGTGTGGTATGATACTTTGTGTTGCCTAAAATGGGCTTCCCATGACAAGTCATGTAATTCCATGAAGGTCTTGAATTATAATAATAAAAATTTGCTAACACCTTTTATTCCCCACTGGAGTAGGCAAGTACATTTTAGCTCTATCTGACTTTTGGAGACCGAGGGGAAGTCACTCTCTCCGATAGCCAATCAGAGATAGCTGGCCTGGACTGTGGGTAATCTTTAGCAAATTAAAAGGCATAGAATTTTAGACAGCAGTCTGAGTGGTTAAGGCAACAGACTAGAAATCTGTTGGTGGGGGGGGGGTCTCCCTGCACAGATTTGAATCCTATCAGCTAAAAGTTTTTATGGGCCTCCCATGATGAGTCTTTTGATTCTGTAGAGGCCTGAATCATCATCATAATAATTCTTGAACTTGACATAATCATCATCATCAAATTCCTGCCATGTACCCTCAAGGGGTGTACAGGATATGACAGTACTACATGAAAAAATTATATCATTACTAACTTCCTATCTACAATTTTCCTCCAAATCAGTCTGTTACTTGTCAAGACTCCAACATTATCAGATCTTATATTTCTATCGTCTAGGGCACTTTGTACCATATCAATCCACCTATATCTTGGTCTTCCTCTGGGTCGTTTTCCTGCCAACCTGGCAGAGAACACTTGTTTTGCTAATCTTTCCTCTCCCATCTATTTAAGTGACCATACCACCTGAGATTAGCTCTGCTAACACATTCCGATGCTGACAATGTCAAGTTCTTTCCTAATATCCTCATTTTTAATATGATATTGCCATTGATGCCATCTGTTCACGCCTCTAATCTTTGTCAGGACTCTCATATCTGCGGTCTCTAGTCTTTGGTCAAGTGTTTTACTTCTGACCCAGCTCTCAGATCCATAAGTTAAAACTGGTTTGAACACTGTCTTGTATACAGCTAATTTAGTGTTCCGACTAATTTCGTTTTTATTCCATATGAATTTATTCAATTGACTTCCAACCATACCAGCTTTGCTGATTCTGTTGTCTATTTCTATATTTAATTTACCATCTTCAGTAAAAATCGTGCCTAAGTAGCTGAAATGTTTTACTTGTTCCACAGGTTCTCCATTCACAACACAGTTGACATTTTCAATGATTCTGCCTATTTTCATTGTCTTTGTCTTTTTATTGCTGACCTTCATACCATATCTATTACAACAGCTATTCAATTTAATCATAGATTCTTGCAGACTTGTAGCGGATTTATTTAGAAGTATAACATCATCCGCATAAAGCAAAGAGCTGACATTAACATCTCCAATTTTGATATCAGGTTTAATACCACTTTCCTTCATAATGTGATCCATATAGATAATGAATAACAGAGGGGATAATGTACATCCTTGTCTCAGACCAGATTTAACATTAAACCATCTTCCTGTACTTCCTTCAATTCTAACTGCTGACATACAACTCAAATAAAGACTAAGTATTGCTTGATATAATTCCCCATTGACACCATATAACTGCAGCGTATTGAATAGATTCTCTCTTGGCACCTTGTCATATGCCTTTTCCAAATCGACAAAACTTAAATACAGATCTTTGTTATATTCCCATGCTTTCTCGACTATTTGTCGTAAAGTGAAGATCCGATCCTGACAGCCTCTATTTGGCCTGAATCCAGCATGTTCTTCACCAAGCTTTTCTTCCACAATTCTTCTCAACCTTTTCTCAAGTATACTTGCATAGATCTTGCCAGGAACACTCAGTAGGGAAATACCTCTGTAATTCTCACATTCAGTTTTATTTCCCTTTTTATATATGGGTACTATGAGAGCTCTATTCCAATCATCGGGAATTCGTCCCTCTGTCCAGGCTTTCTGAACTATGCAGTGCAGCCACTGTAAGACTCTTATACCACCATACTTCAGCATTTCTGGTCGAATATCATCTACTCCTGCTGCCTTTCCACATTTCAAGCCTTTGATGGCTTTTTCTACTTCAAGTATGGATATGTATTCCTGACTGCATGGCTGGTCAATGTTTTTTATCACTGTGCTGTCATCACTGCTTGCTTCATTTAGCAGTTTTTCAAAGTAATTACTCCATACTTCAAGGATATCTTTTTCTCCTGTTTTCATGTCACCTTTATCATCTCTAACTCCTTTTACAGCACTCTTTCCTCCATTCCTAAGCTTCTTCAACAACAACTTCCAGAATATTTTGCCACCTTCTTGATATTTATTTTCTATATTCTTGCCAAAGTCCTCCCATGACTTTTGTTTAGCTAGTTTTACACACTGTTTAGCTTTCTTACATTTGTCTCTGTATTCCGTGAGAGCAAAAGCTGACTTATTTGCCAGGAACTTTTGATATGCTTTCTTCTTTTCCTTCACTGCTTCTTTAACTTTGTCCACCATGGAGTTCTGATTTTTTTATCCTTGCACACAACCTCACCACATGCCTCTCTGGCAGAATCAATCAATGTTTTCTTCAGAGTTTGCCACTGAATCTCCAAGGTTTGATTCCTGTTCTCAAACTCTTTCATTTTCTTTTCAATAATCTTTGTGTATTTTAGTCTACAGTTCACATCTGAGAGCTGCTCAACTTTTATTCGCTTTAAAACTTTCTTATATGTTATTCTTTTCAATATGAAATTCAATTTTATCCTGCTCAAGACTAAATAGTAATCACTTCCAATTTCAAATCCTCTGTACACTCTGGTATCCTGCACCAGGGAGAAAATATCACTATCAACAATAACATAGTCAATGAGACTTTTCTTATTCCTAGCCTCTTCTCTCCATGTGAATTTGTGCGCATTTTACATGGTGTTAGTAATAACCAGTCCGTGTCCTGAGCAGAAATCCAATAGATGAACTTGACATAATAATTACTAAAATAAAGAGCCAAAAAGGCTTCATTTTGGCAATGCAAAATTATATAAATTAAGTGGATATTAAATCCAACATCATTTTGAAGCCAAAATACAGAAACTATACAAGTTTCGTGCAGAAACTATAAAGTTTCATGCGAAAATTGACTAGAGAGCTTGTGGGAATATACTACTGCCATACTACGAGTTGTCCTAGCCAAACCTTATAGGAAGTAACGAATGCTCAAAGCACCCATATATTTGCCTGCTATTGGTTCATTTTGATAAAGTTTCACTAGGCTAGCAGACTAGTGAAACCTTATAAAAATGAACCAATAGGAGGTGAATATATGGGTGCATTGAGCGTTCGTCACTTCCTATAAGATTTGGCTAGGGCAAATCGTAGTATGGTGGCGGTGTATACCCACAAGCTCTCTGGTCAGTTTTCGCATGAAACTTTTATAGTTTTTGTATTCGGCTTTGAAATGATGTTGGATTTAATATCCACTTAATTTATATCATTTTGCATCGCTGAAATAAACCTTTTTGGCTCTTTATTTTAGCAAATACTTTACGCACCGACTGAGAGTTCGCTTAAGGATAATTACACCTCTCCATCGCCTCATGCTCCTTAGTACTAAGAGTTTTTGCTCTCTTAGGTTTTTTTCAGGAATTTTGCTCCCGTTGAAGGGAGTTGGATTTCAGGAGGGTTTGTAAATTTGTTTCGCGTTTTTTATTTTATTTTTTTGTTGCTTCTGTATTCTCCTATTTCGTCATTTGTTGTTTCTTCCCTTATCTTTATATATAAATTTTTTTTCTTATTCCTACAATATTATCTTTATCCTTATGTCAATTCCTAAATCTTTAATATTGTCTTGCTCTCTTATATACCTCTATTAACTTTAAACTTATGCCCTTCTGTTCCTTATATTTTACCTCCAGTATTCCTATTTTTATGCCAAGGATCCCTAGATATTTATTTGAATTAGCGACTGTGCCTCAGGAGTTCCTTTGATGGCATTAAATATTACTACTTTTGGTAGATATCCTTCCTTGCACTTATATACAGTTGTGGCTACCCCTTTACTTTAATTTTGTATTAATTATCTATCTTCCCCACTCAGAAGCTCGGTTGTTTTTGAGAACGGTGCATCAAAGAATTAAGTATCAGGAGACACTCTAATAATATTTAAACAACAAATTTAATTCGCATAAAACAATTTACACTAAGCTTGCAGTAATAGAATAAAGCATCTCAATTCAGATCTATATAAATCAATTAGTTAAATTCCTGTATTTTAGTCACAAATTTTATCACACATTTAACTAGGTTTTCTGTTATAACACAAATCATTTACGCTGAGCATTGGTACATGTTACTTAACTGTTAACTCTTAAATATCAAGCACATAGACCATATCCTTTATACACAAATGCTCCTTCCCTTTTATGCTGGGAATATTTATAGCAAATTTCACCAATTTGGCAAACAGTTACACTCTGATGTATTTCACACACAAATTGCTGACTATTACTTAACTTCTAATCTTCAACTGTTAATTATGCCTATTTTGATCAGCCTCTACTTTACAGTCCACTAATAAAAAGTCCCTTAAAAACTCAAAGAAAAATTGGAAAAACAGATACACTCACTTTGGTGGTGACTACCCTCTATTGATCTGGCGTCACACTGGAGCTCTGTTCCTTTTTCTTCGGTGTCAGGTTTTCGCTCCCTGCTTGTGCCGGCGATAGACTTGTTGACGTCCTGCGGAGTCAGTATCTTCCAGGACACGGGCGGAGGTTCTTCGGTTTACAGAGTAGTTGAATGTGCATAGAAGGCAATGGAGCAGTTTCCTTCCACTTGAAGATTCCTTCTCCTTGGACTATAGCTCCCGGCGTAGAGTTGTCATCAGGGGTCTATTCGTTGCCTGGCAGATCGGCTCCTCTCATCCTTCCTTTAGGCCTCTGGCATATTTTCTCCAGAAGTCGCGTTCCCGATAGTGTACATCTGGCAGATAACTGCCGACTGACCAATGATCTCTGGGTTACCGATGAAACTTCTGGAACTGAATCATCCATTCCCCGCAATCTTTTTGCCACCTTTTATTCACTCACGAATCCTTGCACGGAGATATGGAACTCCCGAACATTTTGGTGAAAACCCTTGATCCATTTCTCTGACTGATCCTTCCATTGCTTTTCTCCAACACTCCCCAAAATCCTATTTGTTCTGGCAGCTGACATTTGTTTGAAGCTTTTGTCGGTCCACCTAGCACTGACCTTGAGCGTTTCCATGTAGAATACACACACAAAATTTGATGTCTTTTATAAAGAGCTAAAAATACACTGTTTACTAGTGGCAAGGTATTGCCTTAATTCTACACCTTCTAGAATATTCCCTTATTTGGTAGAGAGCATATACAATTCCCATAGGGATAATTTACATTTAACAAACATTTATGTACATGTTACAGTTCTAACTAGGTTTGACCTTGGTAAAATTTCATGTAAAAATGCTTAGTCTTTATGGAGCTACATAAATATTTTTACAGTTTGCCTGAGAGTGCATTTTGAGTCTCCAGGGATGGTGCCTTCCGGCATGATTTGTGTGGGGCCATATTGGCAGGTGCTTTTTCCTGGAATATGAGTGGTTCTGCTCAGTGGAGAATGAGCCTATCATTGAGTGGAACAATGCTGAGTTGGATGATCTTTTGATCACTCGTTCTGAGTGGTCCCAGGGATTGCCTAATTTTTAGAGAGGCCTTTCTCTGACGAAAAACAGTGAGTTTGAAACAGCTGTCAGACTAGTGAAATCTTATCAAAATGAACAGAGGCAAATATATGGGTGCTTTGAGCATTCGTCACTTCCTATAAGGTTCAGCTAGGGCAACTGGTAGCATGGCAGTGGTGTATTCCCACAAGCTCTCTGATCAATTTTCACATGAAACTTTTATAGTTTCTGCATTCAGCTTTGAAATGATGTTGGATTTAATATCCACTTAATTTATATAATTTCACATATGTTTATAAACTGCATGTATGTGCAGTATTTAAGTAGCTGAAGAAGTAAGCCTTTAGGTTGCTCTTATAGAAATATTTAGCATGTAGTGTACAAAATCTTGTAACAAAGTTGTTGTCACCAATTTTAGGCATATCAAATTAAGAGTTTGTGACTTTTGCTATTGTGAGCACAGTCTACTGCACACATTTTTTTAGTCTGAGACTGGAAACTTGTGCACAAAATGTTTTTGATATGCACATGAAATGGAGAAAAGCATAGAGGAAATATTATTTAAAATTACACTGTACTAACCATCTGTCTCAGTCTTGCATTAAAGAATCTCATTGCTATTGCATTTATTGCCTACCTTTTCATGGCCATAATTTCTCTGTTATCATTAACGGTATCTCTTTTCTCCTCCAAGAAGATTTTATATCCTTCCTTACTTTTTTATTCCTTTTATTATAGCAGCCTTAATTAACCAAATTTCAACATATGCTGATAATTCTTAGACTACCTAATTTACTGTATATTTTGTGAGAGAGAAATATTTTTAAAACGATTAACAAAAATGAAATATTTGAAAAAATATATATTTGCAGGAGATCTATATTTTAAATTTTGAATTATTGAAAAAAAAAAGTCATTAATGCTTTAATGATTAAGCATATTTCTTGTAAAGAATGCACAAAATAATACAATTTTATTTTGTCTGAATTTATATGTATATATAATTTTATATGAATATTCTCTTTGCAAAGGTTATCACACAGTTGTTTGAGAAGTTAGATTGTGATCAAGATGGAAAAGTAAGTTTTGAGGAGTTTCTTCAAGGCCTCTTTCAGCATGGGGGACCACAAGCATTGTCGGATGGATCTGATTCATCTCTTTCATCTAGCCCAGTGCACAAGTCTGTAATTTATAAAGATGATTCTCGAGAGGATCACCAGATGGCAGTAGCTTCTGAGTCTGGAATATTTTCTTCAATTGATCCTGAAAACACTGGGTAAGTATAAATCCTTGGTTTACAAAAATGGTAATTTTGTTCAGTATACTTTCATGTACTTTAATTAAAATAATTTCAGATCCATTTTAGAATTTAAAAAAAAATTGCTGTGTCTGCATCTCCTGTTATACATCTTTATAGTTATTCCCATATTCAACAGACAGAAGAAAACATTCACCAACAGATAATAATAAAATGTAATAAAGTTATTTGGAATAAATATAGTATATTTTTAGTATATTTGAATATTTTAATAAATTTAAACTGCACATTTTAAGTTATTCAGTTAAAATGTAAATAATCAGTAGTACAATTTAACTGTACTAGGATCTGTTTTTGTGCTTATTTTCATTTTTGAGTTAGAAACTTGGGTGCAATTTTATTACATTCATTTAGAAAACAAGAATTAAACCAAAAAAAAAAAAAGAACAGTTTATCAGTAATGCATTTTAATGATTACTATTTAAGCATCCAACAAAAAAAAAAAAAGAAAAAAAAAAAAAGAAAAGAAAAGAAAAAAAAATTACATTCATTTAGCTGATATAACATTGAACGATTTACCGACATGATGCATTATTACTCATGATGCTCCTTAATTGGATTAATGCTAAAAATTGACTAAGATTGAATGTTTTTGGAAATGCTTTCCTTTCAAAGGTTATTGGGCTCTTGCTCCATATTAAGGTACCTGCGTGTGAAGTGATGAAACAGGCATTTACTGCCAAAAAAAGGATACATGCAGAATAAAGATGAAGCAGGTAATTATGAGATGCTCTTTAGTCAACTGGTAAAAACAAAATCCCTTGAAAGAAATTACATTGCGGAATAAGAATGGTTGCTCTTTCTCTTCAAAATTTATAGAACCTTTCATCTGATTTTGATGAGAAGTTATTGAATTTTGAGTTCTTAGCACTAGTTTTGGATAAAAAGTATGAGATAATGTACTAGTCAAGAGGTCTATTGGCAAAAATGACAGAAGTTAACATCACTGCTAAGAAAGATATGGACATATGAGAGTAGGAAATCATTGTGCCTCTTTATAATACCTTGATACTCCTGCATCTTGAATTTTCAGAAATACAAAAACTTGGAGGAGGATGAATAACCAAGACAGTAATTGGGATAGGATGCTGATTATGAGGAGAGATAACATGATTGCAGGATACAGATCGTAGTAAATAAGCGGAGATGAGAATATTATATTGGCTTACCAACTTATCTGCTTAAATAAGGTGATGAGTTGGTTAGGATATTTTATAGGATAGAGGCAAGTAAAAATCTTTCGGTTATAGTAGAAGGATATAATTTCTGCAAATTTAGAAATGTAAGGCTGTGTACTGTATTGATGGCATTGTACTGCAATAAGCAGATGAGATTCGAGATTTGACTGTGATGGTTGTCAGATTAAAGTTTAGAGGGCATATTGCAAGTGTTACAAAGATTGCACATTGTATTGCCACTATGATAAGAAGTAAACTGGCATGTAGAGATAAGGAGGTAGTTGTGCCACTGTATAAAGCACTGATCAGACCATACTTGGACTATTGTGTTCAGATTTGATCACCCTGGATTTCATTGTGATGAGAAACGCGTTGGAGAGGGTTCAGAGACAAGTGACCAAGACAATATCAGGACTGTGTAATGTTGGCTATAGAGAGAGAGAGATTGAAGGAATGTGGATTGCATAGTTTGGTGGATAGGAGGAAAAGAGGTGATATGATAGAAATTTTAAGCTAGTGAAATTTTAGGCTTTGGCCTTTGAGGGGATTTTATTGGATTAATCCCAAGGGGATAATAAAAAGAGAAGAAGAAGGCGAGAGGGGGAAGAACTAGAGGCTATTCCTAGAAGTTATGTAAGAATCTGGTGAAGAAGGGTGTGAGAAATAGATTTTATACATGGAGAAATGTGAGTGAATGGAACACATTACTGGAATATGTCAGTTGAATGAACTTCCCAACAATCAATCTGCCAACTCCATGGAGGATATATAATAATAATGAAAATAATATAATAACAATAACTTTGTTTTCATTCACTGATTTGATTTCATTGCAGATTTTAAATGCATTTATTAACTGTTTAAATCTGCATCTGGAGTTTCAAGATTACTTTTTTTTCCTTACCATAAAGTCCAAAAAACTACAATAAAGTCTCATCATATCACTGCTGTCTAAATGAAATTCATTATAGCAACTTCTCTTCTCCTTAACTGACATAATAAAAAGTAGTTTCTTATTTATGTAAGAGTTGACTATAACTGCAATTAAACATGAATATATAGATAACAACAAAGAAATAACTATTTCTTTTAAGGTGATCAGCAGTTTTAACAGTGATCAGCATTCATATTTATGAATTTAGGGACACAAAACACTTGTTGAAAAGATTATTTTACTGATTAATAATAAAATAATAACTTGACGTTTCGACTCCTGTATTAAGGTGATCATCAGAAGGATACGTGTGTATAAGAACCAAGCTACATGCTGTTGCACTCTATACAGGTAAATTACAACTACGTGGTTAACTAATCTTTTTTCTTAGCCTGCCCTCTAGTGATTAAAAAAAAAATTGCCAATAAAAACTACAATAAACTCTGCTAAAGTCCTCACGTACTAGGATTCTTCTGGAATTATACGGTTCATATTGTTATATTACGATTATCTTCTGGATTTGTGCAGGTTGCTATTGAATGCTCAGGAAAAAAAAAATACATAGGGGAAACAGGGCGAACAATCCCAATCAGGAAGGGTGAACACAAAAGACACACATAAAATACCTCCATTTTGGAAAAACCGGCCTTTCTGACCACGCACTCCAAACATACTACAGAATTGATTGGAAAGGTACCAAGTCCCTGCACCGCACCAAAACCTGGTTCTAGCAGAAATTCAAGGAAACTTGTGAAATGCTCAAATATGATCCAAATCTGAATAAAAATGATGGTCTAACCATTACAAGAATGTTGGGGACCCATCTGCAACCTTCATAGCAACCACAGGGAAAAATCTCAATAGAAGAAGTGTTTTTTTTTTTTTTAATTTTTTATTTTATTTTATTTTTTTCCTGAACATTCAATAGCAACCTCTACAAATCCAGAAGATAATTGTAATATAACAATATGAACTGTATAATTCCAGAACAATCCTAGTACGTGAAGACTTTAGCAGAATTTATTGTAGTTTTTATTGGTAATTTTTTTTTTTTTTTTAATCACTAGAGGGTAGGCTAAGAAAAAAATTAGTTAACTACGTAGTTGTAATTTAGCTGTATAGAGTGTAACAGCATGTAGCTTGGTTCTTATACACATGTATCCTTCTGATGATGACCTCAATGCAGGGGTCGAAACGTCAAGTTATTATTTTATTATTAATCATTAAAGTAATTTTTCAACACGTGTGTTTTGTGTCCCTAAGTTCATAAATATTAAAGAAATAACTAGTCATGAATCATAAAATTATTCTGAAATTTTATTTCCATCAATAAAATGATGAAAATATACATGCGGCCATACTTCTGATATTTTATTTCTGTCTCTATTGATTCAGAATAATTTTCTGATTCATGACTGTAGTTATTTATTTGTTATCTATGTATTCATGTTTAATTGCAGTTAAAGTCAACTCTCACTGTTCTGCTAAACTCACCATTATAACAAACTACAATAAAGTCTCATCATATCACTGCTCTCTAAGTAAAATTCACTATAGCAACTCTCTTCTCCTTAACAGATAATTCATTTGGTCCATAACAGTTTGCTATAGTGAAAGTTGGTATTACTTCATAAAGACCTGACTGATTACAAATACTTATGTATAATACTGCTTTATTTGTATTATTACTGTCATAAACTACTTCTCACTATCTAACAAAATGCTCTTCACATAAACTTACCCACTGTTTCTGCATTTGCTATACTCTCTGGAAACACATTTTGCAGCAATCATCAAAACAGGGCAGGGAGGAGCATAAACCTGCTCTTTGGCCTTGCACAACTTCCAGAGAGTTTGATTCTTTCTTTCTCTCTCCTTCCATGTGTATCCTGAAGATCTTCTGGTTTGTCCAAAATAAGATAACCCACAAGAGCAAGGAATCTGGTAAATGCACAAATAAGAACACATATCGTATATTAAATACCATGAGCCTGAACATCTGGACTTGCAGAGCATGCTATTGACACTAAACATAGTGTTTATTGGAACAAGACTCATAAAACTCATTTCCTCAGGCAATGTCTTTATAAAGAAATGCATGAAACTTTATTTCATTATCCTAAGTTATTTTTAATGGTAATAAAAACATGAAACTATTTTATAAACAAGATGTTTATTAACTTGCTTATATTTCCCTGAATTTCAAGTTTTTCTTTCACTTACTCACTTGTTCATATTTAATGCATTCTAATGTTATTTAAAAAAAAAAGTATTATGCTACATGGGAGTTGCATGATCTCATACAGAAATAGTAGGGATTTGTTTCTCCTGCAAACTCAGGTTTTTCATCCTGCATACAGACAAATTATCCAAGAGAACACACGCAATTTACAGACAAAAAATACTAGTGGTGATGGTGGACAGTAGGTGGTGTTGGTGTAAATGATGGGATGGTAGCAGTTCGGTGTGGTTGGTGGATTGGACATGGAGAGTTGTCAAGTAGGTGCCCTCCTTTGAGTCTTTAGACTTATTTGAAGTGTCACAAAATAATAAGTAATAATTTAAGAATTATTCATATGCTTGCTTTTCAGCATTTATTTCGGAAAATGTTTTAAGCAGTTTATTATTTCACCACTGTTCATAAAATATTAATACAGTATACTGGATAGATATTTTGTGATAGTTTTTTCAAATACTCTCTATGTTCTTATTTTAATAATTGAACATAGAGAGTAGTAAATCCTCAGTTGTTTTTCAGTAAAGAACTCTCACTATTGAGTTAGTTTATCATAAAAGGAAGCAAAGGAGGAGAAATAAATATGGAATTTAAACAAATATTAATCATAATACCAAAAATTAAAAATAAATTAAAATGAATAAATTAATTTTTATTGTTCATTTATTAAATTCAAAATCCATACATTGAAAATCCATAAAATGGTACTTCATTTCCAGCTCCTTTGTCTCGTGAACTTATGATACTTGCAAAAACATTCATAGTGTGAATATGTAAGATGAGTTTTGTCATGTATACAACATAATACTATTGTATAATACTCTTTGGGAAGAAAGTAAGCTTTTTTCTTAATGTTCTATTGATATCAGTTAATTAGTCATTTTATTATATCCCAGTTAGTATTTTCTTAATATTCACATTTGGTATCTCAATATGGTTTACCACACAGGTCCAACGATACAGTGCATAGGCAGAGAAAATGTTTCTGCTTGTTTTAGTATAAACAGTGAACTTCAAATATACTATCTATACTTTTGGTTGGTGAATGCAATAGAACACTCAGTTCTGTTATTTAGGTTGAAAGATATACTCTGCTCATTAGGCTCAAGACGCCTGACTGCCTGCCTGACCTGGTTTCCAGAATTCAGGAAGTCAAAATTTGAATCTTAATATGAATGTTTCTCTGAGAGAATGTCAGAGAAACATTCAGGATTCATTAAGGGAGGACCCGATATATTCACCAAAGTGCACCTGCAACATTTAACAATAGTCTATTCCACACACACACACAATGCACATGTTTCTTAACAACTTTCTCTGCCTTTGACCTAACTGACAATTCTATTGTACAACATTTTTAAGATACTATTTTAGAACCAATCATTACTAGAACATGCTTTACTATTCACTAACTAGTTTTGTATCAGTTTTTTTTAAACTTTTTAGGTATTACATGTTTTATGCTACATCAGGATTGGCATTGAGGACAATCAGTTTGTTTAGATATGTCTGGTAACATCTTATTGTAATGAAAGATTTTCATCTTTGCTTTCATAAATTATCATTGTTTTTAATTCATAAATAAACATGATGTAGTCCTTCTTCTTTGATATAAAATCTCTTTTCTCCCTACATAATGCATAATAATTTTCACTATCTTAAAAACTGTAGATATTTTATTAAAAAATCTGGAATGGAAAAATAGTGGTATTACTATTATTATTGCACTATTCATGGAGTCGCCAGACTCATCGTGGGAAACTCATTCAGCTGACAACATATCATACCAAATCTTAAAATCCTTAACACTCCTTGCATGAACAACACATTCTGGTAATGCATTCCATTCACTAACTATTCACCATGTACAAAATCTCGCACCCCTCTTCACCACACTTACATAACTTCCAGGGATGACTTCAGGATTTTCCCATCTCACCCACTGTTTTTATTATCTCATCAGGATTAATCTGATCAAAGAGCACATGGAAATATCTAAGACTCTTCAAAGGACAACACAACAACATTAATCTGATAAAATCCTATTACTAACTTAAATGTCTCCATCATATCATATCTTTTCCTCCTATATGCTAAACTCTACAGTCCACATTCTTTCGACTTCTCTCCATAGCCAGCATCACAGAGTCCTGATATTGTCATAGTTACTCACCTCTGGACATTTTCCAATGTCTCCACATCACACTGAAAAACCAAGTGACCAGAATTGAACAAAATAGTCAGATGACCCAGTGCTTTATACCGTGACACAACCACTACCTTATACCTACATGTTAGAGTACTTCTTATCATAGCAGCACTACAACATGAAGCCTTTGCAATACTAGTAACATACCCTCTAAACGACAGTCTACTGTCAACCTGCATTCTCAAATCTCATCCACTTCCTGCAGTATGGCACCATCAATATAGCACACAGCCTTATATTTCTGCATTACAAAATGCAATGCTTTGCACTTTATTAAGATTAAAACTACAACTCCACTCCTTTGTCCAAGTCAAAAGTCTATTCACATCTTCCTGAAGGGAATTGACATCATCAGCAAACAACTGAAGATCCTCAGTCACTCCACATGATATATCATTTACAAACAATTAAACAGCAAGGGGCCCAAGAACAGAACCGCACAATCTGCTAGTATCATTCAGAGAGCCAATCTCTGATTCATCTAACCAATATACTATTACCATCCTCTGCAGCTTGTACACCAACTATATAGTAATCTATCAAGCGCTTTTGCAAAGTCCAAGAAATCGCTCTATATGATTCTCCCTTATCTAATACATTTGTTATCTTATCATAAAATGCAAGTAAATTGCTAAAACTGCCAATCCTGTTTTAGCAATTTACTTGCATTATAACCAATCTCTCCAACACCTTGACCACAATCGCAGTTATACAGACTGGTCTGTAATTGGAAACTTTTGTCCTAGAACCATGCTTGTGGAGTGGCACTATTTTTTCTTCTTTCCACTTCTTAGGAACCTCATTTCAGCCGCTTGGATTCGTGTCTGCATTCTTTCGGTCATTACCCAACTCTCGTGACCATTGGTGAGGATGGGGACATAGATTGTATTGAAGACAGCCAGCTTTGCCTTCTGGCTTAACTCCCGCTTCAATACTACTGAACAGCCAAGATCCCGCAATATTGAGCTTGCTAAGCCAATTCGAGTATCTAGCTCTATGTCCCATTTTCCATCATTCGTGAATATGGATCCGAGGTATTTAAACTTCTCCACCTGTATCATTTGGACTCCACTTACATTTAGAGTGCACTGGGATGGTTGTCTTGAGACCACAAATGTTTCAGTTTTGGCCACACTGATCTTCATTCCGGCGTCTGCACAAACAGCTACAAACCTATCCAGGGTCCGCTGGAGGTCATCTGTGGAAGAACTAAGCAGAACTAGGTCATCTGCAAAAAGCAGACGTCCAATGCTACATCTTCCAATTCTGACGCACTCACTGCCTCGGCTGTGCCTATCAATCCAGTCCATAAATATTATGAAAAGGAGAGGTGACAGAACACACCCTTGGCAGAGGCCAACGGAGACTGTGAAAGGTTCAGACTTTGTGCTGTTTACCCTGACACAAAACTCTGGGCATTCATACAGGGACTTGATGGCAGCTAATAGTTGACCATCCACTCCATACTCCTCTACTACTTGCCAAAGCTTATCCCGAGGAACACGGTCATATGCCTTCTCCAAGTCCACAAAACGTGTAGACATTCTTGGCATATTCCCAAGATTTCTCAAAGACTTGCCTTAAAGTGAAGATTTGGTCAGTTGTGCTTCTACCAGGACAAAAGCCACATTGTTCTTCCTGGAACTTTGACTCAACTATGCTCCTGCACCGTCTTTCCAAGCACTTAGCATACACTTTCCCAGGTAGGCTGAGCAGAGAGATGCCACGATAGTTACTGCAATCCTTCTGGTCTCCCTTCTTAAAGACTGGTATTATTATGCCTGTCTGCCATTGCTTTGGTGCTCGCCCAGATATCCAAGTAGCCTGACACACTCGAGTCAGCCAGAGAACACCGTCTCGATTTAAGGCTTTTAGCATTTCAGGCTGAATTTCATCATCGCCAGCAGCCTTGCCCGATTTTAGCGATTTTATTGCTAAATTGCCCCGATCTGCACCTCTTGGATGTCCACAACTGCTGGGCCACCCGGGTTAAGAAGGCTCTCAAAGTATTCCCTCCATCTGTGGAGGATATCCTTCTCGGTTGTTAAAAGTGCACCGTCAGAGGTCTTAATTACCCTTGCTCTGCACGTCCTCCCTCGAAGGCAGCAGATGGTCTGAGAGAATACTTTGTTTGCATTTGCATAGGATGAATCTAATCTTTCTCCAAAGGATTCCCAAGCCTTCTGCTTTGCTGTCTTTACTGCCTTAGCAGCAGCTTTTCGTGCCTAATAATAACATATTTCAGATGATTATATTTAAAGTAGTTAAAAGTTTGTATATCAGAAAAAATAAGAATTTTTGACAGTCTTTTCTCCTTATGCTACTTTATGACTACATATAATGCATGCTAGGGAAATTTTATTAGTCGTTAATTTTATACTAGAGAAAATAATACTACCATCTTCACAGCACCAATATTCTGATGGCTTCTTCAGGACTTTTTAGTGAGAGAAATGAAGAAAGCAACTGATGTAAAAGACAATTGATTACGACAGAAACAATCCAAAACAAATTAAATGAGACTACATTAATGCATGACACACATCAGCTGTGTCTTCTCCAACAATTACCTAGAGACTCATCCTTTAAAGCCATCCAAGAGACACATGACACATGCTGCATTACTGAAGTCTCATTTAATTTTGTTTTGAATTTTTTGGTTATTTTCTTTATTTTTGCCATTAAAAGGTCTTGAAGGTGATGATCTCAGTATATAGTTGTTGTGAAACTGTGAAGTCAGTATTATTTCTCTAGTGTAAAATTAAAATTTTTCTGCTGATCAATTTTTCTAATTCTAGTCTTTCTGCTTGTTATCAGAAATAAATTGTAAGTAATTTAAGGAATTTCTTCCCACCTGCACACACCTAATGTCTGACAGTGTAGTCATGGCAACATGATGTCTCTTTTCAGCTGGAAAGACCTAGGTTTGAATCCTATCTAGGATACACACTATCTTTTATAAGTGTGTATCTCCACCCACATACACACCTGCTGGAAATTCCAGTTTTCTAGGGAAATCATCTAGAGTAGTGTTTCCCAGGTTTCTCCTACAGTGGAACACTTCACAAATCCTGACATTTTCACGGAACACCTTGGTTATTTTTAATTTATTAATAATTAATTATGGCATAATCATAAAGAGTATTAGTACACTTATGTATATGGTGTGACATGTTGACAAATATAAAATTACATTTAAATCCATTATCAATCACTGGACTAATGAAATCTTGTAGCATATTGTAGTTTCCTCAGGCTAACATCATTAAATTAATTTGTGCAGACTTTCATTGACATATCCCATTCTGATCACCAAAAATTTATAATATTGTTATAAGTACTTACGAGTGAATGCAGACTTTTTCTCCTGTGCGCTGGTAGTTTTCCCCTCCTTTTGTACATTCTGTAGATTGCTTTGTAGGTGGATGAATCACTGTCTGTTGCATCAAACATCTTCAATAAACAAGCACTTTCACCCTACAATACGAATTTGCGAAGAAAGTATTCAGTATTACTAGATTTGAGAACCAGATACAGAGATTACCTTGATCTTCAATTTCAGTGGAAAAATTTTCTTTATACTTCCTTGCTGATTGGTCACTAACATTTGCAACACAGATGTTATTTCTTTTGGTTTTCAGAACAGAGGATATGCCACCCATTGTTGTAATCGGCTTGCAGACAATTTTTATGACTGGTCATAAACAGCGGTATTCCCTTTCCCGAATTACTTCCATGTTTAAAAATACACAGCTTGGTCACTGACATCACGGAACACTTACTCACTTTCTGCGGAACCAAAATTTGGGGAACCCTGATCTAGAGAACAAATAGATACTTTACCTTATAGTCTTAGTTGCTTTGATCATGCAACACACCACTACCACCATCACTACTCTTTTCCCTTCTTGTACATCCTTCTTAATCCAAGTCTGGTAGCACAGTTATCAATGTACACCATATCAGGGCAACCTTTTTGTACATTCAAGCTACATTTTCCATTTAGTCTCATAATGGAGCCAACCTACTAAATGTTAGGAGATTTAAAACGGAACAAATAAGTAATTGAAAATTTATTATCTGCATATGTATGTATTGATTAAGTATTATTTAAGTTTCTTAAAATTAGAAAATATGCTGGTTTATACTTTTTATTTTGTGCTTTTTTATATTCTGATACAAAAAAGAAATAATATTGCTGTTGTATATTAAAATTCTCAAGAAAATTAACTTCACTGAATTTCTGAGATCAGATGTCCCAGATTAATTTCTGTATATCATCTTTTAAAAATGGAATGTAGAAATTGTAGAAATATGATCTAGTATGCATTGTGTTCATCTGTAAGTGAGATGACAAATCATTTCAATAAATACAAAAAAAAAATTAAAACAGTTGCATTTTAGTGTATTAGGAAAACATTTTGCAGGCCTAAATTAAAATGAACTTGAGGGCCAGTGGGTCATCAGTACTACATTATATGACAATTCAATTCCCAGCATATTCTTGTATATCATGTATGTGGTTAGCAATGAGTAATCAGAATTCAAAACAGGTGATTAAATCAAGTTTTGTGCAAAGTGATGCAAAAGTGAAAAAAAACTAGACATGACAGTGGTTTATGGTGGCAATGCCAATGAAAAGGCTAGTGTATGTGAGTGGCATGAGAGATTCCAAGAGTGATGCATAGATGTGAAAGATAGAAAAAGAATGAGGTGACCACAAACTTATTGAATGTGTGAAAATGTGGAAAGAGTGCAGTAAGCAATTAGTTTGGTCCAACAGATGATTAAGTATATGGTTAATGGTAGAATAATAAAATTTAAACAGAGAAACAGTGAGGAAGATTTTGACAGACTTGGGATGAGAATTTCTGCAAAGATGGTTCTGCGAATCTTTAGTAAATATTAAAAGCAGTGGTGGTTTTGTTATTTGTCTTAATCTTTATTGATAATTGGCTGTGTGTGTGTGTGATAGTTATCACTGGCAGTGAAACTTGGTACTTTTAGTATGACCCTGAAACAAAATGCCAAAATATGCACTGGAAAAAAACAATATGAAGAATGAAAAAGGCACAAATGTCATAATACCAATCAAGACTATGCTTGTTTGTTTTTTTGGTCATAAGGACATTGTGCACTTCAAATTCATGATAAAGAACAAACAGTGAATGAGCATTGTTATTTTAAAGTGTTACCAGCAGGGTTATGTGAAGCTGTTTATAAGAAGAAACCTGAACTTTGGCCAAACAGTTGGATCATCCATCACAACAATGGCCATTGCAGGAGATATCCATGAGTTTCTGACTAAAATATCGATCACAAAATTGGCCTATCCTCCATATTCGCCAGCCTTATCTTGCTACTTTTGGATTGTTCCTTCCAAAAACTGAAGAATGCCTTGAAAATATGCAGATTTTCTGCCATCCAGTGTTGTGGTGACAGTAATAAAAAGCATTCCAAAAGGCAAGTTCCCGAAATGTTTTGAACAATGGTAGCGTTGGTAGCTAAGGGCCTTGCTACATAAAGGAATTACTTCAAAGGTGTTAGTATTTAAGTACCATATAATTCAGAAATGTCATGCCCTTCTTTTATTTAAATTTCATATGGAATCAGAATGTGAAATTTGCTATATCTGAGAATAACCAATTGTCAGTTTGTTCTCATAAAAATATTAAATTAAAAAAAAAAAAAGTGTCATAGAAGTACCATTTGTAGCTGAGAGAATTGGGTATTCATGTAAAACCCAAGTCAGTGTTGAGAAAATTTAAAAATCTCTGTAAAGCAATTTGAATTCAAAATCTAGAGGAAAATGTATTTCTTTCGGGTTGTTTTTTTGGAATATAAAAGACTTGGATCAATGCTGAGAAGAAATTAGAATAGGTTATGTTCCAATTTTTAAGGAAATGTTATTTTTTAATACTTTCTTCTTTGTTCAGACAGTGAGCATATTATAAATTTTAGAACATCTTCATGGAGACAAGATATCATGGGAGATATCACTGCTAATCATATCACTCGTCAAACCATTCCTTAACTCCTTTACTCTTCTGGTATCCTCCTACACTCTTGGCAATGTTTTTCACTCACATCAAGTGATAAACAGCTGCTTCGATAAGAGTAAATCGGCAAAGGTGTAAGATCAGTCTATTACAACTTATTGCAATCCAATAAGTATGTAGTTCCAATCCTGTTTGAATATCTCTGACTCGGTAGTTACTGGATGATTGCGATTACTACTAGTTTTGTCTGAAATTGCAAACAATCCAAAATTTCTGCCTATGATAATATTTACATAAATGCAAAGTAGAATTCACAGGCTGGTAAGAAAAAAGAATTCTTACTTAGTAACGTTTTGAAATATGAATATTAGCAGTTGAAGAGTGTATTGGTGATTTGTATGTGACTGCATAGTCATAGTGTGTATATATCTGAGTCCAACCAAGTTACTTCAAATTTTGGAAAGCTTTACTTTCTCCCTTTCAGAATAGTTGAAGGGAGTGGAGAAGCAAAGGTTGTCTATCACATATATAAAATATCTTAAAGTTAATACAGATTTTAGGATCAATGCTGAGAAGAAATTAGAATAGGTTATGTTCCAATTTTTAAGGAAATGTTATTTTTTAATACTTTCTTCTTTGTTCAGACAGTGAGCATATTATAAATTTTAGAACATCTTCATGGAGACAAGATATCATGGGAGATATCACTGCTAATCATATCACTCGTCAAACCATTCCTTAACTCCTTTACTCTTCTGGTATCCTCCTACACTCTTGGCAATGTTTTTCACTCACATCAAGTGATAAACAGCTGCTTCGATAAGAGTAAATCGGCAAAGGTGTAAGATCAGTCTATTACAACTTATTGCAATCCAATAAGTATGTAGTTCCAATCCTGTTTGAATATCTCTGACTCGGTAGTTACTGGATGATTGCGATTACTACTAGTTTTGTCTGAAATTGCAAACAATCCAAAATTTCTGCCTATGATAATATTTACATAAATGCAAAGTAGAATTCACAGGCTGGTAAGAAAAAAGAATTCTTACTTAGTAACGTTTTGAAATATGAATATTAGCAGTTGAAGAGTGTATTGGTGATTTGTATGTGACTGTATAGTCATAGTGTGTATATATCTGAGTCCAACCAAGTTACTTCAAATTTTGGAAAGCTTTACTTTCTCCCTTTCAGAATAGTTGAAGGGAGTGGAGAAGCAAAGGTTGTCTATCACATATATAAAATATCTTAAAGTTAATACAGATTTTAGTTATTATATTATACAATTATTGAAAAATGATTTAAATTGCTATCTGATTTTATATTAATATCTTATTTGAATAAGTTGAATCTTTCATAACAGTGTATGTTTTAAAATATTCATTGAATGTAATAAAAATACTGGTGGTGTCCATTCCACCATACAAGTGTAGTTTTTTTTTTTTCACTTGTATGATGCAAATTTGAAAATGTTGGACATTTCTTAAACAAATACATTTTCAATGGTGTTATTAAGGCATGAATTGGAACTAATGACATTTTTATAACATCAGTATTGAACTGTCCCTAAATTATGACTGGATTACAGCTGTCAAATAAAATGTTGAAATAGATGCATTTTATCAACATTCTGTCTTGAAACATAAACTAAGTGACCAGCTTATTTGGTATAGCTTCATTATCTATGAATTCTGTTGTCATCCAAGGCAGTTGTGTACTTTCCAAGTTACCTCCTAGTGATAGATACATAACTGTGTGTGTGCATGACATGAATGATTTTGAATGCAGTGTTATAATTGATGCCAGATGTACTGGTGCAAGTATCACAAAAAACAATGTCTAAAGTGTACACAAATAATCTAGCAACCAGAAAACATCCAGTCAGAGTTAGTCATGTGGGTGGGGAAGCTCTGATGTGAGGACCCAATGGACATTTACAAGAGGCATGCAAACTGCTGGTAATTAAATGGCAAAGCAGTAAAATAGCAGTTTGCAAAAGAGCATTTCAGAAGTATCTCATATCTTGTCATATATAGGGTATAGCAGCAAACCTCAAAGGATTCTATTCTTGTCAGCTAAAAACGTGTGTGTAGTGAGCACAGGGAAGCTAAGTAACCATGACAAATGGAAAAGGGTAGCCTGATCGAGTAATGTGTTCCATGCTTAATAGTAAAACCAAGATGACAGCAGCATAAATTAATAGATTTTTTGTTGAAACACTTTTGGTTTGTGATGTGTGTAGTACTTGTTTGGCATGCATTATGTCCCCTGATACTAATAATATCTGAATTCTACTTCTTACCTGAATATTACTAACCATCCCTTTTAGTGTAACTAATGTCAAACTCAAATTACATGAATCGCATTCTCTGTCCTCTGTGATGACTGTTGTCCCTGTCTCCGATGGCCACTACCCTTATCAATAATAATCGTAATCAAACATTTGCTATTTATTTGGCTTCACCATCCCAATTGGCATACCTATTAATAAGTTTCACTCGTCAGTAGATATATGGTATAAATATGGTAGGAATTTCCTTTTATCATGCACTCTCTCAGAATAGGATTATCAAGTTTTTAAATCTACAAATCGTTGCATTATTGAGAAATAAAACTGACAAAATATATTGATGTTTTCCATAGTTAAAGAAATAAAATTAGGTTCCATTTCTTAAGGTTCTGAAGATAAAATTAAAGTTCGAGACCACCTACCTTTTCTTTCATTCGCTATTTATGTATCTACCCAATTATACATATTAATACGCAGTGCTATTTCTGAAAAAAAAATTGTGCATATTAATGTATTCTGTACTTCCTGACTTTTTCAAGTAAATATTTCAGTGAATACAGTCATATTTTGAATTGCTTTTGGTAAGTTCTAGATTATGTAATATTGTTTCAGCGACTGTTAGATGATATGAAAACAAATACATCTCCCAAGCTCAGTGTCGAAGTTATTCATTTGATGAAAAAAAATTCCCTTATGCAATTTTCTAAAACATTTGAAAACATTCAGTATGAATCATTGAATTTATTAAACTCGTGTGAATGTCTTTCTTTTGGGAATAGACGGTGATGAATTGTCATTTAGAAAAGTACATTAATTAAAATTATCATAGTGTAATAAAAAGCTATTATTTTTATTACAACGAATAGTCTGCGGGTTCGAATTATACTTTGTAATTGAATTTCATCGGCAATGTGAGACCACCTGCTTATTGGAGGCTTGAAAAATTTCTGTGTTTGATCTACATATCTATCCCAATGGCTTTAACAGGGCTTTAAGGCCCACAACCTTCCAAGCATGCTTGGATTTCGTAACCGAAATACGAGGATAGAATGGTCACTCCTATGCCTCAAGGTATTCTTGGCTGTATTCCTGTGTGTTCAAGGGGCCAGTTTGCTTGCTTGCGGGATGAAAAACACCAGATAAACTGGCGGAAAAAACCCTACTGCCCGCGACCAAGACCGGCTAACTTGGCTATGACCGAGAAAGATCCTTCAGCTCCTCACGTCTCCGACGGGAATCGAGCCTAGGACACTCCTTCCCCAGGCATATGGCTGTGAAGCGCAAAGCCACTAGGCCTAACCGCGCGGACGTTTGATCTATATACCAAACATGAAATTTTGGAGCAAGGTTTCCTGATTATAAGAAGAAAAAAAAAAAGAACTTAGTGCGAATGTACTGTAAGTTGTAGTTGCTCTGCATTCGTTGTAAGTTGTGCTATAAGTACAACTCCCACATACAAAAATAAGAATACAATTAATCGCTCTGTTCTAAGATTTCAGTCTTACAAGAACCAATTATAATGAGCATTTCTGATAGCATTGTTATAATCGATGTTGGGAAAGATATTGTCAACTATATAGTCAACGGCTGCTCCGTTCCCCCCGCTCATTTTAATAATTTGAACTTAGTTTTATTTAAAGAAAATTCCAGCTTGGAGAAATGTTACTCCAATCAAAAAGAATCAAAAAATGATATAGGAACTATATCATTTTTTGATATAGTTCCCTATATCCTATTGTGGCTAAAATAATGTAATCTGTTAAGATCACCGTATAAGAATATTTAGATTCAATGCCGATAAACTTATAAGAATCTCAGGACGGTTTTGTTAAGGGTAAGTCCTGTTTATCAAACTTATTCCTGCATCTGATTTAGAATCAGATGCGGGATTATTTTGAAAGGATTAATTTTATTTAAAGGTATATTTTGTAGTTTACACTTAGGCACAACCAACGGTTTTTATTGGAAATGCTTGTTTTATTTCAGACTCGATATCTTTATTTTGAAAAGTTAATTATTTATATATACCAGTATATCATTTTTACTGTTAACTGTTGTATCAGGCTATTAAGAGTATCCATTGTAATTAAAGTGATGGTTAGCGGTATCCTTATGCACATCACGTTAAAACTTGATCTTATCTGAACCCCCCCCCCCCATCCATTTCACTAATATTTTTATTAATATACCATAGAAAATGAATCAGTCATAAAAAGTAGCATATGTAGAATAATAAAAATGAGCACACTCGGCCATCGACGTTATTATCAGACCTCCATGCAGTCATAAGACTCATGGCGTTAAGTCTGTCACACACACACAAATCCTTACTTCATCATTGCCTTAATCCACTGTGCTGCCCTCACAATTTTAGCAATGTGTCCTGAAATTTTAAGTGCTTTTCCAAAGTCACATCCAGATCCCTCATCTCCTCTAAGATATTCCCAACAATTGCATATTCCACATCCCATCTTACTTTTCCAAATTTTAAAACTTGCAGGACTGAACTGATAGCCCCTACTCACTTGCCCATGCAGCCAGTGCATTCAAGTCCTTTTCAAAATCGTTGTTATTTAACATAGACGTTAAATAGCAACGGCTGCTCCAAAGCAGACCTTTGCTGCACGCCACTTGTGACTTCTGGAATATCGCTCCTCTGTATACAACTTGCTCATACCTATCAGATAGACAATCTCCAATCCAACACACTAATCTGTTATTTAACATCATTGGTTGTAATCTAATTACCAGCTTATCATGTGGCAGTCTATCAAACGTCTTGGGAAAATCTAAATATACTACTGTGTATGCATCATCCTTTTTCAATGCATTTGCCACTTTGTTGTAAGTAAGAAGTTTACTATAATAAGATAAGTTTTCTTCTTTTCACTCCTTTGGAACTTGGTCCATTGCAAGCCTCATGCTACAAAGGGTATGTCAAAGCTGTTAACTCCATGGAACATTCCCTCAAAACACCTGGTGAAGTGTTATCAAATCCTACAGCCTTTTTAACATCGTTTACTTAATTCCTTATGTATCTCCTATTCACTCACCATCAGTGCTTCCACCTCCCTTCTCACATTCAAGTTCTGTATGATGTCACATTCACAAGAATGTAATACCTTTATGAATTGCTCATTTAAATATTGCAGCGATATATTCTGCAGTGGTTGTCATTTGATTCTAACAATATCCTCCTATAGTCAGTCATTCTTCTGCTAGTCACGTATCGAGAAAACTCCCTGTGATTTTTTTTTTAACCTCATTAGCTAACTGTTACTCGTATTGCACTTTTTTTTGCTACCTTTTCATGCGAGGCATCTCCCTTTCCTGCTCTTTGTAATCCTGATGCAACTGGTTTTACCACTCGTCTTGCGCATCTTAATATGAATGTGATCACCAGCAGCGGGACTGGATGGCATATCATCCAGTGTGTACATTAATGTGCAAGAGAATCGGCAGTCTTCCAGGTTGCATGCGCTCACCTTATTTTCATACCTGCTCTGTTTAACATCTTCACCTTTTGAATACATTTTGATATTGCCTCCATCAAATAGTTCTTGAATAGGACTCAAGTAGTATTAATTTCCTTTCCATCCAATTCGTCATTCTATGATATTGCTGCAAACTCTCTCCGGAGTTTTTCAGAATCACCAGACATGGTTCCACATATATATCTAACAGAAGTCTTTATATGATTCGCCACCATCCAGGTTATCACCTCGTGGTCACTCTCATGACTGTTGGAAGATTTGACATCCCATTTATAATAACATCGTTTAAGGTAGTCATTTTCTCAACAATTCATTCTCTTTTTGCCTCCGGATGTCGGTCTATATTACCATAATTAAAGTCACTCATAATGATCACTCTTTTCTTCTTTATATTCTTGGCTAATTTACCTATACCTTTCCTTCTCACTGTCCTCCACATTGTCAAGTCTATAACGACACCACTAAATATTTCATCCTATCCATCTCTACCTCACACCGTACTGTCTCAAAACCACAAACTCTTCACCCCTTGCATCCCTAAAAAATTGACATAACTGACTCTCTGGTACCGTCAACAGTACTCTACCCTATCTACCTGGTCTTCGCTAAAAATATATCCGTCCATCTGTGTTCCTGTCTGGATATCATCCTTATCCAGCCATGTTCCGCTTCCGAAAATTTTGGGACAAATAAACTCGATCAGCGCAACAATTTCTTTTCCAATATTTCGAATACTTCTGGCAGTTTAACATGATATACAGGATCACATATTTCGGTGATGGTGTGTTTTAATCTTTGAGAGTGAAGGTTTGTAGCGTTACAAAACTATTAACAATATTTGTGCTTGAAATGGTGGAGGGGGACATATTTTAAATTAGCCTCTATATTCCTAGAATAAAAGGTATTTGTTTAACATATATGAAAAATACATATATTAAAGTAATGCTGCAAAAGTTTTTATTATTATTATTCTGCGCCGATTTTATTTGGTTATAACTCCCTTCAAAACTTTTCGGTGAAAAGTTAAAAAAAAAAAAAAAAAAAAAGATGCAACTTCCTTCGGAGTCTTTTAGGATCTGTAACTCTCCTCGCCTCCGAACGCTACATTTGTATACCGATGAAGCTCAGTGGCTCTATCGGGTCTACGAATGTAGAGTTGGAATGCAACTCTATATCCGAGTTTTGTTTTTTGTGATTTAATAGATGAGTATTAAAAATGTCATGTCTTGATTTATTATATCATTTCCTTAAAAGATGCCAAGTATCTTTACTTTGGATATTAAAGAACGAAACAACATTTTAATGTTGTTCGATCAGTACTATGCAAAAAAAAAGAGAGAGAAAGGGGTGAAAACACTGTTGTGTGTGCACTCTGTCTTCAGCTAAGTCATCTTTAATGGACGAATTTCGCATTAACCCTTATATATCCTTTCGAAAGATGAAATATTAGGTTCAGTGTTATTTCTGGAATGTGTGACTGTCCAAACGGCGACTTGGTAAAAGTCACATATACAATTTTAAGTATATGCAAACTCGTGTTTCTTTTCCCTCTCCATTTTTTGATCGCGCCATGGTTACTCTTCACAGATAACATAAATTTTAATTATTACTTTTCGAAACTATTTTGTGAGCTATAGTGATTAATATTAACTACCTCAAACATTTATCAGAGGCAAGGAGGCGCGAGATATTGCCCTCACTTTTATATTTATCACTTGCGATGCTGATGAATTTGTTTAAACTGTTAATTTATGTGATATCATCACCATAACTCCAGGTGATGTATCTAAAGCTGTATGTATTTTTATTTCCGATGCACTTTTGAAACGTTAGTCTTTTTGTAGGAGGAGTTGTGATCAAATAGAATTCTTGTAATTAGTCACATGTTCATCGTGGGAGGGGGGAGATCTGTCTACTCTCGAATCAAATCATAACATAGAACTTTTAGGTTTCTAAATTTTTACTTTTTTATTTTTTATTTTAAATAACCACTAGAGATAATTACAGCACTATTGTAATGTGTTTTCCTAGAAGCTATTTTTATCTTACAACTTTCATTCATTATACACAGACCATGAAATGAGAAGCCTGCATTCTTCACGGTCAGTACCCAACAATTACGCCCGTTTTTAACCCTCTATTAATCATTGGAGAGCACACTCGGGAGTTTTCTTAAGATTCTTAGTTTGTCGTGCTTACTGCTGTAATAGAAGAGTGGCGATCTTTTAGTAGAAGATGTGGGGGAAAAAAAAGCTGCATTGGAATGTGAATGTATGGGAAATTATGCGCATTTTAATATCTGAAATCATAAAGTAATTAAGAGTTTTATCAATACCTGACAAGTTAGTTTGTCTAGGCATCAAACTGTAAGAAATAAATATGACTGTTATAAGGATTTTACCGTATAATTTAATACGCACTTTTTTTTTCAGAAATCTTTCTTGTCTTGTTTTCATGCAAATAAGAGCCGAAACGACCTCCCAATCAATTTGTGCATATTTTATGTGCGGTTGTTTGCTTTTTTGGCGTATGATCTCTTTTTAATTTGAAGAAATGTTGTATTTCAGATGCGATGGTTGATGTAAGTAAAATGTAGATGAAGTCATATGAAAGGACACGAACGTCCTGTAAACCTTGAAGCTGTCATTGTGAGTCTAAAATCTCTTCAATTTCTCATGCATTTCGTATGTAGCGAGGAAGTCTTTCAGGTTTTGATTTAATAGTCCAGATTCAATGCTGACAGCCGATTGTGGATGCCGGTTCTAAGAATTATTTTTATATATATCGGAATAGTTGAACACAATAAGGGGTTTTGCCTTTACTGCATTTTGGAATATGGTGCTAAATGTTTTTCATTTTAATTATATTTCGACGTTTTCATTTTCTTAAAGTTAGAAAATCTTGATGTTGATCTTTTTTTAATATCGACTTTACATGTGTCTATTTATTAACTTTTTTTTTTATATAATGGAATACTGCTGACAATAGATTTTGTGTTAAATGGCATTCCCTTAGGTCTGTACAGCTAGGATATTGGTTTGCAACGCTTTTACGTTATGATTCACTAAAAAGATTTTTTGTAAGTTTGGCTCATTTAGGTCAGCATCTCTTTACCTAACAACTAAATCACATAAACTCATGCCTCGTACTCGCCATTCAATACTCCTAAATACACGCACACGGCTGGAAATGTAAACAGTCTAAAGAAAATGAAATCAACGAATTACCACTAATGCATTATCTTTTGCCGAAAAATTGAAAAAAATAAATAAACCAAAAGTAGCAAAATATCGCAATTTAGTATGCTATTTTAGTTATCATTGAGAGGGTATAAGTTTCATCTTAGTCGGTAGTAGTTATATACTTTGGAAAGAAACTGTTTAATTTCCGTCGCACAAGCGAGAATCTTTACAAGAGAGTTTCTACTAAATGCGTTAGTCAGTTAGTTGGTCTCAGACGGGGTTGAGATTTTTCTACTTCTGGTAATTCTGTTTTTTTCAGTCAAACGGACTCGATGAGTACACACTTCTACAGATACTGTTGTATATTATATATGTCATTCGGGCCAGCGATGGATGCTACGACTTAACATCTCGATCCCAGCAAGAATTTGGAGAGGGACGTGAGGAATAGTTTTCGGTGTGGGTTTGAGTGATGGGGCGGTCCTGGATGCAAACGTTTTCTTGCTCTTGTGAGATTTGTAAAGTTGAAAAGTTTTATTCGCCATTTTATATAACGATTCATCAAAAAAATAATCACTTTAAGGTTCGTTTAGCACAAAAAGAGGAATACTTTTCTTTAAACAAATGTATAGATAATCAGAACGTTTCGCTCAGCTCAGCTAGGCAATTCGTTTTTCGTGAACTGTTTGATTGTCTTTATAAAGTATAATCCATTTTGCTTAATACATTAAAAGTGTTCATTGAGAAATTCTGAATGAAAGGAAATATATCATTCCACTTATATCCGAACATTCCGCGTCAATCAGGTTTAATTGCATTAATGTTTGTTTTATACTCGGTTTCGTTATTTTATTTCTATTAAAACTGAAATAAATGAAAATTCGACAAATTTATTAGACATTCTGAATACCAAATTTCATGAAATTTCCATTCATAAAATGCTGAATTAACATGATGCATTTTAATATGAACGAATTTAGTAAAACTTAGGATTTATCCCAAATTTGATTAAATTCCATCCCTCCAGCCAGAGTGGTGATCCATAAACGATGAATAAAAGTGGAAATAGCAGCTTGTTTGCCTTTCACCTGATTTTACGTCTGTCTATTTGTGGTGGCAAAATTAGATAGAAAATCTAAGTCTAGATTTTTTTATTATTATTATTTTTATACAAAAGTAGCACCACCGAAGTTCTGTGAATAACGTCAATTTATCACAGACGTTGATAATTCTCGCAAAAACAACAGAAATACAATAGTTGAAAATTCCCATATAAACTTCAAACTGTTGTTTGTGAACACTAATGATTTCCTAATGTTAATTTGTATGCGTACACTGCAATACAATGCTTCGGGTTATCTGACGAATTCAGATGGTTTTAGTTGTTATAGTTTAAGACTGGTTAATGAAAATTCCGTTATTTTTTTTTTTTTTTATTTTTATTTTTTTTTTTGGCGTGCGCCGTTGTCACTGCTTAGAATAGGTGAGCTTCGTTTACATATTGTGATCACACTATCATGAAGAGGCTGTCATTCAACAGTACTCCTAGTTTTGCATTCATGCAGTTTAACATTTGTTTCCTTTGCGTTTAGAGTGATGTTGTGGAGTGTGTTTGCAGCTTCTCATTTGTTATTGCATAATAGACAGCCTTTGTGAACCCCCCCCCCCCGAAGCTGCACGATGTCTCGTAACTGTATAAACAGTGCGGTTTTACTTCACTGATTTTGGATATAAAGTGGGAGATTACGTTCTGAGCCGGATACCGCGTTTCTTAAGCCTCTGAAATATTTAAATAATTTATTTCTCCACTTTAAGTGATGACGGTGTTTTGCGACGATGTTAAGTCATGGAAAATGTTTGGAGAAAATATATCTCGATGAATCATCAAGGTCGCTTCTATGCTCTGAAAGTAAATGTTTGTCTATTACAGGAAGTAATTCTACGAATATATGGGTTTGCTTTATATATAAGGTAGCCCATAAGTGATGGAACATTCCGTTGAAAGGTCCAGTCTTTGTGAAGCCGACAATAAAAGACATCTACGTGATGTGGGTTTTCCATTGCTAATAAAAAAAAATCTAGTGATGTTTAAAATTTTATGCAGTTGCTTCACAAATACGGGCCCTTTCTACGGCATGTTCCATATATGACTTATGGACCACCCTCTATAATACGTTAACTACGATGGATGCAATGGGGAACATTTTTGGTAACCTCAAAAGGTGATAGCACTTTTTTAATGGGCATGCAGCTTGACTTCAAGAAATAGTGAATTCAGCGCGCGCGTGCCAAATTCAAATGAATCAAACTCGTCTACTAGAGCTGCAAGACGAAACAAATTTTGAACTCAGTGTAATTTACAGATCACTTCCACACATCAGAGGCTGATAAAAACTATAGTAAATCAACACCATGTGCGAACAAAGGATCAAAAAAAGTAATCTGTTGATTGAAAAAGCTGGAGGTTTGTAATCTTTTGGGAATACTTCATGGGGGAAGGTTGTTTTCCAGAAAACAGAAATAGATGGAATGAAAAATGCATTTACTCCAATTCATTTTATGGATGGATGCTGTTCTGCCGAACAACGCAAACACGGAAAACATCTGTAAAAAAAGACAATGCAGAAACTGACCATCTGGGAAGGAGTGGTTGTCGGTTAGCCGAACGGCACTCTTCTGGATGGCATCAAGAATTCTTGATGCCGTCAGCGCAGTATTCCAAGGATGAATTGCTTTGAGAGAATTAGACCTTTTTTTTATTGGCAAAACTATCCGAAATTATAATAATTATCTCTTATTTGTTGGAATTTAATATTCATAATCGCTGTTGGAATTTGTGATTTGGATTCGCCATTTAAATGGCGAAATTAGACCAAATTGTCTAAGTACATATACAAAATCCTGCTCTAGGTTCTGTTGCTGTGATAATCGATGTATACATGTGTGTAATTATGAATTTGTTTTAATAATTGTGTGTAACCATTGCTCTAATATGTGAGTAGGTAAGATCGATGGAGAAAGGAATATTTTTAAAAGATATCTAGTAGGTCTGAATGGGGGAAAAAATAAGTAAATTTTAGACCAATTATCATAATTTTAAAGGAAGTAAATATCAAACTTGTGATGCACATTATTTGAAAGAGGATGGTTTAAATTCAAGTCCCGGTTTCTCTGCATAATTCATTATTAATATCGCCATCTCTCACGGATATGCGTGTGTTGTTAATTTCCTGCAAACTGGGCAGGTGATGGGCACTTACTGCGCTGAAATGGATCTAATTAATAAGTTATGTCTTAGTTTATGATTATCGGATGAATGTTTCATAGCTCCCTGCTTTGACAAGGAAAACTTCCAGATAGTTAATTAAACTCTTTGGGCCATAATCGGTTTGTCGAGGGAATGCCTGTGACACATGTTGAGTATTAAAGTAGACTTTGTTCCTGCTGGATTCCTCCCTTATTCTCAACCTCTGGATGTCACTGTTTCAATTATGAATTATCAACTTCGAAAATTTTGCAAATTTCCAATTAGATGCAACTAGTTATATTTCGATATCCACATTGACTGTAATATATACATCATTATTACATATTTTGTCACTGTAAGAAGATCCCATTAGTTGTGTACGAGATTGTTTTCTTCATTTATCGCTTCCTCTATAATGAAGTAGTTGGCGGCATAATTGTCACATTTATTTATTGACTATTCTAATTGAAATCAGTCTCCGTAATACAATATGCGGAAGGCAGTATATCTGACGTCGGTGCCACATGACAGGAAACTGCTGCCCTTTCACACCAACCTCAACGCTCCCTTCCATGCATTTTCGCGTACGTTATCTGATTCGTAAGATAGATCAGCCCGTGCGTTGTACGACTGAACTATACTTCAACTGTTCTAAAAGCGGAGCTTGACGTACCCGTAAAACGGCCACTGTAATTTAGTCTTTAACTTGTTTTCTTTTTTTTTTTTTCCATCATTTTTTATAAACTCGGACAAAAGCTGGAAACTTTATCACAGTACGCCTTTTTTTCCCCTCTTTTCGTTTTTGCAACGAACATGTGGGCCGTGCTTGTTTTCTCTGACTTTCCTTTTTTTTGTTGTTTATTACGTTACTGCTGCCCCTACCTTAAAATTATAGAACCACGCCATTGTTCTCACGTACACCTTTTTGTCAAACGACAACATCACTCGTTCGGTTTTTTGTTTTTCTTGTATGTAACTTTCATTTACAGCAGTGACAGTGTGCCTTTTAAACACCATTAAAAGTTTTCGCACGTCAAATGATATGTTTAGCCTCTGCGATAAGAAAAGACGAGTGTCAGTTTTTTTTTTCATTTTTTTTTATCGTATTGTGTCTAAACAATGCTGAATGTTTATTGGTGTTTCGAATGGCAGTACTAATCATGCAAATATTTTATGACTTCGTTTTTTAATATGAAACTTCATATAGTTGAAACAAGTTTAGCGGAGAACCTTATTAATCATTGATGATTGTTACATAATCATTGCATTATTCTTTCCTTACTAGATTACCTCTCTTTCGTGCCTACTTTTGGATGATAACAAAGCCGTTCCACATTTATACCAGCAAACACTAGATTAAAGCTGCATTTAGGAACTTTGTGGAATTGCAGCTGTGATGTATAAGTCGCAATTACTGTACGCGTAAGCACATTGTGTTCATCCTTTAGAATGACTTAATTTTTTTTTTTCCTTGTGAAATCCTCATTTATTTAAGAATATTCTAAGAAAAAGTTTTTTATTTTTATTTTTTAACTTATTTATTTTTGGTTCATGCAATAGAAAGCTGTTAGTTGGAAGAGATATTCAGTTGTTGCTCTGTTTCAACGTTCACTCCAAAATAAAATGAGATACATTATATTGCAGTCTCTCTCTCTGTACCTTAAAAAAAAAATCTCAATCTCTGCTAACTATTGGAAAGTTACAATTAGTACTAATACTTGGAGCATAACCATGAATATTTCTGCAGATTTCGTGAAATCAGCCTGTTATATTGATTGGCTAACTCTTTAGCCTTAAGACGTTCAATGTTCAAAAAAAAAAAAAGTTATGCTGAGTTTGTGGGATAAACCTCCCCCCCTTGTTCAGTGTTAGAAATAAGTTTAATCAGAGATCAGTCGAGGCAGTATTGATGTCACTGACAATAAGAGGTAATTAAACCACCGAGATCGACATCGCCATTATCATGGAAAGAATAAAAATATACTTAAAAACATTATTATTGCTATTGATTGATGATACAAGTAATGACGCCAATACAGCTATAAAGAGTTTTCGAAAATCTACACTTCTGGATAATGCGACTGAAGAACGAGCATCGAAAGGGGTCGCTTCAGCCTCCTAAAACGATATAGTTTACAAACAGAGGCGTAGCTAGAGGGTGGGGGGCGGTCCGCCCCGGGAGGTACTTTGAATCTTTTTGGACTTTTGTAGTTAATTCTAAAATACAGTCTCGAGAACTCATTTCCATATATTGTAATACTACTGCAAATTTTCCTCACAATTACTGTATGTGTTGCTAGTTGGGAGAGGAATTTTTCTAAATAAAATTGATTAAGAATTACCTACATTAATATGAAATAGACTTCGCCATTGTCATCGACGATTTTGCTAACAGAAAAGCAAGAAAAATAACATTTTAGAATGTTGGAATTAAAGTTTTACTTCAAAAATAAACATAGTGTTTTAATTTATTTCCACATACGTCCTTTAGACTTTTCGTAGTATTTTTGATGTGTATTGAGAGGGCGGCGAAAGCTCTAGCTACACCACTGTTTGCAAAACAGATATTTCGCATATTTTCAAGCGGTAAGCAATGCTATCAGTTTTCTTTCAAATGCTATTTTCTATTGACCCAGTTGACATGTTTCTTATTTCTTTCTTTATTCTCACGCTAAATAAACTATACGTACAACACCTACACACTTTGATAATACCACTAGTATAACATCTAAAGACCAGATTGAATTCAGTGCACACTACGACATCTTGCATGCCACTATTCATGATTAATGAACTTAATTGCACAGCTCATATCAGTTAGTTGGGCCACCAGCACCGTTGTTTAATACAGAATGCTGCCTGAATCCTCTACACTGATCACTACGTGTATTGCTATCTTAACCATAGTCCGTAACCAATCATATTCGAGAAGTGTGCCTTCCTAAACTGTGCGATATTACAGCTCTGATATCCACTTTATCTTTTCAGCCTCTAATTATTCAAGCACGCTCTATTTGATCGAATAGTTACTGTCATTGAAAATTTTGACGATTGACGAAATTAAATTTCCTCTTTACTGAAAAAAAAGCTTGTTTATATTAGCCGATTTGTATTTTGACTAACAAGATACAGCCGTATCCTATTTCTTTCTCTGAGACTGAATTCATTCATAAGCTTCCACTCTTGACAGAATTTTGCCCGTCTTCTGCCGCTGTATCATGATTCTCCTTCCTTATTAAGTTCCATTTAATCCGCTTTCGCAATAATTGACGATTTACTGTGGGCATGGCTCTAATGAAAAAGGGCTTCAGCTTGAAATCAGTGAGGTTCCCGCTTTTGTTGCAGATATTTTAAACGTTGTATGGAAAGCATAAGTTCGCCTTAAGCAGGAAGTAATCTTTCTATAGTTGGCATTAGCAGTTATATTTGAGTTGAAATTGTTTTATCAACGGAAAACCCTAGGATATGCATTCTAAAAATAAGTACCATTTGAGAGCCATGATCAATAGATCATGACAAATCCTCAAGCAATAACATTTGAATTTATTAAAGGAATTGATGGTTTAGGATAAATTAAGCAAGTAAGTAACATTTTACATCAGTAGCAATATTTTTTAAAGCAATGTTATAAACGATGCTAAAACTATTTACAGATCTCTTTTTGTCCTAAAGCAATCTGCAAGAATGGTTTAAAAAGCATTACCCATCTATGTAAATTTCATCGGTTAGACCAACGTTTCCCAAACTTTTTTTTTTCTCCCGGGCCCGGTTATTTTAATACTTCATCTTCATGACCCACTGAACTTTTTATGGTAAAATAATGCCAATAGGTAAAATAAAACAGATTTGAATGTTCATAGAATTTTCATTTATTATTATTATAATAAAGAAGCATTTACTCTTACAAAAATATAAAGAAATTAAACTAAAGCCAAGTAATTTATTAATGAGAAGTGTGATGCTGTTTGTTAACTTGAAACTTCAGGTTTGGAGGAAAAGATTATAACTTTATTATTCGACTGGTGGCGCGGTTGCCGCCACGCAGCCTCGCTATAAGTTGAGCTACTTTACCGCGAACAAAGAGACTGTGAAATGGCGACGCGGACGGAGTGCGTTTTTCGTCTCTATTAATTAAATTATTTATTCATTAGTCCCGATTAAATGCTATTTACTTGTATTTTAGAGTTTCGTGAAAAAAAGAAAACTCAAAAACGAAACACTTAGGTTTTCGAGAATATTTTTTATTATTTCCAACTGCGGTCATCTTCCCGAATGCAGCTCGAAGTTTGTGCCTCCCTTTTTTATATTCACCCTCTCCACTCAGAAAATTAAGCGTACTTATTGCATACTTGCTAAACTTAAAGTGATGAGTTTGTCATATTTACTTAAAATGAATTATTTGCTACAGAATTGTACTCATTATAGTCGTATCAGAGAGAGAGAGAGAGAGACCGATATACACCTTGGAAAGAAGTTACGGAACTCCATAATGTGAAGAATAAACAACCATTTCTCCCACTTTAATAAGATGTAGAACCTCCTTTTGCGATGACTAGCGATCAATGGGAATTTTAGACCATTCTTTCTGTAAGCCTATAATGAGGTCCTGGACTATTGTGGGGCTGACGTCCCTTGACTTCATCCGACACTCCAGTTCATCCCACAGATTGTAATGGGATCGAGTCAAGGCTCTGTCGACGGTTTTATATATATAAAACCCTAGTTTGGAAAAGATAGGGAGGGAACCCTTCTACCATCAAATGAGTTATCAGCTGAAAGCACTTAAAGGTTTTTCTAATTCGAGATAGGATTCTAACCTTCGTCAAAAAAGGAAATATTTCATTACTGAATCTAAATATGGAATTAAAGGAGTTTAAAAAATAAAAAAAAAACTACTCCTAAACTCAGAGTCGTTTTTCAACCCAGTCGGTGTAGGTAGGACAACTTTCATCTCTTGCTGAGTTCCTTCTATGTTTTCTGTAGGTATAACATTCATTCATTTGTTTTGTCTTCTTCCGTGTGTACGATGCTACACGGTTTTGATCTTTTTCTTTTTAATGAAGTTAAGTAGCAAAATTTTGGTAGAACGTTTCGAAGTATGGAAAAAATGTTATAAATGATAGTAAATACGCTGTTTACGAGTTAACGCAAAACAGCTCTAGATTGGTTCAGGTAATTTTTCATACTGGTTGTGAATTTTTTTTTTTTTTTTAGTTAATAAAAGAAGTTTGCAATAAATGTCTTTAGTTAAATAAAAAAAAAATAAGTGCTCGACTTTCTCTATGAAAAGAAACGAAAAACAGGAATACATCGGATTGTGTTCAATGAAGATGAATTACTAAAGGTCTCCTTCATCCTCACCTCCTCGTAAAACTAAACAGAGCGAAGTCCTGTTCGTTACTGGGTAACGAACTGTTCTCTTGACACTTTTGAATTTGATGTTCAATTGATGCAAATAGGTTGGTACCACTGAGGTAGGCTAAACAGGATGCCAAGTCTTATGTCTGTATGAGATATCTTCACTGCTAAATGAAGATTTGTCATTTTTATCGAAAAAAAAAAAAAACTGTTAGCCTTCGCTGAATAAGAATTCAGCGAAGTACTTATCGGCATCTCATGGCTCTCCTTGAATGTTCCACGCACATTTTGAAAAGTCAGCATTTTTGTTAGAAGTTAGTAGTGTGGTGTACTTCTCCCACTCCTCCCTAAACACACCTCCATTAAAAAAAAAAAAAAGAAAAAAAGTTCATGAAAGGACAGTGAGAGTTAAAGATATGCTGACCATAGAAAACAAAATACGTTTTAAGACTTGTCACCCAGAAAAAGATTCCAGGAGCCATTCATAATGTTTTCTCTAGCGAATCCAGCCAATAATCTGTTTTGTGCAGACAACATCAGACTACACTCCAAAGCTACATCAATAATGCTTAAATACTTATGTTACCGTTTTGTATGAAGCATAAACGAATCGTTTCATTTTTCGGAATAGTATTAAAGATGCACACTTTGTTAACATTATATAGACCCATAATCGTTAACCACATGACATATTCCTCGTTACTGTGTTTCTTTGTGTCTGTTATCGATGTTACCAATGATTACACGCAGTCTACATCGCTTTATCGATCCTCCTATGACCTTGGCTGCACCGCTAAAGTAGGTAATTTTGCATGAATTGGGCAGTAACTATTACAAAAAAAAGTCATCCTTGACCCCATTGATGTAAAATATTGTATTCATGTGCTTTCAGATAACGACGAGGAATGCCATTAGCCTTCAGCACTCTACCTATAAACAGTAATTCTTAGTATTGGTCTAGCAAGAAAATTTCATCCATCTTTTAGCGCATTCCCTTAAGAAAACATCATTAATTTGACCTGTGTATCCTCTGTCGATTTGAATAATAATAATAAATATATATATATAAATGAAATATGCACGCATACACACATACATAAGTAAAAAAAAGTAATAAATCAATATACTAGGGTGTGTGTGCTGAAAAGTTGTGATAATCACGATGAAGGAATTGAGGTGTACAACCATGTAAACTTGCACATTATTCTACATATTCTCCACGATATGTTCTTTCTTGTAGTTATATCAGTTGCTTTAATATCATTTTTGTTCTAGGTTTTTATCAGAACTTTTCAGCCTCCCCCACCCTCTTATAATAATATGACGCTATTTAAAATTTATATTGCTTTCCAAGCAATATAAATTTTAAATATTTTTTGAATGAAAATACAGTGGCATGAGACAATTGATAACTAAATGGATAATAATAAAATTATTTTAATTAAATTATGTTAATGCATTCTGAATATCAATTTTTTTATGAACTGATTTAATTTTGTATTTTGAACTTATAAGAATTATTCATAAATGTCTCCTCTAAGTTTACCATTTATATTTTTAAAATAGTTCTAAAAAAATCGACAAATGAAGGAATCAAACGTTTTAAAAAAAACATCCATTTATATCATCAAAATTGAGGGTCATTAGTTAACATATGATGATTGCAACGGCTGTGAGGCCCATGCGGGCAGGTAGGGCATCATCGTTATTAAAACAATACAAAGCTATTGGTTATAATGTATCTGCCAGTCGCCGTTGCCGAGATGAAGCCATTACTTTGTTTTATTCAAATACGATATGAATTGCGTATGCGGATAAAAAAAATATTATTCGATGTTCCATGTTTATCAGTTATATGATGAAAAAAACCAATCGGGGAATGCAGTTTTAAGCCTATTTAGACCCCGTTTTCTCCCATGCATGATAGTTGTGTGAATGGTTCTATATTCTCAAAACTGTTTTGATGTCATTTAAATGTGAAAATAATAAAATATTTTCAGCCACTTTGGCTGTCTAAATGCATAATGTCATATGCAGTTAACTGTAGGATGCTTCCTCGTGATGATGGATTTTAGCATGATAGTTTTTCTTAATCATAATATCATGCCACATATACACTAATGACCCAAAACATTATGACAACCCAACCCATTTTCATCTTATCACAATGCACGGTTGGTTGGAAACAGAGCTGTAGTAGCAGTATCCTAGTAGGGGGATTATTCTCATGGACATCGCTGGGTCTTCTCATCGCCATTCAATATATCTTGACCATCAATTCTTATTTGGGGAAATATTGTTTAGGACCAGCTGTTGCCCTACATGGTGACAGTATGGCCTAATATATCTAAACTCTTCCGGCATGACAGCGCCACCAAGGCTCGCATTGTGCAAGCATGGTTCGAAGAGCATATCCAAGCATTAATGTGCTCCCCTGGTTGCCTGGTAACGAGCTCTGAGACGTTATGCTGTCTAGTTGATCCAGAATATCTGTGAACACCTTCCATAGTCTAGCAGAGTCAATGCCAAGACGAGTATAAGCGGTTATCTCAGCCAAAGGATGCTCAATACGCTACTAGATAGTTGGTTATTATGTTTTGATTTATGAGTGCATTGCCAGCACAGTTGACCGAATGGATTGTGTTTCTGCTCTCAACTGAACAGGTTGCTGGTTCTAATGCTACTCTCGAATGGATGTTTGTGACAATCGGCCTTTAGGTGATAGATGAATTTCATCAACAAATTATAATACCACCATCCTTGATTATCGGACGCCTGAAAAGTATTACGTTTGGTCTCTAGACGGGGACTGCTTTATTTAATCCTTGGCCTACGCACGATATTATGGATTGACATATATCTCTGCATATAGAGACGCTGTTCTATTTTTAGAATTTTACGTGCTAATCGCCTCTTATTGGACACGCAATCAGTAGAGTAAATGAATATTCCAATTGGTGTTTCAAAAACCTAAAATCGATATGTGTGTGTGTATATACACACACACACTGCTTGGGAAGAAGTCAACGGACACCATATTTTGAAGAACAGTCAGCCATGGCGCTCACCTTAATAAGATGTAGGATTACTTTTGCTGCGGTGACTGCAGCAATCCTACAAGGCATACTTTCCACAATAATACGATAGCAATCAATGGGAATTTTGGGTTATTCTTCCTGATATGTAATGAAGTACTGGACTTGTGGGGAAGACGTCCCTAGACCTTACTCGACGCTCCAGTTCATCCCAGAAATATTCAATAAGTTTGAGATCAGAGGTCAGTCAAGTGTGGTGACGTTCATGTGTCCACAAATCACGCAGTTGCAGCAGCCTTATGACGCGTTGCATTGTCTTGCTGAAACAATGGTCATTTCCGTAGAAATGCTACAAAGTAGGAAGCATTGCATGGTTCAGATACCTCTCGGAGTTCAGTATTCATTCCACCACAGAGGTCCGAGACCAAACCATGAAAAACAGACCATCACACCGCCATCTCTGAATTTCATTGTTGGTGTTACGCAGTCTGGTAAGAGAAGTTCACCGGGCATCCGCCACCCCCATCCATCTGTTCGGTAGAGGGGTGTAGGATGATTCGTTACTTCATAACACAGCTTTCCAAGCTTCCACTGACTGTACCCCCCCTCCCCTATTTGCACCACTGAAGATGACGCTACATGTTGGTTCGGGTAATGTGGGGCTT
The DNA here is from genome assembly GCF_054136105.1 of Typopeltis vanoorti. Classification (NCBI taxonomy): domain Eukaryota; kingdom Metazoa; phylum Arthropoda; class Arachnida; order Uropygi; family Thelyphonidae; genus Typopeltis; species Typopeltis vanoorti. The sequence continues at coordinate 100,522,220 of NC_143565.1, forward strand.
GCATATTGCGGTCCTACCATGGAAACCCATTTTGTGAGCCTCGGTTCTGAATTTTTTTTTGTGCAGATTCGTGTTTCAGTCTATGTCTGGAACTCCGCATTCAATTTTGGCGGACGAATGGAGTTTTTTTACATATTATCTTTCGTAGAACCGTACGGTCACTTTTGGTGATAGTGGTGGGTGGAGTTGACTCCCTGCGCTTTCATCTCAGTATGATATCACTGACTGTTGACCTAGGATGGCTCAATTTGTCAACAATTTGCCGAACAGATATGCCTGTAATATGACATCCTATCACAGCGCCGCTTTCAAGCTCCGTAAATTCTCTTCTAGCAGTAATTTCACCGGGAGCATCCTATTCCTCCAATTTATGCCGGCTACAAACACGTGAGTCGTTACATGCCACGATGCACCTTGCCCATGGAGTCCGTTGACTTCTTTTCAAGCAGTATATATACACGCACGCACGCACCTGAGAGACTAATGTATAGAATAATTTAAGTAGTAACAATCTTACGAAAAATAGCATGCATTCTTCTCTCGTGTTTGTGTATATATCGTGTCACTGAAAATTTCAAAGATGGAATTGAAGGTTACTTGGGTTATTAATAAAAATCTAAACATTTGTATCTGATTAGAAATGTATATTTATTAATAACCTTTCGTAAAAATATTTGAACAAATATTTGGAGTATTTATTTGCCTAGATTTAAAGGCAAATATTTGTACAGATATTTGCAGCCATAATTAGACTAGCCAAAGAAGGTGAATTTCGTATTGGTTGTTGTACCCATACGTAGAATGTCAAATGGTAACATGAAAAATGTAAGGGAAAAGTTTGAGGATTGGAAGTAAATTGCACAGAGAAACTTTAAACTACTTCGCTTTTAAAACAGCTAAGAATTTAATTAGTACTAATCAATTTACAAAATAATTACACGGAAGTGCAGTTTAAATTAATTAGCTGACAAATATTCTTCAGGAATAGAAGAATCTTAAACCTTTTCAAACTTTCTGTCTTGCTTCAACGTATCCAGACTTATTTATTTATACAAGATAAACAAAAGGTCCTCAGTTTTAGCAGTCTTTATTTTCTGAAGATGCCTTCACCCACCAGTACACCCTTCCGCATTCTCTTGAAACCGAAGATTGTGTAGTTTGAATCGCACGTGTAACCTGCTGCATATTTGCTGTAGCACATGATGTGCATGAATAGTATATTGAATTTTTTGTTATTGTTGAATATGCTAAACCTTAAATATGCTATGTGTGTGTGTTTTCCACCTGGAAAGTGGTTTTATAATAAATTTTTGTAATCAGATGCAAATAGTACCCGAATACATCAAAAATACTGTCATGCCAATGCGTTCATTGTGCCTCCAACTACCGGATCAATATTCTGAAACATTCATATAACATACAATGCGAAACCATTACAACTTTTAATTCCAATAAATATTCATTGCAAACACATACAATATATTTACTGAAGTTTTCTGTATTGAATAAAGCATGTCCAAAATCTGATTTCTTACATACAGTTATCCAACTTCAACATGAGTTCCCCCCCCCCTCCCCTTGTGGTCCAAAGGATATCAAGTTAATACTTGGACAGATCATGGATTATTTCCCTTCTGATCTAGCGATCTGAAAATGTTGCATTGAGATAATTTCGAACCTCCTTTTCAGTGTGGTGGATCACCACCTTGCTGGAAAATCACCTCATCAAATTTAGGCATCTGGGCGATAGCATGCTTTTGCAACATCTTTGGATAATTAGTTAAGTTTTTTTGAAGAAAGATAGTTTCACGTGAGTACATAAATCGCAGTTTTATTTTTGGGCTGTCACGTCTCCCATTGCTCGCCCTGCATGAGGCTTTTCAGAGCATCACATACTAACGTTAGCATATCCAAAACTCATTTTTCAAACTCCTAAGACAATCCTGCATATATAAAACTTTCTGATCTTACTGTTTCATAACATTGTGATGACTGACTTTTCCTAAGACTTGGAAGGTGACCTTATCAGTAAATACCTCTCCTACACACACACACACACACACACACACACACACACACACACACACACACACACTTGCTAGAAATATATCGCCTTCATCTGATCATTCAGATATTTTCTGCAATCATAAAAAATTATGTTTGCGATTTGAATCTTTGTATGAATGCGATTCGAAGCACTCGTGTGCCGCATTGGATGTGGCACTTAAAAAAAAAAAAAAACCGATATGTTCATGCTTATTCAATTTCATATCATTATGTGGCGTAACTCACAAAATAACTGAATAGTTTTGGTTGAAACAGGAATTGACCGGAGGAAAAAAAATCGACCTAAAATATGGATTATAACGTTTTCATCAGGATTCCAGACTCACTCCATTATATGTCAATTAGAGAAATATCGGAAGTTAATGATCAGAAATTCTTCGCTCCCATTATTTATTATCAATCTCTGAATTATTTTAATTCGAAGAATCCTCCATCCAAATAGCAGCTATCAGCAGCATGAATATCACGGAATAGCGATTACGTCATGTGGGCTTATAAGCATTAGGAGTGTCAGTCTCTTTGTTGTGTGTATTCAATTGTTTTATTATTAGTTTGTAATAATGCTGGTATTTTTTAAAAAATAACCTTTTTTCCCCCACCGAACAAGTCGTTTAATTTGATGTCTCCAGTCTCATTTTACTCAGCTACTCATTTTTTTTATTACAGTTAGTAAAAAATAATTTAATTATAGATAATAACATAAGCTGGGCGCGTCTGAAAACTACTGTGTGTGTGCTCGCGCGAGGTTTCGTGACTGTCTAGTGGTGCCATTTATGCGAATGACATACTAAATGTTTGATAGTATGCAAATATAATGTGTCCTCTAAATATTAAATGTTCTCATTGAATAAATTCACCGCATTGAGATCAGTCAGCAGCGTTATTATTTTGTTTTCTTGCTGAGTATCAAACACAGTTCGCCGCCATCACGTATTGTCACGCACCGGACTTAAATAATGTAAATTGTCTAAGGACAGGCAGCTTAATTCCTTTGACTCATGATTCACCATGGTCTGATTTCGTGACGGAACACCCGTTCGCTCATCATAGGGTACGAGGTGAAATACACACTGCAGCGTTTGCTCTCACTAGTTTTAATGAAAGTGCCGAGAACCTGCTGCTCAATAATTAGGAGTAATGTTGAGTCATCTGTAACCTTAACAACAGCCATGCTGTTTGGCTTTCTCTGTGCTTATATATGGTGCATGTCGTCCATTAGCTGGAATGATTATTCAGAACTATATTGGACGCGCATTTGGTTATATTTGGTAAATAGCCATTCACGCTGCAAGATCTGTGGGTGGTTATGTCAGAATAATATTCTAAAGCAGGTCATCTTGTTTACAGTAGGTCAATGATAAACAGGAGAGGTCTACACAGGTCAGGTGTCCTTCACGCTTATATTATACTGTTAATGTAGGAGCCATATAGGTTATCGCTTCTGTGTAATTAACAGTGAGAATCGACGCCACAGCTTAGTAAGAAAAGTACACTAGACAAAGCTGAAAAGAGTTTCTAGCAAAATATTATTTTCGAGATCCGTTTGTGTATAGCAAATAGAAAAATCTCATATTAATTCATTTTAATCAATATTTTATGAAGTTTTGCTACATCCAGCAGTCACTCTCTTCGTTTTCTAGATACCCAATTAGATTTAGATTAACGTTTTTGGAAATGATTTATATTTGACGATAAACAATTTTCAAATATCATACGACTTTTGTTAAATAATTTGAGAAGAATAAATGAATGATTGAAGGAGTGATTTTAAAAACATCAAACGGACTTAATATTACACAATTTTGGGAACCTGTAGTCACTTAAGTGATGAACGGTACTTTCAGTGGTAGTGTTTCCGCGAACCACTTAGGAATATACGTCGATTTAGTTGTGCATCATGAATTTGAGAAATCATTATTTACACTATGCTAAAGTAATGCACTTAGATAATATGCACTTATTAGTGTTCCCTATATTTATAGCATGTTTTACGTGTTGGTCTGTTTCATTTTATTTTTCTCCGGCGAAAATTCTACAGCATCCGTCGGCGAAACAATTGGATGGTGTATAGTTAAACTAAATATAGTCAACGTCTACACGTTCATTCCTAGATTATATTAAAATATCCTTCTCCTATTAGTCTTAATGAAACTATTTTGACAGTTTGTTTAAAAGAAATTGCCGCTGTTATTTTCTGTAAAATATTGGAATATCAAAACTCCTCCCTAAAACAAACTAGTTGGAAAACTCGCGCAATTAACAGACAATATATTGACTTAATGGCGTTAGTTGCCTCGTCTATAATCCCAGCCTATAATTTAACTTGCCAGCTGGTTTGCCGAGTGGACAGCACTGTTACTCTCCAACCAATAATAGGTCGTGGGTCAATTTCCACTAGGAGCTTGTAGGTTTGTGTGATTACCATCCTTCTTATTGGAAACCTGAACTGTCTTGAAAAAGGTCCATGTTTAGTCTCCAGAGCGAACTTCTCCGATTTTGGCCAAGGATTTATCTATCTTATCTACAATACTAATGCATACTAATACTAATAATGCCTTTTATGAAACCCTTTAACAATATTCATTTAATAATGTGAAGTTATATTATTAAAATATAGGCGCTATATTTTAATAATGACTATATATATACACCTTGTACTATATAGTCATATGAGAGGTATCTAGTGCCTTTTGTGAGCTACGGGTTAATGTTTCCCTGGCAAGGTGTTAACATTTGGCATTAGAAATGGAAGTTTCTTCTTCAACCGATCCGTCTCTCAGACAGTGTCACCCGAGTTTTCGGGTGAAAAACCCCTCTACCCAGTATGAGACTGGCTAACCCACCATTTGACCGAATAAAATGTATACATTTTATTTAATTTTTATTTAATAAAATAAATTTATAAACCATTAATAAAATTTTAATGTACTCCACGAATTCTTATTAATATGGCACTTTCAGAGATGCATTTGTCTCCATCTAGATTCACACGATTTCGATGGATTGTATACAGTCATGCTGTTTAAATAAGTATTGGGGTAGGGCTGTGTCATTTTTGAACCTAAATCGAACAACACCTCTAGTAGTCAGAGATTAATTTGAAGGATTGGTTAGAAATTTAATACAGGAAGATGCCTAAAATAGCTAAGTAATAACTTTCTGAACGCTAACTCGACAGAAAAAAGATCTTGATAAATTAGATTCTAGGCGTCGATTAGAGTAACATTTTCTATCTATTTTTCGTTTGTTTTCAGTTAGTGGATCTTTCACTCAATCGAGCAGATTTCCTCCCCGAAACTCAGAAAATATTAATCAGTAGAACTCCATTATTTTATTCAGGCGGTGAAACCAGTTGGGATTAGGAACACGACGACGAGGGCTAAGAATGAAGACAGACTATCAATTCACATAAGTTGGAGCTAAAATAATTTCGCATGTTTCCTTTGAAAAAATGACGTATTAACGGATTTGTTCTATTTTTACTTAATTTTTACAGGCTGCTTATACAGTAACCTTCGAAGTTTTCAACATTTTGTAGTTTTACAAATTTTACAGACGACACTTCACTTTTATAGGCATTCGTGACAAACTTAGGAGAAAATTACTTATTGTCTTTGTTTCCTTTGAGGTCACTTGCTTGTATACGTTTCATATTTTACAGACATTTTTTTTTTAAATGTGAATCCTTGGGTTAAGGATTAAGTAATTCAGAAAACCTACTCTACTGCCGATGACTTTCGGTTGGAAAACCTAAATACCAGTCCTGTCTAGGACTCAAAGCTTTTCAGGGGTCTTCGAGTGAGGAGTGTTAGCTGGTTTCCTGGTTAATTGCATGAACACATGCAATTAATAGACATAACGTACTAGTCTCATAGTCATAACTTATTGTATTTGCCTTACAGACGATCCAATCCGTGATCTAGAGGTCACACCCGTTCTCCATTTACTTTAGGCCACCAAGGCAATGAAATTCATCTGCTACGTGAAGATATTTACAAACATCCACGCTCTCCGACCCATAACTGGTTCATTGTAGAAAGAATACACTACCCACTCGGTCATCCATATTGGCATCTGTTAATGAGTGTATTCTCTCATACCACAGGAAAAAGACTAGTGGAATGCTTAGTATTCTGTTTCTCATCAGTTCTGAAACATGCGCGCCTCGGTTATTTTATTTATCGCACAGGCAAGCGGGTTTTTACTCCCGTAAACTCAATCGACCGTAGTACCCTCATTATTTCAGGATAGGTTACTGTCTGTTAGGGTTAGGCACCAAGAGATGGCATCACTTGTTTGCTGATCTCTTCATCAGTAGCCGCCTATAATTAGTGATAGACATGGACCAGCTATCTCTGATTGGCTACCTGTGGAAATTGAACTGCCCACTCAGTCTCCAAAAGCTAGATAGGGTATAAAGGTCTCGCCTATAAGGGAATAAAATGCGTTAGCTGATTTATTTTATTTATATTGCGTATTAAGTTTCTTTTAACGTGTTCTGAATTTTAATTATTCTGTGTTGAGCTTCACTACTCGTGTTTGTCTTCGAGCAAGAAAAGCTTATTCAGTTTTGTTCATATTTCCATTAAAAAAAATCTTGAAGCAATCATTCGGTTACCTTCAATAATTTTTTCTAAAGGGAACCACTAATAGGTAACTTAAAAATTAATTGAAACTCTTAATTAATGGCCGTCGTATGATTCCATTATTATCGCTATAGTAAGATACCTGGTAATTGAAAACAGTGTGTTTGTTCTTCGTCATCTTTATATATGATAACGTAGATTTATTTTTAATCTCTTTAAATTGACGATTTTCGGTAAGCAGATGTATTTACCATTGTACGTATGTTTTTTTTTGTTTGTTTTTTCTGTGTGCTTATTTGCTACCTCTTGAAACACGATGCATATAAGATGGCATTCAGAAGTTTCAAGAAGTTCACAGAGTAAATAAATAAAAATACCACGGAAAAAAAACTCAAATTGTGACACCCTTTCCACTCTAAATTCCAGCACCGATCAGGACGCAGTTGTATCCTTGTTATCAAGATTCTTTATAAGGACTTTTCGCCTGAAGGTGAGTTAGCCGGTCTCATATGGAGGGGGATATGGATGTATTCCCAGAAACAAGTGTTTTCCGTCCCACAAAACAGATCAACTTACCAGAAGAGCACAATTAACAGGCAGTTCATCACCTTAGTTACTTCGGCCGTAATTCCAGATAACCCAACCCTCCTTGTTGATGCAAGTCTCAGAATTATTTATGAAAACAATTGTGAATGTTCACTCCACATTATACCTTTTTGTTGAGGCCCTGTTTGATCTTTGGTTACGTATGAATACGGATTTGCAGTTTCGATGCATCCTTAAGTCATTGCAGTGTTTTTGTAAGTGACATTTCGTGTTCGGTATCGTAACGAAGTCTGCTCCTCCATGAAAACGTAATCATACAGTTCACGTGGTCGTGGATTGCTGAACTCGCTTGCAGGCATTCGTTAAATTAGCCAACTTTGCTATACTTGTTACTGTTATTTTAGTAAAATCTGAGAATAAGCCTCTTCTGTTTCTTGAAAGCATTTCTTACAGTTGAGACTTAGATTCCAAGTTAATATTTCGGAATTCTGTTGTTGCACTCAACCATTTCACGTAGTGTCTTTCATCAGTTTTATATTCCAGATGACTGTTCAGTGAAGCGTGCAATGCATTGGTCCCGAGTAACTTTTTTAATAATAAGTATCAGATCTTGATGTTAATTCACTCTTCCCAATTCATTTTGCAGTTATCCGTAGTCTTAATTATCTCGATTAATACTCCTTTTGCGTATTGAAATTTGGTAAAAACAACAGCGCACCAGAATTCAGTGAGAGTATACTTTACTGATCGTTACCTGGCAGTATAAAGAATGAATTGTGTGCCTTTTGTGAAAATCTCTTCACCTGTATTGATCTTTAGACGCAATAATCGATCTGTGTAACTCCTCTGCGCTGCTCGTTTATGCTCATGGATGTAATAAAAAAAAAGACGAAAGAAATAAAAAGGAAAACGTATAGTGGTCTTTATATTTAGTTGCCATCTGATGGTTTGGTGTTATAGCTTTGACATTAATAGCTTTAATAATTGAAAAACAGTTGTGTGATTTGCGCATTCAAAATAAATATTCAAGCCATATTTTAATTTATTGCGTATAAGAGCGAAATTCAAATATTCTGACTTAAATAAAGAATTCGTTGAAGCGTAATTCTTTATTTAATTTTTTATTTAAGAAAGTATTTATTATTTTTTTAAGTTTTTATTTAAGAAAGTATTTATGTAATTCTTTATTTAAGAAAGTCAGTTCTTTGACCTATCAAAGAATTGACTTTCTCTGCAATTCATGCTTTAACTAAAAGTGAGCTGGACGGCCTTATAATGGGACAGTAGAGATTTTCTGGAGTCAGTAACACGTAGATTGGTCAGAGAATGCATGCAGTTTATAGACATCGCATACTTCTTGACTACGTTGATTTGACGGAGCTAATAACAAGCCAGTCCTAGTACTTCTTTCAGTCTTAATCACAATCATCCGCTCATATCAACAATGTTTGATTTATTTTAATATCAGAATTTTGTTGAAAGGATACTTTCAAAACGAGTTGTAGTTCCTTCGTTAAATTGAAAAAAATAAAAAAAAAGATTTAACAGTGAAATCCATTGCACCACATACATCGCGATATTCTTGTGGACTTCGTTTTTGTATTTTTATTTTATTATATTTTATCTTTTCTTGAGAAGAGAGGAAATAGATAAACATATATTCTCAGCATGCAACTTTCGAGTTTAAGAGGGGAAAAAATTTTTCCTGAAGGGAACCGGCGGCCCATTTCAATCGTGCCTATTGTGCAGTGTCGACGACGACGCTAAATTATCCTACGGATGAAAAAATCGGAGTTCCCTTCCTATCTATGACTCGCAGCCTTTGTAAGGACCTTTTCAGCAGGAGGTGAATTAGCCGGTTTTATACAGAGGTGGATGGGTGACAAAACAGCAAAGTAGCTGCGTTGACCCAGAATTATGTAAAGCTTTAAAAAGTTTCAATATAGTTTTAATCATTCAGTCAGTTTAACACTTGTACCGAAATACAAAGAATACGGACGCTGGTTTAGAACGTTACGTTCTTTACATATTTTTAATATGTGCTAGGGAAGACCGTTTCTATATTGTTGCGTTCCTGTGTGTTTCCAAGTTTATGTTTTTCAGTGTTTTGTATACGCATTGTTTGAATCTCTTTCTTTCAGTTATTTTGAAAGATTTGGAACGTTCAAATTCCATATTTTACAACGAATGCTTTTCTAACCAAACATTCTAATTAATTAACCGCAGAGATGAAAGCATTTGAAAATGCAACATTAAAGTTCTTCCACAATCATTTATCACATGCATCAGAGCACCCTTGCCCATTTCTTCACTCATTCATCTCCCCTCGCCACCCTATATTAGAGTGTCACTGAAAACTAAGATATGCAGCCCTTCTTGGTGGCAGGAATAGCGAATTTCTTCCTCATCCCGGAAATACAGTTGTTAATATTTTATTTCATTTCTAGTCCCCGAAGGCTTTGTTTGATACGTTCGATAGTCTGATCCGTTTTTTTATTTTTAATTACTTTTTTTTTGTTTTTCTTTCATTACTTGGGCGTCAAGGTTTAATTATAAGCCTTCTTTAAACCGGATAGTCTTGCAACGACTTTGCTATATAAAGATTTCCTTGTCGCCTCAGACTCGTTAAGACGATGGTGACCACACTTTTCTTGAGCAGTGCTGCTGTTTTGGATACCTGTCTTTAGGAGTATAATAAAGGTAACTAAAAGCATCCATAAGGTATACCTTTAACACTTAAATGTAACTACTAGTAAGACCTCAAGAAGATCTATAACCACTTACCCTAATCCAGTCCCTCTAAACTCAATCCTATCTTATATCTCAGATAAAAATATCGATTCTAGTTCGTCTTTCTTTTAATACAACTCGGATATTCCTATCAAAAAGAACAGACTTTCCATGTTGAAATAAAAGATTTCAGACTTCTTCTGATATAAGTATATCACATTTGTAGCTGTCTCGTCATCATGACTGAAACCTGAGATCTCTCTTCCACTCCACACGCTGTTTTTTTTCCACCACACCCTATGAATTTCTTATCCTATACAAATCCATTTGGGTAAAGCACTGCATGCATGTGTCTGAGGAAGTTCTCTCCCACTCCATCTGTCCTTAAAAATTCTGTATTCCATTTAAAGACGAGTAGTTAAATTGCTTTCGTTCCAAGTCACTTAACTCCATTCCCTGACACGCAGACGTCCGTTTTTGTTCTGCACATCTCCTACAAATACCTCAGCGAGCATTTTTCATCTGAATTTTCATCTATATAAGTCCACCTTGTAACCAACAGTTATCATCAATTTTCAGTTCAACTTCAAACATACTATTTTTATGTTGGAAGTTTTTTTTTCCACTTGGTTAGACTATAATAAATGTAGTTGAATCCTTTATCCAAGTGCAAGCACTAAGACAAGTGATGAGAGAGAGAGAGCTTAGTCCACCTTTACTACGAGTTTCCTCAGTCCTGAAGATACTTCAGGCGCAAACTTTGTTTGCCTACACTTAGATAAAGGATTAAACTACATTTATTATACTATTTTTATGTCAATCCCACCCACTAAACATTGTAAACCTATAGTACCTTTAATGCATTGGGATGGGCGGGTTAAACTAGACTATAAATATGGCAGTTTTTTAAGCTACTTCAAGCATTTAAGCTGTTAATAGTCTCACACTAGTGGATGAAAATTGTTCCCCCTCTCCACTTAAAGGAAATTTACAAACTTCCCTGCCGCATAGTGTTCAACTTTAGAAATTCACAAAACAGGACATTATTTTCTTACATTCCCTATCCGTATGGGGTTTGATGTAAGCCACGTGACTATTCAACTTGATCTCATCTGAATTCTGTCATTTAATAATGATAGAAGCCCCACGCATTTCGTTGCTTAATCGTTTCCTTTAGCATATACATGTATATGCTAAAATTTAGCATATATTACACACACACACACACACGCACACACATATATGCTTTCGTACTTTCTTATGTTTCATCTGTGCACTGTTGAAACAACGAAAATCAGAGTTACAGCGTCTCAATCTAGAAAGAAATTAAAATCCATTTTATTACACATCCTAGCTTACAAAATTCATTTCCTTGTTTAAATTAAGGGGATATTAAATCCCCACATTGTTTTAAAACCGAATAAGAAACTCAAAGATTGGAATTAGGGAGTTTCATGCCGAATATAGTATAATAAACTATAAAAGTATCGGCGACTACTAGCGTGAGCTAATGTAAGTAATCGCTGATACTTTTATAGTTTACTGTATTCGGCATGAAACTCTCTGATTCCAATCTTTGAGTTTCTTATTCGGTTTTAAAACAATGTGGGGATTTAATATCCCCTTAATTTAAATAATGTTTATATCGCCGAAATGAAGCCTATTGGCTCTTTATATTTAAGTTAATTTCCTTGTTTTTTTCCCACGAAATCCAGGACTTTCAGACATTCCGGGTCAAAGGATAAGAATTCCGAGATTGTCTCAGATAAACCTTGACATTTGTCCGCCTTACTTCTGCATTCGAATTCACAGTCGTCAGTTCTTCGACATAGGAGATTTTCGCCGCTCACAGTTACTTCTCCATTCATCCCTACTTTCTCTTTCATGTGGGACACGTTTACCCTGCAATATATTCTGCATGTTCATAAATATATATAATAATAATAGTCAGCCTTATTTCTACTAACCCTTGGCACACTCACGTCACGACAATCACCCAATTTTCTATTTGGATACTACACTTTTAGGCACTGTGTCATAATTTATGCTCTCTTATCTCGTTAAACGTATCGAAATTGAAACTTAAACGATATATTTCCACGCCTAGATGATCATTTTGGTTCCTGAAACGGATGCATCTCTGTTGTTAATTTTTTCCTGCATCACATTCTAACAGTTTTATTTAAGTCTCACCTCAGAATCCAGAGATAATTGACTTGATTATTTAATAAAAAAAAAATGGGTGTCTCAGACGAAGTATATTTTTTTTCCCGAATCTAGATGGGATATCTAAAATAACGCTTCGCATTTGTTTTTAGTGTATCATTCCTTAATCCCTGGCTGTAAGTTGAGAATCCCATTTGCAATAAAACCATATAAGCTTCTTACCAAGCTCGGCACTTTCTTTCTCTGAGCCGAAATCTGCTAGAGATTTGTTTTCGACTATCTGTTTTGTTGTGTAAACTGCTCCTCTTTACGCTTGAACGAAAGCGTTTTGCTTGATAACTGACTTTGTAAAGATATTTTTCAGCATCGAACAATTTTAATCACACGAATAGATTTTATATCATTTGAACTCCATAAAATTCTTGAATCCATATTCTCACAAAATCATATATCACCGTCGAACTTATCTAGCTTGATCTTAAGTAGTCACTATTCTAAATTTTAGAGCGCAGAAATTCTTGTTTGTTTTGCAAACAAACATAAACATTTGGCTGGGCTTTCAGAGTAAAAATGCGTTATTTTCTCTCATTGGTTCATATCATTTCAGAAGGAAAAAAAGCACTGCTGAATTTATACACCGTCGTTATATGTTGGAACAAAAGGTGTTATTCGTAACGTAGATGGCATCGTTTTTTTTTTTTTTTCTTATCCAGTTGATTCGAGACAAACACATACCCATTCCACCATAGACTCGATGCAGAGGTTGCTTACATTTCACAGTTTCAAATACCAGGACAAATGTCTTAGCTGGTGTCATTTTGAATCGGAAATTCATCAAGTAACTTGAATATTTCACTAGCATGCAAATTGCTTTTACCCACCTGTCAAAATGGATCCTGAAGAGACTTTCAGATATTCATTTTTTTTTTCCATCTTGGGCCTCGTCTTGAAGTATGATTACTAAAAATGCGATATTTCTTAGCTTTATCTTCGATTTTCTATTCGCCAGAGATGGAGACTTTAACCCTCCAGTATATCGTCACAGAGCCACATTACAGATGAAATGGATGCGCTTCTTCGATGGTTTCGATCGTTCTGATTCGAAATTTGGGAGTATTGCATATTGTCTTGAAAGTGAAACTCTTGCTTGCATATTCTCATCATGACTCATACCTTTTTCTGACTTATTAAAAAAAAACACGAGATAATTAAACTTGCACTTTGCGTAGAAAAACGCTCCCTGAAGAAAAGTCCTACAAACCATTTCAAGAAGAAAAAGGACCGCATGCGACCAATTAACAGCGAATTTGAAATAACTAATATTTATTACAAGATTAAAACAAGCTTGTTTCAACCTTCATGTGACAGTTCTGATAAGAAGGGAAAACAGCCAAAGTTTGCATTCTCCATCTGTTTCAGAGTTATTTTTCTCGTCTAATCATGTGTTGGAGAAGATTGATGCGATGAGGTGTATATTGTCTTTAGTCGTTACCATTCTATTAGGATCAAGTAGAGATGAAGTTATAGTTTTTTAACATGAGCCATTAAATCGATGCTGCATTTTTAGCATGGACTCCTTGTTACATTTATTGTTGAAACGCAAGGCTTGAATTGGGGTGGGGGTTTGAGTAGTGAATATTAATAAAGGGAAATAATAAAGTAGTGATTAATAATTCCTTGAAATACACCGCTAACATCAGCGGTGTTTCAAGGAACAGCTAGTTATGAAAAGGTTCAGGTATTTTGAGAATTATGCGGATCATGTGGTATTATGATAGGTAGGTGAACGATTTTTATTACATCATTACTGATAGAAACAGTTCAGTTTCTCTTCCAGCTTCTTCTGTAATGTTAGAGAAGAGAAACCAGTCGGAATTATTGACATTGAAATCTCCAAAGAAGACTATCTTATTGTTAGGTAATAAGAATACATGTCATCAACTTTCAGAGAAAGATAACTAAAAAGGTCAGTCAACAATCACAATTAGGAGAGCGCAACAAAGTGGGTCAAGGAAATCCTGAACTCAAAGAAAATCATATAGAAGAAATTCCAAGTTTGATAACCTTTGGCCTGGAATACGATACCTTCACAAAAGCGCTGCATGATCCATTCTTCTTACGGTGGGCATCATATGATGTGGAAAATTTAGGTTAGCTGTAGTCGTATATGTTGTCATATGTTGAGCGAACAGAAACCTGACATCTTGTTCTAGAGACTGAGCATGGCAATAAGCAGATCAGTGGTGTTTCACAGAATAATGAATGTTATATGCTACCTTCAGATCTAGATGGCATTTCTTCCATGGACTAGGGAAAGTATTTTAAGTCAGCAGTACTCAATGATCGATAACACTATAAAGTGTTCATCGTGTATCTATGTTTTCTACGAAATCTTACGTAGTGTTACCAGCTTTCAAAATGGTTTGGAATATGTGTAATAGTAATGTTACTTGTATTATCGTGAAAGAAAGACATTATCGTAGTTTTGAATACGGGGAGCAAGCTTTATAAACATTTGTATCAATTTTATGTTGAAACAGTGTGATACAATTAATTTTCTTAAAATTTCATTTCAGGAAATCGTAGTGTCATGGCTTGAAAACAGTAAAAGAATTTGTAAAATTTTAATTACAAACATCAGTAGTTTGCATTTTCACTCTCAAAAATCAGTCACTCCTTCCTAGAATGGTTAAGAATTTCGATACAGTGTTAAGGATGTATAATGAGAAAGCGTTTCTTATAATGTGCAAGTCGTGCTACCAGTCATATCTGTAACACGATGGGGAATCAGGGGAAATTAACTTTCTTATTAATTTCCCCTGAAATTAATAAGAAAATTAATTTCAGGTAAAAAAAAACCACTTTTTTTTTCCTTAGGACAATACATACACCAAATATCTTTTGGATCTCCTCTTTCTAGGTTCAACTTTCATCCAGGATATCGCAAATTACCTTTCCCCAGCCATGATCGATTGTTTCGTCACTGAAATACCATTTTTAAGCTTTTATTTTTATATTTGTTTTCTGTATCATATCAAAGGAATATTTATTGTGCGTTTGACTATGTCCTTTAATGTCTGTAATACAATTGCACATCATTTGTAAGATTTTTACAGTCCGGACAACAGTCCGCTGTCAGTTAATTTATTTTTTGCATTTAAATGTGTGTGAACTGCAAAATCATCTTGAGTTTTGACTACTTTCATACTCGCACATTGATATGTTAACTTAAAACTCTGGATTATATTTCATTTTATAATTAATCTTTCACTTTATTATGTATACATAGTAAATACGAGTATTTGAGGAAGGAAGATAGGATCTGGCTTCCATTTGTCATTCTACTCACTTCTTGGCGCTCTAGCTTTGTTTTTAAGAGCTTTATATGCGGCCTTATGGCGCTTATATCTGAAACCTTATCTCCATGGAGTTGTAATTAATAGTCGCAGAGAAAATCAGTTTGACGATGTCTACAAACAAAGACCATATATCGAAATAGAAAGCTTTCTCGGCTTCCACAGGTGCATGTCATTAGTGCCTGACAAATAAGTATCCTTCCACGACAAATTATCCATAAAAGGTATGGCGACACCAAGATGACATCCTTTTGCAATATAATAAAGTGATGAGCGAAACGATTAATTTTATTTTACGGTCGTTACAATGTGAGACTAAAAACGACAGTTGTAATCGATGATAAAACGTATCACGAAACCCCGAGTACACGTTTTATCGTCGATTACAACTCCATTTTAAGTCTCGCACAGCAAATGGCCTCGTTGTGGAAGAAAAGTCTTCTTTTCCGCTGCCCTCGTTTTATTATAATTGTTACGCAGCCTGGTGTCAACTTACCTTTTTATGGGCAGTTTCTGCGAAGAGGTTTAATTGTCAAGTCTTAAAGTAATTTCCGTTTACAATGTTTCTTCTATGGGCTTTATTAACTGTAATTTAGTGGAGAAGGTTTTTGAGTAAGGCGACTAACCTTCGCAGACATGTTTTTAATAGGTAATGACTAGGAATAAGTTGGTTTGATATCTGCGTGAATAAACTCCAGTGTACTCGAACATAAGAGCTCCTTTCAAGAAGGCTGCCCTCTTAATTTTCAGTTGGGATGTTATGTTTTGTGATCTTTAAGGTTTAAAATGCTCGAATATAACTGATGAGCTTAAATAATTTTCTTCGGCGGAAGAATAAATGTTCGAAGGTAAGGGGAAGAGAAAATGAATATCCTCTGATCATACTACAAACATCTTTCCAAATTCCCTTGTCATGACTCGTTTCAAATGTGGTTGAAGAAAGAAACGACAATCTAATCTTATCCAGTAGTTTATCGTTATAAATGACAAAAAGGTTTATTATAATCGAATACTGTGTTACCGATTACAAATTAATTACTGATTAACCTGCATCTTTCCATTAAGGGGGGAAAAAGAGACTATTGAAAGATTTCCTTTTTTCAATGTATGGAAAGTTGTTAAATATTTGTGCTACATCCATGCAGTCATTTTGGAGATCGATGCCATTTATTTACGTTGATTCAGCGTGATGCTAAATAGCAACAACGTATTCTTTTCTCGGCTAGTTTGTTTTGCGAATAGGAGGGAAATCCGAGTTTTTTTGTAAATGGGAGGAAAAGAAATCCTGCCTCCTCCTCCATATGAAACCAAACTAATTTATCTTCAGTTTAAACACTTAATGTCCCACTAGCTCTTAGATAGATCTTCAGATAGCACTACTTTCGTAGTGCTTTCTTGTCTCTCAGCCTGTATTATGATCTATCTATGATATTATATTTGTTAAAAAAGAAATACGTTTATTATATTACTTAATTTTCACTTTACCGTCTCGATTCAAGAATTATGTCCAATTTACATATTTAAGCTTATTTTAAGACGCCAGGCAGAATTGATATATTTGATAAGTAAACCGATAATTTTGACTCTCGTACTATTCACTGCACTGACATTAGGTTTACAACCTTTCATATGTTGTACTTCCATTAAAAATTATCTTATTTCATTGGTGATTTTATTTCACTTGCACTAACATATCAGTGATTGCTAGCATATAAGAGAAATATGGAGGTTTTATTTGTGTGATATTGATTAGTGAATTTGGTTAGTTGCTTACATAGACAAGTACTACAATAAAAGGGATATTATAACAGAATAAAAGCCAAAAGGCTATTATTATTGTACTACCAAGTGGTTACTTACACTTGGATTTGCCAATAGTTTTTCGGTATGAAACTCATAGATCTTAGTCCTAATTCTTAGAGTTTCGCTTACTGGCAGATAAACATCAAAGGATTTGTATCCCCTTTATTATTAAAAGGGATATTATTCTTACACTGAAATAAATTTGAATCCTAGTTCTTTAGTTCTAAGCCTTTTTTTTTTGCCATCCAGAATTCATTTTCCTAAGGGTCTCGGAAGTTTTCATCTGTTCTCTTCACTTGTCACCATGAGACTTCTATTACCAACTCTTTTCCCAACTTTGCCATATTGTAGTGATCGATTTACTTGTAACTAATTTTCGGGATCGCATTGTAGAGCGTGATGGGAATCCGTGAGTGAGTTAATACCAACAGACTTTTCGAAACGAGCTGTATTGTAAAGTTAAATGTACTATTTCTTGCTTAGTTGCTGTATAATCGAATTTGATCTCGAGTACCTTTTTTAATGATACATGCTTTTCTTTTTTCATTCCTGAAGTAGTAGCTTTTTTTTTTCTTTTTTTTTTTAAAGAGTATGATTTTTCTCTTCAATTCCTTCTTAATTGGTATAAAACACGTTCCGAGCATGGTCCGTGATCAATGATGCTTACACAATCCGAAGTCATTATTTCTCTTTTATTTTCAACGTTTCTGTTCCATTAATTGGAACTATCTTCTTAATAACACAGATTTCTTCTGAGTGCTTGCGATGATTATTTAAAATCGGAGGTCTAGAGTACTAGAACTACATTTAGCCTTTTTTCAAATTAATGTCTGCTTAAAGTAGTCTAGAAGTGTTCGGGTAATTTAGTGTTTATAACTATTCTACGTAGTCTGCACCTTTCGATGGCCATTGGTTTTCAAGTTATTAAATTTTCATTTCAAAAAATCATTCCGTATTTGGTTATAGCTTTAAAATCCACGTCATGTAGCTAACGTGTCCTTTAAAGAATTGAAATTCACTTTCTTATTATCTTACCGTCCAGTGCAAATTTAAGACTGTTTAGTTTATGCAAACACATTATCCAGAGTAAGATAAAAACTTGGTCAATCATCCTAGAGAAGAAAAGAGTAACAGTATTTCTAACGATGTAAAAGTATTACGGAAAATTTGGTTACATGAAAATTCATCGAAAGGCAATTCATCGAAAAAACAATTCACCGAAAATTTTAAATTTTCGATTATGTTATGATAAAGGTGATCCATTTAGAACAAAAACTGAACCATGCAGACTGCTTCTTGTCTTTTAATTCCTCTTAATTAGTAGACTGCTTCTTGTCTACTAATTCCGCTAAGTCAGAGAGTTTTTGTAATACATAATTTGGACAGTTATTTCTTTGTCGCCCCGAATATAGCTGAACTGAAAACTGGAACGGTTCGACATTTTCTTGTAAAAGTTTCAAATAGCGAATCTGAGTAAAATTCATCCATTAATAATTGCTGTATTGAAGTCGCATATTACTACTAGCAACAATAATAATAATGGAGCCTGCGTAGTTCAGTCGTTAGAAAGACCTGAGTAGTTTGGAATCCCATTTAGGACGCGCATAATTTTTATCAGTCCTGTTCAGCTAAAGGTAAGTTAGCAGGCATAATACGGAGATGGCTGGGCTTTTCCTCCCGGAAACAGGCAAATCAGTCCCATGAACAGACATGAAACAGTTATCGGACAAGAAAGACTATAAGAAACCATATAAACCATATTGTTCTGTCATTTTTCCCTATTAAAGTAGCATTGCTATCTCACTCTGCACGATTCAGTTTTTGTTCTAAATGGATCAATTTTCTCATAACATTTTCGGAAATTTAAAATTTTCTATGAATTATGTTTTCGATGAATTGCATTTTTAACGAATTGTCGTTCGATGAATTGTTCATTTGATGAATTACCTTTTCGATGAAATCTCCGGATACCGAAAACTTGTTTTGTATGTAGGATTTATAACTTAAACTGTTTGGCCTATTCTCTATCATATAATTCTCTTTGATTTTAAACAAGTCAGTTTTGTTTTTATTGTTCAAATTGACTATTCTGAAGTAAAGTGATTAATTTTAACTGGCTTAGCTTCGAGGAAAATAGTTGTAATAAACAGGTCATAGTTTGTCTCTCAGCCCGTTATTACTAGTGTCTGACCATCACCATTTTGCATATAATGCAACGCAGCCGTTATCTACGATGTACACTAGTTATCGATTGTACTTACATAGTTGAACAAATAAAGGACATTTCTGGATTGTTAATTAGTTACTACGATGCTGCTTAGGCCCCGAAGGTGTACCTCGAAAAACGACAGTGCTGTTTACACTGCTCTGGTGATATCATACCGGTGCTCCTATTGTTATAAAACTGCTCATTACACTGATGTCGCGTTGTTAAATGTTCACTAGAGCCACAAATTATCCTTTAGCTTTGATGCTTTACTGCATTAACCAAATCTGCTGAAAAGCCTCTGTGAAATATTCTACCTCATTTAGCAGTTTTATGAGTATTTTAGTGTAATAGATGCGCTTAGTGAATTGCATTTAGGACTTGTAAAACAGGAAGATATGCAGTAATCATTAATGCAACTACAATTGTAAGGTTTGTCACAAATTTATTCTAGAATTCACCCAAGTGTCGTACCATTCACGGGAAATCGAAAATTAAAATGTTTTCGCTAATATCAACATTTACAAATGCACGATAACGGAATCTCGCATCGTTAATGTTTTCAAAGTGGTAATTACTTTTTTTTTTACACAATGACTAATGAGAAACATACTGGAACAGAAAATGAATTGAGAGAAGAGCATTTTGTTGCAATTATAAGATATGATTTCATTTACTTGATACTAGTAATTTCGTTTAGAAGTGTCTTTTTCTAATACGAATAGCTTGTAGCAGTTGTTTTTTTTTCCCTGAAACAGACGTTGCAGTTGTGCAATAAAATCTTGTTTCCTAGGCTTTCCCTCTTTCTTGATTGGAGAAATCCGAGAAGCATCTCTTTAAGACAACATAGATAAAACAAAGTTCCGAACAAACTAAACAGTACTTGTATTTATCAAATTTGCTGTCAGAAATCTGTTTTCATTTTGTATTGCAAGCTTTCGCTTGTCGTTATTCATCTAAAAAAGAAAGAATTGTTTAAACTCTGTCTTCTAAAACAACATAGGTGACTGAATTTAAGTTTATAGCTTAATTCGGAAGCACGAGTTTCAGTATACAACAAATTGTGTTCCTGACAGACCGTTACATTGGATTTCCATTACTCTCCTGGTAAAACTGCTTGCATCCTACCACAATAACTTAAGCTTTCCTTGAACAGCTTCACTTCCTTCCTCGCTCTCTATTTAAGCTTCTTCATTCCAGAAAATTGTTCAGGTCATTCTTTGCAATAAATCCTACATAGTTTGAAAAAATAAAATCGAAAAATTCATAGTTTGAAGAAATAAAAATTCTTACAAAACTTTTATGTACTATTTTTGTTGTTGTTAATGTAATACCTTTCAAAGAACCATATGAACAGTAGTAATACGTTATTTTTTCTTAATACTGTATTTCACGCACATTCACAGCATCATCAGCGCTTTGTTAAAATAATTAGCATGGATAAAAGTTTTCTTTAATGCTAACCGATGTAAAACACTTGCGTGGTCGTATTTCTATTTGCAGAAAGCTAAACATACCGCGTATGTGTCGTTTTATAATTGATGTTTATGTAGATTTATTATAGCATGTTTCCAGAATGTGATTTAACACACTAAGCACATGTTAATTCTAATTATATAAGATTGATTTGGACAGTATAAATCGCTACTCACAATTTAAATGGTATCGTTTCAGAACAAAATTACAAAATAGTAACTTTCTTTATAAACTTCAGTCACTAGTGATGTATCCCACGTAAAATAGATATATTAAAATTTTGTTTCAGTCGAATTAAATAAATAAATAAAAAAAACTTATCAAAAGACAGAATATTTTCCCACTAACTCGAGAAATTTAATACGCAACCATTCTTATGACATAAAACTTCAGCTTCTTCAGTATAAAATGCACTACTCTTAAGGAAAAGCATTTTATCTATCATTATAGGTGATAAAGGGGTAGCTAAGTTTCTTTCCTTTCAATCATTTTCGGTTTTAAGTATTTTATGTTAGCTTTCTTTTAACAGATATGGAAATTGCTCGAGGATCAAAATTCTATGTCTAAATATGGTTTAAATTGTTCAAACAAACTTCTTCAGTGTTCTTCCAGTCAGAGCTGTTCTGTTTTGGTCGTTTCGACAAACAAAGCAACGTGATTGACACATCAAGAAGCTAGTAAAATTAATTTTCTTTAATATAAACATTAGCCTTTATTTTAAAACTGTTACTTCATTTTTGAAAATGGTGTTAATAAAGTCGTTTAAAATAATCCGATAAGCGGCACCAGATTTGCGTCAAGATGTCGAAGCATGAACGGGATAATAAGTTTCAAAACTTGTTTGTCTAGAATATCTGTATGCTGTTGACGTTCTGGTCTAAAATGTAACGTGATGTTTATCTGGCAGAATAATTTGAACATATGCTGTTTCTGATGAACGTGAAGTGAGCAACAACTCTTTCAATAAAACAAAAATATCAGTTAGAAATTCTGTGACACTTCCTCCCCCCCCCCCGCCACTTAATCGCCACATACCCTAGTCCATTGACTTATCGCAATACTGTTTCAATAATAACTAAGAGTTGGATATGTAAATCTGAAACAGAAAACCAATACACGTGAAAATGAGAGTTTACATGTGATTAATACAATCATCGGTTTTTATTAGATTAAAGTAACTTCGTTTCTTCACATGTGTAGGTTCTCTTTTTGGGTTTAGTGTCTAACTCTCGGTTGGCATTCTGATTTTTCTTCAGTATTCAGCGAAGTTATACGCTTAGCTAGCAGATGTTTTATTGCAGTATCAGAATTTTGTCGGATTCGGTGTTCCAGATTAAAAAGAAATTGCTCAATTCAGAAACAGGAGTCATCGTTCTGTATATATAGAACGACGATATATATATAACAGATTTCAGATTTTAATTCCTTTCTCCAGTCTTCACACCTTTCAAAGCGGCGACCGCTTTAGCTGCTGATAAAGTAAGTGCTTGTGCACAGCTAACCATTCGATGAATTCCTCTGGAATGTAATCCTCCAGTGAGCTGTACAACTATTGACTATGGTTCCACTGTCGTACACAACCTCTTTAGACCTGTGAAGATAAGAATATCTAGCTTAGTGTGCACTGCTCTCTATTTTGATCAGTCCTTTTAAGGAATGTAGCAAATTTATACTGGAAACGAGATTCTGGGACTATTATATCTGTGGTCAGGGTTCATTGTTAATGTTGCTCACTTGGTTTAGGAATTATTAGAAAGACGGTGTGACTGGTTATTCCACTCTGTGACCACCTTGAACATTCCATGATAGTTCGATCGTAGAATGTGGTAATCAGTTTACTCCTTTCTCTGCCGTCTCTATGAACAACGAGAGCGTTAATGACATAAATATGCTGATGGTTGGATAAAAGTGGATAATTCTTGGTATTTCAGGGAAGCATCGAATGAATTTCGGCAGTAGCATACGGAGTATGTTAAAAATGGTCGAAATCTTTTTTCCATAGGAAAAAGATTATATTATTGACTCTTGTACTTTTTTTTTTTTCGTCAAGGAGAATTTAAAATCAGTGTTAATGCTTCAAGACTGAAAGGAATGTTGCCGCTTGCAGCAAGAAATAAAAAAATGAACACTTAGCCTTTAGATATAAGGAAAGCTACAGAATCTGACGTGCGGCATTACTGTCAGCTACGGGATTTCAGAAGTAGCTAACAGATGGCGATTTCCTACAATGATGCTCCGCGCAAGAACTGTTAAGTTTTATAATAAAGCATTTCGTTGAGTCCAACACATTATAGCCTTCTTAATGGATTCTTTCAGTCGCAGCTTGAACTTCATGAAAGAGACAGATTACATGTGTCTCTCTTTGCAGGTTTCGGATAAATATCACTTCCTGTTTCGAGTGCGCGTTTTTTTTTTTTTTTTGTATCTATTTCTGTTTTATATCAAGTATCTATTTTTTACATTCATCCGTTACTTCTTCAGACCCATGGGAAATATTGCACGAATTCAAGATTCCATAACTACTTCTTCCATTATTGGCTATTGTTCGCCACCCAGAATTACTGTTGAAATCGTTCGCTTTATTGCCCGCAACGAATTATTATAGTTCGACTATCATCTATTATTACTCTGCTTATATCATCTGGAAACGGCACGAAACCTTTCTGTTCACTCTACAGGCGTCCAGGTAATGATCAAGCATGAGAATCGACTTTTATTGGAAAACCATGGTAAGAGTGGGGAGGGGAGGAAGAAATGCCTTTGTGCTGCCAGACCTCACTTCTTTTGAGACTGCCGCTAGTGTCCATACACAGAAGATTCCTACATCACAAAGCTAATAAGGTGTTGGGAAGCGTTTGTGGCCAATGAGGTAGAGATACCATCTCCTAATGATCCGACAAGTCATTTTTTGTCTCAGATCAGATGGGTGACCTTTCGTGTACTGTTCTCCAACTGGTGCAGTCTATTGTAAGTTATTTTCGCTTATTACAGTCCCTAATGGTTCAATAACTTCGGGCGCTTCCGGAATAATCTTAGAGTTCTAGAACCATTCTTAGCAATCTCATCCTTGTTTACTTCGCTACTAAAATACAGAATTCGCTGTGACGCTAATCGTAGTGAATTATGTTCTGGGTTTTTTCTTCTTCCCTTTCTTTCTTGATTTATCTAATTAAAATGGAAAACTGTTACTTTAAAATAAAATACCAACTAGACCCATAAACTCTCAGGAAAAAATTTTAATCCGGCTATAATAATAATGAAAGCTTCATTAGCGATAAAAAAAATGTAAGAGGGTGAATTCTTCAAGTTATCGTTATTTCTTATGCTCTTTTTTTTTAATGCAGTACTATGGCAGCTTTGTCACTTAAAAGGATAAAGCTGCTGTTGTTATTGCAGCGAGATAACAGATGAATCTCAAAGAATACTTTACTGGAAAACTGAAAATGCGATAGCTTCACAGCTTAGGCATTCCAGTGGGGGTGGGGAAATATTCAAGCATGTGGATGCGTTCCATATGCAAATGCAAACCAATTACAGTGCAAAGCATACGTCTCTTTCCAGTTGGTAACGAATCAAAGATGTTCGTCTCGCTTTCCGGAATTAAAATGTTTGCAGCTATGTTTTCACCTTGTTATTAAGGGGAACATGTCTGTGTGTTTTTAGTCTTTTCCACGACTACTCCGTTTATCTAGCTCATCTTTATCATATCCCGAAAATATATTTATCTTTCCTCTTATTCAAAATAAAAACCAAACCATTTTATCGAGAATAATCTGTAGACTTCCTTCCTCCTCCAATTTCAAGACTGTTGTTAAAGTCACTGCTCTTCTTCGTAAACCGAAGAGCTATAGCAACTTTCCGGCCAACAGTAACTCGATAACATGCATTTTTAAATTTCATCTGAATAAACTTAAAATTCACTTTCTTTTCCCATTTCCCTGTAGTAGGATTATATATTTATTACTGCATCTGTGTGTCTTTCTAAGTAGGCTTTGCCATATTTCTCTCTGAGTACATACAAGATAATATACAGTATATTCTCTATTGTTAGTATCTTTAAGGTAACAAATTTTATTAATACACTTTATACGTCGAAGTATAAAGTGTATTAATAAAATAATGAAAAAGAACTCACATCAGTGATTTTAAGAATAATGTAATTAAGTCTGTTGATTTCTGGAATAAACTATCACATTTTTAGTCCGTATAAATATATTTTGTCTGTGCGTGTATGTAAATTGTATAAATGTATTTAGAACTATATGAAATATTTATAATATTTTATATTAATTTAATGTTTTAATTGTGTACTTTGAATTCAGATAAAAAAACAAAAAAATTTTTGGTTGGATGGGTGGATGCGTATGAGAGTGAGAAGGATTGACATTCTGAAAGATATGCAAAACATATTGATCGAACAAGCGGCTAGCTTCTCTGCTCTCCAAACCTACACCAACAGGCTGTGGATTTGAATCCCACTATGTGGCATTCGAATCCACAACCTATAGGTGTACGTGAATGAACAGAATGCTAATCATTCTCTCTCTCTCTCTCTCCCTTCCCCGCACGCACGTTTTAGTTTTATCTGAAGATCCGAATTCAAAATACACAAGTAACAAACAATAAGTTCATTCAGAATATATCTATTATAGATATTCTGTATAGTTAAAATACATCTATTTAGGTTTCGACGGAGCCCTTTAGTTGGAGATAACTTGGCTCGAATCCCGTATAGGATGCAAAGATCCTTTATCGGGGGTTTTCAGTTGAAGATGAACTGTCTCATACGGAGCTAACATGAGGTATCCGTGTAAAACCACCACCACTCTACTTACTGAATTGCCTTAAATGGTTTGTAAAAGGTGCATTTAGTCCTTAGGGTATAGTTCCTGGATTATTTAATTCTTAGACCATTTACTATATAAGCTGAAGATCAGCTTATAGTAAATGGTCTAAGGATTAAATAATCCAGAAACTATAAAAAAAAAAAAGAGGCAGAAATGATTTGGTGAACAACATAATACACACAAAGTTTAGTATAGGTTTGATAGATGTAAGAACATATATCTTGCCCAGACTTCTTTTGTGAACAACAAATCCAAGTTTACCAAAAGA
This sequence comes from Typopeltis vanoorti, assembly GCF_054136105.1. Taxonomy (NCBI): domain Eukaryota; kingdom Metazoa; phylum Arthropoda; class Arachnida; order Uropygi; family Thelyphonidae; genus Typopeltis; species Typopeltis vanoorti. Next base: position 100,548,271 of record NC_143565.1, read on the forward strand.
CTAAGAAATCAACGGCCGCCATTCCTGTACAAGTAAATTATTTTTTACCCTCTTTTACAGAATGTTCGAAAGTACTACATTTTAGTAAAAAAATTCACAAGTTCGCTTACACATGTTCTTTGGTGGTTTATTCCAGGTGCTGCACAGGAGCTTCGGCACTTCACTCCAAATCTGATTGTATAGTCAGCATTGTTTTATCTACTAGCAGGGTAGACAAAATCTCTTGTCTTTTGTGCTTAGGAACAATGCACCAAATTCTGCAAAGAATTTGGTACATTGTTCTTCTGTTAAACTAATATGCACAATACTGTATACACATTTCAGTGATATGAAGATTGGATGAATGATTTAATGGGGAATTTAAATTCTATTCGAAATGCTCGATTTCGATATCCTCTTCTCACACACACACACACTGATGCATCTATCTAAAGTTTGGTGCATTGTATTTATTTGTATATGGTCGTGAATTTTGGTAACGATCATATTTGCTATTGTGTGTCAGATTATTTATTCCAGAAGTGGCCAATAAAGTAGGAGAAGAAAACGGATTGTAGGTGTATGGCATTTTCCATTCACTACTCAACTTACTATTGAACTTCCCTTTTATGGATTTGAATGAAATAATGCCGATATTTAAGAACAGTAAATGCTTTCATATACTACACACTAAATGAAACTTTTTTTCCGCCGAATTTATCTGTAGTGGTCACTATAAATGGTCATAATTCATGATGGGAATTTTTTTTTTTTTTTTGAACTTTTGCCCGATTGCATATTAATATTACCGTATTTACTTGAATATAACTCGCACCCCTGATTTTACTTTACGAAAAAAAGAAATTAAAAAGTTTCGCATATACCTCCCGCAATGAATCTTTTGACTTCATGGAGGCACCTTATATATAATAATACCTCGCACGCGAAAAAAAAAGTTTAAACACGTCTACGTCGGGGCGATAGTAACTCGCTTCCTGCAGTAAAAAACATGCCCTTCCCAATAGCCACTATACTGCAGAAACAAGTAGTTTTATTGTGTTACTGAATAAGGTACGGAGACATTTGCAGTCTATGTAATATATTTATGATCAAATAGTGCAATTAGAGACAACTGGGATTAAAACGGCACTAACTAATGAATCGCATGTCCGTTCCCACAGAAACTATGCTGTATAGACTCGAGCAAAACTATATGTTGCACTGGCAAACACAGTATCTAACTAACAACTATTGTCCGATTTTTCAATTATATGAAATAAGTGTTTGTTTGATTGCATTTGAAATTTTCGATGTCATTAAAATAGATCACAAAGGCTAACTTCAAATAAAATTCTATAGGATTCAAAGACGCGGAAGCGGCATACAAACAAGCAGCAATAAAATTCAACCGAAGAGTTGAAACTTTTGAGTTGAGCGCGACGCAGAAGCAGAACAAACGCTAATGAGAAGTTCCGTCGGAATGATAAACGGGTAAAACGTGTTAATACGAAGAAATGTATTGGTGAATGTTGTTATGGCAGTTTTAGATATGTAATTCAATTGAAGAGAATTAGCATTTCAACTCTAAAGTCGGCTTTCGCGATCTTTTGTTAACACCGCACCCATCATATGCACGTCTTCATAGCTACTCTGTCTCTACTGGCCTATCATTCCTGTACGTTTGACGCTCTGCTTTCATTTCTCATTAGTCATTCGTGAAGGATTGTTCATTACGTATCTCAAATCTTGTAAATTACTGACTATGTTTGCTTGAAATAATGGAAGAGAAGATGGCACTATTTAGGTAGATGACTTTGACGATGCACACAAGGAAACCGCTGTCGAGGCCGGAAGTAGCGATGGCGAATAGGAGATTCTCGTGAATACAGTATTATATGCATTATATTGGTACATTTGTAATTCCACACTGTTTTTGTTTATTTTGGGAATTTAGCAGAGATATTTGATCCATTATCTTGTTTAAGGCGACATCATTTTCTTTGATTTTTACTGATAACAGTTTATTTCCATGTATATCGCAACTTTGTGTTGATTCTGTTCACCTATATATAATGAGTATAGTACTTGGTTATGTTTTACTTAGAATTGTTCATCAACTGGACTAAAATAACAAAAACTATAATATAAAACAGTACATAGGTTTCTATTGTAATCAATCATCAAATATGCAAAAAAGCTAAATCGAAGATTGCACAATCATTACTTAACTGATATAAGTTTTCGTTGACCAGGTAGTTTTTTCCCCAAAACAGATTTATGAGGTATTCTGTTTGCTACATCGCTTGGTGGGAGTCCAATAATCAGTGAATAGCTGTTCTTCAGATTATTGCTTTACTCTTCCCTCTTATTAAATTAAAACAGTAAAAACAATAACAACATCCTGTAGGTATCTCTTAGAGAAATTGGTTTACGATTTTTAAAAGAAAATTGTATTTATTGATTATACGTGTAACTACTAATTATAAGTTCTGTACTTTGTTCTTATTAGCCTTGTAGGATCTTGGGCAATTTGGCTAGCAACAACGAAACTTACCAAGACACCTGGAATGGGAACACGTCTTTAATAAATATTATATACACCTCTCAGTTTCTAGTGCATATCAAAACATGGCGTGATGGCTGTGGAAATAATCTACCTATTCCTAGGTCGACATTCAGCAACACTTAGCTGTACGATTCACTAGTTGCAGCCTGCCGTTCGGGTGGAAGAAGCCGTAATAGATGAGCATGAACATCATTCCAGCTGTAAAACTGGCGAACACGCCCACTAAAGCGGGAAGATGGTACCAGAGAGTCGGATCGCTCTTGAGGAACCACAGTACAATGAGGGCCGAGTTCTCTGTGAATATGATGACGTAATAAGCAATATACTTATAACGTGTTGGTTCGTCCTTGACGTTCAAGAAGCAGAAGAGATAGATAGCTCCTATGACCATGTTAAACAAGTACTCCTCACACTGGCGAGGTTCGCCAGTTTCTGTGTCACAGAATCGAGTTTGCTGATGCATCACCCAGACGCTCATCACTCCCCAGTGGCCAATACACAGAGGAAAGAGCCAGTAGTTATATTCAGAAGCAAACAGTGCTAGGGTGCAAGCCCGGGCTCCTATGGTACAGAACCGCCACAGAAACTGAAGTGCTGTTCCCGTCCGTGTCATGTTTTTCTTATCTGGAACGGACCTCCTGAGTGCTCGATGATAAGAAGCAAGGGACCAGGCCAGTTCAAACAGAGAAGTGCCTACGGACGCCAGTTGCATCAAAACTGCAAAAGAAAAAAAACATTGTAAATCAAAAGGAAATATTCTCAAACATGCACATACAGACACACGTGAAAGGGTATTCCAGAGGATTCTGCCAAACTACAAGGATTGATTTATTGAGTGATTTTAAGCAACAATTCCAGCGCTAGTAGCTGCATGGTTAAGGGTTAATTCGGTCTAGTTCTCGCAAGCGTTCCCATCTATTGTATACATTGTTCCGTCGGGTGTTATTAGGTTAACTCATGTTTAACTCTGTTCGTTTTTTACTGAAAAGATGCCTGCCAGTTTTTGTAACAGTAAGTGAGATTACTGCTGAGAAATACCAAAAGGTATTGTTCCTAATCGACAAGTTTTTATTTATGTACACTGACGTTGCAAAAAATCGATCATATGATGTATCTATACTTGACATTAATCATTAAATTCGGATTAGTATGTTTCGAGCGTTCCTCTGCAACCAGTATTCGGAGAATATCTTCACGCCTCCTGAAATGACTGTTTGGCAGAAGCTAGTTAAAGAATGTTTATATTCATACCATGTGCAAGAAGTACAGCACCTTGAAGAAGCTGATCATCAGTCGCGAATGATCTTTGTTTGATGCCCACAAATCTTATGTCCACATTATTCACTGATGAAGTATTTATTCAAGATGATAAAAAATAATACACGTAATGATCTTTATGTGCTTGTGAATATCCTCATGCCGCAGTCGAAATGAATTTTCAAGGCTGATCTTCGGCAAATATATGGTATGAACTTGTTAGGAAGAACCAATTAATCGGAATATATGTATACCTTGTGTACATTTTACATTTCTTTTGCATTTCGTAAAATCTTTTGGAGCATGATAATTTTCATATCATGAAAGAGCTCCACCGTATGTTTGCGGATAGGTCTCGATTATCTTAACTGTTGAATTAACTGACATTCTCCTTATCCTTGGCCAGCTAAATCTTTGCAATTAGCAGTAGGAATGCAGTGTAGCGGAAAGTTTTGATCGCTGCAGACCACATTCGAAATGACCACCCAATGATAGATAGATTAACGCAAGCACTATTACAACGCCGGAAAATGTGTTTCTAAATAGGTGGAAAGACATTTTGATGTTCATTTATTAAAATAATTGATTTTCCAAATCACGAGTAAGTGCTAAGAAAATATTAAAACATTTTAAAATAAAAATTTAACAAAGTATTATAGTGATATAAATTATCTGATATAAACTGTTTGCTTAAAATCACAGAGAATCGGCCTCTGAAGTTTGGCGAATTCATTCCTCTTGCCTGGAACACCCTGTATATATAATATAGTAATTTAGAATGTATAGAGGATGAATAATATTATTCCTTAACTGAATAAAATTGTTATTTTTATCTAAAAAGGTAATCTTAAATGATATAACACATTCGCAGTTTTTCATTGAAGTCTGCGAATCATAAAAGGCATTCATAAATGTATATCAAAGCATTTATAAGAAGTGCATCACACGTAGTGACAGGTCTTGGGTCATTTCATCCATACGAGGCCCAGAATGCTGCTTGTTGTCTGATGAGGTGTGTGTGTGTCAAGGTGCTAAAAAAGATTCTTCTTATCTTCAGAAGCAATAAAATGTGCTTAAATGAATAAAGGTTACATTGATTTTTTACGATCCTAATCATAAAACTCCACAGGATGTATAAAATTGCATTTTCAAAATGCGTTCACAGATAAAGTCAAAAAGCTGGAGAATATGGTAACGAAAAATTCAGTTTTTATCAGTAATTCATATACTCCTTATGATTTTCATTTATAAGAACAAGAAGCAGCATCTGTTAAAAAAAAAAAGTGTGTGTGGAAAGTTTTTTTACCTTGGGTGTAATATACGTTAAAGATACCAAGAAATTTTATATACTTGGTTTTAATCCTTTTCCCAGTAAGCAAAACAAAGTTTTGCGCCTGAAATATATTCACGTCTGAACTAATTGTATATAGAGACTAATGACTTCATATCACTTGCCTTAGTATGTATCCCATAATGCATTTTATATATATATATATATATATGCGTGTGTGTTTGTGTATATATGGGAAAGTATGTATATTTGTCAAAAGTTTACTAAAAATACCGCCATATTTTATCACGTGAACCATTTTGTGTCGCATGGATAATTATTTAATGTCCCTCCCAGCAGTGGGGATAGAAATGAATAATATTTTTATTCGTGATGAAAATAATCTGAATCTAATAATCAAGAAGGCAGAAGTCAGTATATATGAAATTAAGATTTATTCTTCTTACTTTTCGACTGCGTAATTTTACCTTGTCACTTTAGGTTATCTACGAAGTGACACATTTCTCTCCAAAACATTCCCCCTATACACACGCACTATCATTAGTTTCTAGACGATAGTGTTTCAAGCACGAAGCTGAGCATAATCGATTAATATGAACATTAATGATTACTGCCATAGCTACTGAGGTGGTATTGATACACCCCCTCTGTCCCCCTTCCCTCTCCATTTCGAGTGCAGATAACAGTATGCAGACAGTAGCATCGTTGTAGGCGGTATGGAAAACACGAACATTTCCATTTCGTAAGTAATCATTATTACTTTGTACTCAGTTTCTCGAAAGTTTCCATGTCGTTACGCTTGTGTTATGCCCGAAGCTCGCGGCTAATTAGTAACATTGCATTTGTCAGTTTGTGGAGACTGTAAGGTAATGTGTAAATTATACTTATACCTGGAAAAATTCTCTCCCTCCTTCCAAAGTAAAGATGCACCAGTCAGGTACACCTTTAGCAATTCTTGGATGCAAACTGACAGATTGTATGTGTCTAGCATCCCTAAAAATAATCATTATATAAATTAATGAACACAATGCGAACATCATAAAAGGACGTTAATATCGATCACAAAAATGTGAATGGAGTTGGAAATAGTTTTGGACGTTAATCCCAACTCTAGTGCTCTTTTCGTATAAAAAAATAATAATAATGGTGCACTTGAAGGCGCATAAAAGGTACCAATTATTATTTTTGAGTGACGTTTTCTTTAGCGTATGGGTAAAGTGGATTCATTTAAGGCATCTTCGTGTGCCGTTCACTATGTCCCTTGTACAATGAAGCTTCGAAACCGTATTTATGCATGCAGGAGTAATATAATGGCGATAACTCACTTAGTGGCCGCAAATGGTATGATTAATCACTCTAAATGGAAAATAACGAGGTTTATATCGGAGCGATTTGATTGCATCGATTAATGTGACGTTAGATTCCTTTAGTCGGTTATTACAGTTGATCGAAGTTCAGGCGGCCATTATTTGATCACTTCGCTGCTGGTAAGCCTGGATGTTAAATTATTTCTCTATTTACAATACACTACTTTATCGATCGCAAACGTGACCACCTACAGAAATGCATCTGAAAAGACTCTAATGGGTCTTTCTTATGTGGTTTTAATCTAAAACAGATTTCTATTTTTGTCGATTGTTGAATAATAACTACGGTCATTTTCCAAGCAGCAGGCTGCAGCTTACTGAAATGAAAATAAACAATATTCTACTATACTCTTAAATTACTTTAATTTTAGAAACTTTTTTTTTTTACTTACTACTTATTACTACTCTGAGAAGCCTTGCGATGCTTACACGTCGTTAAGTGAAAGCATTACAAGGTGTCCCGATCGCATTGCATTCGCAACACTGAAAGATTCGTTGAAATGTAATCTCCGTTCTATGGAACTAAGTCCACATACGCACATCAGCAGTTAATGTTCAAAAGTAACGCGTTCAACGTATCAGATTGCAAAGGCGACATCATTAGCAAGACGATTATTTGAAAAGAGAAATGTGTAACTTACACTTTAATTAAAAGGAAGCAGTGAAAAAAATTCTTTCACTCCTTCCTGTATAAAATGAGAATGGACCCCTTGTAAGTAGTGAATTGGCACTGCGCAGTAAACCAATACAGCCTCGATGCTGAGTTGCCATCCATGTTTAGAACTACATTTTGATTATGTATTTTCTTTTTCTTTAAGAGATAGTAATATCCAATGCAGATAATTACACAATATCAAGACATCTAAGATTTTTATCTTTTTTTTAAAGATATAAAACATCTTCACAAAAATCTGTTTAATTCACCGATCGGTTTAACCTTTTAAATTTTACAATCATGTGCTGCATGCAGTGTGATTGTCAGCGTGCAAGGTTACTGGAGCCAGAATGGATGTTATAAAATCTGTCCTTAGTAATAGGCCACTCTTTTCTTGTTCTTTCTCGTTCTGTGGAATCAACCAGACTGTATTATCGTTTTTGGATGGAACTGAAAATTTTTCAAGATTTTTTAATTAAGATATTTTTAGCCTTCCTTCCATTGACTGCTTCTCGGTCATTATTTCTTTAAGGAAGTTCCTATATATAAGGTCCGAGAAATTCCTCGTGAATTCTTGGTCTCCGATTTCTAATCTGCCCCGCTTACCACCACAATTATATTTCTGATTCAACAGTTCTTCAGGCGAATGTCATAGGACTTTTTTACCTCGAAACCTCTCTAGAAACCGACCTTCTTAGAGACATAGTTTATATACTCTTCCATTATAGCTATCTCTAGACCAAATTAAATCAGCTAAATTTTACAAATAATCGTTAGTTTTGGATATATACAGTTTACTTTTCTATGTCCAAGATTATCCGCTTAAGAGATTGCTGTGTATTTTGGTTCAATGCCTCATTTGTAATATACACTGAAGTACACTGAAGCTCTTTATCGATGACATATCTTTAACACCTAACATTATATTATAGTTTTGCCCTAAACATTCGATTAACTGAGGCACGTGCGATTTGGGAAGGGAATAATTTTACTCTGATGTGTTTGAAAAAAATGCACATCGTTTCAGTGGTCATATCTTTAAATTCTGAAAGAAAAAAGCTTCAAATGTATCAACCAATGTTTTACAAAAAACACGACAAAACAGCTGAGTAAAAAAAAAAGGAAATATTTTCTTTCCATATCTTCAATAAGAGTAATTCAGTGAAATTGATCCGAAAAGCAGAATCCTACAGATCATTTGCTAAAATGTATCTTTATAATTCTACAAGTCGTACAGCAAACTCATACGAGTCATACGTTTTTTTTTAATGGATCTCAAACTTGAAATACTTTAATTCCAGAGCAGTTTATATGGTAACTAGCTCTGGAAAACTTGTCAACGACAATGATTGCTCTGAAGTGGAAGGGATATGAGAGGATTGTAGAGCAATCAAAAAGCTGCTCATCAACCTACAATCTACTCAACGCCAGCGGAAGCATTAGAAAAGACAATGCCTAACAGTTACATGCTTCAAGTAATCCACTCTTCACTGAGTCAGCAGAAGGAAACAGTTTTATCGCTGTGTAAACATTGTCCTTCACAAATTAACTTTATAATGAACAAAAAAAAAAAATCGTGCAACGATACCCTTCCTTGTTAGGTACTTACTATTTTTTTTTTTTTTACTGCAGATGTCATTTATATGTTCCTATGTATCATATAAATACGCATATTGTAAGACCTTGTCTGGATATCCTCCTTTCCTCTTGTCTTTGTTATTCTAATTACCGCACTCGAAACGCAGTAACAACAACTTTGTAAAGAGCTAAGTTCGAATGCTGTCAAGGACACTAGAAATGTTATGACTTTTTACATCTATCAGTGAGTTAGCTTGTCTCATAGGGAGATAAATCAGCTGCAGAATACATAGAATTAACTGACAAATTCTCCTGAGTTGCCTTGTACAATTCACACCAGGTAGCTTTGTTTATCTTTGTAAAAATAACGGTGATTCCCATCTGCGCATATTTATCAGTCCCTCCCCTATTTTTCTACATCATTTTGGTAGTCTTTGGAAAATTCGGTTTTGATAAGTTCATGATAAATATTATTGTGACTCCATCTCCAATTTCGAACGAGAGAGAAACCCTAGATCAAAACTAAAGAAAATAGACGGATTTTTCTAGATTTAAGTTTTCTTCACTTGAACAAGTTTTAGCTTGGCAAGCTTTAGTGTTAATCAGAATTATTCCTCTTGAGTTATATAAATCAGTCTTTGTTGGTTACACATTACTTAGATTTTTAATAATTATGTTAACTGCACATTATAACAAACAAGGCCAAAACAAAGAGCTGACTTTCATTTTAATAACTTTTTATTGAGGTATACGATTTTACAATTCAGTTGTCTAATTCGGAGAAAAGTTTATTTTTATTGACTAGAATAATTAATCGAAACCTTTAGGATATACCAGTAAGGATCTGAAAACTGATTATGTAATACACAAATATTGTTATAGCTTCTTCAACAAATATTTTCGTATTAAAAAAAAGAAACAAAACTTTTCTCCAAATTACACAGAACTTAATTTTATAATTTACCTCTCAATAAAAGCATTAAAATAAAGTAGACCTCTGCGATGGCTCTGCATATTGAGTAAAAGAAAAACAAAGTTATTACAAACCAATTAGCTCCGGAATGTGTTGCCGGTTGGTGAGGATATAAATTTGAAGGACTAGTTGAGGGGCTGACTCCATGAAACTCTTTAGCAGCGACAGTAAAGCGGTATCTCTGTCCTCGTGAATCATCAATAGATAGTAGTCCACATCATCAGGTTGTTCAATCCTAACAGGCGCCCTTTGCCAGTCTCCTCGATCTCCTCGCTCTTTCTGGCGCCTCCGTTTACGGCTTCGCAGTCCATACAACAGGAGGTCAATATACCTGTAATTAAAAGAAACCATGCGTGTTCATATGAGCTTTGCGCCATCCTTTTCTAATGGTTGTATCCTGAATAAAAGTTCTCTTTACGACTTAGCTGTAATGGGTTTTTGGAAGAAGAAAAGAAGCTATTGCATGGGGAATTGTTTATCTGATTTTCGTCTCGAAGTTCATGAGTATATGCACGCTCCGATGTGTGCCGTTTTCATTCTTAAACAAGCAGTGACAATTGTTAACAAAAGAGAAGTAGTCGTAAATGCATTTACCTTTCGCAGCTCACCCTAGTGTCTTTTCACAAGTAGTACGTAATAAACTTAGCTAGAAGGCTATAATAAACTCCATAAACGTCAAAGGAAAGCTCTGGGGACAGTTTACTAAGGCAAACAGCTGCTGGGTTTGTACATGAAAAGCGGAAATGTGTCTTAAAGATGAGTAGAAGCAGCCAGAGAGAACAACGCCCTGTAATCTGTTATGAGCCACCGAGCCTGACACTGTTTATGTATTCGGCATCAGTTGCCAGCGAATGCTTCCACTTAATGTACACGTTTGCAATGAACTAAAGCGAAACAAGGGGATTGTCGCTTTTCTCTCTGCTGTTCTATCCGGCTACTCGCTGTTGTGTGTGATTAATAAGTGTCCGGAGTTTAAATGCAACCGTCCCCCCATTTGGTGTCTTTCTCTCACTAGCGAATGTATGATGCGAAAAGTTCGAATTTATTTGTACAATACACGAGTTATACATTTGTCACTTTACGTCCTGTAGTAGAGTGAACATTAACAAAAAAAAAACACTCATCCATAACACTTAAAAAATCCTGTCTTGAATTTATGCTTAAGTTCTGTACATCGCTTCCATGAAACGTGCTTTGTTTCATCTGTGTTTTTGACAAAGTGAAACTATACTCTTCTATCGCAACACCCATTGGTTCTGTTCTGCATGAAATGTAGCAGAAACTCCTGCGAATGGTTCCTCTATAACGCCTTCCCTAACTGTTGAGTAGATAACTGCACATTAGGGCTTTCATGAACTTTCATAAATCTTATGAGCGACTATTGCCAGACGTGATCTGTTAACGCTTTATTCTGTCTGAATTGCACGCAAACCTATGTTTGCATTCTCCTGTTTTCATAGTAGCTACTACGAGCTATTCATTGTTGCGGGAATATAATGCAGCTGTCGTTACTCACCTGTTGGACTGAATGGGCGCCTCAGTTTATGGAAGGCGTGGTTCATGCTTCGTTAAGCTATTGTAATTACAGTAATGGGCCATCTTGTGGTGATTCATTTCTGTATGTTCCATCTGAGCCATACAATGCGAAATGTGTCTCAACGTTAACCTCTGCTGAATGGATAATATATAAAACCAATGTATATTATGATGCAGCGATTCTGACTTGTACTATAGCAAGCCTTACCTGATTCTTCAGTTTAAAACTTTTTTTTTTCTTCTAAAATTCATATTTCTCCACTTTTTTTATTGGAGACGTTTGCGATTTCATTGGAATTCCAACTCTTTTTTTTTTTGTAATTTAGTGATGTGTTTTAATATAAAAATGTCTATTAGCGTTTTTCTTTTTTCAGTCCGTGTTCGAATGCAGGGATGCGATCGATATTTTACACATTTTTTCCCTTTTTTTTTTCGAGTTAGCAAACGATACTTCCCCACCTTTAAGAATGTTCATGTAACACAGTATTTCAATGGAATGAGAAGTGGCAAAAATGAAAGCTATAAACATAAAAAAAAAAAAAAAAAAGCGAGAAAAAAATGAACCCCCCCCATACCTAGGATTAGCCGTATAGGAATCGAATTACGTAACGAAATTTAGTTAGTCGTTTCATTCAGACAAGTGTGATGGAAGAAAGAAATGCAAGAATGGTGTACTCATTTGGACATTACGTCCTCAACAGCAGTTGCTAAATTTTAATTACTCTAGAAAAAGTTCTACGCATTTAAAACATTGCTGCCCCTGATTGAATTTACCCTTTCAAATAAAACACATCACAACTTTTTTTTTCTTCGCTTACAAATTGCGTACCGATCCTCACCACTATCCATCCTTTCCATCAAGATTAACTGTTAAATCAGAATTCTTCAGATTTTATTCTGAAGGATGATTGCTGCTGGGCAAAGCGATAGAAATTCTATATCTGATCATCGTAGTAATTCTGAAGCATACAAAAGTACTTACAAATTTTAGCTTTGACATTACTGCAGCAATTTCTATTTCTCAAAAATTTAGAAAAAATATAATTGGTGATTGTTTTATTTTACTTTATTTTTTATTTTATTTTATTTTATTTTTTTGCAGTAGGTAGGATTTGATCATCGTATGAAAATGGGAACACAAGGTTTTGACTCAAGCACTACTCTCTTGATTGGTCGATTGAATATGTATTATCGAATCAAACACACTCATTTCTTTTAAATTTCAATCAGAATGTTGTCGTTGTTTTGTTTTTTTTTTCCATTTTAGAGAAGCATACTCGAAAAGAACTCTTCGCTGCACGTGCATCTGATGCACCTGTCTTGAGTTCGAAATATTTTTATCTTTCTTGTATTAGGAAAAATTTAAACAGGAAATAAACTTTTATCTAAAATACTTCTAAATTATTGCTAAATGGTAAAGAAATGAATCTTTTTTCGGCAATTTTTATTTTTCTCTCTCACCAATTCTTTTATCCATTTTTTATAAACAGTTCCTATTGAAAATAATAAACGACTTTGAACCAAAAAAAAAAAAAGGCGAGAAAGGTCAGCAACATAAATAACGAACCCAAAGAGTTCTCAGAAGAGTGTTGGAAACTTTGTTATCTTTTAGTGACGGGGTGCTACTCCTTTTGTGGATAGGAGATTAATGTTCTTGGAAGTTTGAAAAGTGGATGAATAATGAAGTATATTTTGAATGTAATGTTGCTTTTTTTATTATTATTATTTCCCCTCTTTACATGCAAAATGCCATTCCACCAGAATCCTATTTTTATGGAAGAATAAGACGAATATGCTTCGGTGTTTACTAAATCTAATACTTTTCTAAATGCTGGGATTTGATTCGAATTTTCACGCTGTGAACAGCTGCTATTTATCTCTAGCAAATAGATGTGTCTACGCAATGATTAGTAGCTTCTCTAAAGAATTTTCCTTTCAAGTACTGCATTGACTAGGAAAGTCTTCAGCCGCAGTAAACTATCAGAAATGCATTTCTTGATAAAACTATCTCCTCCCCCTCCCTTGCTTCCAAACAACCGAAAATGTTTTTTCATGTACACGACGAAGCACGCGTAGATAGTATGAAGGATTCTACAGTAATCTAGCATGGCCTCTTCCTTTCAGAACATAACCTCTTTGAGTAATTTAGCAATAGCAGCGACCTCGATATAGCCATGATTAATTAATGCCTTCACGCTCTCTAAAGCTCTTAAATTTATTGCTCGAAACCTCGTATACGAGACTTGCCTTTTGGACTTGTCAGATGTGTCTTTTAAGACAAACAATTAATATCTTTACGTTATTAGTAAAATATCACAAGCGTTTTTGTTCGTTAAGGAGGTGGCGATTGTACTTAAATCACTGCTACCTAGTTTATATGCCGCTTGATATGTGTAAAGTGACAGATAATACATTGTTTACTTTGAAAATAAATAGTACTCCATTAGGAGAGAGAGCGTATAGAAAGATCATCAGTAAGTTTTAAAATATCAATGTACAGTAGTATATAAATGCTAAATATGCGGGAGTAGGTAGATTAACATGATAGTTAATTTTTCTTTATAGAAATTCTTGTCTTAGCTTGAGGGATGGTGTGTATCCTTTTTCTTTTATCCCAATGCTTGTAGCACATTAGTATCGTGGTAACAGATACCAAACATAGTACTCGGCACTTGCAGGAGAGTTCACACCGACCTAAGAAAATCACCGGCCACCAAACATCCGTGCGATTTACACCCACAGCCTTAAGTTGGAAAATATATACGCTATTCAATTTTATCCGGACTAGCAGCTGTTATATAAACATAATTAAGAAACTAATTAAACTCATTAAAGGCTTTCTTTTATTAATAGTCAAGGATTTAGGCAAATTTCTTGGGACTTACTCAGATGCTAGTACGGTATTCTAAAGTAATTTCGGGTTTATGCAGCTTGCTAATTTTTGATAAGAAAACATCCGAAGAGGGAGAAAATTTAGAAGCGGAGAAAACTGTCGTTGCGATAGGTTCACTTAAAAATGGCTTTGAGGTTTAATGTTATTCGAAGTATAAAAATGATATTGTCTAAGGATTAGTAGGTTGATGTAAGCGTTAGTTATGGAAATAAATAATTTCTTCTAATTAATTTATTTTTTAAAAGAGCAGCATTCTTTTCTTTCACTCAAATCCACTCTTCATACTATTTTCGATTTACTAGAGCTTCCACACTTGAAAATAAATAAGTGTTCTGCACATTTTCTTGGTCTGTGATGGTGTATAAAATAAAATATCTCTAAAAAAGAGGAGGAAATCTTCAGGTCAACATGTTATGCATACGCACATTTTACAGAAAAATACTTTTTCACGTTTCCTTTTCATACTCTCGCTTAGTGAGTTCAAAATGATCGCTGTCATTACCAGCAACTAATGATAGCACTCAGCCTTTCAGTCATCTATACCGAGCGCATACTTTGGCTCTTTCAACATACCCCCCCCCCCCCTTAACAAAACCCATCTTTGTCATCAAACTGTTGCCAACGTCCAAAACCCTTAGAGATACGATGCTGTTGAAAAATGTTCCTTTCCCAGAAGGGGAGGGATCATAAAGCCCTCGAGCAGTCTTGACTAGCCGAGACAAAATTGATGTAGCCTATGAAAAATTACTTTCATAATCTGTTCAAGTGGCAAACACTTATCAATCACTGGGGTGAGTGGGGGACGGCAAGTGTCCAACTTTTCCCATCGCATCATAAGAGTAGAGATGGAAACGAAGATGTTGATATTTTCATAATATACTGATTTTATTAGCCATATTTACGGAAACTTATTTTAAAGGGACTCTTCTTTATATACCGAAGAAAGATATTTTTCTCTCCTTCTGGTGTTTTCATCATAAAGCAGTTCCGCTGGCATCACTTCTATTATTATCAAAATAAAACTAGGGCATGTACTGTGTTAGTGTTAGCTGTGATGGCAGCGGGGAAAAACATACAACAGAAAAAACTGTGCTTGACAAGGACGTTTCCAAGGTAATGCCTGACGTCAGCAGTTTCACGCACATGTGGCAACAGCGCTCAAAGCGAAGCAGGTGAGAGAACGCTCTAATGTTCATCCCTGTTTTAAGATATTTGTTTGCGTTTATTTTTTTTACCTTTCTAAAGTCTTTTGCAAGATTTCGCTAATATTAAATAGAACGAGTAATCACTACACTCTTAAATTATCCGTTTATTTTCGTTAAGCTAGTAACAGAAATTCGGAGCTTAATTATCTAATTTAAACAATCAATCATTGCGAAGTGGTTTGCATTAATAAACTGCTTTCAATCCGCTGTACGGTTAATCATACTTGTCAAATCGACACTTTTTCCCCCGTGTTACTGGAGAAATATAAAGCGAATTGGCTGCATTGAAGCTTATCACCAATCCAGAATAACGGGATAAAAACACAAAGTGCCAAATAAAAGTTTAACATGCTTCATTCTCTCTATCTGTTCTTATTTTTATTCGGTAATTTATTAATTGCTTTATTCGTATTTTCACCCTTCTCTATGTTATCGAAGTGTGCTTGTAATCCCGGTCTTCGAATAAAAGAATTGCTTGATTTAAATTACAAATCAAATGATTTTTCAGCTTATGTTTCCAAGGCTCAAGGAAGGGTCTTTTGTGTGAATTTCCTCGTTGCATTACCAATTGAGAAACCACTCACTCGATGAACACATTCCTCAAGGTTTGGTTGCATTCCAAATGAATACATTAGCACATTGATAGGTATAAATTACTAAAAAGAAGAAAAAAACAACTACAAGTTTATTAAACCTCTGTTCCCCATTAACAACCGGAGTTTTTATTTCTTTTACTGTATCCATTTCTCTAATTAGGGTGTTGCTACGTTCGGAGGGTAATTAATTGCGTCCGTTCACAAATCGTTAGTAACATTCCCCGTTTATACAGTAGCTGTATAGAGCGAAGTTAGAGGCTAACCTCTGTCTGCTACTGACATACCAATTCTCTGTAACTTTAGCCTGCCCCCGCGATTAATTTTCTCACTGCGTTGCTCATATATATGCGCGGGTGAGGACTTGAGTTTCGTAATGTGCGCACACCTTTGACGGAAGTTTGCAGTTTCTATGACACCTACGGCAATTTTAGAGAGTGCTGCTTGTTAGGAACTGTGGGTAGTCGTGCAGGAAAGTGAGAAACGCCGAAACCAGTACGATACCACTTAGATAAAAGCAGAATAGAAAAGATAACTGTTGTAGTAGACGAACGCCGTAGGCCAAAACAGCAGATTGAGTGGACAAAAGAAAGAAGTAATCAAAGTCCGCGAACAGCGATCGTTGTGTGGATCTCCAGAGGACAAGAGAATGATGTGAACAAAGGGCCTTGGGGTTAGGATGATGGCAGTAAGGCATGAATGACCTCCAAAAATCACCAATTGATGGACCTTCCAGGGCTCTCTGTCTCTCCCCTTCTCTCAACAAACACACACACAGTTTTCTTTCAACAGTATGAAGTTGTGATTATGGGAAAAAAGAAGGGTGGAGGGTACAAACCAATAGTTCGAGATTGACAGCTTATATTGCCAAAGGCCTCGGCAATTGCTTTCTGAGCCAACTTTATTATGGCGAAAGTCTTTGTCGAACTCTTCTTTTCTTCCTCATTTGAGACGAACAAACTTTTATAGCTAACAAATGTAGTCTTACTGTCCAAAAAGATATGCAAGTAATTATTAGGAACTAATAAGCAATCTATAATACGTATATATGCATCATTTGGATTGTTTTGTTTTTTAAACTAACAGCGGTCACAACAGGTATGATGGGAAAGGCACCTTAACATGAAATTACTGCGTTTTAACCAGTTTTATATTAAAATCATAATTTTACTAATAAAATTGTTAATTATAATCCGTTTCTCTTTGTAGAGTTCCTTCCTGCTTGCTTAAAGGGGTAGAAGTTTGGTTTACTTTTAAACATATCTGGATTCAACGAAATTGTGGAGGAAAATTCCTTTTTTGTGAATGGTTTAAGCAATAAAATCTGACTTTCTTTCAGAAATTAGACTCGCTGTCTGATACAGCCAAGTAACTTGGTTTTGTTTAAACAAGATTAACCCGCTTTTCGCGATTATCCACCTAAAACGATACCCAGAATGGTCAGATAACCAAAGCATAACTACCATGTGTTACAGCAGGA
Source organism: Typopeltis vanoorti (assembly GCF_054136105.1). Classification (NCBI taxonomy): domain Eukaryota; kingdom Metazoa; phylum Arthropoda; class Arachnida; order Uropygi; family Thelyphonidae; genus Typopeltis; species Typopeltis vanoorti. The sequence goes on from NC_143565.1 coordinate 100,565,644, forward strand.
TTCGGCATTAGTTTTATGTTTATGAAAGTGAAATCAAACTGCGCTAAGGAAAACCAGTCCATAATTACAACCAGAGACCGACCAACTCAGTGCCTGTAAAATATCAGCGGGTGAATCTAATTTAATGACTACGTACCAATGTTGGCAAACCGATATGATTAACAAAATTCCCCAACTCATGTATCGCGGTTGGCCTTTGCATATCCATAGCTTAATTTCTCCCACGTCCTTTTTTATTTATTTTTATGTGTTAACTATCCTCCTCAAGTTTTTATTATTATTATCACTTCTGTTAGAGCTTGGTTCAGTCGAGTGCAACAGAATGTTGATCTTTATCCTATATAAAATCTCTAAACTAATGGGAGTCTCTGGAGCTCATTTGGTAACCATGATTTCCTTTGTTTGGAAATACCTAGATTCGAATCTCATCTAGGACACGAAGAACCTTTATCAGGACCTGTCAATTGAAAGACAGTTCTAGTCTCATGCGGAGATGGTAGGACTTTTCATCAGGCAAACCGTCCTTTGCTTCAGCTGTACTTGAAAATAACCCAGCTGAACTAGCGTATAACTGTAGTTAAGATTCCTCTCCTCTTATTAAATTCAGGGATTACAATTAACTGATGTTCTGATCCGCAATCTATTATTGGCCTGACGAGGCGCATGTGAAGATGTCTTCATTCATCCTGACGTGAAGCTCTTTTAATTAAACCGCCATTCATATGCACTTTACCAGTAGATTTACGGATATCGTTCCTGAACTTAATTCACCAACATATCCAAATATCACTTTCTGAAGCCTGTACATTCAACTTGATTCAATCTGTTGCTAGCATCTTACGAAATCACACTGGAGACGAAAAGGTCATGGATGTAATGTATTCATGTCGGAAAAGGCAAGCTCTAAGTCGGCGAAGGAAAATAAATCGAATCTTGTCCAGAATCTAGATATTATCAAAGGTAAGGGGGGTCGAGAGGGAGGTGACCAGATCTTTCTTAGGAGAAATAAGACTGGACTGTGTTTCGATAGCATTGATCACACCATTAGATAATGACAAGGATATCAGTATTTTTAACATTGGTTATGTAAGATTCTTAAATTTTAAATGTTTAATCACTACAAAGCCTGTTCACATGGTAGTTTGGTGGATGACTTTTATCTTTCTTGTTTTGGGATAGGTTGAATATAGATTTGCTTCCATAGTGAGCATTGAGCATAGGGTGAATGCCGGATGAGTGTGAAAGATTGTGAAGGCGATAAGGAATTGGTGTTAATTCTAAAAACGCATTATAAATGCAGTTGAGAGATTCTATCAGGACTTCTTTTGTTTTTCTGGAGAAATACCAGAGGGCATACAGTTCTTGGTATAATGGGAGGTGATTTCCTTGATTATCTAGGCTGGAGTTGGACGAGAGGAATGCTGCCAGTAAGTCCGCTTTATTTATTTAGTTATTTTTCTGGGGTAAGGGCGATGTTGTGATTATACGATTTGAATGTGAGAAAGGTAGAAGCATGGCAGAGTAGAAGCTTTGCTCAGTGGTATTGGTGAAGGACCAAAAGGTACGACTGGTGTTTGCCAGCATTCTGCACAGGGTATTTTGAAAGAAAAAAAAATTTTTTTTCCCCATCTGTTGCAAGCTCTAATGGTAAAACTTGCATTTGATATTTTAGGCTGAATTGATAAGCTTGTTGAAGCAAGGACAAGAGAGTGGTTGAAGGTTTTGAATAGAATGAATAATTTCAGCAAGAATTACTTTAGTTATTGGATCAGTGCAGGTGTATGAATCACAATAACGGAAATCATAATCACGAAAAGTGCTACTTGCTACCATTCTAGTGCTAAAGGCACGAAACAGTTTGGCTGATTAGAAAGATGCTCGGTGGAACCGAAATATTATGGCAGAAGGACAGCTGGCACCTTCAATGTGTTCAGAAGGAGAATTGCTTAAAAGAGGTGAAGGATAATATTTTCTGATATTTTTCTTTGTAGGTGACAGTTAATTTTCGGTTGATGGCTAAACAGCAAGTACTTCACGAACTCTTAAACAGCAATTATATATATTTATTTTCTCTGTGTCGTGACTTATATCACTAGAGGTTTTCTTCTTTTTATTTAAATGTTGCCACTCCACTCTCATTGAATGCAAACTCGGGATAATAGAAAAGACTACTTCTTTGTCTTTGCATTTAGCTTTAAAATAAGAAGCTGATATGCTGCTTCATAACTTTATGCACTGTGCATTACAACCACGACATTTCTTCAAACTTGAGTACATGAAGCACCATTGGTTCAAGTTAATAGATTAATGCTGCTTAATCAGTTAATCCAGTCACTGTTGAACTAAACGATGACAATACAATAAGCAAGACGACAGACAGAATTTGATGAATTGGAAGAGTCTAAATATCAATGGGTCTAAACAACACAATAGGATTCCTCCTGGGTCTTATAATATTTCTACCCCTGAATTTTCTTGCTCAAGCAACGTCTTAAATGACATTTTTAATGTTCAAAAGTCTGTGATTGTGACATAATATGCTACCATTAGACTAATCAGTTTCCTTAGAAATAAACCGGTTTTATGCAACATTTTAGAAAATAGCTTTAAATTTAATATTTAAAAAAATGAAAAAAGAAACAGATAATCAACTTTTCAAGTGTGACTGTCAGTTGTTAGCGAACATTATAGCAATTTCTATTCATTGCCGATTACATATATATAGCTAAACTTTGTCTTAAAAGTATTTCTAGTAAAGGTGGGAGCGTTAATATTTGTCTATCATCAACAGTTATCATCAGTTCATAATTGCCCGCATCATCAACAGCTAACAGTGAAAGTCAAGTAGAGCGTGAAAGCAATTAAGTAAAATCCAGCGGGAATTGCTTGCCACTGTAGGGAAGGGGATTTGCGTAATGAACGAATCTTTTATAATTTGCGGAGCTGTGCGAGTTTTAGCAGCCTTTTTCGTATTTTAATGGCGTGATCATTACCATCTTTGTTCGCTACTCAGAAGACTGTAATCTATCCCTTAGTTACAATCCGACACAAGAATTTCTACAGAGTATTAGAAGGTAATTTTTATGAGAAATAATTGGTATAACGCGCCTTTCTTGTTGCTACCGAGTTCATATATTTTGGCACGCGAAGACACACGGCCTGTTGCTTTCAGAAATTGCTAATAGCATCGATCTCTGAATTTATTTTCATGTACTGCGGATGGAAGTTTGACCAGATTCCTCCTCCCGAAGTTTCATCTTATTAAGGAAAATATATGTGGAATTTTCTTCCATAAAATATTTAAAGTTAAATCTGATTGCAAAATCTTAAGTTTTTGTTAAGAATTGCATTGAAAGAGAAGAAAACCGGAAACTAAAACATGATTACTTCGTTCTCCTTTTTTCGTCAAGGAAATGAAGATTGCATTAGTTTAATGCATGCATTAAAATTAGCTTTGAATGATGATTTTTCAGAATAATGACTAGTTTTGTCAATGTAAGACGTTATTCGAAGATCATTTGGGACAGTAATAATAATAGTTTATTAGCAAAAGCAGTCAATAAAGTCCAGTAATGTGCTTACAGTTACTCTCTGTTTAATCTCATTTCCCTCATATTTAATATTTCTTGAATACGACTGAATCGAATGGGCTACGGAGTGTGGTGATTTTCGAAACATCATCAAATGAAATTTGGACTAAAAGCATTTTCTCATCAAAAGTCATGTCTAGCGAAATTGATAGTAATCAATTTTGCTATACTATTTTATTATGTTTATGACATTAAATGGCTACCTGGATCGTATGTTTAAATAAAAAACAAACTCAGAATACTTTCAAATAAGTGGAAAATATTCGTTAACGTTTCCTTATTTAATGAAGCCAGTTATTACTAGCTTTACTAAATTTTTCCAGAGGAAATGTTTCTCTGAATTTAGCTTTTCGGAGTGGAGAAAGAAAGTCACCTGATATTCAGCGTAATACACACAACACGAAGGCTTCCTCATATGCCTTAAATTACCAATGCACTGAAGTGCTTAAGGCTGGCTTGGATACTATCTCCTGTTATTTTGAAATAAGATTACTGTCCCTATAAACATTTGAGACTACATCTTTTCTTTGAATAATTTCTTTTAGCAAGTTCTATTAATTAAAAATGAAATTGTATTGAAAACCGGAATGCAGATAACTTAATAAATACTATAATGACAGTCGCTTTTTTCTTTGATACAACGTGAATACTTTCTCTTTAAATTTGCATGAAAGTATTACTGCCATTATAGTATTAAGTTATTAAGATAAGGATGTACTTAGTCAAAAGTACATCCTTATTTTAATTATCAGGAACTAAGTTTCTTTCTTTTTCTGATTTTATTAGATATGCCTAACTTTCCTGTGCGTATGTCTGTAAGAATTATAAGGATGAAATTGGTGAATAATGATTTTCTATAAGAAATTTGCTCCGTATATATTTACGCGGGGCACATTTCCTTTAGCGCATATAGAAGGGCCACAGAACAGCTCTTCGATTAGAAAATACCTAAGTTCGATTCTCGTTATAACGAGAGGAATGCTTATATGGGCTCTTTCTGTTGAAGGTGAGTTAGCTGGTGTCATGGAAGTAGGAAGGGCACCCCTTCCGGAAAATCTCGTTTTTCTTCCAACAGTATAGATAAACAAATAAAACTATTTAGCTAGTAGTATATGGTATTATACTCGAAACCTCGCGAAACCAATGAAAATGTCCGAAAACTGATTGATTCAATAGACGGGAGAAAAAGGGAAAATATTCTGACGGTCATCAAAAGAAGACAGATGAAATGGTTCGGACATGTGGAGAGGGCTAATGGCATTCCAAAGCAAGCACTAGAAGGAATCGTTCCGGGACCAAGGGTTAGGGCCGACCTCGATTAAAATGGACTGATAACATCAAAAAATGGACAAATTCCTCCCTTTCTCAACTGACACCACGAACAAGAGCCCGAGATGACTGGAGGAGACTAACCAAGACTATCACCTAACGGTCCATTTAGGGTTACGGGAGAAGAAGAAGATATGGTACTATGTTGATGGTGGATCGTGTAGTGTAAATTGGCCTTCCTCTATCAGTCTTGGGCTCTGTGGATGTCATGTAATAATACTTTCATTTAGTTATAGCGTATTATCTGGCTGGATAAGAGAACAGAAGCGGGTTGAAAAAGATCGGTTGGTCTCTAAAGCAGGGTTTCAGGATTATTCAAGCCTTAATCTGTCCACTTTACTATGAATAAAGTGGACATATGAATGAAGAATGAACAATAAACAAAACAAAAAAAGGTTGAATGTTCATTTCTTCCAAGATAATTGAATGTTCTGTTTCCCAAATGTGTTTAGCTACTAATATGAAACATTCTCACTAGTTTTATCAGTCTTATTCTTTTTTTGTTGTTAATATTGTTTTCTCCCCTTTTAATTCGGTTTCAATTGGCCTATATACCTAAGCTTACTTGAGATGCTCAGTTGTAGTTTCATTTTTTTGCTAGATTGCAGGTTTCATCTTATTTTTGCTGTGAAATATTCCATCAGAAGCATATTTTCTTTTGATTCTAGTTCACTGGGATCAAAAATACTCAGTAAATCCATACCAAAAAGAGTTGATAGGAGTAACTTCATATTACGGTAGCAGTTTGCTACCAAAAAACATTTGTTTTAATAATGGGTAAATGAATTTATCATCATTATTAAACCATTTACTCATTATCATTATTATTAGTTATGATCATTAAAGAACATGTCGGATAATTTGTAAAAACTTTAAAGTCCAAAACAAAAGTGAAATAAACATGGAAGTTATCATTCCTATTGTTGATAATATTAGACTGACATTTTACTTATATTATTTGCAAAGCTGGTCGTTAACATCGTCACGATTAGCTTTTGTTGTTAGTTTTATCGGAACAATAAAAGGTAATAAACAGAAGAGTATGAGACTCGTGTTAAATTAAAAATTAAATTTAAAGCTTCATCCTCTGCATTAATTTGATAAACAGTCTCGCTAGTCTTTTATATCCAGTCTCTGTTTTAAATATGTATAACATTTGGAATGTCCCTTAAAGCAAATTCTGATAAGCATATCCTGCTATTCGATACATTTTCTTACTCTTTATTGTTCATTTTCAAGCCGCTCTAGTATTCTGCTGGTAATCATTAGAATATGAATGAAGAATTCATATTTCATTCCTAAGCTCTCCTTAACAGCACTTTAGATTGGATTTCTCTCTCTCTCTATATATATGTGTGTATATATATATATATATATATATATATATATATATATATACACACACACACACACACACACACACACACACCACACATATATGCACATACAGGAGCTCTTATTTACGATGGAGATAAAAAAAATAGAGAGAATCTTGGATAAATCTGATACTCATTAAACAAAGTTCCCTTTTTATTTCATAAAAAAGAGCCAATTACAGTGTTTGGAAACAAAACACTCATGAAGCAAACTTCAGTATCTCATTACTGTAAGCAATATTTTTAGATTTATTACTGCAAAAAAGTACAAATGCTAAAAAATCCACAATTATCCTAATATTGCGAGAATATTCGATTTGTATTTTTTTTTTCAATTTTTTTTTTAAATATCAACAAGCAACATAAAATATAGGTACTCATTATCTTTGAGATAAGAGGAAACTTCAGAGTAATTTAGTGGTTTGTAACTTTTTTTTTTCTATTTTTCATGCAATAATGAATCCTTAAAAATCTATGATTAATAACTTTATAATAGGCATTTAAAAGATTTTCAGCTATTAGAAAGGTGATGACTTTTTTTTTCGATACCTTTCTTTGTAATCGTGACTGACCAGAGGAAATTGAAACCTTTAGCACATAAGTACTATTTATGGAATAAGGGATCCAAGATCCTTGCTTTTGAGACCAAACATGATATTTTTAAGCCACTTGAAGGATAGCAGCCATACACTCCTCGATAAAAAAATAATAATAATTGAGCACCAAAAAACTTTCACAAACATCCATGCCACAATGGACCTGCAGTTCCGAGAGCGTAGGCACTTATCCACTCGGCCAACGACTAGCTAATTGAAACGGTAAAAGCTTGGGGAACATATCGGCTTTATACACGCATTTAGTGACGTTACTGTGAATTCTAATTTCACATACCACTTAAAAAAATAAAAACAGGATTCTGCAAACTCCTTTCATAAATCTGTCTTAGGCTATATGCAGATAACGTTCAGCTATAATTTTAACAGTTTGAATAACACAGGATATTATCTGTTCTGTAAATATTGGTTCCCTTGGCAATGTTTTAAAGTCTTCAGCCGTACAGCCTCTTGTATAGAACAATTCCCGCTGTCTGAACTGCACAAAAGCGAACGCGCAATTAATTTAATATCACTTAATGTCATTTGGTTGCAGAATTCCATTAGCTTACCGCGTGGATCGTTTAAGAGAACAATGAAAAATAATTTGCTAGCTGCCTCGGGAAATTAATCAGTTCTGTAAAGTTGGAATTGTTAATGAAATTGAGTTGCAGTTCTTTAGGAATCGTAAAATTTTAAAGATGAAAAAAAAAAAGTTCGATTTCAAACTTTGAATTATATAGACAGAGAGAATAAGGTGCACATTCAGCTTACTCAGAATTCCTGCTTACCTGATGAGTGGTCCCAGGAAGAGAAGGTGGAAGAAAATCCTTACGAGCCACTTGAGTGAGGAGCCTCGAGGTCGGTGACAGGTTTCCGATATCTTCTTTTCGCTCTCGTCATGCATATACCACCGCAGGCTAAAAGCGTTCACTGTAACGGCAGGGAGGGCTGTGAAAGCCACAGTTAGTCCAAACCACCAGAGCTGACCTTCGAGAAAGAGTAAATAGCAAACCACAATGTCAGTTCCAAAGTCTGTAATATAACTTAATATCGACACCATAGTGCAGAGTCCACTAAGGAGGGTGAACTGGTCTCCCTTTTCTACCCGTCGGGGGAACATAAATTCCGGATTGTTGTACACAGGGATGCCAGGACGGTGCATCCGGGAGTCTGGCATAATCGTGATGATCTGATTACCATCATAGTCGGCATCGTCTTGTAGAGAATATCTGGGTCGGTACTGAGAGGCGCGGGTTGGTTTTGGAGGGGTTCGGAAGAAGGAGAGCTCGTCCCTCAAGCCCGGCTCCTGTAACTCTACCTCGTTTACTACCACCATTGGATCTAAAGAGAAAGATGAAAAAAAAAAAAGGAATTTTAACATCGATACGCATAGTAAGCATAATTTAATTTTATCTGAAACAAACTTTATATGAAAACGGGGCCCTCTACCTAATGGTCCACTAGGGTTAAGATACGCATTATTATATGAAAGGCTGGCTGTATTCTGTGGAATTAGTCAGCTTTTCTGGCATTTTCTCCTCTGTTTTGTTTTACCATACCAGCTAAGTCTATCACTAGAAATTGATTTTAAGAATTTTTAAGGTGGAATTTAAGTGCTTGTAACAATCACTAGGCTAACAGCGCTTAGTTTAATCTTTAATGATATACACATCGATTTATCTTGCAAAAAAAAAAAAAGCTGCTCTTAAATTCTCCCTGCTGGTATTAAAGATCTCTAACTACTGTATTAACCATACGAGGGAGAAAACTCTCTCTCGCATAGCTACTCCAGCATGTGATCCAAATCAAGCAAACACAGCAGTAACGAAATATGATCTAATTAATATACACTATAGTTACTGGAAATTGTAGTATGTATATTTAAAATTGTCAATGCTTACTTACAGTTTATAGCGGCGCAAATACTTCAGTTGATTTCTGCCTGTTCACAGTAGTGCCTTTCTGAAAATCTGTTATTACCTACTGCAAAATCTGTGGGTTGCTGTTTCAAGATCTTTCGTTTAATAAAAGCCTCAAACAAATATCACTGTCGTTTTTATACAGAAAGCTGATTCAGCTGTGAGCTCTTTCAAATGTTTTTAAGCGCACACATACAGCGTACACATGCTACTGCGAATATACGAAGGAAGCATTGAGAGAGCTGCAGTTTTCAGTTTTCTCTCCCAGAAAGATGCAGCTGTTCTCTATGGAAAATCAATTTTTCCTCTCGCGAAGATTTTAAAATACTTGGAGGAGGAGGAGGAGAGATCTTCTATATCAACGTTTCGCTAAACGAAATCACAGTTTCTGAAAAACATAAGTATTAAATATACAGCGGTTTGGTTTAAAAGTTGGTTAAACTTCATCCCTTTCTTCCTAGGGGAAATTATTTCAAAACAAGAGTATACACACACACACACACACTTTATCCAAGTAATCAGTCCGCAAACCAAATAAAGCAGGTTAGCTCTCGTACACATTCATGCACAATTTCTTCAAAGCTGGGTTCTGATATCTAACACGAAACGCGAGAAGAGTTTCCATTCTGTACTTCGTGTTTCCTGCATGTTAACAGCTGGCGTAGTCCTAAAACGCATTGTCATAACAGTTGGCTGAGGTTGAACGTAGACTATGTAAAACATTGGCTTTCACTAAAAGCGAAACACAAAATACCATACTTGAGCAGAGGAAATGCAATTTCCTCGAGGGGGAAGATGCTGGTAAACTCGAAGTGCTAGGAGGTGGGAGTTCCATCTCGTTCGTTCGCTATGACGGGAACGCAGCAGCGGTTACTGATGTCTGCTAGAATGTGTACGCCTTTTCTTACTCTTCTCTGGCCGTAGCACTCTGTCGCTGTCGACGCTGTTAGAGAGAGAGAGACGAAATGCTGGCTGAGTTACCGAGAACAGGCGGCCATCAGACGGAAAGAAGAGCCCGCACTTCAACGAGTCGCGTTTCTTTTGCACTGTAGAGGTGACATTCTTCAGCGCAGCTGTGACATCGTGATTGAGTTTTCAAGCAGAGTTAATTGTGTCGGAGAAGGAAATTGAACGAACGTGGCAGGAGGGGAAGGAAAAAAAAACTAGAAAACTGGAGACAAGAAAATCGAAGATGGCTTTCTTCAATTCTTCCGTTTAACGCATTAATAAGTTTACACTACGAAATATATATTTGTTAAGTTTTTTTGTTTGTTTTTTTTGCGTAATATAGTGAACAATTGGCGAAGTCAACGATGTTCTTGCCCTTGTCAGTACATATTTCTTCTCCGTTTCTGTACATTATCAACTGGATTGCTCCCTACATATCACCTCTATAAGAAACCATTTTATTTCCGCTACCAAAATGCCTGTGAAACAGAGCGTAGTAATTGGATTTTTATTGTCACGTACAGCAGTGGAAACTAGTGAACAAACGCCATTTATATGTAATATCTTCTGGATGCTAGTGGGTGAAACCTAAGGATGGGATGCGGGTTAATAACCTGTCAGGATATGAAGTCTTTGAACGAGAATTCTACATTCTTAGCAGTGAATCGTGTGCTTCCTTGAAAGAAAAAGTGGTTATGGTGACATGAATTCTAAAACTCAGTTACGTTGACAAAGTTTTAAACTAGCCAACTGAAATTTGGCTTGGTTATGGTTATATAGTGACATGGAGCTATAGCTATTGGCTTTTCTTGGCATTACTCTACAATATTTTCCCAGTTCTATTTTTAGAAGGTATAACATAAAAAATACATTTTGCAGTTTCAAACCGCTATAAAATATGAAGTAAGACACAGTGGCGTCTTTTGATATATGGAAAACTATATCTCTGTTTTATTGGCATATGTTTTTGATTTCTAGAACTCGTGTTGAAATGTGTGTACATGTGAGAAACAGTATGTAGCATATTTCCAGTTTTTAAGGATTAAATTTGACAGGCGTTCAAAAAAAATCCATAACGACTTATTACAATGTGTTGTTTTCTTCCTTCTTTTAGTGGATAAAGTCTGTAAAACCTTTAGGAGATTGTTATATCACATCATTGCTTCTCATAATTCGACATCGTAAAGAACTATAAATACTTTGTATATGCCCAATTATTTCATGTTCCGATGCAATTATTCGAAATGGGAATCGTAACACATATATTGTCATTTGATCTCCATTGCTTTCATATTCATTGTCATCCCATTATATTTAAATGCAAACATTTGTACAGGTAATTTTAGTTCTCTAGTAAAGTATCGTGTTATTGCTCGCCATCAATATCATATAATTCTGTTTGCCTTCGCAGGGAAATGTTCCTTGCAGCACAAATGCAGCAGTACTATCTTATCTGATAAATTTGTATCCATATTATTCTACCAAGCAGGTCTTACTTGTCGCTGTAGTTGCTAACATAATAAACAATTATTCAATTGATAATGAGAGATACAAGAGCGTGTAGTCACAACAGCAAGTATAAACTATTACCGGAAAAGGTCCTGGGTATTATTGTAATAAAATCAATATTGGTTGCAATTAACCAACACTTGGGATTATTTGTATAGATAATATTTATTTTTCGTTTACTGTAAAAATGATATTTTGAATAGCAATTCCAATTATTACTACACAACTTACTATGGCACTTAAAAATACGGTATGATTAGTTTGCCATTCACGGAGGCCGCACAGCGAGACGGAATTTAATTCCAACTATTTGGATAGAAATGCTGCAATCGGACAAAATCAAATCGACCCATAAAATCGATAAAGTGAGCAATGGGCACGAGATCATGAGTCAGCCATTGAAACCACCGAGCCAGTCATAGATCTTGACTGAACTGTCACGTGACGTCTGCCGATTCAGTTCGATGCATTTTCTTTGCTTTTCTCCCCCCCTTCGAAGTTTGCGCTATTGACCATGAATATGGACTATTTTAAGGCCACAGGCTCCTGTGAACCACTTCATTTTTGTGATTTTTTTACGTTTAGTTTTAGAGAAAAGTAATAGTCTTAGCTAGTTATTAAATCTAAGCATGCGGTATATTTTATACCTTGTTTGTTCCTATTCTTAACTGTTGTTATAGAAAATAATTATAGTAAACAAATGATTAACTTTTGACACGTATTCAGAGAACCCAGTATGGTCTCATGAAAAATAATTTGGAGCCACTGCTGGAATTGAAACGAAGTGTATTAAACAAAGGACTAGTTTAACACGCTCAAATTCGGTTTGTATTTAGTAGCATGTAGTTATTCTGATAAATGACAGAAAATAGAGCAGGGGCGATCGAATTCTCTCTCTTTTGGATGCTTGGTTTCCTTTTACTCTACTTGACTCGTTTTTCTCGAATGCGATAAATATTTTTATTTTAAGAGCCAAAGAAAATAATCTGTCGTTTGAACATACCGAAGTGCACAACATCCACTTATGCACCGAGATTAATGCTTGGAATATTATGCCGCGCAGAGTAAACAGAAAGAAAGCCTCTTCATATAATGTAGCCTATTATATAGCAGCCAGCAACATTGAATGGGTCCCCTGTCTCTCATTCATGCGAAGGAAATTGCTTTTCATCTCTGGCATGTCGTTTTGTTACTAGTTCAGTCTTAAAACGTTCTATTTGCTTCGCTGTAAGCAGCTAAATTATTTCTAATGGAATTTCTTTGAGTATGAATGTAATATTTTTGTTACCATTAAAAACAAAACTTATCTAGTAACACAAAATCGATATTCTCAGAGACTTCAGTATATTATTTTTATGAACTGTGTAACAAAATATACGAAGTATGACAGTTTTTTTTTTTATTAGATTTACCACAGTACATGCAGTAGTAGATATCTGACGAAACTATTTTCAGTGTGTTGTGGCAATTCATCATTACGTATGGAATTTTGATTATTTGGAAAAGAATTTCGTTCTAATGAAAGATTTTTTTAAAAAAAAGGATAACGTTGAAATCTTAATTTTTTTTTGCTTTCGAGCAAAAAAAAAAAAACATTCAGCCATGCGTTATCATTTTTCTGTTTATTTCGACGATTTGATACAGTTTAGATAGAATATGGTTTTCTAAATATTAAATGATTAAATATTTAATCATTGAGCTCATTAACAAGTTTCTCTCACAAATTTGAATATAAGGTTCTTTAATTCAAATGTAATACGAGTTCATGCCTTCGTTCCTGTTCCTTTGTCATATGTTTTCTTTATCTCCATGATAACCTTCTCAGTTCCCAAAATGTTTATACATTTAGACATTTTAATAGCTAAGCTGTACTAAACAGAATTCTTTATGGTCATACCGGTAGCGATTTTTTTTTTTTTTCTATTGAACGGTTTTATGGACCTCTTTATGTATAGCCATTATATAAAATAACGCAAAAATATATGACCTGCGATTGGAAAGATTTAGGTTCGAATTCTGCTAACGATACTAAGAACTTTTCTTAGTTGTTGCCAGTGTAGCTATCGGCCGGTCTTATATTAAAGTAGAGCTTTGTCCCACTTCTCTCCTGTGCGATAAAGAACGCTTTTCTGAAAATCACAGGGTGTCATTTGTACGATACCTTTCCTTCTTGTAGATTTGAGATGTTCGAGAAAAATGTGGTCATGAACATATTAATTAGATACAGTAGTTTGTTCATTGCCTTGTATATTCTCGAACTTCTCATTATCTGATCTGATACTACCACCATCATTTCCACCATGCAATGATAGGCCTGAAGAGGCATGTTCGGCCTTCATAACAGCTTCTTCTCGCTTACTTTCCTCACAGTACGAAGTTGACTTTAAAAAATATTGCAGTTTCTCTTTGAATGTTAGAAAATGTGAAAAGTGTATGCATTCAGTCAATAATTGCTGTGTATGGTGTGCAAGTATGCATACTCTGGTCTTCTACAGAAGATCAATTACATTATTGGAGCAGCAAATAACAAATGAATTCATTGTGCTCAGTAAATTTATATTCTCATAAAGTACCTGCTAGGTTCAAAAACATGAATGTCTTTATTTTACTCGTATCTCACAAAACCAAGCTTGGCAAAAAAGTACTGTAGTTCACCAAATTGATAGTGACTTATTCATCTTTCTGATTGGTTACTAAATAGACACGTAACTTCTTTAATGGCAATAAATTCTTCGTAGGAATGAGATCAAAAAAGAGAACTGCTGTCTCGTGCTTCTTGAACCACGAGACAGCAGTTTGATCAATTATTTCCATAAAGCAACCAATTCATATGCGCTGCTCACTTCATTCATACTGTTATGTTTTTACGATCGTGGATGATTTAACCAACTATTTAAGTGCCAAGAAAACGTACTTCACCATCGTGTAATTCTCGCTTTGTGCATGGCTTACCCAAAGAAAGATCGTGTCAGGATCACATGAACTAGATGAAATTTTTTTTTTTTGTTCGGTATTTCTGCACATGTCTGGAGTCGGATCATTTAGTGTGGAAAGCCACAACAGGATTCGGAATCCAAGAATTGTCCACAACTTTCCTAATGACCTCCGTTAATCAGCTCCGAGCATGATCCCGCCAAATGGGCTCTCCCCACTGCAAGATTTGAGATGCTGTCCTTCGGGCAGCCAACCTACCCACCATTTTGGCTTTAGCATGACACCACTCCTCTTCCAAAAGCTTTTATTTTTTTGTTCGTTTCTGTGACAGAGAACACGAATTGTCACCAACATCCGTGAAGGCCAAGTGTAATCGTTACTTTTTTTTTTAATATCCTATACATACCTGCAATGTGAAAACAGACGGCAGAGGTAATCAAGTGCGAATAACTAACTTAAACTTTCGGATCTCTTGTTCCTTAATACTGTTAGCTTAGCGAATTGTAAAGGGCGAAAGTGGGAGGAGATGGAACTTGTTTAGCTTCATTACCCGATGGCATTAAGAACCCAACCAACTGATATTTCTTTAGTAAGAACCGATAGTCTGATGTTTTTTTACTAAATGTCTTAAGGGGGGGGGGGGAAATAACTACATTTAACTGCGCACAACAGAACATTTAAAACCATTAGTAATAATTTGCAAGTTTTTTTTTTCCTTTTAATTTCTTGATTTCTATAAAGCTATTATGGTAGTGGCTGATGTCTCGCTCGGCTTCATCATGGATTGTGCCCGTCGTAAGTGGGAGATGGTAATAACATCGTTATGTTTAATTCTCTCTCATTTGCTTTTCAAAGAATGTTTCTGCCGCCACTTTAGTCTACTGTGGCAAATAGTTCTCCTTTCAATAAGAGATGTCTAGTAATGTGCTAAACTAAAATTTATAAAATGCTTGTTTTAATTGCCATAGCGTAGTATGCATTTGTAATTTAATGTATGTTGACATATAAATTATTGCAAATGAATTTTAGTCGGCATCATCGTTTCATTAACATCGGAAATATTTTAGATCAGCTAACCTAAATCTGAAAGTTTATTTGTACTGTGTTTTGTATTCAAGGCCATTAATGAAAGTCCAAACAAAAGTATATGACTCGTGTTAGATTTCAGAAATAATGAAATAATTCGAATTATTTCATTCGAATATTTATTCCTAGAGGACCCGTAATCGTAGTATTTGATAGTCGACATTATTATAATTTATATACTACTTTTGTTTTCTTTTTGAGATGGCCAAATAAGTTTGTTTTATATGCACCGGGTCTTCATTACATTAAAACAAGCGAACTAATAATATATGGTTAACTTTATGAAATATAGAAGTAATTCATTCTCTGTTTAATGACTCAACGTGTAAAATTTCACTCTAAACTTTCAACGATCACGTGTGTATGATGCGAGAGAATAATATGGAAATATTAATGCAGCGAAACACAGTAGTGCTGAGTAAGCAAATGGATCTGTTCCACGGAGTTGACTTTGTTTCTCACTGGAGGAAGCATCTTTAGGGAAATTCTTCTCCCCTTGCTATATTCGTAGGTTGCTGTGGCTACAGAATCCGTGTGTTATTGAGTAAGATGGATCGCAGCAAATGTGGATGTAGGGCACGTGTGGAAATTGCATACTTATCCCTCTTTGTGTTGTTCTGAAGACGCATTGTCATAGCTGAGCCGTGAAACTAGCATCAGCGTGATGCTATGTGCTGCGTTTACATTCCTTTAGCTGCTTCCCGCGGATAATGTGTTGGCTTGGTGTAGAGTCCCGATTGCTATTATAATGCAAGAGAAGGAAGCAATATTTTAAATCTACTTACCATTGTTGTTGGTGTGCTACGTGAGAATCTTGCTACTCTGTCTCTCTCTTTATAGAGATTACTGAATGGAGTAGTCCGGCGGCCCTGACGGACGGAAGTGACGGGAAGACCGTCTTCTCTCTGAAAAGCAGATAAATATCTTGTTACGTAGAAATCTGGCATGTGGAACACACTTGCATGCTAAGAAAACCTTCTCGATTCCCAAAGACAACGGGTTCTTTCTACATCTTAGTTCGTTGTCATAAATTTAGAGGGGGTGTTTTAACTTGGTACGCTTTTATCTCCAGTACAGTGGGCTGTCGACGAATAGACATCAGTGATCGATAAATTTTCCATTACGACACTGTCTCCAGGTTTTTCGCCGCTACAGTTTAAAGTGACATAACTATATAAATGGTTCTCTTTTGTCTGCTTTTTATCACAGAACTCAGAAGAATGAGTTCGTCTCCGTCCCCCTTCCTTCTCAAGAAGAGATAAACTATGACGGAAGAACTTCAGATTTAAGTGATATTTATCAGGTATTTCATCAGTTTCTTTTTCTTTTTTTTTTTCCTTCTATCGTATGATAAGTTTTGCCACCTTTGTTATCTGAGTTTTTATCGTTCTTTACTCTAATATTCTGAAAACACAACACTCACGCTCTGCTTTTAACTGAAAATTGGAGAAATTCGCATTTATCTTCTCTTCTTGTTTTTATTTCCTTCTATTACTTTCAGTTATATTTTTTGTTTCGGAAGAAACAAGTTGTTTTTCAAACACACACAAAAAGTGTTATTCGATTTGAAATCGAGATTAAATTTTCTTATCTCTCTCAATTCTTTGTGTTGATAAACAAGCCACGGAACACACTATAGTGGCAGACTTGATTTACAGATATTTCATGCATTAGATAAATGCGCGAGTAAGTAACGTGTGTAGCTGTATTAAGTCACATTAAGTAACATCCTACTGCTCTTTTGTATGACGTTCATTACAGTAGTAATACCAGTTATTATTTTCAGCTCAGCAACAATTTCCATCATTTATCCATACTACAACTACCATTTGATTATCGCATGATAGAGGTCTGTTTTTAGCAATATTTTTTCTATGATTTAATATTTTTCTTCCTTTTCCAATACCAGTTGCTCACGAGAACTGTGAGGCGCTTTAGCTATGAATTGCTTTGCTCGGTTCTGGTTTTGACAGACTCGAAGATTTCTTTTTTATTGTATGTTCGACATGCTGTCACAAAAGATCACTCAATGAACTAGACTTGCGGCCTACAGGGTTCACTGCTATTACATATGACAGTGTGATACAAGGTCTTGTTACCAACAGGATATTTATTTCCGTGCACACAATGGCAACAGTAAGCTTGTACGAAACGAAATCGTTAAGAAAAATAGCGGGCCGTAAAGAAATCTTTTGATCCAGGGATGTTGAAAGTTGTATACCATTGTATGACCTATTATAATAGGTCATACAATGGTATACAACCCTTGTGGGAGTTCCATTCTTAGCTAGTGTTCGATTTGTACCGAAATCATTTTGCTGAAGTCCGTTTTCAGACGTACTTCTTGCGAACAATAAGAATACTTGGGTATCATATATACCGTTATCGTATATATCAATTCATAACTTGGTAAGTATCGAACTTATATAAAAAAAAAAAAATTCTGTTCATTATGGGAATATATTTCTAACGTTTAATCGTTTTAAGAATATGTTTATGTTAGGATTTTAAACAAAAATGTTCAGAATCCTCTCTTAAACACTTAAAGGGGAAAAATAGTCAAATTCCCTCGAAAATGGAAATAAAATACGAGTATAGACCATGATCCTCTCCCGCGCGTGTGTGCATGTGTTGTGCGCGCACGTAAAACTGCGTGGTAAGCGATAGTTTCGGGTCATTGTCTTTAAACTGTGTAAATTGCTACGGCGCGTCGCGTTCAACGCAGTGTCATCTGTCATATCTGGACGTTTGTCATGAGGTGTGGCGTTCACTATTACACCCAAAATTCTCTTGACTCAAATTCTGAATGACTGCAAACTTTATTGATTCTCTTGTTGTCCAACTTGTTTGTGGACATTTATAGGTAGTAGTAGTATCTTTGTATGTTGTGTATTGTAATAGAGATAAATATGTTGGCATCTTTATCGAGAATTTCTCTTAAAGCGTCACGCAAAGGTTATTGAAGGCCGCACGCATCGCGTGCACAAAGGTGCTGTATTCCTATACAGCTGTATTTGTTGCTGACGAGGTTGTGTAGAATCCAAGTTCCTTTTTTATTTCTTCTTCTTACTTTTTGTTTTGGCAACTGAGGTTTATGATTTAATTGATCTGAAAGATTATTCTTTAATCGCAGTCTAGCAAATTTTAATTGCATCAGGAAATTTCTTTCTCCATATCCATTGTTGCAAAAGGCGTCCAAATTTTGGATACTGCAAAATATATTTGATAAAATGTCATTCCTTCACTTTGACAATTAGATTGTCTATAAAATGTATGCAGACTTGCTGTAGTGCACTGTTGCGGTTTCCAAGAATTGGTGTAGACTGCATTTTGCCGAACAGATTTAATTTACTGACTTGCACAAATGCTATTCAATCAAACGGAATCTATTGATAATTACATGAGAACAGCCTCTCATAAAAATATTCTAATTAAGATTCTAGAAAGCAGTAGAACTTAAATAAATGGTTTTAAATAAAAGCCTCATTGTCGAGAATTGGTTATTATCAAAAACATGTAATTTTTATTGGGTGAATGAAATAAGCGAAATCATTTTTTTTTCTTGTCATAACTGTGATTCTTAAATACGAGGAATAGTATTTCACATTTGGATACCACGTTTTCGATTTTTCTCACAGTTTTCTCTGTAAGCATTACGTCCTACTTGCTCATTTTTCATTCTACAGTTTAACTTACAACTTAAAGCCTTTTAATTATCCTTTGTTTTCAGTTTCAGCATTCTTTCATAACTATAAGAAGTATTAAAAAATGGTGATATATATATATATGACTCCTATCCGAATATAGTACATGCCTTAACCGCGAGTTGGTTAAGGAATGCATAATCTATATTTAAGTTGTAATTCTGCACTGCAGTTAGAATTGAAGGAAATTCAGGAAGATGATTTAATGTAAAATCAAGGATGAACATTATTCTCACTCTTAATTATCTACATGGATCATATTATTATCAAAGAAAATGGCATTAAATCTAGGGTTCTCTAACTAAATTGCATAACAGCTGTTACAAATTTGGCATTAAAATCAACAATAAAAATCTCAAACTATGAAAATATGCAGGAACATAGAAAAAACTTCTGAATGAAATCTATAGAACAAGTAAAATATTTCAGCTATTTAGCCACAGTTTTGAGTGAAGATGGCAAGATAAATTTGGAAATAGACAACAGAATAAACAAAGTTGGTGTGGTGGAGAGCCAGATGAATAATTTTTTATGGAATAAGAGAGAAATTACCCAAAACTAAACTGGCAGTATATACGATAATGTTCAAATCAGTTTTCAGTTCATGGATCTGAGAGTTGGGTTAGAAATAAAGCACTCGATCTTTCACTAGAGACCACTCATATGACAGTTTTGAGCAAAATTAGGGAAGTGAAAAGATGGCATCAATGGCAGAATCATATTAAAAATTAAGATATTAGGAAGAAACTTGACATTGTTTTGAATTCAAGAATGTATGAACAGGGCTAATCTCAGGTGGTATGGTCACTTAAACTGAATGGGATTGCAAAGAGCCAAACAAGTCTTCTTTGCCAGGTTGGCAGGGCAAAGACCCAGAGGAAGACCAAGGTCTAGGTGGACTGATTCAGTCAGAAATGCCTTAGTAGCATGAAATACTTGTTGCTAAGCAACTGACATGCAATAGACTAATTTTGAAGAAAACTGTTAACAGGAGATCAACAATTGCAAATAGTATTGTAAACTTAATTATGTGATGCTGTCGTAGTAGCTTGAACAGTTATTGAGGGTACAACTATCAGGAAATTAATGATGATCATGTATTGTTTTTTTTATTTATTTTTGACATAGTCCGGAAACCATGCTCTAAAGACCAAACATGAAGCGCTTTCATGATGCTTACGTCTCCCTCACAAAGACAATCACAAACATCCCTGCCCATGGCGAGATTCGAACCCACAAGCTGTTGAGTGGAAAGTGGATATGCTAGAGCTAGATAATGCATGTCCTGGTATCTTCAACTGCTGCAATCTGCAACCGTGGGAGTATTATTATTACAGTATTGTTGTGCATAGTAGTAACAGTTCGATGTCGGTACTATTTATTTTTGTTATTTCGCTTAGTTGAGTAATATTTAATATTTTGTGAAAAAAAATAAAGGCCAAAATTAATATTATAACATGCCATCTCTGTAATTACTGACCAGAGCCATATTTCTTTTTCAATAATCAATTAAGTGAGACGAAAATGATTTTTCTACACTGATCCTTGTAAACAAAAATATGGTATGTTTTCGCTGACATCAAATTGGACAGCGAACCTCGACGCATAAGCCAGCTTCCAATATTTAATGAATACCGAGGATGGAAGCGAACAACCGCTTCTCCTAAAGAACTATGAAAGTACAAACTAATCATTTTCTTCCAGCGAAAGGCTGCAGCATTTTCACACTCGGTAGGTTAAAGACAGGACAGTGAACTGTCGATGCTTGGTATAACATGGTATGCAAATTAAATCATTTCATAATTTAGCGAAAACATTGGTGTTATGATTGCTTTTTTTTTTCATCAATAAGCTGAAGTTAGAATAGCTGACTTATTATCGTTAATACATTTTTAATATAGATGGGATTCCTGACATGTTTCGCTAGCTTATGTCTAGTAGCTTTATCATATATCAATATATAAATAAATGGAAAAGAGGAAAATGAATATATAGAAAGGCGGTGTTAATAAATGGAACATTGAATACTTCCTGTGTTGCATTTATCTTTTCATTGTTGTCTGTGCTTTTCATTGTTGGAACAGGGATCTGATTAGAAATTTTCATAACTTGTGTGCAATTTGAAGCACTGCATCTTATTCCATCCGACCTTACTTTGGTTCTTTGAAATGATGTGCCAAGAATATGTTTTTCTAAATAAGACACTGTAGTCTTGGACTAATCCATAAAATGATTGATCGACGTTACATGAGTTAGTTATACCGAATTTCTCTTTTTCCTCTTAGGAGCAAGTTGTGTTATCCCTCACGGATTTTATAACTTAGGCTAGTTTGGCCTATGTCAGGCTTATCATAGATAGAGTAAATTTTATAAACACCTGAGAATTTTTGAAAAAGGTTTAAGATCTTTTGGGGATCTCAAGAATGCTTCGTAATTTTATGACTGATGTCACATTTAATATTTTAGCAGAGAAGCGAGTGGAAATGCCGCTGACGTTTGGCGATAAAAATCCTTGTAGCTAGTGATTGTATAAACACGGGGATTTTTCTGTGTGTTTTCTGCAGGTTTTTTCATTTCCCAAAACAGGAAAAACCGTCGGAGAACAAACGCAGTTAATGATATGAGACACTGGAATCACAGCTTTAGTTATTACGGAATATAAGTGTACGTATGTGGTGGACATAACTATAATCAATTAATATACGAAATTCACTTAAGTTGGAAATATTTAATATGAATAGAATTTTAGGTTGTTTCAAGAACGACTACAGTCACGGACGATGGGGGTGGTCTATTTTTGGAGCTCCAAAAATAAAATAGAAATTAAGAGTTGAAAAATCGATAACACGTGTCCATAATAAATTGTTAAATGCAGAAGTTGCAAGAATTTAAGGAAAAGACACCGAAATTCATAAGCGGTATTGAAAACAGGATAACTTCCCCAAATTAGGAAGTTTTAATATGAATATTGAAGATTGTATAAAGAAAGCCTTCCTTATATACAGTCTTCAAGGAGACTTTGAAGGTTTATCTGGTGTTGAAGTTGAGCTTCTCAGACACATCTTTGACATATGAAATGGAAACTAGAAACTTTCTCTGAAGGAATGGGACAATGCCAAAATTATCAATTACTTTGGTGATGATGATGGGATTCTACCCATTGGAGATGAAAATAGTTATAAGGAAAGACATTTCATTTTTTAGAAAGGCTATACGATGCGCTCAAGTTTTGATCATGTCCGATTTCTGAGATGCAGGATCAATGTACTTTTCCATACCTGATTTCTTGCTGTATGCTGAAGACTACAATTAGGTTGTCTTCACTTTTTCGGTCATCAGTTGTGTTGTGTTTCAAGAGTAAATTTAATCTTGGATTGATTTAATTTTATGAAGTGCCAGAGCTCAGACGAAGAGTTCCGGACTGATAAAAATGTCTTCGACATATCGAAACCGCACAGAAAACTTGGGGAGAAGGTAGTAAGTACGAGTATATGCGCTTCTGAATGTTCCATATAATATGCAGCTGAATGTGGGAGAGAGAGAGAGAGGTAACAGAGCACATTGCAATTCCTGCGAGATTTTTGTTTTCCACAAAAGCCAATTTTTATTAGAAACGTTGTTTCAAAGAAAGATGTAAAACCTATATTCATCATCCAAACTTAAATAGAAATTGGGAAAGTATTAGACAGTCACTTCTGTTTACTCTGCTCATTACCTCTCATAACTGTTTTCAATTTATTATTTGATAATCTCAGTGTCTTTTCCTTGAATTTTCTTGCTTTATTATCATGTTTGACAACACTGTTTTCCATTGTTATTCTATTCTGTCTCTTTAAGTATATGCACTGAAAATAATTTTGAAACGAGACGAACATTCTTGAATATTTTACTTATATTAAATAATTTATTTCCAATGTAAGTGAATTCTGATATTGATTATAGTTTAGTTGTTTTTGACCTAATGTCAACTAACCGCCTATATACTGTTCAACTAGGTCTGCCGAAATCATTTTTTTTCAGAGTAGTTGCGAGGCTTCCACTTAGTCATTGGTAAATAAAGATATGGCATTTAGATTAGCTTGGGCGCCAAGGGCAGATCTCTTTTTAAAACAAAGGGGAAGAACCACTAAGAATGTGGTTTTTATTTCGTAGTAATTAGTATTGCATATGAACAGAGGCATCCCTTTTTTTTTGTCCGCTTCCAAAATAATCTTTCTAAGTTGATAGAGTGCTTTATCTTCCTTTGGTATTATATTGTCTTTCTTAGAATGTTTCTGCAACAACGATGTACCACTAAAAGATCAAATTGATCATCATAGAGAGCAAAATACATGAGCATTTCTAGATTTATGATTGTCAGAAGAAAAGGTGAGATACTTCTAGAAACGTATAAAAGACCTGTTTATATTGGCAGCTGTCTTCATGCTAAATTTCTCCATAATTCCATCTAAGGATTCTAAAGAAAAGACTATTATGCACTATTCTTTTAAACATAAATATTGAATATAAGTATTTTAGCAGTTACGGAACGTTTTGAGATTCCCGAAATATATTTTTTCATTTTTTTTTTTTTTTTGAAAATACTGAAGTATTTATAATGCTTTTTTTTATTATTTTTTTAAAGTCCATGCGTGCAGAAATTATGAACTTTATGAGAACTACATGGCTTGCAAGAAAAATCCTGTTTAACTGCTCATGCAACATCACCCAATCATTTATCAACTGATCCACGGCTACGATGGCTATTTTAGATTTCTTTGCATGCCGTTATAAAGTATCAGGTAAGGTTATCCGTTCACACGGAATCCTGAATAACATGCAAAGCTTAATGTACTATGCGTGGAGATCGCTAATCAGCTCCTACATTCCCTGAAATCTCAACTATTCCTAGTCATCGACAAGTAATGCGAGAAGCAGAGAAAGCTGATAGACGATAAACGTTTGAAACACATGAATAGAAGTTACTTATTGTTCAATGGTTAAAGTTTAACTTGAATTACGTCTAGAATTTTTTAAAAAAATTCTAGAAGCTTAACCATGGAACACAGAATTTTCTATTACGTCTTATAAAGAACATCATATAACGTTAACATAGCAAAAAAAATTATTATTGAAACTCAACAAAATTTGGAAGTATAATAAGCTAGAAATATTCATATTTTAAGAAAGCACCCTAAAAGGCTTCAGCTTTGTAATCCACCTTATTAAAAGAAGAATAATATTTTATACAAAAAATACGATATTTGTATATTTAAGTTTTTAAAAAATTCGATAACAATTGAGATCTTAAAAATTACAAACTTCAACGCAAGTCGCTAGTATTACAGTACTTTGGATATTCTGTCTAGGAGTCCACTTATTCGTCTTTTATTAGTTATTTTTATTCTTCTTCTCTGACAGCTGTTTCTTACTGTTAGTTATCGTAATTGAATAACTCAGTCACTTTTGAAATTTAAGTGTGCAAATATCGGTTATTGGATATGAAATACGTTATTAACCTTCTCCTGAATACGTTAACTAAAGCTGCTTCAGTTAATAAATGATGAATAGTATAGACGCCGAGTTATTTAATTTTAAAATGGACTTTAATTGTATTTTAAACCCGTGTGACATTAATGATATGGCCTCCTTGTCGAAAAAGTACAGTAAGAATGCTCTTTGAAGCGGAAACTCATTACGAAGATATTTCATTTTTTAACAAAATTACTATCGACATGAAAAAAAAAATGTTATCTCGAAATCGCATTTAAATTTATCAGTTTCCGTCACTTAGCGAATGTAAGGATTGCTGTCTTTCAGTTTCCTTTGCAGTGCTGTTTGCTTTTGTGAAGATTATGACGAAATTCCAATCACCTTCCGCACTAGCTTGCAGAGAATAATTACTGAGAGCCGAGTTTCTCAATTTGCCAGACTTAGAGCGTTCGCAGAAAGAGGAGATTGTGAACTTCGCTATCGCTGATCGCAGCTTCACAATGGTTATCGAGCCTCCGTAGGGTTTTAATCTCCAGCATGAGTGCCCGGTCAATATCGGGAGCTGAAAGGGGAGATGCTGGTGAATAGGTGTGTGAAATTAACTTGATTACTGCGATCTTGGTTTTGTGCGCAGTGAATTCGGAATTAGCCGGTCACTGTACATCTGAGCCGAATGTAATATGTTGTGTGAAATTAGCTGATGAAATCACTAAAGATGAAAAAAAATATATTTGCTTCCCTCCAAGCGCTTTACTCGGTATTTCATGCGTACGTTAAGGATGTCTCTAAGGAAATCTTTTTTATTTATTTTTTTTATTCCATGTGACACGAAAGGAACAGTTAAGCTTGCTCGTAATTGTTGTAGGGCATTTTCAACCGGAAGGAAATTTGAAGTTTTTCCTCTTGAGCTTTTCAAATATCCCTTGCGATGAAGTTAACGTTTCTAAATTCTGGCTGTTTTGTCCTTACCAGCCTAGGTAGGGGGAAAAAGCAATTATAATATTTACATGTATAGGCTCAAGTAATTCCCCAGTAGTCTTCATTGAAAAAACTTTAATAATTAAATCATATAGATTGTCTTTAATTATCCTATAAATTACTCGACGAAGATAAAAGTACTGTAATAACGAGCTGATAAAGGTTAGAAATGTAAATATACAAAAAAGCAATTAGTAATAGTTTCTTTACATTGTATTACTGATTATTATTGCTAAATATCCCGCAAGCATTTTTGCATCCGTTATAGATTTTTAATAATTGTATTAACAATAATTACATATGAAGCAGTTTTTCTTTATAATAAATATCCCCTGTGATGAATTTAATTAATAAGAAATTATACTCGCTTGATCAAAGTATTTTTTCTAAAAGTCAAATGATAAGATATAGACCTCCTGAAAAAGAAAGCACAATCTACTCGATAGACAGAATTACTTAACTAGAGATAGTATCATAGTGTTTTTATATTTAAAAAAAAGGACTTTAAAATGACGACTACGAATTAAATTTTTCTTTACTTCATAATAACGCTTTATGATTAATTATGTTGTAATATTTGTCCTGCAGATATTTTTGAAATGTTTATGTCGTCACCTTGAGTTTAACAGCTTCATATAACTGTAAAGGGAAGCTTGTGTGTTCTTTTCATGATTATACTATGAACACATTTATATAAACAAAAAAATCAAAGTCTTGGAAGTTACTGACATCTTTTTTAAATTTAAAAAAAAAAAAAAAGATGAATAACGGCTGCTGAAATAACTATTTATAGGCGAACATCATATATATAGTTGGAAATTTCTGTAAATTGTTTGGCATCCCCCACAAACTCAGTCTAGTCACACCATTCTAGATACAGCTCTGGGCTGTACCTGGAATGGTTTGATGCATGCATGTATGTATTTTTTTGTGATTATTTTAATTCTCTTCTACACGTTGCAGTTGTTTTCATTATAATTTTGAACTAATTGTTTGGAATATATCCTATAGACTGTTTCTTACTGAGGTCTTTAAAAGTTTCCAATATAATCAGTTAATTTGAAAATATAATTTTTATTTCTTACAGAGGAAACTTTCAAAACTGTTTAAATCCTCTTCAGAGTACTTCGTTGCAGACAATTTAAGCATGAATCTCAGGAATGAGAACAAAGCTAAAAATTTAGCTGCAGCCAGTACGTAGTGAATAACGCCTTTAAAATGCATAGTTAAAAAAAATAAAAATGAAAAACATACTGCTGTCACTATTTAGAAATTTCGGAATATAAATGAAAGCATATAGCTGTAACAAAAGAAATAAACTTGGGAAGAGAAAACAGTAAACAGAAAACAAAGCGGAAATGAGTTTTCTAAGAACTTCACCAGAATCAAGAATAGATTACGTAGGCGAGAGAAGCAAAGAAAGGATGAATAAAAGAGAGAGAATCAAAGAACTTCGAACAAAACTACACTTTGGTTAATATCAGATTAGCTTCCATCTGTGTTTAAATTTATCTTTCGCTTTCTCCATTATTCATGAAGTTCTGTTTTTATTCGCAGTTACGTATAATAAAAATAATCATAATAAAGTCCCACCAAAGTTAAATGTAAATAATTGTAATTAATTATGCATCTGTCCTGTGTATTAAGGATAGCATAGAATCGACACATTCTACAATAATTCTCTTTCTTTACCCACATTTCCACCCGCGTGCATTTACGTACTCATGTCTATGAGCCTACGCTGACATTTCTTTCACAGATTAATGTTGGCCGTGGTGCCGGATGCGTTCCTTCTGGCAGTTGTACGTCTCCGTTCATCTGAAGAGCTGTAACCCCCTTCAACTCATGGCGCTGCTGTCGTTAAACCTAGAATTCAGTGACTTGCGCTTTGTTCGGGGAGAAATGCATTTGAAATGCACGGCTCCGTCAACTCTCTCGCCCCGACACAGTAGAAAAGCAGTTCACAGAGACTAGCATTAATCCTCGTCCCGAGTAGTGTAAACATAGAACAAGACCACCGAAAGAAGCATCCGGGGGAAAAATGTATTCCTTATACGCAGACTTTTTCCTCTATCCAGGGGGAAAAAAAATATGGAGAGCTAAGTGCCAAGATAAGTAAGATGCTAATGAAGAATGAGAAAGTTGGTTAATACAAAACTGATCAGCAAAACTCACTTGGGGAAGGAAATGATTAAAATCCTTTACGAGATGGCGTGCAATGATTGAACCATTTTTCGCAGTTTTTAATGTCTGTAATTGGTTAAAACGCAGCAGTGATGTGTAGGTGGTCACATACATTGAAGATCACTCGTTTGTGACTGAATTATAATCGATTTTTGTTTTTTACGAACCACGGATTTTGCTCTGACAGTTTTCTCTGCATTCAGCAGCACAATAATAGTTCGTTGATCTTAAACTTGTGAACTGGAAATAGTAGCAAAGATTTGATTAATCTGTTTTTCATTATTTCTAAATGTTCTGCTTAAAAAATAAACACCCTTCCATTAGGCCTTTAAAGTATACTGCCATTGGCACCTGGACGCATTGGGATGTAGCTTTCCTCTATAATCTGATTTCGAGATTTATGGGATGCTTACGTATCGTGGTTGATACGAGACAAGCCTCTTGTTTGGAAAGGCATGGGATTTGACGTGAAGAAGGCTTCGTGGAACTTTTTTTTCTCCTTTTAACCGAGCCTGAATTAGACATGAGAGAGAGATTAAAATAGTTTTTCTCTCTTATAAGAACTTGAGAAGACAGACGGCTTTCTTTCACACACACACACACACTCACATCGTTGCTTCCGTTCCTTACTTATAGCAGCCTTGCCCTTTTGTATATCTTAAACAGAAAAATGAATGCATAGTTATGAAGTTTCTTTATTTTCTTCTGTATTAAATAACTACATCTGAACGATGACTTTCTCCTTTCTCGACTCTTTTATTGTGATTTTCTTTTGAGTAAAGTTGCAACTTAACATGTTTATACACAGCCACCTTCTAATTTTCACTAACTATGAAAGTAAACATAAGACTTTGTTTTTTAAATTATCAAAATGCGTATGAATTCGCTTTGTTTAGTGCACTGTATGTATTATTTAATGTTTTTTTTTGTTGTTTGTTAACAAACAAAATTATAAAGTCTGCTGTAACATTAACTTGGTTAGGTAACAAGAAAACTAAGCAAGTATTCGCTATCGCTCGACCATTTGTAGTGTGTCATCTTTTAATTTTTAATGTTTTTTTTCCCCACACCATTTCCCCTTTTTAACTTATTCAGAAAAAATTGTTGATGATAACTATTTATATTCATAAAAAGTGCAGTACAAGTTTGCACTCGTGTTCCGGAGGGGTATTTGCAGAACGTGTTTACAGAAAAAAATTCGGTCACAAAATCTGCAAATGCAAATCTACTTTCTTGTAAAAAAAAAAAAAAAAAAAACCTCCGTTAATTATTAATAAAAAATTTTTATCAAAAATTAACGACGTTAAGGACGCATCCTCTAAATTTCATTTCTGCTTCTAAACTTTATGCGTATGGAAAAAAAAAATCTTCCCACCACTCTGAATCACAAATAAGAAATGTCGAAAATAACATTTACTTAACGTATGTTATCAACAGCGACTATTAAATCCGATTTCAAAGGAAGTCAGTGCGAACTAGTAACGAACAATAAGTTGAATCTTGTTTTCGGGACGAGCGAAGAACAACAACCCATGGAACGAAAGCATCCCCCCCCCCAAAAAAAAAAAAAAAAAAAAAAAAAAACGTTTTCCTCAGAACAGCTGATTTGCAGTAATTTATATCTTATTTAGATACTGGCAGCGATGTTATAAATACTATCACACCATATTAACAAAAATAATCAATTAATATTACAGAATAATCTATTCTGTTATCTCATAATACTGCATGCCCGTTTATAGTATTTTGCAACCAGTTTTTTTTTTCTACAAATACACCAACCTGCAGATGTCTAAAGGAAAAAAAAATTGCAGTTGATCTGTAATATTGCAATGAGACTATCAGTCAGGAAAAACCGAAAGTTTTTGATGGAAGGAGGACGACTTAAATAGGAATGCAATTAAGTAAATCTCTCACCTTTTGAAAATTTAAAGCATAGTTCGTACAGGTCTGCACTGACGACATTACTATATCATGTCCATCTATATATTTGTATTCTTTCGTGCTGACATATTTGTATAAAGAATGCTTTATGATGATAAACCTTGTAATATGCTAAATTAGGATTTTTCAGAAATAGTTTTGCGTGTTTACAACTGACGCACTTATTAAAAATCATTCATCCTAAAATGGAAGAGCCATCTTTACTTCTTCCCCGAACTTCGTCTTTTAACTTCAAATTAAATATTTTTGTTTAAGGTGAGCTCCCTACAAGCAGTTAAAAATGAGCTGAAACACGAACCTTCTTCATAGGAAAGAAAATTGTCCGTAATTGTTGTTCATCTAACTACTGTGTGTGTGTGTGTGTGTGTGTGTTAAACATACGC
This sequence comes from Typopeltis vanoorti, assembly GCF_054136105.1. Taxonomy (NCBI): domain Eukaryota; kingdom Metazoa; phylum Arthropoda; class Arachnida; order Uropygi; family Thelyphonidae; genus Typopeltis; species Typopeltis vanoorti. The sequence continues at coordinate 100,595,596 of NC_143565.1, forward strand.
AGCTACTATTCTGTTAAAAAAAAAAAGGTCCTAAAACGAAACTTGCGTATTACCCACAAATATTCATTAATTTTCAGAGTAAAGCTTTAAGATCGCCGAATATAAAATAAATATAAATAAATATTTTATTTATAATATGGGATATAAACCTCCTCATTTTAATAACACGACTGAAAGTAAATAGTGGTTTGCTGGAAGTAAAAAACAGAAGTTTCATATATTGTTATCATACTGTCTAGACTGAAATTCAAGATCGCTCCGTATATATTGCATTATATTTAAAAGAGGTTCTTTCAAATACAGACATTCATTTCGTTTTTCATTATAGTGGTTAAGAGACTGCCATCTGTCTAACTGCCAGTTTCAGAGATTGTTTACTCCTAATCGAAGCACCGGTAAGTATCCCTTGGAATACCATATCGCCTCTCCTTTCGGCGTCAAGTGGTAATATTAAGGCAGTCACGCGGAGATAAAATTCCAAACTTTGGAAATGATAGTGTGAAAAAACTTCAAACATTGCAAATTTAACGGAAGAGACTCAAGTATATGGAGGGGGGAAAATGATCTCTACGTTTCTGTATATCCGTAGCATTCAAAAAAATATCAAATATCCTAACCATCATAATGAAAATTAGAATGATCGTTCCTAACAGGAAGATTATCTTAAATCTAGTGCAATACGTAAAATTCCTTGTGAAGTTGAGCCGAAGCTAATGAGGGCCTGTATATGAGATACTTTTTGTCTGAGAAAATTTGTCTTTGGCTATATTTTATTAATTATTTTATCTTCTTCATTTTAAGCATACTTAATTTTTCCATCTAGAAATTAGCAATTGATAGTTTCATCAGAATGAGACTTTAATTAACGTGCGATTTCTGTTATGTAATGGAAGAAAAGTGGAACGTCACTGGAAATTCAGCTTCATCCTCATCGGAAAGACGAGTTTTTTGCTTTCCAGTCATAAGTTCCTCGCTCATTGTGAAAATTTCTGAAGCTTAATTTTTATTTATTTTTCCATATTCGGACCAACTTTCTCAGTAAGCATTGGTAGAGAGTTGTAAATGGCTAAAAGTGTGCAACGACATAAAGTAGAGCGTGTCGAAAGACTTGAAAGGTGCTTATCTCCTCTGCCGCCTTTTCTGTGCGGACTCAACAACTGGGACAATAGCCATCATCAATCACTGGCCTCCCAGGATTACTCGTACTTCAACGATACCATATCTCCTCGCAGTCGCCTGACGAATTGCCCTTCCTGCTTCTCTACATGCTGTTTAACTACTGCTACAGACGAAACGTTGCAGACAAAAAGGAGAAAGTGATCTAGCAGTACCGCACACCGACCTCCGTATATGCACGTGTTTTCATGGCATCTTGCTACTCTGACAAATGTCCGTGCTGCTTAGTTAAGTGCTTCCAATTTGGTGACATGTACTAGCTACTGTACACTTCTCGGTTTATGGACGGGAATTACTCCAAGACTATACTCGAGTCTATTGAGACTTATTTACTTTAGGACGCCATTTACGTCCTTGGAATGAAACAGTTAATGATGATGTGGGTTACTTCAGTACATGCTCAAATAACATTAGCTGCATGTAGCGAGAAATGAGCCCGTTCATCTTGCTTGTGAGTGCAGGACGAATTTGACAGTTGCCTTTATGTATACCTTGTCATTGATTGTACGGAGTTGTTCGTATGAATCGTTCAGCCTCTCTCACAGTGTAGATCTTCATATTTCATACACGTGTTTTGTTAGCTGCAGCAAGAGCTGCTATTTTAAATCTGTGCACGTTCAGTCCATTTGTATTACGATTGGCGAGTACGCCAGCTTCGAGAAATTGAATTTAAAAAGCTGCAATCAAAAACAGTAACTGAAAACTTATAGGTCCGGTTGTTTAATTGAGTTGTCATTATACGAAATGGATTGACATCGCTGATAACGTTGTGTTCGACATGAAAAAAGTTCATGGTTATCGAATCTCCCAAAAAATACTTATTCTAAGGTTTTTTTTTTTTTTTTTTTCATTTGGCTCTGAATAATTCACCCTGAAGGAACATACTTGACGGACAGCATCTGATTCATCATGGGACCATGCGATCGCATCTGACTGAGATTTTCCAGTTGAATTGTCTGTATTTCAATCTGTGTCCTAAAAGGGCATGTACGAATGTCTTAGTTATGTCATTTTGAATAAAATTAATGTCTGTTTTCTATTTCTGGTAGCTGTTTTTCATATTTTGAATCATTGCACTTCCTTTCGCCAGAGGTTACTGGTAAAAGCTATGCAATAAACTGTCTTACATATTAAGTCATTGAAGTTTCAGTTGATTTTTATCACACTTAAATTCTTATATTTACTTCATATATCATTTCAGTCTTAGCATCGTTTTTAATGCTTCACTAAGTCATTTTCACACTCTGGGATGATATATTTAGTATCTGTGCTCTCTTTGAATTATAAATATAGACATTTAACGAATATGCTAAAATGCATATAATTACCTGTTACATAATGGATTTCATAATTTTTTTTATTCTACCAACCGCTTGTTCTGTAGCTTATTCATGAAAGGACAGTTTCATACAGCATAAGAATTTCTCTGGCTACGAAATGCATACCGTCTCCAGTTTTACGAGTCTCTTTGTAATTCCTTGGCATAAAAATCTCACCTCGGTGGTACTCGGAACAGTATGAGTATTGATAGATGGTGGTATTAGTGCCATGGTAGACGTCCCGAGATGGTAATGTTTCCGTCTGCCATTACTTCCGCTCTGCTGGTGCTGCTGCCAGTCCAATGAACTAATGCCTGTCAAAGGCTGGGAAATCCGTTTGCCTTCAGACTACTACAACACTCGTGCGCACATACATGTTGGGGGGGGGGGGGGGGAAGAGGCATTGATGGCTTTTCACGATGAGATGAAAGCCCATCACTTGCATCTTACTCTCGGAGGGAACAACTCTTAAAAAAAAAGTTTTCAGCGACTCCGAAAATATAACGTTGAAATCTGTGTTTACTCGTTTACAGTAGAAAATTGAGCAGTCTCGAAAATGCATACCTATCACCGATGTCTGTAGTACTCTAACTGGATTAGCTAATGCTGTTGTCTGTTTACTAGCTCCTTCGTGAAGCGGTATCTTGTATCTTACAACGTAACGGTAGAAACATGTTTAATTTTCTCCCCGGAATGAGAGGCGAACAGCTGTCTTAGCTGGTTGCATCAGTGTCGCTAATCTTGTTTTGTGTTTGAGAAAACAAACTGCTTTTGTCGCTGTCAGAATGCTACATGGTAGTGAATTTATTTAAAAAGACCTTATATTAGTCTTAATACTATTGGACGTGTTTTAACTAAGACTTTGAACATGGACTGATTGAAAAAATTCTCGTTGCAAAAATAGAATTTTGAATAAGCTGGTTGTTCTTATCCTCCACCCGTTTTTCTGTCTGCTCCAATACTTTTATTTGGCTTGATAAATGCTATAATTGTGATCACGAAATTTTCCCTAGTATGTGTGTGTGTGTGTGTGTATGTATGTATACACACTAGGGAATATATATACATACTAGGGAATATATATATATAAAACAAAATATGAATTTGATAAGTGGCGTATTAATTTGCAAGACACGAAATATTGTTCGAATCATTCGCAGATTCGAGTTAAGGGTGATAATTTCAAAATAAATAACTATTTGGTAATTAATCGCTTCGTGAACATAATTGAATATGTTTCGGCTATTCTGATTATCACAAAGGCGCTAGCCATATTATGTGCAGTGAAAACAAAATCATGATATCCTATGTAGTGTAGCGACAGAAACCGCAGCCGATTTAAAATACAGTAGTTTACAGACTAAAAAACTTCAAGGTTAGCGATAATAGATTGATAAAAATTCTAATCTTATGAAATTACGAAATTGTACAGTTTAGTCAAGTCGTTCTCGTATCCAAAAACGCTGAAATGAAGTTTTTTTTTTTTATATAGTTTTCAGTATCGCCTGTCTTGCCAACACTATAATGTATATTTTTATAGTTATGAAATAGAAGCTTATCCGAAACTCGTCAGTTCAAGACATCAAAGAATTTGAAGAGAGAAATTTATAAATGGTGTCAGTGATGCTACCGATGTAGTGATCTCTATTATGTTTGCCGTATTTTACAAGGTTGAGGATTTCTAAGTTTCGAATATCGTTTTCACTAGTTAAGTGTAATTTACCGAAGTGTGAAATCATTCTCAAAGATGTGGAGTATTTCATACTCCACATCTTTGAGAATGGTATTACTACTTCATCGCAATTATTGTGCTTGTGTAACTTTATTTTATTTTTACAATGGCAGCTTTCTTTGGCCACTTTGCACACTATTGATTTCTTTCACCATTTCCGCTGTTTTCTGTGTGGCTCTGTTTGTCATGCTGTTCTGCCAACAGAGAGACCTGATTCGATTGGTAAGAAAATATCATTAGTTTTTTTTTTTTTTTTTTTGGCATGAGCTCGAAGCTGTACTGCCGGGAAGATTCGCAATAAATGATATTTACATGAACATAAACTTTTTGATATCTTTTTATGCCTCTAGTTGAGACATAAAACGGCACGTTAATTGTGACTTTCTTATATTTCTTTCTTTCTCTTATTATATACCCGTAACATTTCGTTTTGTACTTTCTTTCTTCATTGTTTCTAACTTTGTTTACTCCCGCTAACAAGTAATGGATATTTCTGGAATTTAAAGTAGAACTACCTTTGCGAAATGCCTTTTCCAAATTTGCATCGCTTATGAGAGGCAGCTGCTTTGTTCATCCACCATCTCTTTGCTGTGTTGATTGTGTCTTGTTAAACCAGACAACTGTTAACAAATGGCTTGGTATTCCGGTTTTCTCTGTTGTAAAATAAAAGTGATTAGAATATTTTTGACTTTAGTTTAAGCTTAGCGTTCGCTGTCCTGCTAGCCTAAGCGCATCTTGTTAGGTGAAAAAGGTTGGAGGGGGGGGGGGTACATGATTTATGCGAGCATTAGATAAAAAGAAAGCAAGCTTACAGAAGCTATATTTTATGCAGTGAATGCTAGTGTTAACGGGTGGATTTATGTTGCGTTGAATAGCACAGAGAACAGCTGCTTAGATTCCAACGTTTATAGATTGTAATCGTTGTGTGTGTGTGGTGCCTTATTTTCCCTGTTGTAAGTACACGCATTATGATAGAAAAACATTGACCATCCTTAAAAACAAAAATTCTGATGGGCAGAGAGCATCTACTGTTTGATCTAAAACTCTGTCAGGCCCAATATTGGTAGCCGCTTAATTTCCCAAGGGCAAGGGATATCGCTTTAGCGATTACTAAGCTATTTAGTCTCTCATCTGGCAGAACTGAAATTGGGATAGTAGACAATTTCCATATTATAAGTTCTTAATTTAAAACTTCTGGTCGGCGGAATAGTCTATTTTAATATCTTGATGTTTTGTTAAATGCTTTCATCAAATTGCAGGTTGAATGCTTCTTAGAAAGTAATGTGAAAGGTCTGTTTAAGGGAGAAAAAAACTAATGATTTTGTTTTTACTTTATTTATTGAAAATAATTAAAAATTATTTTAGTGAATGTTTGCACTCATAGTGCTAGGCCGCACAAAGAAAGAGGGCTTTAAGTTCGATACTAATCGCCGACTACAGGAACTTTTTCAAACCTTTCTTCGACCTGCCCTAAGTTAGTCAATCTCTGGCACGGGCAGGTAGGGTTTTTTCTCTAGGAAACTCAAGATTTTTATCCTGCAAACCAAGAAAATCGATCGTGGCATTCACACATATTTCAGACAACAATATGATTGTTATGGACTGGGGATGGTAGCAGTTATCTGCCATACTCTCCTCCCCGGATGCCTATTAAAATCATTGCGAGCCTTAGACTAGCTCTTTGTGATGGCTAAGGGCTGAGATTGGCTGCCCCATCAACTTCAACAGTTAGTTTAGGCTAAACAGCACAGCTTCACCTACTGCGTTTGGGAAGTAAAGGATGTCAGCGGATTGGATTCGTTCATTTTATATTTTTTGGAATGCTTAATTTTTTGTGGGGCAGGAATAATTCTTCTAGTTAGTTGTTTTTCTTTTTCAGTAATTCAGTATGTAGCAAATGTTTATTAAATATGACGTAAAGAATATTGTGTAATACAATATTGCACTTGTCAGCATATTTGCTCATGAGACTTAAATATTGGTGTGTATGTTCAACTTAAAAGAAAAAGTCTTTGGTTTGGGATCGATACCCACATGTGTAAAGAAATCTATGCACGACTAAACACGATAATTTTTATTGTATACGGTTTTTTTTTTTTCCTAGTTTTTCACATATTAAATTAACAAGGCCAATTGCCACTTTCCCTGCCGGGCTTTCTCCATCGTTGTGTATGAACATATTTCCAAACTGTAAATTTAAAAGATGTGAGGATGTGATAATAGATAAACAATTGTATTTCGCAATGGCATTCTTGTATAGTGACACCATTAATTATCATTACAATTAAATGCGTTTGGCATGTGTAGTGTAGTCGTTTTTTGTTTGTTTTTTTTTGGTCTAATTTTGCATTAAACTGGTCTACATATAGCGAACGCAGAAAAAAATCATTTCAGTTTATTTTGTCAATAAAACGGAATTATAAAAACAAAATTTCACCAAGGAGTCTTGAACGTAGTTTTAACCACTTAGACATTAGGATTATTTTTATGTATATACAGTATTGCTTAAAATTGTTCGCTTTTGTTATCTATATTTTCTTCTTTCGCAAGAATCATCATGACGTTGGAAGATTTGCGTTATTTTAAGAACTCGATCGAGTGTTGATACTTGGTGTGTGTGTGTATGCTGTATCCATATATAGTTACATTTTTCCGCAACAATTAGACAGTTGAAACCAATCGACAGTTTCAATAGCGAGCCGAAATACCAAATTCATTAAATCCCATCTAGCCTGTGCGGAAATACGAAGTTGGAATTGTTTTGTCAATATAATCCAACTTAAAGCAAAAGTGAACACTGGGTAGGTTTGTACATTCTATTTTATTCATTTCATCCCAGAGCGGAATTATTACAGTATATAATTTCTACAGATTTTGTCCTTATCAATGGTTTGATGGAAACAAATATTGGATTTGCAAGACATTTTTTTTTTTGCAAGTATTTGAAATTTGAATAAGCTCACTCCAGCTCAACTTCTGGAGTAATAGATAATAAATGTAATAGATAATTATGCATTCATATTTCGAAATGCACTTAAAAAAGGAATGAATATGTAATAAATCACCTTCCTTAGAATCTTCTAAAGAACGGAAAGAACTCACGAAAATTAAAAAAAAAAAAGTATAATAAATAAATAACTACTTATCCTTGTCAATATATACTTTAAAAGGCGGACATCACAGTAAACTGGAAATCATTCACTTTGAAGTGTTTAAACTTTTTATTTCAATTTTCATTCAATGTGTAATGAAAGAAAAAGTTATGTCATTTCACATTCCATTTTTTGAATTCGTAATATTTAATAAATTCTTATTTTGGAGTTTCATGGTAAATTAATCTGATGAATTTTAATATCCTCTTAGATAAAGGTCTGATATTTGACTACAAAGGAATATTGGTGCCAATAATTGTATTGGGCAGTATCAATGACGTAGAACGCCGTTTCTCATTACAACATAAATCCGTATGCATTTAAAAATTTTTATTGGTGCCTAAAGGGGATTTCAACTGGAATTACTCCCTGGAAGTATTAAAAATAATCACCCAGACAACAGTTCGTAAAGAAAATAGCAAGAGGCGATCCCAACGTAATCGTTGTTGGGACTGGAAGAAGCTAAAGCATTTGTCTTTTATTCTTAGCGATGAGAGTGTAATACGATAATTATAACTTACGATATTGTGTAGAACGTGAGATGGGCAAAGCAAGCCCGTTGTTGTTCCGAACGCCACATTTCATAATAATGCAATCATTAATCATGGGCAGCGAAGCAGAAGGAAAAGCCAAAAGGAAATAAATAAGGCCATCCAGTGGCTTATTACACTGGATTCTTGGTAAATTTAATTGCTTACGAAAATTGACAAAGGATAGAGCAGGAATAAAGGACCAGTCACCCTCTTTTGAAAGGATACTTAAGTCTTAAAATGTGGAGAAGTACTAAGAGCGTGATGCTACTTCAGCATGTCGGAACTATAACGGAGTATTTCAAGCATTTGAAACAAGCCTTCAGAATAGAGCGATTAAAGGGTTGACTTCTGGGATTTTGCCAAGGACCGATAAGACATATTTGGCTACAGTTTCTATCCATAAATTGTAAGACGACATTTTAGGATATAAGGAAACAGATTATCATCATTTGACAGGATACATAAGACATGGGACCGAACAAATGAGGTTCAGGAATGAGCTACATATGTATTCTTTGATGTATTGTTGTGAATGCCATCGACTTAGAAGTGTGTGGAGATTAAATCAAAACCTAAGTGAAAGTATTGATTTCATTTGCAGTAACGTCGAGGTCGTAAAGAAATTCATGTTTTAAAGTAGTTTGTCTTCAGGAGAGATTGAAGTCTGACTAACCAAGTTTAAGCATCTGATTCTGTTGTTGTAGTTATTTTTCCCTATCCATTGGCTTTTATTATGTGTAACGTGTATTTTGTTTCACGTAAGTTGATAGTCGTGCTATAATCAACCTTGGAACAAAATGAAACAAAATAACTTTCGAAAGAGTGTTAAAGTGGTGACAGAATATTTATGTATAATTTGATTTAGATCTTAAGATTAAACTATTGGAATTATTCCGATGATTCAGAATCTCAATACTTGAAATTGTGCCATGATGGAACATTATATTTTCCCCAAAATTGCACATCAACCACTAAATCTAAACGTTCTCTTTTCACTGATCAGTGATAACATGTCCAATTTGCTGCAAGTCATGCCATTCAGTGCCCTCTGGAGTTCAATCAAGTAGACCGTAAAATCAGCCTTAAGATCGAGATAGCGCAAAGGAGACCAGCCATCACTTACAGGCAATTCATTATCTGTACTGAGTACTCTTACTCTGAGAGCCACTTCAATGCAATTGAATATCGTTACATATCGCGTATATATATCACACCATATCGAAAGACTGTTGCCGTCAGAGAGAGATTGAATTGCAATATCAGAAAGAGAACTAAAACCTTCAGTAAATTCTCACTTGAAATAATATTATGAATATATTACTGAATAATAAATATTTCAAAAGTGGCTCTTTTTCTATTGAAATTGCTTGGGGAAAATGTACAATGGGAAATTAATTTGAATTTTTCGAATGTAATGAATTCAGATTTATGATATTTGAAAAATGATTTTAGGAAGTGTATATCAGCACGTTTTTATGCAAATTTCCCATGGAAGCTGAAATTGCTGTAGTAGGTGGGTTTATTCCTATGCCCTGTAAACCAAAAAAAAAAAAAATTAGGCTACTTAAGGCGTCCACAAACAAGCTGTGGTATGAAATCTATGGTATTTCATCGCACCGGTGATGAAAATCGTCCGCCGTCGAGACAATTACATTCATTGCTGCAATAGGATTCAACCACATAACCAGAATATCTGACTTTCGTTCACTGAGCTCATGAATTTCTTATTATACTGTTTTTAGGGATCTTCATGTGTTTGTAACCGTTAATGGCCGAACCATACATTGATATTTCGATATTTCTCTACTACTCTCTCTCTGACAATTCTATACAGCCTGGTTTTATATATGTCAACAGAAAATGCTTCTTACTACAAAGTAATACTTAATAAGAGAATATCTACATTTGTAGGATTAGTTGAAACATCAGATCAGTATATAGAAACAAACTTTCCTAAGGGAGCAAAATATCAGCTGCCTACTACTATAAATTAATGGAAAATCCTCTCAAAAGAATATCGGCTGTTACCAAGGCCAAAGGTAGACTGAAACGTTATTAACTTTCTGAATAAACATACTTTATGTTGACAGACTCCTGGAGATTGTATGCTTTCGAGTGTATTGAATGCTTGGAGTTGTCAATAGAACTAAGCGCATTAATTTCTCAAATTAACGGCAAATAGATGTGTGTGTACTCAAATTCTGATAATTAATGTCTGAAATTGACTGTAAAATAACGATTAAGAATAAAACTTATTAAAATTCCAAGAGTTAAAAATTTATTAGGGGTTAAAACAATGTCCCAACTGTTAATTAACTTCGCGCTTTCCTTCTGTCTCTTCATAGTCTATCTGAAGTGTAAAATGAATACTAATAATCATATATTCATTTCCCTCCTTCTATTTGGTTATGCTCTGGACACCAAACTTGATTTTTTTTCCATGTTACCTCAGCTCTCCAATTATCAAGGTTATTACTTAAAAATAATCTTGTGAATTTCACAAATATTGGAAAACACAAGACAACTAAGCCACCAAGGTTTGTTTAGAGAGATCGTGAACCATGACGATTCTCGAAACTGCTAGCTTACAAATGTATGATGTTGCTAATTGGGGGACATGGATTGATTTACTTGCTGGCTCAGGAGGAAATGGCTCCGAAAAGGTTACGAATCACTAGCCTCGAGCTAAGCGGTCAGTTTACCTGACTTGTTTAGCTCTCCTATATTTCCAATTAGGATTTACTACAGAGAATAAGAGAGACTAAAGATATTAAATGTTGGCATTCCTTATATGCCCCAGCGATCTGTAAATTTAGAGCAGTCTGAAGATTGGTTAGAACAATGCATGTAGACTTTGCCGGTTCATGATTAACTAAGTAAGAGTTTATAAAGCATTAAATTTCCTAAAAACTCTTGCTACTAATCCTAAGATAATGTAGCACAGTCTTATAGTAAATTGTTATGCTGTTACTTAGCTCAGTAGCCGAGCTGCAAGAATTACCTGTGGGTGCGATTAAAATCTTAACTGCGCTCTCCACCTGCTGATTGACGTTCTTCGTCAATCAGCAGGTGGAGATTCACCATTCACGAACTCGGAAATGGGCTTAAAAACTGTACTCTGGGACTAGAAGTAAGTGAACCTAAAAAATTATATTCTCCGACCCCCCCCCCCCCATGAAAAAAAAAAGAAACAGGCAGAGCTCCTTTTGTCCTAACTAAACCGTATGGCCACCTTTCCTTTATGGAAGCAAAAATGATCTTCACGTTGGAAGAAAAATCTCAGAAAGTTTTCATACATTTGTAGAGCTCAGCGTAATGGTTTATTTACTTTTCCTGAACAATGAAACTATATTATAAAACATCTGTGGATAAATATGAGTAGATATAAAAGTTCTCTTACTATTTCATTTCTGTTATACTCACTCATAACTAAAACAATTCTTCGAAAGAATTTTAGCTACACTAATATAATCCAAATCTCTTAGCAAAATTCATAACATAGCACTTTTTATTTACTTACAAAGGACAACCAAACACTATCAACTATTTTTGCCAGAACGTTTTTTGCAGATGCAACCAGAATCTTAAACTCGTCCATACCGTTTTTTGAATTGAATTCTAATTCCTTTTAATGAGAAGATAGTAAGAATAGCAGACACGGAAAGAAATCGCCGAATGGGGAAAAAATTCTCGTTCATCTTTTCATACTAAAGGGCTTTAGTCATTGACAAAAAGATTGTGAACCTCCTGGAATCTCGTATTAATATCGTGGGTGAGCTATGAATTACATAATATTGTAATCCTGATGAAGGATCATGTTTGGACTCGAGATTACGAGGGTGGTCGGAAAAGTTCTCGACCATAGATGGCAACACTATCGACCACAACAGTACATCTGTCATAAGCATCAATGTGAAATTGCAAGTCATTCTATTAAGTAGTTTGTTTTTTACAGCTCTCTGAACCAAAAGTGTTCTCTGTATCCCTTGAAATGGATAAAATTGAGTATCATGCGGTTATAAAATTCTTTGTAAAAGAATATTTTACGCCAAAAGAAATTCATTCGAAGTTCATAAAAGTATATGGGCACTCCTCTCTTGCGTTTTCGACAATTAAGAAATGGGCTGCCGAGTTTAAACGTGGCCGTACCAGCCTTGAAGATGATCAGCATGAAGGAGGTTCAAAAAGTGTAAACCAGAAAAATCATTGATCAAGTGCATGATATGGTATTGGGTGACCGCCGAGTCAAAGTGCGTGAAATTGCTGAGACTACTAATATACGTATTTCAAAAGAACGTGTAGGATATTTTTTGCATGAAGAATTGCAAATGAAAAAGCTTTGCGCAAGATGGGTGCCGCGCTTGCTCACGGCAGATCAAAAACGCACTCGCATGAAAATCTCTGAACAGTGCTTGTAGCGTTTTAACAAGAATAAAACTGATTTTGTCCGTCGATTTATTACTATGGATGAGACTTGGATTCACCATTACACACCAGAATCCAAACAGCAGTCAAAACAGTGGACAGAAGCCGTTTGTTCAGCGCCAAAGAAGACAAAGTCGGTTCCATCAGCAGGAAAGGTCATGGCATCGGTGTTTTGAAGGATGCTAAAGGCATTTTGTTTATTAGTTATCTTGAAAAGGGTAAAACCAATAACCGGGGAATATTATTCCGATCTTTTAACCAGACTAGACTAAAAAAATTCGTGAGAATTTTTTTTCGTCTAGTCTGGTTTGCAGAAGAAAAAAAATCATCTTTCTTCATGACAATATACCTGCCCACAAAGGTGTTTTAGCAATGGTAAAATTAAGGGATCTGCACTATGAATTGTGGGAACATCCACCCTATTCCCCAGATTCGGCTCTCTCTGACTTCTATCTCTTCCCCAAATTAAAACTCTTCCTCGCTGGTAAGCGTTTTTCTTACAATCAAGACGTGATTGCAGCTGTAGAGGGGTATTTTGCGGATCTTACGGAGAACCACTATAGGGACGGGATAATGGCGCTGGAATAAATGTATTCTTCTTAAGGGCGATTATGTTGAGAACTAAAAATAATTTTGAAATTATAAATTCGTTTTTTTCATTGTTAGGCCAAGAACCTTTCAGACCTCTCTCGTACATGACTCTACTTTATATAAACTAGTTCTCACGCTCTTCGTCAATCTCTTGCGGAGCTGGCATGGTCTTTCATTCCACAAAACAAGCAAACTGGCCTGACTAATACACACGCAGTTAATAGACATATGCTAGCCTCATAGTCTTAGTTGCTCTTCGGGCCACAATTTCTAACAACCACAAATCTTGCTCGATGATTTTTTTTTTTTTTTACGATGTTTGGCCTGTATTATTTCTGGATTATCTGACCTTTAGTCTGTTCACGGTAATAAATATGGAGAGTAGCTTTACGACATTTTATGGAGGGGATTTACATAAAAGGATGAGAAATGATTTTGATCACCAGGATTGAGGAAACTAGTTCACTTTCTATAAGCAACTTGATCTCCTTAGTCCCAGCGATGAAAATTATCTATTGTTGTGATAAAAATCTTTATGTGAAATTCCATCTGTGAAATGTTGTTAAGCTATCCTGCGTTATGTACCAGGGATCGAAAGGCTAGAGAATGCAGGAACACTCTCCTAGAGACCAACCACGATCTGCTTCAGGTGTTTGGTAAGAAGGTTTGCTTTCTCATTGGATGGCAAAAGTTCATGTCACAGTGGTATTCTTATCCAAAGCCTATTGGTTGGAGAACCGAGCAAGTATCAACTCGTCCGCTAGATTCGTTTACCACCTAAAGACATTAACAAAAAATGTGATTCAAGCCCACCGTTTACAAAGAAGTGAACGTCATATACTTTATCAAAATAATAAATTCATTGAACTGTACTTGTGTACCAAAACTTTTTGAAGTTCTCCTTCCAGTGATATAAGTTTCATTACTGTATGCTGTGTTTGTTTATTTTTTATTTATGTATTGTAATTATTTTAAGTCACTCAGATCATTTGCGTTCATCTTTGTATGATTCTAAAGCACAAATACTCAAATCAGTGTTTGCTGCGAAAAGCGCATGTATTCTTGGGAATTGTGCAAACAAAGGCATTCCTTAGCGGAATTGGCTCTAGTTCCTGATGAAAATTTGAAAATATCCTTTACTCTTCGAAATATATTTATTCTGCAGCCTGATAAGGCACTTTTTTTTTTGCCATTAGAATGAAGGCAGTCAGACTTTGCACAAATACCTCATTCAAAAAGCGACACTATATTGCAAGTTAAGATCGTTTCCCCCTCATATTGTTATATCGCTACCTAAAGATTTTATAAAATCATATTCGGAAATAGAAAATATTTTGCTGTGTAGAAATAGTAAAACTAATTCTTATAGTTAAATTGGATATGTTACGAAACTTGCGCGCATCTCTGCTACAAAACTATGCATGTGAAATAGTAACGTTGAATTTAAATTTAAATATAATTATATAACATAGAGTGTAAAAATCACGGCATATAAGCAAGGAAGAACAAGTTTAGGTTGATGTAAAAAAACACCATAATGACGACGGTTAATAAGTATGTAGATCGGTGTCCATGTGTATGTGAGAGAGAACTTTCTCACTTCCGAAGTTTAACAGAAGGATGCGTGTTTGAACACGTAGTTTAGTACAACTATTACTCTGGGCATCGTCAAATTACAAATGGGGCAGTGAAAAAACAAGTGTTAACTGAAAAACGTATCTTTCTCTGTTTTATTGTGATACTGACGTAAAACTAGAACATTTTAGAGGGCTTGATACTCAGCCTGTGTATAATAATGATACATACACATATATTGTAATCACTGTTCAGCAGTAAACTGTAAGAATGGCTCACTCGACTGCACTTCATCTTTCTTACAAGACACAATTTTTAAAGATTGGAAGAAAAACATCATCTTATCTCTTTGAGGAATCAAGACTTTGTACTCTCCTTCTCGCCCTTGGTTAAAGGATGCAGTTAAACTAAAACCAGACATCATTTTGCCCTACAGGTAGATTACAGCATCTTGACGAGACGAACTGAACAAACAAGTGCAACTCTTTAATTTTACTTCCAGTTTCTGAAATTTAAAACAACTTGACATTTTCGTTTCAGACTCGGAAAAGATTAAATACCACAACGGCGGGTGTTTCTCGTAACTGATCAGAGCTTAAAAAAAAAAAAAAACGAATGTCAATAAACAAAATAAGTTAATATCGATCTGTCCAAAGGCCTTGTGCTTAAGACCACATACAGCGAAGAAAAACTAATGGATTTTAATTAAGTGGCTAACTACTCTTGGAAGCGAGAATGTCGCGTGAGAATAAGTAGGTTTGTGCGGATGTAAGAAGAAGGATTAAGTGTAGTCAGACTTCGACGAACTACAAAAAAAGATCATTTGGGTAAGATCCAGGAAGGTATAAGAATAGAGCGAATAGTCGGACAGCAGTCAGCCATCTCACTCAAGGGAATTCCAGAGAGAGTTTGCTTAAATCTCCCCTTCTTACCATGTAATAAGTACTTTGTGTGTGTCTTGCCGCACGAACACATTTCATTAGACTGGTATCTTTGCTCATCTTGGTGATATTGTTTCGCAGCCACCGTATTTTTTTTCTTTCCGTTCCGAAACATGGTCGAAGATACGGTCATTTGTCAATCGATGTTATAAGCACTGCAAGAAATAGTAAGTCCGTTGACCGCTCGGTTGCAGCCATTAAGTCCCCGACGTCTTCCACACGGTCCGATGTCGTATATCACGCTAATGAAATACTGCAGCTTTTCCCTCTCCCTTATGGCAACTTCGGTTTCGTGGTTTGTCGTTGGCTGATGTATTTAATCATTTTCTTGGTCATTGTCATTTTGGAATCTCATCCTTACAGTGAATCTGATCTTTCTCTATTCTCCTACCCTCCTACTATATGCACAAAAAAAAAAAAAAAGGAAACAGATAAGTAGCACACCGAGTTTGTTACTTTGAAGTTTGAAACGTATATGAAACGTGCTAGTATTGCATTGCCGATGGGCGTCTTTTCTTCGTTATCATTATGGTGTTTAATGCAAAGGAAAAGGCATTTGATGGCGAACATATTTTGTTACACCATAGATGCAACAGCAGGCTTAAATAGGTAGTAAACATTTCGTCAGACTACCAGTATTTCGTGAATACTGATAAAGAATTAGATGTTACACGATCATCTGCTATGATGATACGATAATCAAATAGGAGATAATTTGTGCCTCACTTTACCGATTTTGATAATGGAAAAACATTCAGATCAATGTAGATTAAATAATATGCATTGAACCTTTTGTCAAATCTCACACGGCTCCTTCACATCATCAGTAGCAGTCACTCCCTAATGAGTATAATTGTTTCCTTAACAGCTACTAGTGAGTTCAGAGACGGCTGATTAGGCCGATACGTGATCTGTACAACTTTCACGATGGTAACATGCAGTTCTAGGAGGTGCTGAAAGTTTAGAGCATTTGTCCATACGGTTTAACTCCGTTTTTTATTCGTCTGTCTGTGCTCATAGCGTACAGTTTCAGAATACGTAGAACACTGATTTTATCCATTTGAAAGACCAATCCAAGCTTACCATTGGTTTATTTCAATATTGCAGTTTCTATTCGCTTCTATGCTATCCTTGAAATGCTTTTATTCTTTGACCGTCTTGCAGTTCCAAGATCTGTTTTGGAAGGCTATACTGGAAGTATGACCAATCCAACGAGGTTGGTGGTGAATAATCGTTTCCTAAATATTTGGCCACTTAGCTTTGGTCAGAACACTGATGTTAGTACCTGTCAGAAACCTGAGGACGCATACTGCTCAGATATAATATAAGAAAGCATTTCCAAAATCGCACTGTTTCTTTGAGCGCTGACTACTCAGTATACCATTCTCTGTATGCTATATCATACATTAACTTGTTTGGCATAATAAACGAATAAGTTCGTGACCTCTCCATATTTTTAACCAACAGATAATAACCCAACATTATGGTTATTCCAAAGAATGAGATATCTTTAAAATACATACTGTCATTCAAGGTTATGTACGATGGATTCAAAGCAACTATCTCCCTTAATATTTAAACCATCAAAAAAGTATCCTTAATTACTATTCCCTTTACTTCATTTTGAGCAAAGTATATTATTTTTTGCACTCAAAAATGCAGACCATATATAGCATAACCCCATTCTTATTCCTTTGAAACGTGCTATGAGCATTTTGAGACTCGAGTACAAAACTTTCATTTTAACATTTGTTTTTAGTCTTGAAGCATGTTTGGCTCTTGCGTGAACTCGCTTAATTTTTTTCAACATATTTTTTTTCAGTATCTTTTTATTCATTAGTAGAAGAAGGAGGATATTACTTATCCTGTTATTAAAACGAGCTGATGATAGTGATTACATAGCTCTTTTTTATTGTGTGTGTGGAAAGGAGCAGTGGCCTTTCGGAGCAAGCAAACGTGTCTAATCACCACTGTGTTTAGACCTCTTGCTGACACCCTCTTCATTCTTGCCAGTCGTTTTCTTAAGTTCTTGTCTCTCCCCCCCCCGTCCCCCCAACTCAACATCTACTTTTTTTTTTCTAAAGATATGAGCGACCAGTTACGAGGCTGGCTTTACTCGCAACGTATTTCAGTTTTTAGATCTCTTATAATGGCTTTTCTTTTTAACCTTTGCTTCTTGTACTTAGACGGGAATGTGCATGGGTGGAAGCAAGAAAAGTGATTTTAACGCAGGGGAGGTCACTCCGAACTGTTGACACTGCGATGGCTATTTAATTTCAAGACTTCACGCACTTTTATTTCTTTTAAAACTCCGCAATCCATAAACACTTGGGGTTTTTAGTGAGTATTTTATTCGCACCTTTTGTGGCACTTTAAAAAGTTAGTTGCTTGAAGAAAAAAAAAATTAGTTCATCTTTAAACTTTTCTTTTTAGTACTTTGTTACACGGAAATATCAATTGTCGTGACATTTAAAGTTAATAGATCCTGCTGTTTATCATTAGCCAAAAAAAAAAAAAAAAAAGAGGTCTGATACCGAATAACATCCACTTTGGAACAATAAAAGAACACAAAGGTTAACAAATAAAAAGACATCATCGGAACAAACTGATAATGCCGCAGTAATCACATGACTTCAGAGTAATTCATTTGCATAAGGAGTGCTTGTTAACACCCTAAGGCATTGCAAGGTTACTGACCAGTTCCCGTATTTCTGTAGTTTTTCATCCTCCCCCCTTCTGCTAGCTTTATTTACTAGATAACATGAAATACTAGTATGGTGCAAACATCTGAATTGAGATCGTACACATAATCATTTAAATTTGTGAAGACGATCTACGCGTAGGATGTTGCATATCCTGTGTTCATATTATCTGTAATGTACAGTATATTCGTTAGTGAAATGCATTAACTATCGGGTATCCCAAATTTTGGCTAATTGTTTAACAAAATTTTAACAGTGGATCATTAAAAGAAAACCCAAAAATATAATTTGAAAATAGACATGCATTTTATTTATGTAGATAGATACGCCCGAAAATGAACGTCTTCGGTTTATTTTAGAGAATTCTGAATTCCGGGTATTTTTACTGTTAGTTTTTGTAGTGTTTCTCTAATTTTTCATCACAAGTCATCATAAGAGCAAGTTAAGAATCTTTAATATGCAAACAGGATTTTCCTCTAGCTGTATAGCAGAGTTATGCCAGGTATTCTTGATTACAGAGGTATTCTAATTACAATTTCACAGACGTAACATTTTGCACGTAATTAAAATGCTGGGTTTAATTAAAACGAGTTAAATTTAGAAGTAGGGCGTGTTGTTAATACGCTGCAATATCCATGGCTTAGCATTTCTGATATCTGTATATAACAACCGAAGGTGTTCATAGAGATAATATAATGCTTCAGCATCTTCACCACTGTAAATGTACTCATATAACTAATACTCAAAACATCGGCAGTTGTTATTCGTATTATTCTGTTATGAAATTATAAATCACTGAGCAACCAAATCGTTACTGCTCCTAGGTTTTACCACTATATCTTCTGATCTTTTGTTGAGGTTTTAGATTTGCGGTCTCATCCTAGATTTATTCTCTTCCGAACTCGCACGCGACTCCCTTATCTTAATGAGCAGAAAGTCAATACTCCGGATGGTGGAGAATGCTTTATACCAGCAGTGATGATATTACATTGCTGTCATCTGGCTTGTAAACACTGCACATTCTTCTCGCTCTCTCTATTATATAACCTCTCGCATATTCGGTTTCCAAAATAAGCCCACATGACGAGTCGCTAGTGTGACCTTTCTTACCTTCGACCACCCTACGTAACCGTTCCAGGCGACATCCTGCGGTGTGCGCGTGGTCTCGTCTTTCCTGCGGTAACAAGGACCTCATTACTGACTGCCATAAATCATGACGGCTGTCAGAGCACACCTTTGTCCGCTGCCAGCTAATGTATCCCTCCTGTTTTTGTTGCCTCTATTGTGGCGTAGAAGCGCTAGTTGTTAGCTCATCTGCCAAAGAAAGACTGTTTTCGTAGCTTTTTGCGTGTCTCCTTTACCACCATACAATTGTTGGAGCGCTCTCCCATTTCCTGTCTCTCAGAGAAGAAATTTCTGTGCAATTACCAAGAATGGTTATTACGGACGAAGTGTAGTTTCTTGTGCTACTCTTTACTGTGCGCACATGTTTTTACTTAATGACTTGAGAAATTCATTACGAGTTTGGAATTTTCCATTTGCTTGCATACTGCATTCTTATCAAAACATAATGGGCAGAGTGTATTGACCTTAGTGATAACCGAATGTGCGCCTTCTCTTAAAATATGCAAAACAAATAATAGTTCGGTTGACCGCTAATGAACATTTTCAAACATAATGTAACATTCGTCTCTTGTGTATAAAGTAATGAATTCTTGTGTATTCGAGAGAAAGTACTCTGGATATCTGCGTCAAATTTTAAACATTTGTAGTTTTTTTTTGTGTGTACCATTTGTGACTTTTTTTTTTATTTGGATAATAAAGTTGAATTTCGGTGTGTCTGCCTGCAGAGTATTAAGGATACCGTAAGTTACAAACTTTAGCTATCCCTAACATTGCCCTTCAATAATGAGATTTTTCTAGGCTTTGAGTAAGTTACTTAGAATTAACTAAAGTGAATTGATTATATTATGCCTCTAAGAGACAAACACCTGCGTATCCCATTCGTAAGAACTCATTTGTCATTTTGGTTGAAAAGATCTGGATTCGAATCTCGTCTAGCACAGCTAGACGAGATTCGAATCCAGATACACGTCTTGAACAACTCTTACAAACGGAGATGTCGGTATGGAGATGCAGAGTTTTTCCTTCTCCAGAAACGCTTCCTCGACAAAAACCATACAATCTGAGTTCGACTGACTCAAGAATAATAAAAAAAAATGTTCCTCACTTCCTTGACAGGATTGGAATCCACTTTTATCAACCCAAAGAGATGTGCAATTCTTCAGACGGAACACAGAAGCATGTGTATATCAATGTTTAAGAGATGTAATTTGTATCGCGATGGTTGTTCGAAGGATTTCATTAGGATAAAATTTATTATAAAAATGCGAAATATGTACGACCTTGACACAAAAGAGTTCGTATCTCAGTATGGATGGTTGAAACACCCTCTGCCATTATCTTCATAGCTTTGAGGATTTCCTTAGAAAATAAAAAAATAGGATATTATTTAAATTAAGGGGATATTAAATCCCACATTGTTTTAAAACCAAATAAGAAACTCAAAGATTGGAATCAGAGAGTTTCATGCCGAATATAGTCATCTGTAAAAGTATCGGCGACTACTAGCGTGAGCTAATGCAAGTGATCCTAGTATGTAGTACAATACCGGGCAACTCGCAGCAAAGGTGGTAAAGTTCTGATCGCTATTCTTAGGTATTTTCCATAATGTAAAAACACATTTCCTAGGAAATGTATGCTGTTATTACATTATGATGGGAGGTCACTACCCAGACCGGTTTCAGCCTATATTTAAGTAAAAAAGGGTATGTTTCGAGTGACATCTTTTCTGTGTTTTAAAAGGTTTTTCATTTCGAAAACTCCACACTTGGAGTATTTTTATGGAAAAAAAGTCTCCGGTGACTACTGCTGTCTGTTAAAAATGTCTTTTTCTGCAGTTAAATAGATTAAACCATTGAATCAAATGGCATTTTGCTCTTGCCAAACATTTCTTTTGTTCCGCGTTTAGTCCCAAAAACTTTTTATCAATATTGTTTCGAGGAATATTTCCCGATAGCACTATACAAAGAGTTTTATTATTGTTGTTTGCACAACTATTTACCACCGTCACCTAACATTTTCCATTGGAAACGAGAGGGGAAAAAATTAAAGCAATCTTAAATATCACCACAAACGATAATTAAACTAACGTTATGTATAAATCCTCTGGATTTAGCAACTCAATTTAAAGCTACATGAGCTAGTGAAAGGATATTAATCACAATTATAAATAAGAGAAAATCCCAGTTGTGGTCTTCGCAATGACGTCATATAATATGGTCTTGGGTTATAATGAATGTTGAAGTTTGAAATATGTAGTAGAGAGTAATCCGCTACGTGGATAAAATTTATATTCAGGAAGTTAATTTGTAGGATTTGCGAGGTTTCTTCATGCTTGAATGCATCTACTGAAACTAGAAACGGTCTTTGGGTTCCTGAGCACATTTCTTGCTTTTATCGTTTTGTCTTTTAGAATAGTTTTGATTTTAAATGCTTAGTTGCTCAGTTCATGGGTTTTTCGGATTGACTTTTGTTCTATCATTAAATTCTGCGACTTTCTTGCCTTCGCTGAATATTGCTTTCTTGGTAATTGGAAATTGTCGTTCATCAGTTTCTTTATCTTGTTTCAGCTCTGAGATACTTTCATCTTAGAGTAAATAAGCCAATCGCTCTCTTATTACTCACGTACTTCTCTTTTATCACGTACCGCATGCTTAATTGTATCTAGAACTGTCTTGATGAGGCGTCCTTTCTAAAATCAGTCGGCTCTTTTACTTTCTTAGATCTTTTTTTAACCCTTTTGAGATTACCTTCACTAACTGTTTGGCAAGGAATAGTCATCAGTGTATTTCATTTATTCAAATTGATAAATGTTTCTAGCTCTTGTTTCAAGTGAAAACTAAAGTATCTGCCAGATCGTGTTAGCATGAATAGGAAGTCATCTCCGGAAATAATTTCTCTGACGAGAATTGTGTTTTATATTGCACACTAGAAAATTGCTTTTGGGCAAACAAAGTGTGAGATCCAAGAAGGGCAAAGAAAATGGAATTCAGAGTACGTTTGGCTTGCAGATGTAACCGCGTTTTTGTTTCATAGGTTTGAACCATTAGCTCCACAAAATGTTATTTTCTCAAACGGAAACAAATGTAAATTCACTTGAGCCCACATTACTTCCTTTGCTTGGAGACCACAGCCGTCTTCTCACTTCGCTGTTTTGTTGTATGAAGCTTTAGTAACCATTGTAACATGCACAGAATTCTGGCAGCTGCACTCTCTCCAAAGTCTTGCCACTGAATTTATTAAGGAGGTCATATACAAGTCAGTTTATTTTAACGAGTTTTAAACGCTCGCACGAGAGTTTGAGATTTCGTGTGAAACTTAGAAAATTAAGCAACGACCATCTCGAATATACTTAAAGCATATTACTAAAAGCCTTGTTTGTCTTCTTGACTCATATGGTTTATATTGAAGTGATCCAATTTTAACATCGTCTCGGAAAAATACCTGATCCGATTTTATTGAAATTAGTCCATGAAAATTAACTGGAATCACTTGACTTATTCCACATCGCTTGAGGAGATGTTGCATAAAGCATTCTTGGTAATTGTCAGATTCAGTGATACTGACTTTTGTAAAGACCTTTATCTAAAAGGAGGATAAAATATTCGTATTTTTATACAAGTAAGCAAACTGCGTAATGAATCTTGGACATGAGTTGTCTTAATATTGCACTATTTAAACGCCACGATCTCTGGATGGGCTGAACTTTGTCCCTTTTCATTGTTTAAGTGTTCCACTTAACACAGCTTTTAAAATATTGGTTCATCGGTGGCTAAAATTAGAACTATTAAAGAAAGAACCTTAAAGCATCATCTTCACTTTTATAGCACATAGACCAATTTTTGTACTTGGGAATCTATTATCCTTCTTTTCAATAAATTTCAGTACCACTTTCAAGCATTTATGGTGCTTCTTCAATATTTATAAAAACATACTTTAGGAGAAAATCTTCAACATTTATCATGGTTTGCTAGTTTATTTCCATATGAAAGATCCATTCTTTATTTATCAATTATGCGAAAGCCCTAAGTTAGACTGGGAGCGTTTTTGTTACTAAAATACAGCAGTTTAATTATTTGGCCGATAGGTCGAAAAGAAACCGGTCTATTTAACTAAATGAACGTCATTACATTCTTTGACAGCAAATTAGCATCAAGTTAAAACAAAACTTGGAATAATATCAGATTGTAATTATGATTCACTTAATGACACCATGAATACCTCTTTATTCCAAGTTAGATGAATTGATTTAACTCGGATACAACGGGTATGTTCGTTATGCAATGTCCCTTCTA
Organism: Typopeltis vanoorti; assembly: GCF_054136105.1. NCBI lineage: Eukaryota > Metazoa > Arthropoda > Arachnida > Uropygi > Thelyphonidae > Typopeltis > Typopeltis vanoorti. The sequence continues at coordinate 100,619,159 of NC_143565.1, forward strand.
TTAAAACATTCCTATATAACTGGTCCGGTTGTGAACCTTGCATTTTTGCCACCTCCCACAATCAGATGCTTCCCAGGAACTTCTTGGTCTGATTAACAGTTGTAATCAGGCTGATAAGGGATGAAGCCGATATCGATTACAGTGTACTGAAATCAATCTGTTATCTCGTCGAGATGTTCTTCCTGCTCATTCGTCTCTCGTTGCCCCTCCCCGTTTCGCCGACGACCATGGCGACCACCCCTGGGAAAATGACTGTTGTGCTTCACTGCCTCAATGGTCGTTAGAGTACAACCGTTAGGGCCGTAACTAACGATGGGCCTCTTAGGAGTGCCTCAGCAACTGGACGTTGCTACCTGCTATAGAACTGATAGAATTACCAGGAGACTGGGAGAAACTGTTCTCGGTAGATTTAACCGTTGTGGATTGTGTGGTTTGAAAAGATGGAATAGTTTCCTGCTTTATTCTTTTTTTTTCTTCTTCTGTTGTTGATGCTGGTTTATCCCATGTTTCGGGCAAGAATTGAGTCTACGAACCTTAAATTAGAAGCACCTAAACGATGAAAGCAGCAGTATCCCAACCTTTCCTTCTTCCAGCGATTGCCATATTATTAATGCTTGTTGCTGCCCTTGGCAGATTCCTTATCGTTCGATTTTTACATACTTGACGTTACAAACATCTATTAGCTTCACGCGAGGAAATTAAGGACGAGATAGCCAAAGTTACCGTGTGCGATATTACTGGACGTAAAGAACATTCCCTCCATTTATCTTCTTTATAGTCTTATCATTGCTTGTCGCCTTCCATACGGAGGACAAGAGAGTCAGTCGATTATTATTAATGATTCTTGTCATTGTCTGTTATTGGACTCCGTACAGGTTCACTGGAGCCCGAAGATTTATATTCTTGCATAAGGAAATAGTTACTTGGTTGTTGATATGTGTTTGTTGTTTGGAACTTGTATATGGAACTGCTTTTGGGTTTCGTGCATATGTGGTTTTATTATTATTGATGGGCGGAATTTTGTACTACCTTGCATGTTTTTTTTTTTGTTGTTGTTGTTGTTGACAGCGATATTATCGGTTTGCTTCAAATATCGATTGCTCAACGATAGTATTTATTCTGTACATCTGCTGTATATCGATTTCAATACTATTCTTTTTGGTCCAACGGTGTCATTTGCAGAGCCCTAAGAATGAGTGTTTTCTAACTTGGTACGCGTAGTTTTAATCGGAAAATGTGTTTCAAATTGCACAGGAAAATGAGAATGTAACTATTAGAATCCTTGATATAGAATCAAAACATATTTAGATATTGAATTTCAATTTTCTCACATTTCCCGAATTCTGTTTCATGATGTAGGGCATTCAGGCGTGATTACGATGGTATGTTTTACTTTCTTTTTCACCTTGAGTATTCAGTAAATTAACATCCGTTTCATTATTAACTCTCCTCTCTATTTAAGAACAACACGTAAGTGTTATCATTAATAATAGTTCAGCGGTTCTGTTCTTGGGAATTAAAAAAAGAGAAACGATATTGCATACGAGCAATTACTTCGCTCTGTCTTGTATTAATCCATCGTCAAAAGAAACTGAAACCAACTTTGGAATTACTCGTGCAGTGTTGCGTTGGACAGTAGCTCATGATCGACATTGTTTTTAAGGCGGCATCTCTGTCAAGACTTTGACAGATTAATGACAATTGATGATAGGCTTCTTGGGAAATTATCTCTTTGCTGTTGCACACCTACAAAAAACGTATGTGGGTGACATATACTTGATAACTTCACCCAGGATTAATGTCGAGTGGCATCGTTAAACTTCTCTGGTGGAGTCACTAGCGACAGTAGTAGTACAGTGAAAAGTACTATTGATACCATGAAACACACCAAAATGTTTAAGTAATGTGCATCTTCCCTTCCGAACGAATATCATGTTAATAATTAAGTATTCGCATAGCAGTTTTTAATCTTATAATCATTGAGAAACAGTAAAATGCAGACTTAACATTGGGGTCGTTCAGCCATATTGCGGTAGGCGCCGTCGTTACGCTAACGGTTGGTCTGGCAACTATATCGATAGAGGCGGACGTAGCTTCTAATTTAAATTTAGAAGAGCTTATAAAGTTTTATTATGCGATATCCCCGTAGAGCAAACATTTAATTCATATTATTTTGTAATCGTTTTGCATTAATGTTTCTCTTGTAATAAAAACAAAATAACAATAGGAGATTTTCGTATATTTTTGTCTTATAATCCATCAGGGGTGATATTTAATTGTTTGCATCAGGGCGCGATCTAATCTGGCGACGGCCCTGATTATACCTATGGACATATGAAATCGAGATAGAGATTTAATCAAAAAGAAATACAGAAAATTGGAGCATTCCAAATGAAATGCTTAAGAAAAATAAAGACTCACTGGTCTGAATACAAAACAAATGAGCAACTTAAAAACTACAGAGAAAATATTACAGATACAATCCGTAAGCAATAATTACGATGATCTTGTTGAATGTCCTCTCAGATTACCAGACATAGTCTTGAATGGAGTTATTAGAATGAGACCAAAAAGAACTTGAAAGGTCACAACTATCGAACTTCAAAGAAATGACAAAAATGACCGGAGCCAGACGACGATTTATTCATAGGAGACTCATCGGTTACTCGATGAGTCTCCTATGAATGGATGAAAAAGAAGAATCATTGAGAAAATTTGAGTGATTTCAAATATTAACTACTTTTTAGAAGAGTTTTTAGAATGAATTTTTTCTCTCGAAAAAACGAAAATTAAAATGCAGACGTGTGACAATCTAATTGGATGCAAAAAAATATTTCATTATATTATTGGCATAAACAATTCACAAATGCAAATTAATTAAATAAGAACAGTTAATTTAAATAATTCTGTACATTCAATTCTTTGGGGGGGGGGAATCTTACGCCATTTGTGTGTGAGAGAGAAAGAGAGAGAAAAAAACGAACGAATTTTAATTCGCAACAGTTTGAAGCCTGAGTAATATAGCTGTTACTGTGAGCCTGCTTTGCGTATAGTTCTATTTCATCTCGCGCACCATCTAAAATATGTTGCCTGGTTCTGAACCATCCTGGCAGAAACTGCTTCGTCAGCCAATATGTTCACTTAGATAGGTTACGGCTATGTGATGCATTGCGCGACAGTTTTGGATGCATCCAGATGGAAAATTTCATCTGGATTTTGTTAGAAGTGCCTTTGCTTCAGTAACACTGCTGACGGCTTGGTAAGACGCCTCTTTTGCTAAGAAATCGACCTTTTTCCACCCATTTCATATCCGTTATGCTTTTCCTTTTAATTTTGATCTCTTTCTCTCGTGTATTTCCGAAAGAAGAGGTGAATATAATTCTATGCATCTCATTGTTCGAAGTTTTCATTTTTTTAAAAAATGGACGCGAGAAGTTGCTTTTTTTTATGCTGACTTTCTTCCTTCGCTTGCGTTTTCTCAGATATGACATTATCAGGACGATCTTTGATGATGGCCAGCCGATTTTGCAAATAGCCTCGAGCCCTCTTAGGGAGAGTAGCTGTAACATACACGGCTCAAATACTGCGCCGTGATGAAATGCAGATGCAGCCGAATGGGAATACACATTGCTATTATTGCACGTTTGATAAATAGGTTGCAAAGCATGCCTATAAAAGTAGCCTAAGGTCTTTATTTTCTTCAAAATGACTTAAACTTCCAGAGAATTTTCCTGCCTCTTTCAAACTGTAGAGATAAGTTTTACATTTTTGTTACATTTGGAAACTAGCTGATTTGAGAGAGGCTTTTGAAATTCTTCGAGTAGTTAATTGCTACAGTAAACTGCGAGTTTCATTTTAGCACCGTTTCGAAGCTAATTTCATCCATTACCGACTAAATAGGAATTTGGTCTCCGGTTGTATTCTTTTTGTAAGCTGCGTCTAATCCATGTAATTACATGTTTGCTCCCTTAACACTAGAGTGGTTAGTTTGCTTAAAGAAAGCCGCTCAAAGAGTGTTAGAATTTAACACACTAGTACAGCCGATAGCTGATGTATTTCGGAAAAGAGTTTTTAGTTCTTAATGTCAGTAAGTAGCTTCCAACAAAAGACTATTAAGAATATTTTGATAGAAAAATTTTGCCAAGTAATATGTTGGTCTCTCTCTTTGCCAAGGACATCATACTTTAATTCTAAATAATGTCAGCTATTATATCTAAATTAATCCATAAATTACTATATTCCGTCCTTCAACATATTTTGATAACTCCAAAGCAAGTAGACAGATTCATTGGTCTTGTGTGACAGCACGACGTTAGAAAGATACATAAATGATCTGCCATGTCAGATCAGATGATTCATAAAATATCTACAACTATTCTTAATAGAGAGACAGTGGAAGGTCCACTACTTATTGATATAAAGCGAAGCATTGCTCTAGTATATTTTTGCATTCTTTCTATCCTCAATAAGAGAAAGTAAAATGGCTTTTCATATTTTATACATTTTGACGTACTTGCCCGTATATCGATTTCGTTTATTCGTAATCTCGGATATGTGTTGATTATTATTACTATTATTAAGAAAGACCTCCAGGGAGTTAGAACTCATTGAGGAAAGCCACATACTATCCCGCTCCAACTGTCATACTTGTTCTTGAATTCATTCACACTACTTGCACACACAATATCCAATGGTAATTCATTCCAATCACGCACCATCCATGGGATAAATATCTAGTTCTCTCATCCCTTCTCACCATTTATTATTCTGGATTCATTTTTAATATGAAACCCACCTAGGAAAGGCTGTAAACCTATAGCACCTTCATAAGTAAGGGTACCGTAGTTGGACTAAGGGTTAGACAATCCCGAAATCCCACTCAAAATATCAAACAGAACATTTACAACACCACTTCCAGTATCCAATTAGCAAGGTCTTATTGGATACTTGATGCCCAAGGTCTCACACTTGGCATGAAATTCATCTTCTACATAAAGACATGCACAAACACCCATGTCCGTGATAAGATTCGAAACCACAGCCTGTTTCGGCTAGATTATGGATGCGCCATCCAGGCTGGCTTTCTTTTTTAATCCATCATACATTAATAAGTAAAGTCCGGTAGATACCACAACTATTTATTTATACATTGTTATATATACTGTCTCGATTTTGCAGAATTTAAAGTACTGAGAAATGTACCCCGTACTCCTAAGTCACTGTATAGTTTCTTTCACATCATTAATAAATTGTAACTTTAATTGGATTATTACAATTCGTAACTCTCCCTTTTGGGTTTTCTACAATGCCTTTTTTTTTTTTTAATTCATTGTACTCGGGCTTGCTTCTACAAGAGCAATAACGTGTCCTTTGACCCATAACACTGGGACGCGAATTTCGTCTATTTGAAGCGACTTACTCGAATATTAAACAAATGTTAGAGTTCCTGGCTAGTTGCCAGTGGTAGATGCGATCCGGTTATTTCTCTGCCAGCGTATTGTTCGCAGCAGAAACATAAATAGTTTGCGCTTTTCTGACATCTCGATTTTGTTTGTGTGTCGCTAGGTCGTATGTACTGCTATTATAAGCCCCGTGATAATATTATTTTATCTTTGGATGCTCTGTAGAAAGAAAGTTCATTCATCGCTCTCTCTCTCTCCCCACTCTTCTTCATGATGTTTAATGACTATAATAAAGCAGCCACTGTTTTAAGGAGTCTTCGCAATTCAACATAATTAGCTACAAAATAGTAAAGGAGTTATAAAACATTTGTCTTCTTAAAACATGGTGGAATGCAAAAAAAGAAAGAACAGGTCATAACGGTTAAAAAGTCACTTATATACTTTGTTTATAATTTAATGAAACGATAAATGTGTATAAAGTGAATTTGCGATCTTCTTTTGCTTGGTTGCAGTTTAGCTAACTAACAGCATCTTAGAATATACTAATCTCAAGTGCGACAGTACGCTTGATGTTTTACCCCTGTAAATGTGTTCTCTGTGTAATGCTTACATGTACTACCATATGCATTAACTTTTACAACAGCTTGGAGTGACACAAATGTGGTTATCCGATGTGACATTTAATTAAAATGAGTACCCAGACTTCTGTATCTTGCAACAAAGATTCCTTTGTATCGCGTGGATAGTAATTTACTCCACATATAAATATTATTTAAAGAAATATTCTTACTAGAGAAAATTTTCATGTCGTTAAGCAGATAGAGAGAGGGGATGTGACTGAGCTGTCGCATTAAACCAAGTTCAGTGCTTTCACAAATCAAATACTAGATCTTAGTGATTGATACATTTTTCTCTTAACGATGCATTGCTATTCACTTTCCTTTTGACTTGAATAGGTTTTAAAGTAAACGTGTTACATTAAATGGATCGGTGATATACGTTCTCTGTCACATATTTGTCAGAGAAGTGACATACGGTTGTACAAAATTCAATAATCTTTTGAATCTCAGCAGTCCCCTGACTATAGCCCGTCTAATTTTAGACTTCTCAGTGAAGATTTGGCAGTTATTGTTGTCCTGCCCATCTGTCTGTCTGTAGCACAGCAGGAGTAGTAGCTACATTTGTATCCCACAATATGGCTCGCTGGTGGCATTCCTGAGTGTTTTCCTCAAGTTTTGCCTTTCCTGTAATACATTTCGTTTGGATATATATCCAGCCTCCCCCCCCCCTTGTTCAGTTTCCTTACTGCCAACTGTGACTTTCTCTTCCTGCTACTTAAATCCTCATCCACGACCTCCAGCTCGCTCTTGTACACACAGGCATTCTCATCTGTTCCTTATCCGTCCACTCCTTCCCGCCTGGCTGTAGCATCAGTAGCATGCTGTTCTCTTTCCTCCTCCCTCCCTTCTGACGGCTTCACACGTACCAACTGGTCACGCCGGCCGAAGTAATCGATCATGTCGTCTTGACGGCAGGAAGAAGCGTATCGACAGTTTTTCTTGCAGCTCCTGACAGAAGAACGCAATAGCCATGGCCGGCGCATATAGGTCAAGTCAGAGGCTAGATATACTGTCTCTCGCATCTGTGACCACACTCATTTTGTTAGGGTTATTGGATGGGTTAACGGCAACACAAGTGATAACGTTTCCTTATTCTTATTGGAAGAACTTCTTGTATGGCGTGACTTCAGATCAGTAACACCATGTGAGCAATACATTGCTTTTGTGGTTAGCATTGGAATCTCTTCTTTTTTATTTCAGTAAATGGGACAAACGAAGGAAGCATGACTTAACCTAACTTCACAGTTTCTTCTGTAGTGAAAAAGGGGGGGAAAATGACACGCTTTTGATGTTCCATTTGCTACCATTTACTGGTATCACCACTGGAAAAGCATCCTAATGGCATCGGCTGCTTGACATCTTTTCTCCGGACATTCTCTCGGTGTAATAGCCTCCAGAGTTGAAAATGCCTCTTAAGCCAATTTAGTCTGACTAGCTTCTTCTCTTGGGATGGGCCCGTATCCATCTCGTGTGGTAGGAAGTGAAGCAGTAAATTTTGATCTCTTTCTCCTCCTTCTCTCCCTATTCTGTCGTTGGTAGCACCTATCAGCGCTACCAAGAATCAGTATTGATCCCACGCGCAAGCTGCACATGGACCCTCGTCGCCTGTCTTATCTCTGACGGCAGCCAAATACTAGCCCGTATTGTGCAGGCGCAAAAGAGAAGCTCTCCCGCCCGTTTTTATGTGCCGTGCACCTTGGGCAGAGTCTTGACCCACGGTAATCAGGAGCCAGACGACCGATACATCTGACAAGAGGGGCACAGATACGGAGCCGTACGCAATCGTACGTCGTTCTTTTGACGGCCCAACCCTATGAAGGAGAGCGCTTATTTTAAGCCACGCGGGGATTCACCGAGCGCGCCATTCCAGATGTCGCCATGAGTGGCCGTGATATTGTCACAGCGGGTCTGTAGATAGCCGGAAATTGTTTAAGAACGGTTGTAATCTTCAAAACGATCACTTCTGGATGTAGAAGTTAGTGTCATCCTTATTGGCCCGATCAACAAACAATAACATTGGCATAGCATACGTGTTGAATTACAAGAAATAAATTGTACTTACAGATTTTGTGCGCATGACTGTACTCTTATTTGGCTTAAATTCATATTTTGTTAATTATTGGTGCAGAGTATTGTAAGAAAAAGTAATGGAATGTTAAACCTCTTAGATGAGTTAATTTGTTACACATGCAGCTTAAAAAAAACTCATTTTTTTAAAAAAAAACTTCTGTGTTTCTCCTTTGTAACTGAATGGTTATAATGTTTGGATTTCCCCAGGCGAATTAATAAAGAAATTCCCTCCCAATATCCTTTATATTCCCAACAGTGTTTGACTCCATTTTTTCGGTACACCATAATTGGTTTGGTACATGGTGCGTGCAACAATTTTGTTTGTCTTATTATGCATTTCAGAGACCTAACGAAGACTCGTACTATTCTTTCTAGCTTCCAGTAAAGATCACAAGTAACGACGACAAGAAGTATCTTTTTAGACAACTAATTTTTTTTTTTATCTTAATATCCTGAATTCATGGTAGCACGCAACGAGTTTGGGAATACTGTACTCACTGAAGTTGAAGAGAAGGAAAATAAAAATATTTTCATAATTGATTGCGACAATAAACACTTCTTATAGAGCACTTTAGTTGCTGTTTTTTTAATGAAATAATAGATACTAACTATCCAGTTAAACATGTACATGGTTGCTTGCAATCTCTTATTCCCTCCACTCATGAAGAGTGTGAACAGGTTAAGAATTATTTATCTTAGCTTGTTTTTTTTTTTTTTTTTTTTTTTTTTTAAATATACCATGTTATTGTGTGTGTGTGTGTTAATTTATTTCATGAATTTTTAATTCCGATTCTTCCTGAAGATTCCAGTTATAAACATGCCAATGCAATTCATAACTACAGTTAGAAGTTCAAGATGTCTGCGGGAATTTTAAATGCTATATTAAAGAGAGGCAGTAAGTTAAATTAGTTAAGTTAAGAATATAACACTATTTTTCAAGTCTTATAGCGAGAATTATTATTATTTTTTTTAAGATTCGCCTCAGACGAAAAGATAAGAGTTCAAAGTAACTTGAATCACTTCACAAGTGAGACGAAAACAGTATGTTAAAATGAGCAGTTCTGATGATCAATATTTTAAAAATAGAAATGCATGGAACGATTTGCTCTTAGTGGCATCGTCTGAAATATATTATGACGAATGAATCTGAAAATTCAAGCACTTCCTAAACTGGAAGTCCTAGTAACTTTTTATTTTAGAATTCGAGCAATGAAAGTTGTCTTTTCTGCAAGACTGTGTGTGTGTGTGTGTGTGTGTGTGTGTGTGTGTGTGTGTGTGTGTGTGTGTGTGTGTGTTTATTTACACGGATACGTTCTTAGCGAATTTCTGCAAAGCTTGAAATAGGTGTGAACTGCCAAGTAAAGATAAGCAATTGGTCTAATTAAATATGAAAATCATATTAGGTCCTAATAGTACCGTTTGTGGGGTTCGTTGCCAGCTGATATGCCATTATTAGATGAACGTTTAATGACATCCTCCCCTTCACTAATTGGATTTAGTCATCAACTTTCTAAAACACAAAAAATCTCTTACCAAAAGACTTTCGGAAGAGAAGGAAGCGAGTGTTTCTCCCTAAGTTAATTAAATTTAATGAGACGCTTCAAATTACAAATCCAGTATCGATGGTGTATTTAGTTAGTTCTGGAGACACTTGTGTGCTACACTCAGTTCTGGGACGTGACTTGCTAGTTAATGGGTTATGGTGGCAATGTTTACCTAGGAATTTTGCACCTCACTTTCTCAGCTCCCCCCACCCCCCCCCCCCCCCACCCCCCCCCCCCCCCACCCCCCCCCCCCCCCACCCCCCCCCCCCCCCACCCCCCCCCCCCCCCACCCCCCCCCCCCCCCACCCCCCCCCCCCCCCACCCCCCCCCCCCCCCACCCCCCCCCCCCCCCACCCCCCCCCCCCCCCACCCCCCCCCCCCCCCACCCCCCCCCCCCCCCACCCCCCCCCCCCCCCACCCCCCCCCCCCCCCACCCCCCCCCCCCCCCACCCCCCCCCCCCCCCACCCCCCCCCCCCCCCACCCCCCCCCCCCCCCACCCCCCCCCCCCCCCACCCCCCCCCCCCCCCACCCCCCCCCCCCCCCACCCCCCCCCCCCCCCACCCCCCCCCCCCCCCACCCCCCCCCCCCCCCACCCCCCCCCCCCCCCACCCCCCCCCCCCCCCACCCCCCCCCCCCCCCACCCCCCCCCCCCCCCACCCCCCCCCCCCCCCACCCCCCCCCCCCCCCACCCCCCCCCCCCATCGCACCTGATTCATATAATACACTCAGTAATAATTTTGATGTTTGAATACTTCATTCATTCGATAATTGAGCTCGGTTCATTTGCTACACTATTATTTTCTGTTTCTCTACACTTAATTCATCTTACTTTCTTTAGTTTGTTGATTCCAATTTTCTCTAACTCACTTCGAAAACTTAAAATTTTAATGAACTACTACAAGATTTTTATAACTTACGGAGTAAATAATCTATCTTTCGTACAAATCACACAAACTAAAACTATAGGACATCATGGGACCTTTCCACATGTATTTTAAAACTTGCTTTTTTCATTACGTTGTATTAGTTGCTGATTTTGGATAACACCTTATACTTCTTTCACAGAGAACATCCTAAAAATATGCTTCTGCCTTAAAAGAATGTTGTAAACATCACTTCAATAACAAAAGCAACGCGTCCTCTGTTAATTAGCATCTTCAGCTGCATGTTAATTATTTAGTAATGCGAGCATGAATACCTGTATAAAGAGAGTCGGCTCTAATGAAGTTTGTCCCTAAAGGACACCATTTTATTTCTTGAGTTACTCCTCATTTACGAAAGAATGTCACTTCTTGTTGCTTAAGTCGATATACTTGTATTTTGGAGTTCCTTGTGTATTTTGAATTTCGTCCCCATGGGAGGATCCAGGAAAAGGCCAAACGTCACCTATGTATCCAATTGTTCGTGTTATCGAATCCTTCTTAAAAGCCGTTGGAGTTGTTTAATATTATGACAAGGCATTTAAGACTATGGGTCCTGTCTGTTATGTCTGCGAATTGCTTTTGATATCCTTAGCTTCATGAATATCAAGAATTGTGGTCCAGGTTTACTTCTCCCATTTCTGTAAGTTTGATATTTCCAGCAATCTCTGATTTTTTTTATCTGAAATAGTTGCATTCACTAGAACACTAATGCTGAAAAACTATAATAAACGGAACTTAATTATGAGTATATTATTTATACATTTATGTTCGACGTAGTAATGTCTTTTATAAGATAATTCTCAATTAGACCCACTTAATTGTTGAGGTTTGTATACTTGAACGAGTGCCACTTTTAACTACCTCGGATTGCAGCTCTATAATGACGTAGACAAAAATCGAATAGATTTCAAAATATAACGTGGACCAATAAGAACTTTAAAAAGTGTAACAAAAGAAACAAAATTCTTATAAAGTAGTGACCATAACCTGCATGAACATGGATCCATTAAGAGTTCATGCTTAGGGATTAGGAGCTTGGATTAAATAAAAATGAACAAAAAATGACCATAATAAAATACAAACTGCAGAAACGAAATTCCTAAAACCAGTAAAATGATGTGCGGTATTCTTATCAGAAATGAGGATAGAAAAGAGTTGAATGTACACACTCCAAAAAAAAAAAAAAAACAGAATAGCAGAATATATAAAAAAAATGGAAAGATCAAGTTGAAAGGATGGCAGAAAGAAGAATATACTACCATCCCAGAGGAAAGTGGTAATAGAAGAATATCAATGTGGAAGCCTGAGCAGGCATATTACCTATCCATGGAAGAATATCAGCGCAGTCAGTAGTGATGATGCCTTTTGTTCGAATGTGATCATGGAATTCACGAGACAGCTCAGGCTTACTCATGAATTTCTCTTCCGGAATTTCAGGTGACTGGGGATAACTTACTCCCTTAAGTCATCCACTAACATAAGTGTTTGCCAGGTATATTGTCACGATTTCTCTTCTGAGAACGGAATAAATGATTAACACAAACCGTCTGCATAGCGAAGGAGAGGGATCCCCGTTCACATATCTTCATTCTAATTATAAATCTCAAGTCTGATCAAAACTGACTTAAGCAGTTCAGTCAGGTTGAGGAAATACAGTTTTTTATCGTCGCTGACAATATTTTCTCACTTATCCAACTCTGCATTCATCTTTTTACTGACAGTTCACTTATTGGTGACAAAGAAATTCTCAGTGTGCATGTCTCTCAGAGGAACACAACCTAGTCTGATATCAAAGCTACAAATGATGAAATGGCAGTAGTTTTATATAGCGACCTTTAATGATTTACTCTTGAATGACCTTTTATTTTATTGGAATCCTGACTGTAATTTTCCTTGGTCGTTACGTAGTTTGTTTATGGAACGAGTATCCATTGAAATGCTGTTTTCAGTTTTTACAAGCATAAAAATATAAGCATTTCACCATTCCTCTTTATTGGATTATGACTGTTCTGATAGACAGGTGCAATCAGTCAAAAGAAACACTGGAGTTTTATAGCCGCCGAGACTCTATAGTGGAATTAAAAGGATCGTCCAAGTTGGCACAGTTTCAATACACTGCTGCTAGTTTAGTCTATTCATATATTTACATTATTCGGACTGTCCTTCAGATAAACTATCCTTCTGAATTTGCATATTCAGTTATTCAATTAAATAATCATTATTGTGCGTTTTAGAAAAAGCATCACTGATACTTTGGACCCTTGACAGCATTCCTAACCTTCATTTATTAGGATAAGTCTTACGCCTATTGAATATATTTTGTTTGTAAATTATGTTTATTCTCATGGTCGGTTTGTCTGTTTGCTGGATGAAAAAACCCGACTTTCCTTGCATTAAAACCTTGTCATCTTCATATGAGACTGTCTAACTCACCTTGCGTTGAAAAAGTCCTTACAAATATTCTTCGCGTTCTGGACCGAATTCGAACTCTGTTTTTCCAATCAAAGAGTATCGTAGATACCGACTAAGCTATGGAGATTCCTTAGAAAAATCATAAATATTTCAGATAATTATTCGGATCAAGAGTTAACATTTCAAACTTTTTGGGGGTATTAGCGATTTCAGAGAATCTTGTCTTAACAAATATGAAATTGGATCATTTCATACGAACTTAAAGTACATTTACGATATTAGCTCTGAATTCGATATAAGATATGAGCATACCTGCAGGCTCCTTCTTACAGAGAACTGAAGCCATTCAGTGTTGTAGCGATGAGTGTAATGGGACAGCAAACAGATAAAGAAATGCGAGTTATTTTAATTAGTGGAACGGCAATTCAAATAATGTGTGTTCTAATATTGTCAGACAATCCTCTTAATAAGTAAGGATTTAGTCTACTTAGAAGGCCGAAAAGCCTTCACGTACTAGAAAGACGGAGGATATGTTACATCTGCTTGAGAAACCAATAGATTCTACATGAGTTAAATATTATAGAAAAAGCTGAGATTGTAACCTTCGGCTGTTCCGCTGATTAGGTACAAATTGTCGCCAACGCAGCAGAGATCACCAAAAGAAAAGTAAATGTAAGATAGACTGATTCTAGAATGTTATGTTGCAAACCTTCTGGTATTTATTCAGTTTTTAGAGATACTTCCTATATATATATATATATATATATATATATATATATATATATATATATATATATATGCTGTTTCTCTTTCTAAGATAATATATAAATATAAAAAAGCAGTTGAATTCAACTGCTTTTTTATATTTCAATATTTATTAATTAAGATAATATATCAGGATATTTATAAGAAATATCCTGGTATATTATCTTATAATATACCAGGATATTTCTTATAAATATAAATATTATCCAAATAGTTCGAAAAACTTTTACAAAGTATATACGGTGAAAAATTACCTTGCATTAAAGCGATATGTTCACAGGACCTTAAAAGGGACTGGGATAAAGATGGAATGTAGACGCCATGATGTCACTTTCGATTCCAAGTGATGAAGAAATGCGGTAGAATGTTATCTCACAGTTTCTGAACTTAAAGAAGGAATGCTTGGATCGTTTTAAAAATTATACTAAAGAGGTGCGGATGTGGATTTCAAATTTGGTTTTCAATGGACATTAGGTTTGATCAATACTAACTGGATAAAACATCTTTTTAATGCTATACTCATGACTTATTCTGCGAAGCAGATATTTACCTTGCACTTCGATATTTATAAGCCCTGTTCTTCAAAGGGATTTCTCTTCCTCCCCCAAGAAACAGAATTACAAAAATGAAACCGTCCTCTTTTATCATGTGTACATGAACCTAGGGAACATTACCAAGTCTGAGCACAACGTTTTTGTGAACTATCAGGAAAGAATAAAAAAAAATAGGATATTTCTGGTATTCACTTTGGTAAGTCTAACTATTATCTAATGGCTATCGAATCACCGCAAGCTTTATTCTCCGGCCGTCGATTCCGTTTAAATTTCAAAGTAAGTCCTAGTTTTCCCATTTCGTGAATTATTCTGCAGTTTTCCCCAAAAGCTGCCGGAGACGTCTACGTTCGGACATTTTTAAACATTGCAGCCAGTTTTTATTGTCATTTGGCATTCTTGGACGGCGACTTTTGTGGTCTAAGAGGGACAACGTTGAAAAGATGCTTGTGGTTTCCTCCTTTTTTTTTTAACTTAAAAAAAAAATCTTTATAGAAATACTTTGAAATTCGTGAATTTGTATTCCAGTTTTTCTCTTGGCTTTAGAATTCATATAACCATAGCAACAACAAACATTATAAGCAACTTTTTAACGGTTCTTCCCATAAGGTTACCGATATACATATCACTTTATGTTCCATTCGTATCTCTTCTCATGCAAAGAATCTTATATGCAACTTTCTCTCTCTCCTTGAAGTCTCAAAAGAAAATGCTCTATAGTAAATCTCATTTTTTTTTTACCCGCAAAATAAACATCCATCTTGTCCGAACAAAAGACTTTAAACTCCCGGGTTTAAACCGTACCTAGCTGTATTGACCCTGTGAAGGGAAAAGATCAAAAAGGGGGAAGTTCGCACGTCCGTTGCTTGTATTACACATACACGCGTCACCGCACTTACTAAAGGGTAAAGCTCCCACATCCCTGGGGCGTGTCGCTACTACACACGGTGCCTTCATCAAACTGTAGTAAAAACATGTTGTTGGTGATTAAGTTGCTCCTCTATTCATCTGAAGCACGTGCCTTTTGTGTGGCTTTCAGAATGCATGACGTCACTCGAGTTATTTCTCCCCATCTCTCTCCCTCCTTCCCGTATTCTCTTCTGCTTTCCAAAACTCGCTGAATACGGGAAGTCCGTGATGTGCGTAATTGTAGCCCTTTAGTAACTCTGCTATTTTGCTTCAGAAGTTTTCAATAGAAATGACTCCCGTGTTCTGGTAAAACATGCCTTTTAAGACGATGTATTTTTTTCCCCCTCTAGTTTTGAATGTTCGCTTATATTTTATTCTTGTTTATTTTCGCTTACAGGTGTACTTGATCTATACAATTCATCTTTAAGTGCTCTCCTAGGACTGTTTTTTCTATTCGTGATAATGTCTTCTGGCATAGCTTGGGAGACGCATCATTATTATGACTAGTTTAAGAGGAATAAAAATAAAGAAATGAAAGCAAGAATGGAAGTAGCGAGAAAGTAAAGTTTTTATCTAGTTACCTATTATACTGCAAAGTGAATGGAATTTATACTACTTGGCAACTTTTTTTCGGAATATTTATAGGAAATTATTTTTCTTTTTTTCCCCGTCTCTGGAATTATTTTCAAGAACAACAACAATAATAAATTAGTTTACAATAGAACTTTTTGGTGTGAAAAAAAATTCTCTAAATGTCTATGGGCATCGAGATGACTTCTCATTACAACACACAGAAAACGATAACAGCAGAAAAACGCAAACTACTAAACAAAACCTTTATTTTTTATGGCACATAACCAACCATCCTATTCAGTCAGAGTTTGGAATCGAACGCCTGCTTGGTACGGTATTTTTATAACTTTTTATATAATGACTATAAATAAAAAGATATCAAAGATTTCTTTATTTGAGCTGTAAATTTATTAATATATTACATAAACGAAGCTACATGCGTGCATATGGAAGATATTTATTCTTCCAACACGTGCATCTTTGTCTCCATGGCAACTGTCAGTCTGTGATCTTGTAAGCTCTGTCCCGATAATCGCATATTTTACTTTTCAAAAAAAAAAAATCGTTATTCAGTACGTCTTTGTGATTCTATATTTAGAATCAAGGTTGTAGATGTTTTCTCTCTTGTAAACACTGCTTACATAATTAATGTATGGTCATTTCAGACCATACGTTTTGTATGATTCACATAGAAGTTTTCCGTGCATTCTGAATAGGTCTCAAAACTATCGAAGTTCATGATAACATTTATTGGGAATAAAAAAATAAAAAGAAGCCCCAGTCCTCTAGGTATTTGAAATAGTATCTGAATCAGGACATAAATAGAATGAATTCGGTATTGGAAGAAGCATAGAAAAACGTTTACTTGAAAAACCTACATGTCCATCGCACGTAAAGCAATAAAAAAAATCCTAACTATTGTTAGCGAAGCAGTGACTATCTGACGTCTGTTTAATGTCCAGAGCTTTTTATATTCACAGCTTGTGACTGTTCTCTGGATAGCAAATGTTTGAATTGTATCGATTCATTTCAAGTTAATTAAACTGTTTCTGTTTAGAATTAGGATTGTATTTTTACGATCAGTAACATGTCGATGTATTGTAATGTTTCATGGAGTTATCCACGCTCTCTCACGTACACACCTCTTATCTTGAATTACTGGGAACGCAAAAAGGTTATCCAAGGAAAATCAACTTCCCGCTTATGTCGAACATGACATAATGCCTTTTATTGCACTTGTCTTGTAGATATTGACAATTCTTTGCTGAATCAAGTGCTGGAGAAAATCCATAAGGTTAAAGTAGATGTGTAGTCTACTTATATCTCCAGAGCAACGGCCTCTGGGTAGTTTCCAGAAAATGCTACAAGAGAAGATGCACGTAGGGATATATTGTCTTAAGAGAACACGATCGGGAAGTTCAACAACTTATGTGTACTAATGCAAGAGCATATTTATCAAGCGAATTGGTTTGCAGACGTCGTTACAAATGTCGATAATGTATTTAAATTTTGAATTCGTTATAATAAGAATTATGAGTGCAATGATAGTTTATTGCTTAATCTTGGACTTCTTGAACTTTGATTTATTAGTTCAAATTTGCTGGAAGCTAGTTAAAAAAGAAATCTTACCCCCCCTCTCTCTCCAACACACGCTACGTAATTACAGAGGAACATCAAATCTGGATATTAGAAAAGCTAAAATGCAATTTACCGTTAGCTATTTGCCGGTGTCGCAGAACGCAGAAACAGTGAATAATTAAACACGACTAATAATTCCTAGCAGTGGCTTGTCATTAGGGATAGCGATGCTGAGTCTCACCATAATTTCCTAATACGGAGTGAAATAAATTGCGTGTGTGAGCGCGCGCGCACACCTACATAACGGATTTATTTACGTAAGGCCCTAGGACTCATACAACAAATGTCTACATCTGGTAGCCATCTTGAGCTATTCTATCTTTCTCCCCCCCCCCCCCATTAAGAAATCACGAATGTGGTTTTATAATTCTCTTTGCATATAAGAAGCATGTCCGAAATTTCTAATTATTGTAAAAGTAAACTTCGCTGTAGATGCTGCATGATTAATTGGCGTCTCGTGAATCTCTGCTTATGAATCAGGCAGACGTCTTGTGGTTAACAAACTCTGGTCGTTATTAATCATTCTTACATGTAAATCAGGATAAAGGAACGGCAAAATTGTTCTTAAAATTTGTAATAGAAAGCGCTGCTAGAACGAAAATAGTAAAATATTTCATTTAAAACGGTTTTATTCTACCATCAAAAATATACTGATTATTTGAAATGAGTTTAGGCAGAAAAAAATATCACACAGGAATATCAACGGGATTTAAAATCTTCCAGTAATGCATGTGCTCTCATCGAAGTTTCAATAATACACACGTGATCGGATGCTTTTCTACATATATATAACCGCTATCTTTCTCTCTTTTGCACGCACTTCAATGCATAGCTATGCATTTGTATTTTTTTTAATTATGTGGGTTGTGACTTGGTTTTTTTATTAATATTCATTTCGTCTGAGCTGATGTTTGTCTAAAGGAAAATAGAAAGAAGCAAGTAGGGGATATTTTTCTTGCACAGAGGCAGTGGAGGGTGTTGTATGATCGATCAAGAATTGATTACATCTCTCTCTCTCTGCAGTATTAATCTTCATGTCCCCCACTGTTTTTTTAGATGGATGTGATAATTTTAAAATGCTCCTTGTTTGGTTTGAGAAGCGTTTGTAGTGTCGCAAATGAATTCTCTTTGCTGCTTACGTGGTGATAAATTTCTTTTAATTATACGATGGGTTTCCACCAGGCGGGTTACCGCAGTAATGTTTCATGTTTTTGTTCATTAGAAGAGCATCGATCATTGCTTTAAAAAAATTGTAAGATAAGAAAAACTATATTCATTTCCACATAAACAGAACTTTTATTACTAGCAAGAAAATTATTTGTGGTATTAACATAGTGTGAAAACTATTAATAGAATGTGAACTTAATGTGAAAATTTGTCAAATTTTCGAAATTATGAAGTGGGCTAAAAATTTTACTGGATCATATTAGACGGTGTTTTTTTTTAGAGCAAAAAGGGTTTCCTTTTATGATTTTATTACTGTTAATACGATGTGAAGATGCTGTTTTAGAATACTGTGCCAAACGCTCTTATATAAAAGAATAACAGTGGGGAATTTTTTGTTACAAAAAAAAAAACGATTTTTTTAAAGATGTAACAATGTTTCTATGGTAACCACAGATTCCTCTTAACTCGTCAAGACTGAAATATCTGATGATGGGTAGCACAGGGTAAAATGCATGTCGTTACTCCCAAATGCTCTACATTCGAGTTCAAATATTCTTTTGAATTGGAAGAAAAAAACGAGCGAAATATTTTATCGAACAATATTTTAGCGCCCCGAATGCCCTAAGAGCTTGTAGTCGATAAATGATTTGACTTACTTGAAGAAAAATATAGTTTAAATTCCATAGCAGCCTCATAAATCTCTGGTTTCCTTCTGTGCTACGAGTGAGCCAGTTTCAGTTATTTCCATGAATTTTCCTTAAGTCCAGTCCATTGGTATTCCATTTAAAAAAATCCATGGTTAGCTATAAGTGCTTTACAGCACCGACGTAACTAGGGCTATGAGGTAGTTTGTGTTTTTCTGGCCAATTTGCCTGTTTTGCTAGTTGAAAAACCCGACTTTTTCCAATATTGATGCTGTGGTAAGACGGAAATTGGCTACTTAATTATGTTTTAATATCGATAAGATGTATTAATATATTAGTACTATAGATAGGCTAGGAGTTGAATAATTCCTGCGCTACTCTAGGGAATAAAATGGTACTTTTCCCACCAATTCAGACCTTCAGTAAGCAGCTTAATAGTTTCTTATTCCATCTGGCTCTCACAGTATATACCAGTTGTTTCAGAAATTATGTTGCATTAAATATATATACGTAATCCATATCACCATTCTGATCTGATTTTCCCTTTCAGTCGTTTCCGACCGTAGGTGACTTTGTAGGCATTGCCCACAAAGTATTCCTTGTGAGATTTTTACAGGTTAGTTCACCATTGCTTTTTCCAACCTCGCAATTTTATCCGGGCTCAGGACATATGGCTGGGACGTATTCATGACTAATCCATGTGTGTTCACGGGTTCGGTTTGCGTGTTCTGGAGGACGAAAAACCCGAGTTTCCAGGTGAAAAAAAAAAAAAACCTACCTTCGTATGAGACCGACTAACTCACCTTTAGTCGAAAGTGACCAGATAAAGGTTCCTCACGTCACTGACGGGAATCGAACTCAGGTCTTGCCGACCAAAGGGCTTCGTCTATACGACTTAGCTACGAAGGCTCCATATCACCATTCGCAATTTATAATCCTACTGAAAAGCTGAAAATTTAAATTTGAATCGAGATTATTTTCTGATTTTTATTCTGGAATTTTACTTCCTCTAATTTTAGTACTTCCATTTGTAATTGTATTCTAGTTTAGGTATGACTTATAAGAATTTTTAAGACTCTGAATGTCTTCGCAAACTTTGAAATAATGTGAACTACTAGAACTCTAGAAATCAAATTGAACGGAAAATCAGTAGTCCTACGTTCCCCAAAGTAACCAGTGTGTGTGAAAAGCAAGATGCTTCATACACCAAACATTGCTGTGAAACGTGTTTTCCAGTTTAATTGCGTCTTATTAAAATTCTCATTTAATATGTACGTGAGCTTTCACCACCATTAGTAATTTACAAAAGAAAGAAAAAAAAAACACTACTGTTTTAGTAATAGTTCCCAGATGGCAGCACTGCTTAAAATACAGAAGTTAGAACCGATATTTAGTTTTTATGTATAAAAACACCATTGATTCTAAGCTACTACAACTACACTAATGGAAGAAGAATGGTTTCTTATGTTAAAAAGTAATCTGGTTTACGTTAACTTCAAGGGTAGAAATAATTTTCTCCCCGTTAAAGGCAATTTCTATACAACACACAGTTAAATGGTAAATTCTCGGCATATACCCGTTAGCCAGTAGATTTTAAACTCGAACCTTTTATCATGGCCTTGCCATTTTCTTTCGTGACCTGTGATTTTGTTCTGTTATTTTCCTTCTCGCACGAACTCATTTGAAATAGGGGCGGGCGGAAAAAAGAAAAGAGCCGAAATGATCTCTGTACTTGACGTCTCGAGGATCGTTTAAGATGACTAAAGTAGGGCTGGTCATTAATTATTTTATGTCATTTGACATGAAATCATGTGAAGTAAAATAAATAGAATTTATTTTCGATTTGATTTAATATATATTTCTACACGATTTAAGCAACAGTTAAGTGCATCAAGTATTTAAGTGTTTCGATTCTCGTGTGGTTACTTCCCTAAAACTCATTTAATGCCAACTCATCTTGTCTGTAGTATGGTTGACACGATAACATGGTACAAAAGTGTCACTCGGAACTGTTAGTTTGGGACATGTGTACTATAGCTGCTGTCACTGCAGTCTGTTGGCTAACTGTAGGTGGGCTGGTTCAAGTAAGCACACAGTGTCCATTTGGACGCTCACTGAACATGTGCCTGTGGTGGTATTCTAGTATCAGTTGATGGGCATGAGTCGCTAGCACACACGCACATTAAAGCTAATTAGCTTTAGTTAAAAACATATAACATGCTATGATATCTATATTTAATTCTAGAATACTAATGCAATGAAGATATGGAACTCCTACCTGTCAGAAGCATTCACTTCCACGACAAATCAAATATCAAATACAACAGAGAGAAATAGTTACAGACATGAATAAGATGAAACGTTTTCTTTCTATTTACGAGAGATATTCCCTCATTTCATTGAGAAGGATGGATGTTTTTCAGTAGCACAATAGCGGCACTCACTCCATAAACCGCAGAACAGCTGACCTGCGCATGTAGAGAAAATGTAGCTGCATCAAGCGAATCTGTAAACATCTCGTATGGTAAGGTTATTAAGTAGAGTACATGTGAGTTGGTTATCAGTTTTGTTTCACAATCACAGTCTTATCTGGTAGGTAACACACACACAGTTTGTTGGATTTAAGCATTAACGTAAGAATGCCACTTACCAGCCATTGATGGCCGTCTCTCTGTCTGCAGGTACGCCGACGTCTCTGCCGTGTTGGAGCTGTGGGAGTCTCTTGAACTGACGGGAGGGATGCGGTTGCTGAAGGTGAGTAGTCCGTCTCTGGTTACGTTCGTACGTCATAGCACACACACGTCTCACTGTAAGGCCAGACACAAAACTCCATCCCTATGTTGGTGTCCGCGGCCGCCACCGAGGCCCGCCATGCCCGGCCGATGGCGCTGCACTTTTCCCGCAGTTGCCTTTCTGCCTGTTTCGTGCGTGTTTCGCGGTGACGCCAGCTGCTGGCTGACTGCCTGCCCGCTGCTCCGTGCACCGTTGCCTGCCTATTGATTTTTCCGCAAATCATTCACGTGCAGAGCCTGATCTGCATCGAACCGTTTCAGCGAGTAACCCACCTCTCTCTGCCTCCTCAGCCCTGCCTTCGGGACACTTGCCATTCATAAAACCTCTTTTGTATTCAGCGGGGCCGTGGCCGACGGTGGATCTGTGAGGGGCGCTGTTGTGCCACCGCCTTTTCATTAGCATTTTCCTACCAGTGCATATAAGAGAAGGAAAAAAAAAACATTAAAATATCTGACTTTAAAATAATTCCGTTACCACAACATACCAGGATGCCGGAGAGTGTAAATTAAATTATTTAAATCCCAAGCCACGAGTAAATGCTATTTGGGGGACAAAAAAGTCTCATTTTTTACGGGCAATTTCTTGAACCGTTGCGACTGTTAAAGATGCTTTGCCATCTTACACGTTTCTTTTGTTTTCATGGAGAAACTATTTTGAAAATAGTTACTTATCTACAGAATCGGAGGAGAGCATAGTGTAATCAAATATATGACCTCTGTGAATAAACCAAGACACATGCATCCACTGGCCGAAAATGGACGAGAAAAAAAAATTAAAAAAAAAATATATATATATATATTTAAATGAAAAACAACATTGGTGGTAGTCACTGCAAAATCCAGGTGCTTCCTTTGGGAAATCAATGCTGTTTTACCTACGTCAAACCATTTGTCTTCATTGCTGCGAGCAGTCATTTCCCTATGGTGGAACAGCCAAGATAAATGAAAAACAAAACAAGAATATTAAACCGAATCAACTTACTACGTTATTACTAATCATTTCTTTTTAAGTCTTTCTCACATCTTGAGTGGTTCACGATATCCTAAAATATGGTATTCTAATGAATAAAAAAAATAAAAGCTAAGGAAAACAAAACTAACACGCATGCATGGACTGTAATCGCATACTTGGTGTATAAATAAATTGGTGTATCCAACCTATGAACCGTTGCCAAAATTTTCGTATTGGCATGAAACAGTGGTTGGAGTTATCCCTTAGCAGTCCCGAATCTATGAAATAGATGTCTTCTCCAAGAATTTCTTTTATTTTACTCCTCTATAGATCTCACCACTACTTCAACAGTCTTCTTTGCTGCATATTGCACGTATCGAATAGCGCACTCTCTTCTTTTAAACCACGTTATGTAAACATTGTGATCTGGACTTAATTCTGCAACGTTCAATGAGATCTATTGAACGTTCATCTCTTCTTCGATTGCATGCAATAAGAAAATTTATCGGAGCACGCCATTAAACTTGTTAGCAGATAAATTACACTAAAGATATATTGATTTCCCACATTAGGTGCTGCCTGTTATAGCAGTTTGACGACTGCCATATGTATGACGTTCGGCGCATTTCGGGCTGTGGTCGTACGTTTCTGCACATGTGTGTGTCTGTTTTGTTTCCAAATAATACATTCGTTCGCTTAAGCTGTGAATGCTCAGCGAAATTTTAAAAATATTTTTGAGAAAAAAATGCAAAATATCGTACCTGAAAAAAAAAAAAAAAGACCAGTTTTTATCCTATTATTACAAAATTTAACAATTGGAGTACTCGTGTGCTTTCAGTTTCTTTTCTTTTTCATTATTCACTATATCATCGCTGAAAGCACATAAAATTATTGCGTTTTCTAATTTGAAAATAAAACATTGTTTCATAATTTTGTTATTCAATGGAAGTATAAATTATTTTTTTTTCTACTACCAATAAATTAAGCCGTGACTCAGCCCCTTTTTTTTTTTATAGTTACATTAAGAATCCGTCTTCCTGCCCCCCACCCCACCCCTCCTTTAATGCTTACACTTCCAAACACTAATTTTAGAATGTCTGCATACTTTGCTAAATGACATCGGCCTTTACCATACTTTCAATTATTGATTTTACATTAAGTAAGATTATACATTAATCATAATCACTTGTGTTTATTGTATCCTGTAAAAATGATTTATGCCTTCATCAGAATTAGAAATGAGAAAAGTAGAAAAGGACTTTGAAAATGAAACAGATTGCTTTTAAAAGTTGAATGTACATTACTAGGAAATAGCTTTTTTATGTAATATTGCATATATATGTATCAAGCATTATAGTGTATTCAAATGTAGATGATCACATTTAAAAAAAATGATTAGCTACATTTTTAAACTGTAATGGATTTCAATGATTTGCTCATTTTCTTTTCGTTCAAAGCGATTTTATTTAATCTCAAATATTTATTTAATGTTATTCGTGATTTCTAACCTTTGTGGAGACGCTTAGTTCACGAGAAAATGTGAGGCAGTTGTTTATAATTAGCAAGCAACTATAGCTGAAAGTGAGCATATTATGGGCGGCCTTTTAAAGGGATCAAGTCGGAGTTTTCGAGAAGATAAAAAAAATTTTCTGCCACCGAGTGAGACTAAGTTATCCTGAATTGAATTTATCAATTTTATATTCCCGATACCCAATTCTAATTCTTTATTATATTAATGCCAAATATAAATGATTTATTAATCGCTATTTCTTTACCTTTTTCATTCTATTTTGGATGAAAAATGGGGAACAAAAGCAAAAAAGAAAGCATCGACAATAATTTTGAATTTCTGAAGATTATATATTTTTAGAAAATAAAGAGAATGAACGTAAAAGAAATAATTCATAAAGAAAAGTTACTGTGGTTAATTTGAAATTCAACAGAATGTCAAACAAAAAGAGGATGTCAGCTGGCTGCTGCACAAGTTCAAATGGATTTTAAAGAAATCGGAAAATTATAGATCTATCTATCATCATTAATAAGAATAAGAATATATAATTGGGGTCAGTCACACAACTGATGTTTTTTTTCTGCTTTTCTCACTCATTGTTTTTTATTTGGTTTACATTTTTATGTTGTTTATATTGTATTTTATTATTATTTTTTTGTGCATTTGTTCTTGATCATTCACATGATCATTGTTTTGTGATATATTCAGCAAACGATGATGATGTTAATTCTCAAGTGATATTCAAGATACATGATTAATACTATAATAATAATACTATGCAATTAAACTTATATTATTATTAGCTTCCTATCAACAGTTTTCTTCCACATTAATCTCTTATTTTTCAGGTACCCATTATGGTCATGTTTGTCTTTTAAAACTGTATCAGCCACATTATATGCAAAATTATGATGATCCATCCTCCTTTGTATTTAATGACTGTGCAATTCCCGTAGAATGAAAGCTTCATGAACCTCTATTATGTAATGCCTGAAATGCTAAAATTTCTCGAGGCCTGCAGGATCCGAGCCGCTAGACCCCCGGACCCTCCTCATTGTTTAGAGCTCTTCAATTTGTTCTGTTTCAGGGGGGGGGGAGCTCCAGCTAGAGCCTTGTGCATCTGTGCATAAGTATGGCCTTGGTAATCTACATATATCCTTTAATGAAGGAAAAAGTAACCTGGCCAAACTCAATATACTTAAAACTCATTCCCATCTAATTATTAAGATTCATCATAAGGAGAATAGTGGAGTCTATAAGGTAATTTGACCATAGACTCATTGTGGAAGATTTGCCTCAAATTATGAAAAAATTAATTTGTACAAAAAACTTCCTCCTAGAAAGTTTTTAGAGTTTGTCTCTCTTCAGGTCTGGAAGTTCCTAAGGCTACGTGCTTTTTTTTTTGTCAGTCAGAATGCATAGTTTGGAAAGTATAAGGCCTAAGGCCATGCTTGCCTTGCCCTAAGACTGCTTACTCCTCATCCCATCACTACGGCTTCATATAATTTTCAGAAATGGCCTCTTGTTGCTCTCTTCTCCTCTTGTTCTGCAGAAAATCTCCCTAATATCCTTTAGTCATATTACCTCTTCTCCTTTTCACCAACCTCTTTTATTGAATTCCTTTATTCAGTTATCATATTTGACATGCCATAGCCTAGTATTATTTTTGTTATCTACCTTAAAACGCTTTCCTTATTTCTATAGAAATCTATCGCAAAGTAATTCAGGTGTAATCTGATCTTGTTTTATACAAACGTTATAGCTACTTCCTTGTCCATACGTATTGTAGCATTGTTCTTTTCGTATGCATTGGCTCATCTGAATCTATATATTGTCACCTCTAGCCAGTATAGTTCTGCCAGTATTGTATATCATCTTCCATCTCTAATCCAGAGTGCATAACTGTATGTGTAGTTGCATTAAACTGGTATCTCTGCTTGATGATTCATCTACTGATACTACTAGTTGATTCAAATTCCCCTGAAGAAACACTATATCTGTATTATTCTTGATAACTCTTCCTAAGTATCATCTGCAAACAACTGAATATTTCCCTCCAAACCATTCACAACATCATTAACATATTAAGTTGAACAACAGTGGGGTAGATGTACTAAGTACATCTCCCCCCACACAAGAGTTTCCAACACCTATCACATGACAGTGTCTTCTTGAAGAGCTTAGGATTGTGATCATTGGGGAAAATTGTTCCAAAGAGCAGAGGTATAAGATGAGAAGTTAGTTTGATAAATTTGGACCTGAACTGTATATGAATGTTGACCAGCAGTTGCTCATCTTTCTTTATGATTAGAAGAAAGTGGAGGAATGGTAGTGGCTAATTCCAGTTAACCAGCATCCATGGAAATATATATAGAAAAGGCAATGCAGCAACAAAACATCTGTAGGAAGCTGGAGGAAGTTAGTGAGAGAGTGATCATCTGTTAAGCAAATGGTTCTCTTCGGAATACATTCAAGCAGCCTGAGGAAGGTTTTAGGTGTACCACCATCCAAATGTGAGAACAGTATTCTAAAGTTGAGCATAAAGTGTCAGGTCTTGAGCAGAAGAGAAGTAATGCTTAGAAGAAAAAGAATACCAAGATATTTTGTAGGCTGAATAGACTTTTGACATTATGTATTTGTGCCAGGTAAGCTAGATGTGAAAGTTATCCCAGGAAAAGAAACTGATCCTGGTTGGTGAACAGAATATTTTCAAAAGTGAGGGAGAGTAAAGCATGATCTTTCTTCTGGGAAATGAGACAGGATTGTGTTTTGGTGGTATTCAAACACACCAGGTTATCCTCATCCCACTTGATAAGGAAATTGGTGTTTAAAACAGTTATAGATCTTGAAGCCTGAATCACCTGAATATTACAGGGTTTTGTAAATGAATAAGAGGAGTAGAAAGTGTTGTTATCAGAAAAGGGATGTGACTGAATGTCATAGTGAAAAGAGTATAGGTGTGAACGTGCAGAGCCCTGGAGTATTCTAGAAATGATTGAAAAATCTAAAAGGAAACCATCCACCATGACCAGAAATGAATGATCAGAGACTAAGCTGGCAATATCACTCACCAAAGATAGGAGGAATACCATATGATTATGTCTGAGTAAGAAGGCCATTAGATTCAGTCAGATGTTTGAAATATTGAGAGACCACTTGAGTTTCTCTGACCTTTAGCATTCTTGTGTCCAAAAGTAGGCAAGGTCTAAGAGATCTGTGGAGGAAGAATAGCAGGATCCGTATTGGTGATCACCAAGTAACTGATGAGTCTCCAAATAGTGAAGCAGTTGGCAGTTGATAACCTTTTCCATTATTTTCAAGAGTACTGAAATCAGAAAAGGATTGAGTTTGATGGTTGACTTTTACATCTCTTGGGGGACAGGCTTGGATATAAGCTCCAAGCTGTTGTATAGATGCTGGATGAGTAATAACAGCTTGTTGAGGCAATACAAGATGGGTGTTAGTTCTGCAGTGCAAGCTTTTAGTATAATTGGAGGATTACTATCAAAGCCAGGAAATTTATTAGTAGCAAGAAGTCTGTTTTTCAAATGCCCTTTTAATGGAAGATTAGTGGTGACATACTGTGGAATAGTGAGAGGAGATTTGTCTTGGTCATCTAAACAACAATTGGAGGGAAAGACTGATACCAAGAGGGTCTGCCTTATCTTTAGAAATGTTACAATTATACTATCAGGATGTGAAGAGGCAGAAACATAAGCAAAAGTTGTGTCCCTTGAAAAAGGCTCAACTGCCATTTGAGCAGGTGGCAAGCTTAGTACATTTGTCCCTTACAAAGTCTACTTTTGATTTGTTGATTTTTTGCAGTTGTTACAGGTTGTGGAGGGTGAGACACTGGAATTTTTGACTTAAGCCATTGGATGCATGCTGAATTTCCATGGCCTCAGCTAAAAATCAGACCATATGGAAATGAAGCATAGAAATCCTGAAGGTCATCATAGTACATATGATATAAGGCTGAAATTGGCTGGAAGAAGAACAATCTGTAGAAAAAGAAACATGTAGAAGGTCATGGTCATTCTTGCCAAGAGGTGAGCTAACATCAGTCTGCTTGGAGGCCTTGAATGATAGATGTGTTAGGCAGTATGTTGTAGACGGGGACACAAGGAGCAAGAATTTTGAATAATCATAGCATTAGAGGATCTAATTGGAACTGAGATGTCATATTTATTCCTATTTAGTGAGCATGATCATGTAAATCTTGACTTGGAAAATAACTAGGCATGCAGAAGTATCAAAGAAAAGAATTTATGCAAAATTATAAGGCAGGTGATTTAGAAGCCATCTTGGGGACAACACTGTGTATAGAAGAATCTGAAGAAAGAGACCAATAGGTGCAAGTGAGCTAGTTAAGAAATATTTGTTAGCAGCAATGGCATTATCTAATAATATAAGCTGTCCTTTCAAACGAATTCTTTCCATTTATATTACTCAGAGTAGTATTCTTTTTTGATATTTATACTCTAATATATATATATTTTTTTATTTGAAATAAATTAGTCCATAAATATATATATATACCTTCAAATTATTGTGTAAGCAAAATATAATATTTTTCAATTTATTAAGTGGTAAAAATCTAAAGATTTTTATGATGTATACTTTATTCTGCCAACATCCAAATTCAAGGGATGCACCCAACTTGACATGTAAGTTTCCTGCAGACATCTTTGTCTTCTGGTATTTTTCTGATCCATGCTGAAGCTCATGTTTCTTTATCAATACTAATTTCTTGAACAAATGCAATTTTTGACACAGTGTAGAGATTTTTTTTTCTACAGAAGATAAGATTTATTATTATTATTATTATTATTGGATACTCCATGGAGTCCTTAGACTCATTGGGGAAGGCCCTAAACATCATGCCAAGCACTATCTAACATTTGTGCAATACCTATCATACTTTGCTTTGAACACATTCACAGTCATGGCACCTACCACAGACTTTGGCAACCTATTCCAATCATTCCCCACTCTCCAAGCAAAAAAATTTAGTCCTTACAGCCCCTGCTAACTAAACTCTTTTTCTAAGCTCATTTTCTAAGGATGGTCCCTATTTCTCCCACCACCAGACCTGTTCTGAAAAACATCCTCCGTATTAATCTTGTAACAACCCTTCAGTAATTTGTATGTCTCGAACATATCACTCCTTTTCCATTTGGCAACCAATTTCTGTAACTCATAAATCTTCAACCTATCATCATAAAGTCCATTCCATAGACCTGCTACCATCATGGTCACGTCTCTGGATCCTCTCCACCTCCTTCTCATCACTAAGAAACTCAGGTGACCAGATCTGCATGCAGTAGTCAAGATGAGGTCTTACCAAGGCTCAATAAAGAGGTATAATAATCTGCTTGTCTCTGCACATCAGTGTATTACTCAGTAACCAAATAATCCAATGAGCTGCTTTAGCCACTTTTGCAATATTCCCTCTAAACTTTAACTCCTTATCCACTAACATCCCCAAATCCCTGGCTTCATCAATTTCCTGGAGTATAGTTCCATCAGCTGGTAATCTTGTTGCTTCAAATAGCATAACCTTACACTTTGCTACATTAAACTGATATCCATTCCCCTTTGACCTGACTGCCAATCTATCCAAATCATCCTGCAAAATTTTAACATCATCTGATTAACTATTCAATAATCAACAACAACTATGGCTTCAACCCCCATAGGCATCTGATGCCATCTTGATATGATTCTTCCATTGCATTTTGTTTGCACAAGATGACTCAGTTTGTGTACAGTTTCTGCACCATTTGACATTGTCATTACTCTATTTTCTGTTTGGTCTTCCTCTTTTGTTCTTTTCTTCAATCATCCCAAACAGCATTAACTATTGCTCTACCCAATTTTGCATCATCAGCAAACAACTGATTAGTTCCTCTCAGATCCTTTTTAAATCATTAATGTACAAATTAAATAATAGTGGCTGAAGAACGGAGCCACTGTTTCATGCCATTTGTCACAGGCCTTCTACGGAACTCTACTCCTGAATAAACTACTCTCTGTTATCTCTCCATCCTCTTATCCATATAGGGATGGATATAAAGCACCAACTTTATATCCATCCCCATGTGCTGCAATTTATTGATTAGAATTCCATGCAGTCCTGTCAAAAGCTTTTGCAGAGTCCAGTAGTATTGTTGTAAACCCATCACCTTTATCTAACTCGGCTGTCACTGTATTATGAAATGTGAGTAAGTTACTGTGGCACAACCTACCCTTCACAAAAACCATGTTTCCCTCCCCCATACAGTATCCCATTTCTGTCTATTTTTATATTTTGCTGTTAACTTGTACATTACCTTGACAATTGACTAACGATATGCTGATCAGTCAGTAATTTGCTACATCATTCTTGGAGCTTCCTTTATCCAATGGAACTATTTTCTCTTCTCCCCCCCCCCCCCGGGACTAACCCAGAGCTGAGACTCAGATTAAATAATGTGGTCAAAGGAACTAGCTGAATTCACATCAAGGTTCTGTAATATTCTATGCACCTCCAGTTCCTCAGTTTCCATATAAATATAAATCCAGGCAGAGATATTGCTTCTACAATATCTCCACCTGGATGATATACAGTAAAAGCCTGAAGTTACGCGGTAGGTGGGACCAATAAAAAGCGCGTAAGTCAAATTCGCGTAACTCGGGTATAATTTTGCATGTAATTTATATACAAACATACAATTGGGACCAAAGGTTTACAAAAACACCTATATTTTTTAAGAAATATAATCATAATTGTAGTTTTTCGTACATAAAAAAAAAAAAAGTTATTTCGATGGTTTCATAAAATCTAATAGATTGGTCTGATGGCATAATGTCTTTTTCTTGTCACACAAAGTTTCTTCATAGCAAGCTAATGATTTTTTTATTCCTTGCCTTGTGGCTACAATTCGTTCCTCATTAGAATCTGTGTCCTCCAAAATCTGTAAACCTTTCTTTTATGATTGTGCTTACTGTGGATCCCTGTAGATCGAACTTCTTTGCTAGCTCACAAATTTTCATTCCGCCTTCGAAATCCTTAATAATGTTGAGTTTTGTTTCCAAAATCAATGTTTTTCTTTTCTTGCTAGCTGTAGAAGAATAGGACTTGCTTCTTTTGGATGACATTATTATTTTTTATGTGATAAAATTTTTATCAAGAACATAACATTAAACAATCGCAAGAATTATAGATTATAAAAATCATGTATGAATGGAGACCGCGCAAAACACGTCAGTGCTTGTTCACAGCATGTGCGACACTGGCAAATGCAGCCGGCACCTGAAAGATAAGACTAGTGGTGAGGCGTGAAGCAGGACGGGAATACGTACATATAAGAAACCGCGTAAGTTGGGGTATGACTGTATTATTATTCACTTAGTAATTCTACTATTTTGCTTGATTCGGTTACCTCCCTTTCCATCAACAGTCATTAAAATCATTCTGCCATAAACATTCTTTCTTTTACTTGCAACATGCCTAACAAATACTTTGGGATTATATTTGTCCTGCACTGCAAATTTTTCTTTTCATACTCTGCTTTCATATTCTGAAAGAAACGCCATAGAAAATAAGAAGGCATTAATGGTTTGCTATGACATCAATAGTAGTTACAGCTGCATAAAATGAGAATACTGTAGATCTGATTATGAAAAGAGTGATGGCCATGGTGAGAAATGCAAAATCAGATTATGCCAAACCATCCAAGGGAAATTAGAGAGAAGTCTACATGATATTGGAACATAGGTACGTTGGGTGAAATTTGCAGATGTAAACATATCAGAAATCCAATAACAAATCAAAAATCAAGTTTAGCATTCCTTATCGAAAAAGGAAAACAATATGCTGACTGGGATAAAGCAAAAATGCCTTACATTGGATACAATTCCATAAAATTAAAAAGTAGCAGAGATTGATATGTGGAGAATGTTAAACTTACTACTAGTGAGCAACATATGCAGTGCATAAGTTATGTGTCCTTAGACATTAAATGAAAGAATAATTCATTGCTTCCTAACAGTTTATAGTTTTTATTTAGTTTCATTCATGTATCAAAAGGCTTTCTTAATATCAGTCTTGGTTACATGGGCATTAAACAATTTCTAACTGGAATTGTTATTAACACCATACCTCTGTGGAGTCAAAAGATTCATGCAGGAGGCACACTAAAGCTTATCAAACTGTGCTTTAAACTCATTCAACATTTCCACATTAACTACACTGTCAGGCAATGCATTCCACTGACCAACCACTTTATGTGCAAAGAACCTGTTCCTTGCATCCTCTATGCATTTCCAGGGATGACCCCCCCCCTTGTTCTACCTCCCTCTCCCATTCTATGAAAACTTTCTTCCACATTAACCTAGTAATAATCCCTTACCAACTGTTTATCTAATAGGAACAGAATTTTATTTGGAATGATGTGGTTCAGATGATGTTATTTTATTACTTTAACTGTAAACTCCATTACAATGAGAGTTGAAAACAATTAGAAGAAAAAGCTGTTGTTACAACAAATGTTTATTGTAATTGATTAAACATTTCGAAAGGTAGAAATTGTCCCAAAATCAAACAGAAAACTTTAGTAATTAAGTTTATTTTGTCCTTCCATTTATACTGAAATAATTTTAATTAAATCAGACAGTGTTGTTATTATGATATCAATATTTATTAAGTGTTTACATTCATTTCCCAAGAAAAAGACATTTACACAGTATAATAAATGCTGGTATTCATTTCAAAAATATATTAAAGCAACATTAAAATAAATTTAGAATCTGCATAATGTGAACAATAAGGAAAAATGATTCACTGTGTGCATTTGATCCATAACTTATCACTTTTCCATTCAAGTACTTTTTATTATTTTGACCTGTTTATTAAGCAGTAAAAGTTAATTAACTTTATTAACTTATTATAATAAAGTAACATTCTTGTTATAACCAGAATATTCCTGTACTTAACTTTAAAAATTATCATTGCTGTTTTTTTGTCTTATCATTAATTATTTTGCACAGGACCTAGGATTCAATACATCATTAAAAATCAATCTGCGAGACTTAACAGCAATTCTAGAAGAAGAATTGCTATCTGCAGGAAATGGGACATTATATCAGTTTGCACTGGTTTCATACCAGAATGAAATGAAACAACTGAAGTGAGTCATTCTTTTTTTTTTATTTTATTTATTTTATTTTGTTATTAGCATCTGATCTCCATGGAGTCAGAGACTCATCGTTGGAGATATACACTATTGCACACAATGCTCATCCAACCATGCCTTAAACCGATTCAGTGTGTCTACATTCACAACACACTCAGGCAATGCATTTCACTCTGCAAAGAACCTTCTCCTCACTCCTCCGCTCACACCCTCTTTATAGTTTCCAGCGATGGCCTCATTTTACCCCCCCCCATTCTATGAAACATTTCTTCCACATTAACTTAGTAACAGCCCCTTACCAACTTAAACATCTCAATCATATCTCCTCTCCTTTTATTTGCAAGTTTTTGCAAATTGCATTCCTTCAGTCTGTTTTTATATCCCACATTTCAAAGACCAGTTACCACCTTGGTTCCTTTATTTAATATAAACACTGTATACACTTTCTTTAGACATCTTGAATGAAGTAAACTATATTCATTTCAGATCCTAATTGCAGCCAAAGATAAATCATAAATAAATTTTATTTATTTTCCAAGTGCTATCTTTGTATGTCTATGTGTGTGTGTTTCCAGTTATATTTTTTATCATATTAATAATTTTAATCATACAATATGCATGTGGTATTTCATAGATATAATTGTTTAATTTAGTCTGGGACTCCTCCAGAAATGGGAAGGTAAATAAAACATCTAAGTTTACAAATAGTATTCATTATTTGGCATGTACAACTAGATTAATGTGAATGCTCTATAAGTATCTTGTAATTTATTCAATAAAGAAGCACTTAATAATACCTAATACATAAGTTATTTTTATTTTTGTATTATTAGCCTAGTAAAAGATTTTAATCTATTAAAACATATAGATTAAAAACAACAATTTTCTCAAATACTTGGAGAATTCAAGAAAATATTCCTTCATCTAAGTATTCAACTATAATAGACCAACACAACTTTTTTTTTTTTTTACATTTTTGTAAGTTAAAGTTCAACTTTGTGTTTAATCAGTCAAAGAAAACTCGCCCCAAAATAGATACCCCTGCTTCTTATTTAAAACAGTGCTTGAAATAAATATTGATTTTGCATATCAGTTTTAACATAATGTATCAATTATAATTACTGTATTTCACATCAGCTGTCAAATGGAAAATCAGAACTCTTCTGTGTAGCATACAGCTATTGATACTTTTTTTTTTTGGTTAAAAAAAAGTTTTATATAATAGCGTTTACTTTTAATAGAAGGGAACAAGGCAGTGAAATATTGATTCCTACTTTATCACATGTTCAATGAGCTGTCTTATTTAATTATCAAGTCATCCT
This sequence comes from Typopeltis vanoorti, assembly GCF_054136105.1. Taxonomy (NCBI): domain Eukaryota; kingdom Metazoa; phylum Arthropoda; class Arachnida; order Uropygi; family Thelyphonidae; genus Typopeltis; species Typopeltis vanoorti. Next base: position 100,654,130 of record NC_143565.1, read on the forward strand.
TATACTTACCGTGATTATTAGTTCTTTTAGTTTAACATATTATACATAAAGTTTGAAGAAGGTAGGCTTGAAACTTTAATGATAGTCTTCTGACATGGAAAGTCAATTAAATAAGGTGAAGTAGAACAGCAGGAGGTCTTTCAGAGAAAAGGAATCAAGCAAGAAAATTAATGGCACTGAATGGATTTGTAGGTTGCCTGAGCCTATAACAAGGGAACACAATGCAAAACTTGGATATAAGTTGTAACAGTCTTTTTGTGCATGGAAAAGTTGGGACTTATCTTTGAAAATTCAAATGTATTGACTAAGTGGTCTTTTGTCCAACAGAAACAGCTTGTATTGTCTCTTATTGATTCAAGAAGAAGAAGAAAATTAAATTTATTGCTGGCTTCAATGTACATTAGGGTACATCTCCTGGAAAATATCCAATCATTTCATGTTTCTCCAGCAGCCATGACATAAAAAAGAAGTTGGTAATTCATTAATGGTGTCAGGTTGCTGAGTTTTTCATTAAAATATTTCTGGTTGCTAAGAGGAAAATGTATTGAATGGATAAATTGATTTCCTCCTCTCCTATTTTCCTCATTCATTCTTTATAAATTATCTATGTTTCTTTCATCCAGCATCTGAAAACTATGATGCTATAATTGAACAGCTTTTCTGCTTACTTTCTAAATAATTATTCAATAAAGGTCATTTATTGAGTAATCTTTTTTATGGAAGGATTAAAACATAAAATACTTCCAATTTGTAAAATACAGCTTAATGAACTTATGAAAATTTGATTATGAATTATGAAAAAAGGTAATTGTGGGAAAAAAAATTAGCTGTTGTAATCCATAACTGCATGGTTGATTTTTATTAAAAGAACAGCATGCATTCAGATTAGGATTTAGCAACAACATGAATCAATTATTTGAAATAGTCTTAGATCACCCTCAGTTCTCTGTGAATGAAATGCAAGAAATAATATTCTTGTTTCACCTTTTACCCAAGTGCAAGTATCTTCATAATTGGACTACAGCCTGTTGACTTTGTATTATCAATTGCCTCAATATCCTATAATGCAAAACATACACTTCCTTTCAAATATGTATATTGCTATGCATTATGGAAAGAGTCACCATCCAGACTGGTTTAGACCTTTTTGAGGCTCATCAGAAAGAGATAAACCTAAAAAAGATACCAAGGTTGAATTAATGCTTCCATATACAAGCAGCAAAAAGATGTGTCACCTTATTATTAAAATATTCTTGATTAGAGAGAGAGTTGTAGAAAGTTTTTTTTCACTTCATTACAAAGTAAATTATGTCTGCTACAAAATTATATTCTTCTTTGCATCATGTGCAAACTGGGTTCACTTGCACTTGGATTAAAGATTAAACAAGAACATAATTTTTTGTCAAGTATAATTTATTTTCAAGAGAAAACACTTTCTATGCTTATCTATAATAAAGGCTATTTTAATGAGACATGATTGATATTTCTTGTATTTGACTTTTGCATATCAAAAATCAGTTGGGCTTAAATATGATACTGATACAAACATGATCATGAGGACCAAAGCCTCTTCAAATAGTTTAACTTGAGGGACTTAGTGTATGCTCAACATACTCTGTGATGTAGTGTGTGCTTAAATTACCTAGGGTGAATGGTAATGGTTATGAAAACAAGGGTGGAGTGAGGATGCATTGGAATTGTTTTGAAAGTGGGAAATTGAAGTGGCAGGTCTTAATTATGAAAGGCGTTATGAGAATGTTGCAGAGAAGGTATTTGAAAGAGTAAGCAATAGTGGACCATATATGAGTGTGAGTATGACAGAAGTGGTTGAAGGTAACAGGGCCACACCAACCTGAGGGTGCACCGTACCAACATTGACAGGGCAGCATTTTATGTAGCTAATATCTAATTTGGATTATACAATGCAGTATTAGGAGCGGCCAATAAAAGTTTGCACCCGGGCGGCAAATCCCCTTGGCATGCCCCTGGAAGGTAATATGAATGATGAAGTGGCAGTTAGGAGAGAAATAATGTGTTTGCATGGAATCTTTCACAGGAGAAAACACGAGCTTGAGAATTGACTGGCTTGCAGCATAGCACAGAGGAGAATGAAAGAAAAAATGAGTGGGAAGAATATGAAAAAGCAAGAAACTGGTAACAAGGAGAGAGAGAGAATACTGTATCGAGATTCTATGATGGGGGGAGGCTGGGTAAGAACATGACAGAAGCATGTTTCCCAGGTGCACATTCACAGATGTCAATGAAGCTTTTAATTATGCAGATAGGGGAAGTAAAAGAGTTAATTGTTTTGATGGACATGAATGATTTGAAAGGCAAAGAATGTGCACTGAGGAAGAAAAGAAGAATGAGTGAATAAAAGTTGTGAGTCTACTGCCGTGATATGATAGGAGTGAATCGAGAAAAAGGGCCACGATTGTAAATAAATCATTAGAATATTTTGCAGAAGGAATTCTGTGAAAGTTATAGATGTCTGGGATTTAATTTGATAGATAAAAGTACTTGTATATCTTTGGATATTTTACAATTGTTAACAATAAAATCATAACTGTGTGCAACACACACACTAATGTGCTATAGGTCAGGTGGCCTTGTGTGTGAATCAGATATATAAAGTTTTGATTTAAAACTTCCAGTAGAAAACACCAAATCACTGGTAAATTTCAAATAATTTTTGTTCCAGTTACCAGTAAACAGGTTTACTGGTACTGCATTCCCAAAATAGAACAATGGGATTTACTCCCTCTTTTAAGGAATGAATGGATATTTCAAGGCTCGTGTCAGGAAAAAAAGCCAAAATGATGGCATAAAGTAGGAGTTAGTGCCATGGTATATTTAAAGCATGTAATAAAAAGTTATCAAGGCTAGAAAATAAAATAATGGCAGGCATTATTTATTACATTTAAATATAATTCAAATGTAGTTCAGACTGTTTGAACCAAAAGAGGAATGAACTCAAATTGACCAGTGACTATTTGTACACTAGAAAGCATTTAATAGGAACTGAGATGAATTAGGAATATTGAATCATTCTTCTTGTTTTTTGATATCCTTGTACATTTCTTAGAAATTCATAATTTAGAAGGTGAACAAAATTTCAAAAATTTGATATTATTTAATTTCCATACATACTTCAGTTTTATCTGATTTTGCATAACTTTACAACTATTAATTGTTTTCCAGATTGAGTTCTGATCAGTTACGTGCTGAAAGAGATAAATTAAAAGTCGGTATTGCTGAAGCCAATGCTAGGGCTGCATTATTGGCTCAAGAAATAGATGATCATCATGCAAAATTGGAGAGATCACTTCAAACCAAACTGTTGTAAGGAATCTGTGATGAACTTATTTATGTTAGATAAATTTGAGATTGATTATTGAAATAATTCTCATTAATGTAAAGTCCATTTACTAATACTTTCAAACACTATTATATAACATTTCATCCTTTTCCTCTTGAAATATGTCAGTTTTGTGAACAAGCTTTACCACCACCATTGTCCTTCTACTGGAGGAAAAAATTATAAACCATTTTTTTAGGCAAGAAGAAATTTTTCTTTCTGTACAGCAAACAAACCAGCTGGAATGTGTGAATTGAGATTGGACTTCATGACTCAGTGATTTTAGTATGATTCGAAATAACAATTCTACCCTACTCATCGATTCCAAGTTTTGATTAGCTATTATGCATATGGATTATCATGCTGGCAACTGCTGATTAGAAGGAATTCTGCCAGTTTTAATGAAGCTGGGAAATATGGATTATTCCCATCTTCCCGTAATGGGGCTTCTTCAAAACATAATACTCTGTAGGGACTGTTAATCTTATCAGCATGATGTTTTAGGCTGTAAATTACATGTATTCACTGATTAGTTTGCTTGTTTGTGGGATGAAAAGTCCTTATAAAGGTTATTTGTATCATTGACACAAAGGGCTATAGGGCTAGATGGGATTAGAATCCAGCTTTTGCCCAGCTGAAGAGCATCGTGAAAACTGGCTGAAATACAAGCTTAAAATTATTTAATATACCATGCCAAATGAGAGCTTCCAAATGGTTGGTTAAACTGTATTATTCTCTTCTATATAACAAATATGCATCTTTAAACAATAAATTACACAACAACCACTGTAATTAACTTTAATGAAATGAAAGTACAGATATTTCATACTGAAAATAACAGTGCATCATCAGTGCGCAGAAACAAGCAAATCAAAGAAACGGGAATACAAAGTACAAAGAGCAGTGAATCAGAACGATTGTCTCTCTCTCTCCCAAAAGTTTGGGAGATGCTTATTTTATGCAACCATCAAAAAATAGTTTTTAATAATATTATTTATTAATATTAAGCACCTGTGTAGCTCAGTAGAAGTGGCATTTGCGCTCTACGGCACTTGACCGCATGAAGAAAGGATTTGGTGGTTCAAATCTAGTCACTGATTAGAGGAAATTTTTTCTAAGCCTTTTTTCGACCGGTTCCCAAGTTAGTCGATCTCTGGCATGGGCTAGCGGGTTTTTTCTCCCGGAAACTCGGGTTTTTCGTCCTGTAAACTCAAGAAAGTCGACCGTCGAACCCACACTATTTTCAGACATTAAAAATATTGTGTTAGGGTTAGGGACCACGAGATGGCGGCACTAGCTTGCCACCTTCTTCACTGCGTACCGATGAATCAGTGATAGCCTTGGGCCAGCTATCTCTCTGATTGGCTATCAGTGGAGATTGAACTGCCCACTCAGTCTCTAAATGTTAGATAGGATAAACGGCCTCGCCTACTCCCTATATGGGAACAAATAGGCGTTAGCTGATTGATTGATTGATATTAATTTCTAGCACACAGCAACAGTTTTTCATTGGTAAATCATTAACTACTGTATGTACTTTTGTATTCCCATTTCTTTGATTTGCTTGTTTCTACGCACTCATGATGTACTTTTATTTTCAGTATGAAATATCTGTACTTTCATTTCATTAAAGTTAATTACTGTGGTTATCATGTAATTTATTGTTTATAGTCATGCCATAGATACCTTTTAAAGATATTAAATATACATCTTCACTACCTAGATGCCAACTACCCAATCACTAGTAAAGATTCTGCTACTGTTCACTTACAAGAGAGAGAGATATTCTTGCTTATGTCATGTCTCCTCTATCTCTTTGAACATGCACTATGAAAATGTTTGGAAAAGCTCAACCTTTGCCATGCACTTGACATTTCCAAGGCTTTTCATCAAGTCTGGCAAATGATTTTTAGTAAGCCTGATCTTTCAGTCTTTTTGCAGTTTGGTGGATGACTTTTTCTCATCAAACATTTCTTATTAATGTAACAGTGCTACAGGTTTCTGTTCTTTCACCACATGGCTCCAAATCAGAACTGCTAGTTAATGCCAAGAATGCTAGCAACTTAAATGTAAATGAGAATTGATTAAGGTCCATAATAACCACAGACTTGAGGGGGGAAAAAACAAACAAACAAAAAACTCTATATAAAGTTTGTTCCACACTATTTGTGTGATGAGAAAATATTCATCATAACAGAGCTTCAGGGTATAAACAATACTAGAAGAAAAAATTGTGAATAATTAATTTATTGAACTTAGCAATAATTTGCTGGTTTTCTAATCAGCATCATTACAGCACAAACTACTACTGTGGTAAACACACACATCACTCTGTTAATTTATAGAAATAGTTTAAATATTCACTGAAAATAAACTAATGTCCTATCAGGGTACCTTTTAGAGACTGGATAATAACAGTGAAGTTAATTCAGAGAAGTTAGGCTAAGTGTGATTCGTGTTGCTTCAATATGATCCCCAAACCAAAAGACAAAGCAGAATGGTAATCGCCATTCTCACCAAGATGAAAAATTACTCATCAAGGGAGGACCTCTATATTGAACCTCTGCTACTATCAGTTAACTCACTTTCAATTGAAAAAAAAAAAAAAAAAACTATATAAAGATTCCTCTCTTTGTAAGTTCATTTCTTAACAAGAATTGAACTTAGTCCTTTTCTAATTGAAAGGCACAACGTACCATTCTCGTTGTTCCAATTGCACAAACATTTGTTAGCGAGAATCAAACATGTTGCACTAGATTCGAAACATTCTAGTTCAGCAACTATTGAATGATGGTACATCTGCATACACATGATTGGTGTGTAGATATTTGTGGCTTACAAGCAGATTGCAGACTTTGATCCAGCAGATACTTTACTGTTTCCCAAATTCAAAGCATGCTGATTTGATAATATTTATGACATTCAGAAGAATGTGACAGCAGAGTTAAATACATCATGGCAGAGTTTTCTGAGATGTTACGAGAGTTAGAGTTTTTACGAACATTGTAACCAGTGTATTTAGCCCATAGGGGATTATTCTGAGAGACCAGCGAAATATATTTCCTCATCCATATTTTGGTTTATTTAAATTGTTTCATTATTTTTTATTTATATTATTTTTTTCCATAGTATATCCTTCAGTAAATTTTACAGTGATACACTGATGTTGTCAGAGGAGACAGATGAACTGAAGGTACTTACAGTATTGCAAAACTTTAATGCAATGGCCATGGGACTATATGGGATATTAGCCCATGTATGATGAGAGTGTGCAAAGGAATTGGCAACTCCTCTGACCAGACTGTTTGTCTCAGTTCTTGGAAGGAACAAGAGAAGAAGCAAGAAGGCAAAATAGTCTTTTTGCATAAAGAAAGAGGCTCCAAGTCTGAGGTAGCAAATTATAAACTAACCAATATCTCAGGAATAATTGTTAAGGTATTGGAGAAGTTGGTACAAGACAGAGTTCAGGAATGGGTGGATAGAAATATACTCCATAGGGGAGTATATTAAGTTATCTGTAGGATAACTTAAGCATGGTTTATGAAGGACGTTTAAAGCCAACTCATACATTCATTTATTGCAAATTGTGAATATATCACTAAGATGAGAAAATAATGCATGAGTTGACTAAAGGAAACTGCTACACAAATAGTGTGGCAATTTCCCACATTAAACTCTGCTACATAAACTGAAGAAATGGGGTTGGAAGCAGAGCTAGTGATGTGGATGATGGACAGATTAAAGTGTAGTATATGGGGAATTGAATCCAGAAGAAGGTGGGGATGACTAGTAATCTACCGTGGGGCTCTACACTTGGGCCACTGCTTTTTTTTATCTTGTACTTCACTGATACATGAAATGATTTATAGGGAAATATTCAGTTATTTCATTGATGCAAAACTATAGTCAGTGAAGATGATATGAAGATCCTGTAGGATAACTTAAGTTGACTCTCACTTTAACATGGCCAAGTTTATGTAAAGTCATGCACTTTTGGATGAAGAAATTGTATATTGTGTAGTGGAGGAAGAATGATAGAACTGGATTACAGGAAATTAAAGTTTAGAGGGCATATTGAAAAGTTTGCCAAAATAGCTCATCAGATGATGTAGATGTTGAAGGTCCCACTGAAAAAATACGGATGTTATTATTCTTCTTTATAAGGCTTTAATAAGGCCACATCTGGACTATTTCATGCAGATCTGGCCATCTGGATTCCTTCAGAATGAGGAAGTGGTGGAGAAGATACAGAGTGTCAAGTGATCATTATTCTAAGAGGGCTTATGGAATATTCATTATGAGGATATATTTAAGGTGTATGGATTATAAAGGCTAGTTAAGAGACAGAAAAGAGAGAATATAATAGAAATATAGAAGTTAGTAAAAGAATTTTATGGGATTGACACATAACACTTTTTTAATATAGCAGGAAGGGAAAGAATAAGGGCCACTTCTGTAAACTATGTAAGAATGTGGTTGGCAGGTATGTTAGGTCTTAATATTTTGCTTGGAGGGTGGTGGAAATGGGTTGCCAGAGGCATTTGAGTAATCATGTCTTCTATTAGTTTATTATGAGCTTGCATTTTTAGAGTTGCATTTGTCCCTGGCTACAAGGTTATCAAGCAGATATCTCATCCAAAAAAAAAGTCTGCCTGGCTAGCTCAGTTGGTAGAGCACGAGGAGACTCTTAATCATGGGTTCAAGCCCCATGTTGGGCAATGAATTTTAAGTGCCTGCATAGCACAATTGGAATAACGCCAGTATGTTGCACTCTTCAATTGGAAAAGGCCTAAGTTTGATTCCTGTAGTGACGAGAGGAATCTTTATATGAATTTTTTTCAATTCAAAGTGAGTTAGCTGATCTCATATGGAGGTAGCAGAATTTTTTCTCCTGGAAACTTAGATTTTTCATACAGACAAACTGGCCTTGAGAACACAAACAAATTACAGACAAAAAAAATAGTGGTGGTGGGAAGTAGATGGATGTAGGTGATAATGGTAGTGGCAGTTTGGTGTTGATGGAGACGGAGAGTTGTATAGTAGGCACCCTTCTTTGGATTCCTTGGAGATGTCACATAATAATAATAATAAAAAGGTATGGGATTTAATCCCAATACCATGGGCTGAGGCTTAAATAATCCAGAAACCCTCTAAGAGACTAAATATGGAACTTTATCATGTCACTTCATACTTCCAGTAAGCAAGGTATGAGGTCACATCTTATTTATCTCACACCAAACAATGAATCCCCCCCCACACACACACACCTAAAAATTTACACATGTAAACTATCTACATCAGTATTTGAACCCACAGCCTTAGGTTGGTGATCATAATATAATCTGCTGGACTCAGTCAATTAGGCCAGTAGATTATATTATGGAATGTATTATGCTGTTTATTCAAGGTTGAAGCTTTTACTCTAACAGAAATACAATTATTTTTTTTTAATTGTTATTATCCAATCAAATGGCATATAATTGAAAATACACAGTAATTTGATAATTCTTTATTATTTACCTTATTTTCTTCTAAATAAAATAAATGTTCAGTGTTTTAGTATATATTACAATAATGTCATTAAAATCCATCTAATTTTAAAATGCAATGGTAGGACAACAGAAAAGAAATACCAAGATCAAGTGCGTGAACTACAGGAAGAGCTACAAACTGAAAGGGAAACTTTAGGAATACAGACCATCTCAATAAAGCAGCAACTGGAGAAAGAAGTTGGAGTTATTCGTGAAGAAGAAAATAAACTGAAGAATCAGCTTGAAGTATTGGAACAGGTATGGTAATTTATGATTCTTCTTTTTTTTTTTTTACCCAACTTATAGCATACTCTTGAAGTAGTGATTTTCAAGAGTTAGTTCCTGTTATTGTATTAATTCTTTTATTGAAGTGTCTCTAATAGTCCATCCAGCTTTTCTTGGCTGAGACTTTTAAAAGAAATTTAGAAATTTAAAGAAAATTGCTGAGAAATTTAAAAAATTTTACCATCCCTGAATATAAAACCAATTAACCACTATATAAGTATCTAAGTATTTACTTATATAAATATAACAAAATTGGTTAGAACATCTAAATCAAATGGATAATCAAACTGGAAGTAAAGAAAATGAGTTTTTGAGGGACAACTACCTCAGACGCTATGTAACAGAGGTCACACGAGGATTGAGGGTTTTGGATTTGATCATCTCATCAGAGGATGTAATTATAAATGATTGTCAAATCACCCTCCAGTTGGTGAGAGTGACCATGAAGTGATTACCTGGGTGGTTGCCAGCAGTGTGAGGACCCTTGTGAGAAAAGGATATATGTGGAACTACAAGGCTGGTGATTATAAAGAACTCAGGAGACAGTTTGCAGGTGTAGCATGGAATGAAGAGTTAGCTGGAAAAGAGATCAGTGCAGCTTGGGAGATATTCAAGAACTATCTAGTAGAAGCAATGCCTAAATGTATTCCAAGGGTCAGAAGGTTAAATAAGGTAGATGTGAAATCGATGAATGAAGAGATTAAGCATGCGATACAGAGAAAAAAGGCATTATGGAGGCAGCATAAGAGAAGTGATAATAGCCAATTCCATGAGGATTACAAAGACCAGCAAGGAGGGTGACTTGGTTAGTAAGGGTGGAAAAAGTGAAGTATGAGCAGCAGTTAGCAAATGAAGCCAAAAAGAATCCTAGGAAATTCTTTCGATATGTAGCCAGCAAAAAAAAAAAAAAAAAAAAAAGAATGATTGTGTAAAGATGATATTGATTGGAGAAAATGGTATAAGGACAACTACTGTGGAAGATGTAGTGGAGATACTTAATGAGCAGTTCATAAAGGTCTTTCATTCTTGTGAGTGTGACGTCATGGAGAGATTGAGAGCAGTTGATTGGGAGGAGAGACTGACTGTAGGTGAGCAAGAGGTATATGGGAATTGAGCAAACTTGATGTTAATAAGGCTGTGGGACTTGGTAATATATTGCCATGCATTCTAGAGGAATGTGCCAGGGAGTTGGCATCTGCCTTGACATAGGATCCAGAATTGAGTTGACAACAATGGTATTATCCTTGATGGACAGCATGGATTAGCTAAAGGGAGGTCATGTTTTAGTAATTACCTACTTATTACAATAAGGTGATGGTTTTCTTGGATAGAGGAGAAGGGATTCACTGTAGTAGCCTTAGATTTCACAAAGGCTTTTGATAGATTACCATATAATAAGGTGGTAGTCAAACTAGAGCGGATGGGGTTGAATATTAGATTAGTGCATTGGATCGGAGACTGGCTATCTGATAGTATCAGCAAGGTGTGTATGGGGTAGCAGTATCAAAGAAGAGTAAAGTCACTACTGGTGTGCCTCAAGGGTCTGTTTTAGGGCCATTGCTGTTTAACCTGTATATTAATGATATTGACAAAGATTTGGATGGGAATATTCAGTTGTTTGCAGGTGATGCAAAGTTCAGATGAACTATGAAGAGTAGAGATGTTGTGGCCATACAAGAAGATTTGAATAAATTGAGTGAATGGGCACAGAAATAGGAATGTGAGTTCAATGTTGCAAACTGTAAGATTTTAAAATTTGGGAAACAAACATGGGTTGTAGAATTTATGCTTGGTGGGGATATATTCAGGGCCGGCGGAAGCGGGCATGCAGTGCATGCGGGTGGCGCTACAAAGGGGGCGCCACCGCTGGGACACCATTCATAAGTTCATTTTTAAGAAACAAAATGTTTATCATGAAAACAAAATATTCTTAGAATGATCAATATTAAAATAAATAAGGCTGGATACACCGAATAAAAATTAAAAAAAATTGTATATTGCCACCTCTTTCATCAGCCGGCTGTTTAAAATTTTGCAGCGAGAGCAGGCTAAATGCTTGCCTGCAGAGTTGTGTCTACTGCAGTCTATCTAAAGTGAAACGGTGAATGGTTTTATGTGCAGAAACGAATTTTCGTACAAAACATTTGTTGCTAGTTAACCAGTCATATGGTATGCATCTCAGTAGGCTACTGACAGTAGCACAGTGCGGACTATTATTTCGTCTCTGTGTCTTGTTGTGTAATAATTCTTGTGGGTATAAAATAGAAATGGAATCAAAAATCATAAAAAAAGTTATCGGTGCACAAAATCGAAAGTATCATGCTGTGAAAGAAGCAGATGTTAAGAAACAAACTGGGTCTCTTAATAAATTTGTTAATATATTAAAATATTCTGATGCCGATTGTAACCAACTCGATACATCAGAAATCAGAGTTGAAGAACTGTGCACATCATCCAGTTTGCATGAAAACACTATTGCAACTATTGAACAAGATAACAAGATGCATGATTTAATTGAAAAACAGTTAGGAGAAGATTTAGTTGTAGTTAACCATGAAACTAGCACATTGTTAGTCTCTGTAAATTTAGAAGATCCAGGTGAATGGGGAAATATTGATGAAAAATTACAAGTTGTTTTAATAGTAATGGGGCCTGTTCAAAAGAAATATATAATTATCCCAGAGATACATATGATCATAGATTTGGTGACACGGATTATAATAGAAAAATGGAAAACGGTGAGCTCGTGCTAAGAACATGGCTAATTTATTCCAAAACTTTAAATTCTGTTTTTTGCTTTTGTTGCAAACATTTCGCCCCTACCAAATCAAGTAGTCTTGTAGAAGGTTATAATGATTGGAGAAATGTAAGTAGAACTTTGCATATACATGAGACTAGTTTAACTCACATGAAAAATTTCTTAAAATGGAAGGAAGTTGATAAAAATTTAAAAAACAAAACTACCATTGATTGCCAGACTCAATGGAAAAGAAACATTGGATGAGTGTTTTAGAACGCTTAATTGAAATTATAAAATTCCTTGGTAGCCAAAATTTAGCTTTTCACAGATCATCTGATAAATTATATGAAAGGAATAACGGCAATTTTTTAAACTTAGTCAAACTGTTTGCGAAGTTTGATCCTGGTATGGAAAATCATGTTGAAAGGACCCTACAATGAAACAATAGAGTACCCTATTTGAGTAAAGACAGTCAAAATGAAATGTTGGAAACTTTAAGTAACGCAATCAGGGATACAATTTTATTATCAATTCGAAAATCTAAATATTATTCCATAATTTTAGACTGCACACCTGATGTAAGTAAAACAGAATAAATGACCATTATTATTCGCTTTGTTTCCTGTGACAATGGAATTATCAAGATCAGGAAAAACGTTTTAGGTTTTGCAGATATATCTGATTCCACAGGATGTGGTTTATGTGCACCAATAATGGAACAACTGGAAAAATGGAACATTCCCATTGAAGACATGCGAAGTCAAGTGTATGACAATGGGACAAATATTAAAGGAAAAAAATATGGGCTCCAGAATTTGCTTTTGAACAAAAATCCTCGAGCCTTTTACATGCCATGTGCTGCTCATACTCTAAATTTAATAATTAACGATGCAGCCAAAGTGAATGCAGATACAATTAGATTCTTTGTAATTATTCAAGAAATATACAATTTCTTTTCATTCTCTTACAAAATGTTGGGCAATCATTTTAAAGGATTGCCCAACGTTTGTAAGAGAATGAAATGTCCTTCATGCTGAGTTCGTAAAAAAATTAACATTGAAACAGCCATCAGAAACGCAATGGGAAAGTAAAATTAATGCAATCCGCCCCTCTACGATATCAGTCAGGAGAAATTTACGATGCACTTCTTGAAATTTTGAATAATGAAAATTTTAATAAAGAAACTCAGCAGGAAGCACAAACATTATGTGCTAAAATAATCATCATCATCATCATCAAATTCCTGCCATGTACCCTCAAGGGGTGTACAGGATATGACAGTACTACATGAAAAAATTACATCATTACTAACTTCCTATCTACAATTTTCCTCCAAATCAGTCTGTTACTTGTCAAGACTCCAACATTATCAGATCTTATATTTCTATCGTCTAAGGCACTTTGTACCGTATCAATCCACCTATATCTTGGTCTTCCTCTGGGTCGTTTTCCTGCCAACCTGGCAGAGAACACTTGTTTTGCTAATCTTTCCTCTCCCATTCTATTTAGGTGACCATACCATCTGAGATTAGCTCTGCTAACACATTCCTGGATACTGACAATGTCAAGTTCTTTCCTAATATCTTCATTTTTAATATGATATTGCCATTGATGCCATCTGTTCACACCTCTAATCTTTCTCAGGACTCTCATATCTGCGGTCTCTAGTCTTTGGTCAAGTGTTTTACTTCTGACCCAGCTCTCAGATCCATAAGTTAAAATTGGTTTGAACACAGTCTTGTATACAGCTAATTTAGTGTTCCGACTAATTTCTTTCTTATTCCATATGAATTTATTCAATTGACTTCCCACGATACCAGCTTTGCTGATTCTGTTGTCTATTTCTATATTTAGTTTACCCTCTTCAGTAAAAATTGTGCCTAAGTAGCTGAAATGTTTTACTTGTTCCACAGGTTCTCCATTCACAACACAGTTGACATTTTCAATGATTCTGCCTATTTTCATTGTCTTTGTCTTTTTATTGCTGACCTTCATACCATATCTATTACAACAGCTATTCAATTTAGTCAGAGAATCTTGCAGACTTGTAGCGGATTTATTTAGAAGTATAACATCATCTGCATAAAGCAAAGAGCTGACATTAACATCTCCAATTTTGATATCAGGTTTAATACCACATTCCTTCATAATGTGATCCATATAGATAATGAATAACAGAGGGGATAATGTACATCCTTGTCTCGCACCAGATTTAACATTAAACCATCTTCCTGTACTTCCTTCAATTCTAACTGCTGACTCACAACTCAAATAAAGACTAAGTGTTGCTTGATATAATGCCCCATTGACACCATATAACTTCAGCGTATTGAATAGCTTCTCTCTTGGCACCTTGTCATATGCCTTTTCCAAATCGACAAAACTTAAATACAGATCTTTGTTATATTCCCATGCTTTCTCGACTATTTGTCGTAAAGTAAAGATCTGATCCTGACAGCCTCTATTTGGCCTGAATCCAGCTTGTTCTTCACCAAGCTTTTCTTCCACAATTCTTCTCAACCGTTTCTCAAGTATACTTGCATAGATCTTGCCAGGAACACTCAGTAGGGAAATACCTCTGTAATTCTCACATTCAGTTTTATTTCCCTTTTTATATATGGGTACTATGAGAGCTCTACTCCAATCATCGGGAATTCGTCCCTCTGTCCAGGCTTTCTGAAATATGCAGTGCAGCCACTGTAAGACTCTTATACCACCATACTTCAGCATTTCTGGTCGAATATCATCTACTCCTGCTGCCTTTCCACATTTCAAGCCTTTGATGGCTTTTTCGACTTCAAGTATGGATATGTATTCCTGACTGCATGCCTGGACAGTGTTTTTTATCACTGTGCTGTCATCACTGCTTGTTTCATTTAGCAGTTTTTCAAAGTAATTACTCCATACTTCAAGGATATCTTTTTCTCCTGTTTTCATTTCACCTTTATCATCTCTAATTCCTTTTACAGCACTCTTTCCTCCATTCCTAAGCTTCTTCAACAACCTTCAGAATATTTTGCCACCTTCTTGATATTTATTTTCTATATTCTTGCCAAAGTCCTCCCATGACTTTTGTTTAGCTAGTTTTACACACTGTTTAGCTTTCTTACATTTGTCTCTGTATTCTGTAAGAGTAAAAGCTGACTTATTTGCCAGGAACTTTTGATATGCTTTCTTCTTTTCCTTCACTGCCTCTTTAACTTCCTGTGTCCACCAGGGAGTTCTGATTTTTTTATCTTTGCACACAACCTCACCACATGCCTCTCTGGCAGAATCAATCAATGTTTCCTTCAGAGTTTGCCACTGAATCTCCAAGGTTTGATTCCTGTTCTCAAACTCTTTCATTTTCTTTTCAATAATATTTCTGTATTTTAGTCTACAGTTTACATCTGAGAGCTGCTCAACTTTTATTCGCTTTAAAACTTTCTTACATGTTATTCTTTTCAATATGAAATTCAATTTTATCCTGCTCAAAACTAAATAGTGATCACTTCCAATTTCAAATCCTCTGTACACTCTGGTGTCCTGCACCAGGGAGAAAACATCACTATCAACAATAACATAGTCAATGAGACTTTTCTTATTCCTAGCCTCTTCTCTCCATGTGAATTTGTGCACATTTTTATGTTGGAACATGGTGTTAGTAATAACCAGTCCATGTCCTGAGCAGAAATCCAACAGATATTTGCCATTATTATTAGCTTTGCTCTTTTCTCCAAATTTTCCCAAAATATTTTTGTATGTCTCACAATCATTTCCTACTCTACTATTTAGATCCCCAACAAGGACCAACTTTTCCTTTTTCATTGTGTCAGTTGCTTTTTCTAAAGCCTCAAAAAATTCCTCCACTTCTACCTTAGTAGAACCTTCTGTGGGACCATAGGCACAAATAAGTCTCATTGTCCAGTTCCCCATTCTCATATTTGCCCACATTACTCTACTTGAGACTGACTGCCATTCAAGAAGATTAGCCTCGTATTTTGTGTTGAATACTATGGCTACTCCTTCTTTTCCTTGATTGTTATTGCCTGAATATAACATTTTGTATTTATTGCTCAGAAAGATCTCACCAGTTTTGGTCTTTTTTGTTTCAGTCACCCCTATTATGTCGATCTGGTACTTATCTAATTCCTCAGCTAGCTCCATTTCTTTGCCATTCAGGCTTCTCACGTTGATAGTACCGATCTTTAACTCTGGTGATGTTGAGTTGGGGTTTGTTTTCAGATTTGTTCCAGTAGCTGACTTTTCGCTGTTCGCCCTGGTTCCCTGGCGAAAACAACGGGGGCCTTGTTTAACAGGGCGACACCCCAGCCGGCATGAAATTTTGTCATGTTGTACCATCATTTTTTATTTTGGTTTAACCAATAAGAATACAATTTGGTTGGCTAAATCCCAAATTGCCAGCCCATCCTCGTTCGTTCAGTATCAAAGTAGATACCCAACAGGGTGCACCACGAGAAGGTGAGGATTGGACATTAGGTCAGAAGCCCTGGTCGGTTCTCCGCATTCCTTTAAAGGCTATGTGGAGGTCTCCTCTCAGTTATACAGCTTTGACCCTTAAGCACCCCCTTGCTCTCTTATAACAGCTCATGATTTACTTAACAGAATAAACCCTGTGAGTAAAATGCCTCAAGACAAAAATATGAACATTACACTTGCTTTAGAATCTATCGAAAACTTAAAAATATTCTTACAAAGAGTATCGATCAGATACAAATTTTAAAGAAGTTCTGAAACGGCAAAAGAACTGAGTGAAAAGGTGGATGGAGAACAAGAATTTAAAACTGGTACGGAAGTCCGACAACAAAAGAAGACACGACAATTTGACTACGAGAATCATGACGAAACGCCACAATCGCCAGAAGATACATTTAGAGTGAATGTGTTTTATACACTTCTAGACATTGCAATGTGTTCGTTAATAGAACGTTTTGAACAACGAAAAACATATAATTTCAATTTCTTGTATAGATTACTACAAATTAATAACGAAGATTTACGAAAAAATTGTGACGATTTAGAGATTCTCTTGAAGCACGGCGACAATAAAGACGTAAATGCAATAGAACTATATGACGAGTTATGTGCTTTCTGGGATATTTTTCCGAAGGATAATTTAATTATTCAAAACCATCTCGATATTCTTAATTTTATTGTGTTCAATAATTTATCTTTCCCTAACTTTTCAATTGCTTTAAGAATACTATTAACCTTACCTGTTAGTGTAACGAGCGGTGAACGTTCCTTTTCCAAGTTGAAATTGATTAAAACCTACTTAAGAACAAATATGTCACAAAAAAGGCTTGTTAGTTTGGTGTTAATAGTTATTGAAAATGATATATGTGCGGAATTAGACGTTAAGACCATTATTTTTAATTTTGTGAATATGAAATCAAAAACCCTAAAATTTTAATTAAAAAAATTTCAAGTATATTTATGTAATTTAATTTTTTTTCTGTTATTCTGAAGATGTTATTTTTTGAATATTAAATATTAAATGTTAAATGTTCTAATTATTTCTGAATTATTTTCTTATTTTCTCATCTATCTTGAGTTTCTTTTATTTTTCTAAAAGATAGTTCCACTTATAAAAATTATTAAAAACTTTTTACAAGTTACTAAGAATTTAGTAACTTGTAAAATGCAAGAATGTTTTAAACCTTAGTTGAAATAAATTTTAACTTTAATTAAAATTCATTCTAATTTTGTTAGCGATTCAGGTTGGTGAGAAAGCTATAATCCCTGTATCATTATATTCAATTATTAAAGTGAAGTAGCTTTATCAAAATTTGCTTTAACTTTTGAGAATTTTTTATATATTCAGGTTTTTAACAGTTATCCTGCCTAGTCAACAACCCTGGTTCATTACATTTAGCGAACCAACGTGTGGCTGTTCTGTCAAAATTTATTTAAGAAATTTCAAGTAATTTAAATTTTTATTATCGTAAAAGAACCACACACTCCCAGATCGTTATAGGGGCACTTGGATAGACATTGCATGCGGGTGACAAAGACCCTAGCACCGGCTCTGGATATATTGTCAGAGGTGGAGGAAATAGGGGATCTTGGGGTGATAGTGAGTAATGATCTGAAATTTAGGGGACACATTGCCAAAATTGTGAGGACAACACAAAGAATTTTGGGAATGATGATGAGACACCAACTTGTAGAAGTAAGGAGAGATTCTTGCTGAAAAAAGTGCCCAAATTTGGTCACCTGGTTTTCAAAAGAACAAAGAGATGTTTGAAAGGGTCCAGAGGTGACTGACTAAGGTAGTTTCTGATCTCTGTAATGTTTAATATGAGGAAAGGTTGAGAAGATGCAGTTTACAGGGTCTAGTGGATAAGAGGAAGAGGGGTGATATGATAGAGACCTACAAGTTAGTAAGGGTTGTTATAGGATCACTGTTGAAGAGATTTTACAGAAAATGGTGGGAGATCAGGGGGAAGAACCAGAGGTCATCCCTGGAAGCTGTATAAGGAGGGTGAGAAGCAGGTTTTTTATATGCAGAGTTGTGAATGATTGGAATGCCTTGTCTGAGAGTGTGGCATCTGCAGAGAATTTGAGTGTGTTTAAGATGCAGTATGATGAGCGTGTGTATGACAAAAGGACCTCCTAGATGAGTGTTTGACTCCCATAGGTCTTGGGATAATAATAATGGTGGACTGCAAAAATTCTATATGGATATAAAATAAATGGAAAAAAAAGACTTGGAAGACTAAGAAAGTGAAGACATGAGATCCGAACAGGCCACTTGGCATGAAATCCAAGATAGGAAGAGGACTCAGGTGTCTCTTATTCTTTAAATAACTGCACTTTTGTTTTCTGTGCCTTTTTGTTTATAAGGAATAAAATAAAAACACTGGCTTCAGAAAAGGCACATTGGACAGTTTATAATATGCAACCTGGATTTATCTCAATAGTTATCTAAGACCTCTCTTTTTGTGATGTAGTCGACACATTTGTAAAACTCCAATATTTAGGTGGTGTTATTAAATAATAATACATGTTACTTTGGAATATTGTTAAGCATAGTAACATATTCAGGACATAATATTCCTTAGCAAATTATCTTTTGGTTATTAGTCATCCTATGCATTAAAAAAAAAGTGCCATATAATACTATATGTATAAATTTTATTGAATTTAAACAAAAACTGAAATGACAGCAAATTTCATTAAAATTTGAAAATCAAAATGAAAGGATATGCAATAGACTAAAAGATGGAAAAATATTAGATTTCTTTTTTTAGTTAAGCAGAAGTGTTTTGTGAGAAGAAACCCTTGGGATCTTTTCTTGAGGCCAGCAACTCAGCTTCAGTTATAAAAGTCTGGAATGTAGTCCTTAGTGTCTTTCAAGCCAAAAAATAGGTTATGTTTTGAAATGTACCAGAGATGCATTCAATAGACAAAAAAAACAATGCTGATGCATTGCTTTGTCCATTGGATGTGTTTATGTATTGTAACAATACATCTTAAAAAGAAAGATATAAGGGGGACCAGAAAGTAATCAATTATTTTTAATAGATCATTTTTAGCCAATTGTTTTTTCTTAAATAATATGTAAATTATTAAATTTTATTTTTATTTAAATATTAGCATTACTTTTCTATTTAAAAAAATCTTTTTTTTTTATTTTAGATTATTTTTTTAATATGGGACTTTAAAGTTGAAGAGCACCATTTACATCATTGTATGCTGTTTTTGTTTCACTAAGGAAAGAACTAACGAGGCTACCAAAATCATTTGCTCAACTTATGGAGACATATTGAAAGTTAACAAATGTCAGCAATGGTTTAGGAGATTTGCAGAAAAAAATTTTGATCTCTCTGATCGTCCTCGATCTGGAAGCCCTCTTACTCTAGATGACGATGTTCTTAAGACTCTTGTTGAATCAGATCCAAAACAAACCATACAAGAATTAGCAGAGAAACTTAATTCATCATGGTCAACTGTCCAAGAGCACTTACATAAGAGTGGCATGGTTCTTAAACAGGATGTATGGGTACGCATGAACTGTCAGAAAACAATAAAGCACAGAGACGGGCGATTTGCAATTCATTGTTGACCAGACAACAAATTGACCCCCTTTTTGGAACGAGTCTTAACTGGTGACGAAAAATAGGTGCTGTATAAGAATAATAAACGCAAAAAACAGTGGCTTTCTCCAAATCAAACTTCAATTCCAACACCTAAAGATGGACTTCATCCACAAAAGGTTCTGTTGTGCATTTGGTGGAATATGGAATTATTCATTACGAACTCATGGAACAAGGTAAGATTATCACAGCAGCCATCTACTGTGAACAATTAGAGCGACTACATCAAGCATTGTTAATCAAACGTCCTGCACTTGTCAATCGAAAAGGGGTAATTTTGCAGCAAGATAATGCAAAACCACATTCTGCAAGAATGACTCAAGGCAGTTAGGATGGGAACTTCTACCACATCCTCCATATTTGCCAGATATTGCCCCTAGTGATGACTATCACTTATTCAGGTCCTTAGACCACAGCATAAGAAATAAAACCCTCCATTTGCAAGGTGATGTCCAAAGGAGTTTGATATCATTTTTTGCCTCCAAAGAAAAAACTTTTTTCAAAACAGGAACTCTAAACGTAGTAGATCGTTGGAATAAAGTTATAATTAACGATGGCGATTATAGATTTGAATAATGTTAATTTGTTCTTTAATAAAATTTATATTAAAAATGTAGTTCAAAAAATTGATTACTTTTCGGTTCCCCCTTATATTTGTATTACTCAAAACTTTTGCTAATTGAAATTTCTTTAAAATAAATGTGCCAAAATTATTTTCTTAAATGTATTCAGTATGAACGTCCATTGTCCATTTCGTATAGATCAGTGCTTCCCAAACTGTGGGCCGCGGCCCCCTTGGGGGCCGTGAAATAATGAAAACAAATTTAAAATGTTTTAAGACTAAGTAGATTTTTTTTTATTTTAAAAGAAACGTATTTAACTTTTATTATTTCTTTTTTGTTATTTTTTATATTTTAATAGAAAAATGCACGCATTGGTGTTGGTTCACAAACTTTGCTTCCTTCATATTTCGGCACTTAATGAATATTAGTAAATATTGCTTATTGATATGTTTCATTTCAAAGCAGTGGTTAATTGCATTTACTTTGAATGCTCTCCAGGGAAGCTCCAAATCTTCCTGTCCCTTTTATCACACGTTCATAATCAGGGACTGTTGATATTGACTTTATATACATATCAAAACTCGTTTTATATTATCACTGTCATCCGAGCTAGTTTTCTGTCACCAATAAAAGTTTCGCATATACTTCACACATGAAAAAAAGCTTAAACAAATTCATGTGGGGAGATAGTAACTCCCTTGCAGTGGTAAACAACACCCCTCTCTAACAGCCACTATACTGCAGAGGCATTAAAAACAAGTACTTTTATTATGCTAGTGAATAAGGTATGAGCAGTCTGTTTAATATATTTCTCAACAAATAGTGCAATTAGAGACAACTGGGATAAAAACACACTAATTAATGAATCACATGCCCCCTCATACAGAAACTATGCTGTATATATAGACAGAAACAAAACCATATGTTGCATGGGCAAACACAGTATCTAACTAAAAACTATTGTTATTAATTAGATATCTGTGAGTTCGATTTCCCAAGGCAGCAATAAAATTCAATCGAATGTGTTAAAATTCATAAATGTGTTAAAACTAAGTAATATATATATAATGAATGTTATGGCAGTTTCACATATGGAATTTGGTTGAAGAGAGTTAGCATTTCAACTCAATTGTCAGCTATGCTTTTATCTTTCGGTTGCGCGATCTTTTGTTAATACCACACCAATCATATGCACGTTTTAATAACCTGCCTTTGCTGTCTGTTTCGCGTTAGGCTTAATTACCGTAAAGGGAAAAAAGTCACAAAAGAGAAAAATGTTCCTGGTCCGGGGATTCCCTTATTCAGGTAATATTCACTAATTTCATGTTATCAGTCTGTGGTGTGCCAGTATCGGTAAGTGGTGATATTATTTGATCTGTTCTACATTAAAAAATTTAACCCTGAGATGGATAAGTGGCTGATAAAAATTTTAAAAAAATCCCGCGAACAATCAGAAGCAGAAACAGACTCAAAAACAGGACAGTATTTCATATTTTACCAGAACAGCCTGCATCGTCTTCAGAACCAAACGGTAAGAGGCAAAAAATGTAACATATGCATTTGATTTTTGCAATATTCGCTGTGTATGTTTTGTATTGAATATAAATACAATAAATATTATAATAATATATCTCTCTATTACAATTTTTTGTCAGGGGGGGGTGTGTGAAATATTTTAATTTTGCAAAGGGGGCCCTGACATCCAGAAGTTTGGGAAGCACTGGTATAGATGATGACCTTTAGTTGGAAAGACTTGGGTTCAAATCTCATCTGGGATGCAAAAACCTTTATCATTGCTTTGCAACTGAAGGTGAGTTATCTGAATTCATATGGAAGTGTTGGGGGTTTACCTCCTGGAAAATCGGGTTTTTCATCCCAAAGAGTAGGCAAACTAGCCAAGAAACATGCACAATTTACAGCCATAGCAGACAACACCAATAGGATTAAGCATCCTATCATAAGAAGCATCAGGTTCATAAGAATCTAATTTACTTGTCTGTAACAGGCCATTGAACCTAATATGAAAAGTATGATGATGATGGATTTAATATGATAAAAGCATCTCTTGGTGAAAAGAGGTTGGTATAGAATTTTTTTTTTTTTTAGGTTGGTGAGAGATAAAGCAAAATCTGGCCGTGCAAGTTGAGCTCAGTGTAGCTGAAACTGGGACATAAGGAGTAGATTTTTTTTTCACATAGAGAAATGCGTTAGTTCAAGTGAAATGCGGTATTAGAGAAATGAGTGAGTCTATTGATACATTAGTATCATTTTAAGAGAGGAGAGAGATTATTGGCATAATGGAATTAGAGAGGACCTCCAGTGAATCTTGATGGAACTCCATAAAATTCCATTAGTAATAATAAGATGGAAATGTGTGGGTGTGGTAATTTGGAATATAGCATACGGTAATGTGATGCATTCTCTTTTTCTCCCCCCCCCCCCAAAAAAAAAAAACTCTCTCGGTTTCGTTTGTTTTATTCTTTATAAGTTGAATGAAATTTAGATATAGTCATTGAAATCTTAATAATTGTGATTTCCTTCTTTTGATGTATTCATTGTGAAATAATAGGAAAACAGTAGACTAGAACAAGAGGTTTTAGATGCAACAGAAAAATTTATGGAGGCAGAACGACTAAATGAAATGCACCAAAGAGAATTAGCTTCTGTTACAGGACTTAAAGAACGGGTAAGTATTTATTTTTCTTTATAATTGTAATTTCTATCAGTATTTTCATTTATAAGCACAAGTTCTTTGTGCAGTATGCTCTTTTGCCAAAAAATAATCAGTTGCATGTTAATATGCTACATTAATCTTGAATTATATACAGTGCTCTCTAGAAATGTATTATTTTATTGACTCATATGCTTCGAAAAATCAGTGTATTATTTGATTGAGCATGGGAAGATAGAAGAGAGGCTAATAGTAAATCAGCAAGATGTATATATGAGAAATCAAGTAAACTTGATGTTAATAAAGCAATAGGAATAGATTACATATTACTGTGTATTTTAAAGGAATGTTCTAGGAAGTTAACATCATTCTTGACATACTTGTCAACAAGATCTTTCCTTTCCTTTTTTATCAAAGGATAAAATTGTTCCACTTCACAAAAGGGGATGACTGGATACTTTACAAATTATTGGCTAGTCTGTGTATCAAAGTTGAAGTACTAGATAGGTTGGTAAGGTCTTGGCTGGATTGATAACAGCAGGTTTTTTTTTACAGGAATCAATAAGGGGAGATCATATTTAGCAATTTTCTTACATATTACAACAGGATTACAAATGTATTCAACGAGTGTGTGTGTGGGGGAATGCAATACAGTTATATATTTATATTTTGCAAAGACCTTTGACAAGTCATCATATGACAAGTTGATATTCAAATTTTGGACAAATAGGGTTGGATCAGTAAGTTGGTTAAAAGTTGACTGTCTGATACACATCAGCAAGTCATATGTAGGAGGGCAGTATCCCAGAAGTGGAAGATTACTAGTGGTTACTTCAACAGTGGTCAAAATACAAGTCACAATAAGGATCTATTTAGGGGCTGTTGTTGCTTAACATATATGCTTATGATATTGGGAGAGGTTTAAATGGGATATGCAGTTGTTTGGTTGATGTAAAGTTGGGAAGATAGCTTTGAGAAGTGAAACTGATATTGTCGTAGCTCTCCATGAAGATTGAATACTGTCAATATGGGGCCACCAGCTGAATATTGCAAGGTATAAGTGTTTGAAATTTGGAAAAATAAGAATGGAACATTGTGTACTTTGCGAGAATGTATTTAATGAGTTTGGGTAAATAGGAGACCAGGAAAGGAGGAATACTAGGTGAGCATCATAATCATCAAATTTCTGATATGTACCATCAGGGAACATACAAGGAATATGACAATTCATCATGTCATACTGCAAGTCTGTTATAACATGGTTTGAGGGAAAATGATGTGAAAAAAAAACTTGACTGACCTACACAGAGACCCATGCTTAGCCCAATTAAACACCTTTGAAACAAAGTAGTGCTTCAGATGAGAGCAAGACTAATACATCCAACACCAGTATGTAAACTGGTTCTCATGTTGAAGGAAGTGTGGTCTCAAATACCTGACTCATCACAACTAGTGGAGAGTATGCTTAGATGGGCAGAAAGTTTGATCAGCCAAAGGAGTTCCACATTCTGTTTAGACTTGTACAGTTTAAGTTCCCTGAAATGTAGTGCTGACCCAATACATATTTCAACACAGTGTATATATCACAATATAATTTCTCTCTCTCTCTTCTTACTGCTAAGCATATTTTCCTTCATTTATTCTCTTGCCTAACATTCCAACTGAGATTGGAATGTGCATGCATACACACACAAATCTAGATGTAGCTCAATTAGTGCATTATATGGTGTTACTGTCACCTGCCGGCCTGGTTGGCCGAGTGGTTAGCGTATCCACTCTCCAGCCAATAGGCTGCCGGTTCGAATCCCGCGTAGACATGGATGTTTGTGATTGTCTTCCACCTTCATACATTCCTTCACCCAATTATAGATATACTCTCCCAATATGGACTGGGTCACCATGGGAGCAGTAGACTCAAACCTCCTGCAATGGGAGAGGCTTTCACCCTACAGTGGGTAGAAAAATAGGCTGATGATGATCATCATCATCACTGTCACCTACTTATTTCTATTTGTCAGTATCTTTCACATTATTCTCTGAATAACTTGCACAACCTCATATCAGAATGTATTCCATGAACTTTTGCATATCCACCATCATCTCCAAATCTCTCACCTCCATCTCTTGAAGCAAAATTTCACTAATACACCTCATTTCATCTCCTCTGACCAACACATATAACAATGAACAGGTTATTCCATTCATCTGCTTATAGCACCAACCTCTTCAAATCCCATCTTCTAACCATCACACCAGAGAACTATGCCATTATTCTCCCCATCTTAGCATTGTCTACAGAATCTCAAATCTTGGATTATGTCATTAATACATAAATAACAGCAGTATAACCCTGTAATATACTATCTCACCCTTCTTCAAGACACTGCTGTCCCTCAACTGATTAGCTTCTATCGGCCAGCCATCCTTGTATTCAAGCTAAACTTTTTTTTTTTTTTTTTTTTGCAAAAGCTAGAAAATTTATTATATAAGCACCTTCTTTGTCCACTACAGTTGCCACTCTATTATAAAATGTAACTAGATTTCTAAAACAGAATAGCTCTTTAATAAAGCTGTGTTGTTTTCTGAAAAGATTCCTGTTCTCATTATTCTAATTTTGTATTATTTCCCTGATCCAGTCTATGTTGAAGTAATGCCGACTTCAGCATTATTTCAACCTTAGTATCACTTCTGGGTCTGGCTCCCACTAACGAGACCTCAATAAAGGTCGAAACCAGTCTGGGTAGTGACCCCTTCCCATAATGCATAGCATTATACATACCTGTAAAGATATGTGCTTTGCATTATGGGATACCAAGGTAAATGATGTGAAGTCATGAGCTTCTATATATGAGTTGCCCCAGTCTTGATTATATTTCAGGTGCAAACTTTGTTTGCTTACACTTCGGTAAGGATGAAGCCAAGTATATAATTTCTTGGCATCTTTAATTTATATTATTACATTATGATGATCTACTGTTGGAGAGCAGAATCATTATCCACTCAGTATATCCAGGATTCACCTGTAGTTTAAAGCAGAAGGAAGGAGGAGATAAAATACTTTGATCATAGCAAAGTATCACCATCACCCATTTATCATGTTCTCAGCATACTTGCTGTTTTTGAAAATACAATTAACATTCATTTTGAATCATTTATTCAAAGAAAATCTTTCTCCCAACCAATGCCTCCTTACCTCTACCTACTACCACTCTCATAGTATATAATACAGAATGTTTGTCTAAATCTAAATACATATCTACCAACCATATGTTTAAGTATGCTGTCATCATTTCATTAATACCAGCACTGTCTTTATATATGATTAAAGTTAATGATCACTGCCAGTTGGCTTCTTCAGCTCTTGTTCTATATGCAATGTGTGTGTGTGTGTGTGTGTGTGTGTGTGTGTGTGTGAATCCTATCCACAAATTGTTGGTTGTATACTCAAAGTGTAGTAGCTAATCTGAAACCAAATGGAACTCTTCAGGCCTCCAGTAAGGAGATTATGAACTTATACTAGACACTGAAATTCTTGTACCATCTGAAGACATTAGAAACATCCATGCCTGCAGTGAATGTGGTAAGCCAACCATGTAGGGGCAGATAGGCATGAATAGACACTTTGTCTCTCCTCCCCATCTCCACTGGCTTCATAACTTTATTATATGTTGCAGCTCAAGTCTGTTTTTTTTTTTTTTTTTTAATAGGAGTGATGTCAGCATTTTATTAAACTGAAATAGGCAGTTTTAACAAAAATATAAAAGCGAATTTCACGTAAATGCAAAAAAAAAAAAAAAAAAGTAAATTAATAAACTATTTTAATTACTATTGAATGTTTTTAATTTAATTATTTAATCTTTTTGAAATGATTTAGTATTCTATTATTATGTACATCAAAAATACAGCCTAGCTGAACTTGTGAGCTCTTCTCACTTGCATTAGATCTGACTTATTTAATGCACAATATGTGATGACATTAATGACTGCAGCTCTTTCACATCAATATTCATATGCTTAGTCTCTCCTCCCCATCTCCACTGGCTTCATGACTTCATTATATGTTGCAGCTCGTATCTATTCTCTTTTTATTTTTTTTTTGTCAATACGAGTGATGGTAGCATTTTATTAAGCTGAAATTTCCTTTTAGAAAAAGGCTAATTATTTATCTCCATTATGAGCATACTAGTTGTACATGTTTTCCTAATGGTGAGAGATTGATGGAACAAATTATGCTGCTTCATTTTTATTGCAGTGATTTAATTAATATATATTTACTTAATAAACTTAATTATCCATTAGAATAGCTATGATAGATGGCTGTGTTTACTTGGATTTTTTATACATTTGCTCTAAGCATTGTTAATTTATGAAAATGATGACTTTTTCGAAATTTCTTAAGGGAAAATTATATCTTAGATCATAAAACACATCATAATAGCTTTTTTAATATCTTTAGTTACACCTCTTAGTAAATTGCAAATAAATAATGGAATAATTAGCATTCCATTCCTTTCAGCAGTGTGTGTGTATATGCAGCATTGCTTATTGAAATATTTTCATGTGTGAATTATTCAGTCATATCAGCTTGTAGGTCTGAGTCTTTTTCTGCTCATCTTAAGTGCACTCAACATTCATGCAGATTCTTATTCAGATAATGTTAACTAGTCATAGTGATTTTATACAAACATTAAAACATATATTACTCAACCATCTGAAGGATTATCCAATAGAGAACAGGTGCAGCAGGATAATGAGTGAGATCATAGCACTCTTAAAGTAAGTAACTATAAAATAAAGTGATTATAATCTTTATTCATGATAAAGTCCTCAATTCGTGATAAACCAACATATTGTTAATATACATATTTAAGTTTTAGGAAATGTCAAGAATAATATTAGAGAAGCACTTCTACACTGGTCAAATGTAAATTGGAATCTCTCTCTCTTTCTCTATTGCTGAGATTTGGGAGAGTCAGGCATTAGTTCTCCCCCCCCCAAACACACCCATTTTAATTATTATTATATTTATATTTTATTTTATTTTATTTTAATTAAAAATTTTTAATTTAATTTAATGATGCTGTGTCATTTCATTATGTAATTAAGTTTTATTTTACTTCAAATCATTTAATTTTAAATTTGGGCCTTAATTGTAATCTTCTTTTATTCTAACCACTTAAGTGGTTAGAATGAAAGAAGCAAGTGGCTCAGCTCTGTAAACAGAATTAACATTCTTGATTGTAGCTTCATCTTGTGGTTATGCTGATGTACTGATGACCAGTTAGTTTCTAGTTGAAATGTTTGCAGTAATAAAATAATTATAATCTTGTGAATACATGTGTCTAATAAATGATATCAGTGATGCATTAACTTAAAGCATATACTGAATGTTAGAATGTGGGTACAGAATTTATCTAATTGAATAAAATTGGATCTACCTTTTTAATTTTTTTATAAATTTTTTAAGTTAGCTGAATTGGAATCAAGACAGGACCAACTTCAGGAACAGCATGTGCAGTCATTAGTATTAGAGCTGGAGAAATATAAGAAACTTAATAAGGTTTGTATTTCAAAAAACTTTTCACCTTAAGCTTCTTATGCATTTTTAACTTATATTTATCTTTGGTTTCTGGATGTGTGTGCTAACTTTAATGAGTAGATATTTTAATCATTATAAAGTTTGGATTAGTTTTTATTATAGCACTTTCACCCATCAATATTGATGTGTACAGGTGCAGTATACTACTCAAGAGTTAGGTAAGCCAGAAACCCACATTTGGAGTTATAATATATATTATATATATAAAATATATAAAAATAAATCCTCTGCCTTTTATTCCCCAAAGGAAGTATGCAAAGCTCCTTTAGCTTTAACTAATTTTTGAAAACAGATGGGCAGCCAGTTTCCATCCTTTGGCCTTCTCTGATAGTGAGCTCAAGTTATCAATGAACCAAAAGCTGTGTGTGTTGTGTGTTAGAGAGAGTATGTGTACAACAGCAACTGTTAACATCTCATGGCCCCAGACCCTGGCACTCATTTTCTGCAATAGTGAGTTGTATAGTCTTTTGCCGGCCTGGTCGGCCCAGTGGATAGCATATCCATTCTCCAGCTAATAGGCTGTGGGTTCGAATCCCACCCTGGGCATGGATGTTTGCGATTGTCTGCGGAAATACCAGTGGTTGTCGGCGGTAGATGGCATTGGTGTAGTTGCAGTCAGTTGGTGATTGAATGGTACAGACAGAGTTATATAGAGCAGGTGCCCTCCCTCCATGAGTCCCTGGACTCCCTGGAGGTGTCTAATAATAATAATAATAGTCGATTTTCTTTTTAAGATTCATTATTAAAAACCAGTTATTGGGAGAAAATTCCTACTTGACTCTGCCAAACATCAATTCACTGAGGAACCAGCTGAAGATTCCAACATTCCAAGATTGGTTAGCTGAAAGTTATAAATGTTAGATGTTGAGTAGAAGAGCAGTACTCTTTTGAATGGAAAAAAAAACACAAAGTTTTTTAAAAGCTGAGGAGACTATTGATGTAATATGTTTGTGCCAAAACAAAAGCTGAATATGACAGTCATTCTTCCCCCCACAAAGAAGGGGAAACGGGTCTTGAAAGGATATCAAAATATTATCAGAAGTAAGTGGCAGTGAAGTAATATCTTTCTTGTGGGTAATAAGAGAAGACTGAATTTTAATGGCATTGAATTTCATTAAGTTGTCTTCGTTCCACTTGAGAATGATGAGGGGGATCGGTATTTTAGTCATTAGTTATGGAAGATCTTGAGGCTTTAGCCATTTGGGTACTACAGGGATTCTCAAATAAAGAAGAGTGAAGAGTACTCATTAGTACTTTATAATAATCTTCATCATAACCTTGTGGTACTCCAGCATTGATAAAGAAATCTGATGAGAGGAAATTGTCCACCATAATATGCAAAGAACAATGAGAGATGAAGCTGGCAATCAAATCATGAAGGTAGAAAGGAGACCATAAAATAATAGTTTGTTCAGAAGGCCTCGATACCAGACATTCAATATGGCTGGAATTAAAGCCACATGGGTTTCTCCAAATTTTTCAATTGCTTGTGTCCAAAGGTACGTAGTTAAGTTTGTGAGGAAACTTCTATAGAACAAGAATGGTGTAATGACAGAAGAGTTGTTTGGATAAAGAATAATAGCTTCCATATTAATTGGAATGAAGTGATCACAAACTGCATGCTTTGATGAAACCAATCTACACAAAATTGGCGAGCCTAGGGATTTGGAAATTATTGAGTACTGGAACTGAAAGATTAGAGAGCCTATTGCAAAGGTGGCCATAATACCTCAACATCACTTCTTGTCAGTGTATTCTTCAACATTTAAATAATATGATGAGATATTATGATGGATTCCTTGGTGATGAGGAATTGAAAGAGAAGACCAGAGACAAACATTCAGGATTATGGCAGGTCTGTGGAATGCTTGCTCCCTCTGAGGATGGTGTGAAGGTCTGTGGGTTTCAGAGGTTAGTTACGAAAGGTAGAGAAGAGCGATTTTTTTTGTTTATGTAACTACTACCGATAAAAGGTAGAATCTATATTAGTACCATGGGTGGATTAACGGTTTTCATTTTCTATTTATGTATATATATTTTTTGTATTTATTTTTTAGAATCCAGATGAAACAGAAACTTTTTTCAAGCCACTTCAGGTCTTTAATAAGCAGTGTGGGTCTCCACATCAGCTGGTGAAATCTCACCTAAAGACATTCAAAGATTCATTTCCATGGTAGGATTCAAACGAAAAACCTATTGGGTTGGAGAGCAGATACTGTAACGAATTTGCCAACAACATGAATAATGATAACAACATATAAGTTAACAAAGAGATTTTATAGGATTGGCACAAACAACTTTTTTTGTTCTTCAGAACATTGCACAAAATGAGAGAACCAAGAACCCCGTGATTAGCATGAATATTAGGACTAGATTTTTGTTTTTTGCTTGGAGAATAATAATAATAGGTTTCTAGAGGCAGAAGAATTCTTCAGCAGTGAATGAGTTCAAGGAGAAATATGATAGGTATTGTGGAAACAATGATCAGTAGAGGGCTCCCACAATGAATCTTTGACTGCATGGACATGCCAAAGAAAATAATAATGACAGTAATAAAAAATGATAAGCAGCACTCGAGAATGTTTAACTTATCGCATTCAAAAGCATCCAATATTTGGTACATTTCAGATAATAATAGTAATGATATTTGTACTCTACTGTAACTGCAAGATGGATGTAGTTGAGATAGCTGAAGTGAACTATAGTCATGTTAGACGCCAATTGAAATTTGGTTAGGAATTGTAGATTGGGTGTTGATTTCTGTAAGTGGTTGTGTGCTGTTTGTAACAATGTCTCAAATGGTAGTGAAATAGTTGTTTAAGTGCTTTTTATTGGATGAAATTTAGGATGGTGCAGCTTTTTTAGTATATTTTGTATTTTGTGCAGTTGTTTGTAGGAGTTTTTTTTTTTTTTTAATCTCTCTAGTGACACTGTATTTTGTTATCTTTCATTCATGGTTGAATTAATGAAGGAAACTTATAGAGTATGGATATGAAGCAGAGGTGAGATATTTCTGCATATAATTCCCATGCTCAAGTGCCCAAACTTCATTCCAGGCATGGCCTAGTAGAGTAAGCAGAAACAGCAGAATTATTCACAAACTGATCAGGAAGACTCCAAATGCATTACCACCTGTTTGTAGTCCCATGTACTATCTAGTTGCTGGCCTATGGAAACCACTTTATGTTGTTTGCTCATATGGAGGAGGAGGTGCTGGCTTTCTAATTTATTAATAATGGTGTATTGAGCATGTCTAGCAAGGCAGTCATCTTCATTGCATATGGGAAGAAATGAGGGCACAGAAACATATTCTGGGTAGTGGTGTTTTGCTGGGTAGCCAAAGTCATCTACCACCTGGAGTTCTAGTTGGCATTTCCTCCAACTAGGGAAGATATGCCTATAAGGCAGGAATACACACATCACCAGAGCCTTGTTTGTGGAAGCAGGCCATACCATGGGAAACTGAGGTTGACTTGACTAGGAGACATTATATATTGCACATCACTAGCCCATTATTTGCTGATAATGATGCAAATTTGGAAGCATGATAATGAATGACTGATATATTGTTCCCTTAAGAAAACTTTAACATATTGGTATTGTAAGCAACTGAGAATGGATATCAAGTCATTGTTGCAAATATTGGATTTGAAAAGACTACTTGTTATACGCTACATTGATAGAATTGCATACTCATAAGTTGAAGCAAGAGATCTGGGGTGATTGTGGATGAGATTGGGATCAAGCAGACAATTTGCAGAAGATGTGTAGTGATGTAGATTATTATTATTATTATTATTATTATTACATGATACCACCACTACCACATTGAATTCCAGGACTTATTTGCCCCACTGTACACTATATAATTCTCTGTGCATTACTATATACTGCATACTACACATTATTTGTCTTCTAACTGCACGTGTTGTCTGATTTCTGATTTGCATGTTTTGTGGGAAGAAAAATCTGAGCAAACAATGTCTGTCTTGTGAGTTTAACTTGCTTACTTGCCTTCCTTTGAAATGACCACATAAAGATTCCTCATATCTAATGAGTTTTGAACCTGGGTTTTTCTAGTTAAAGAGTAATGTCCTGTTATTCTTCCAGTGGCACTACACTGCATTTCTACGATAACTACAGAGATAGTGACACATAGAAATAAGATATATTCCTTTGTATAAATCAAAACCTTATGGCTTTGATTAGGACACATCTGGATTGTTGTTTATACATATGGTCATTAGATTTTCTGAACTCAGAGAAAATAGTGATTAAATTTCAAAAACAAAGATAACATCAAGTTTGTGCATTACTCACCAAGGAAAAATGTAGTATATAGTTTGAATATGTAGAGTAGAAGAATTATTATTGAGAAATAATAAATGCTTTAGACACCATAAAGCATTTATTGTATCACTCCCTAAACTCATTTACTCTGCACACTCACGTCCCTCTCAGGCAATACATTCTATGTACTTATTACTCTCTATACAAAAAAATACTAACTTTCTCTCTCTCTCTCTCTCTCTTATGATGGAAACATAAATTAGTGGGAAGATCATGGTAGATCAGAAAAAGATGATTCTTATAAAATAAGCAAAAATATTATTTTTATATTATTATATATTATTATGTGATTTTTTCATGGAGTCCAAGAACTCATCACAGGACACTGTACTTTACACTACATAACCCATCATCTACACTACATAATCTTCCATCTATATACTATGCCAACTACTGCTCATTAATAGTATTTTTGTCTTCTAATTATGTGTGTTCTCTGGCTAATTAGCCTGTATGTTGGATAAAAAAAAAGTTTCTGGGAGAAGAAAAATCTGCTCTCCCTGAGATTGGCTAACTCTCCTTTAATTTAAGGTCCATAAAGATTCCTCACATTAGGACAAGAATTGACCTTGGGTCTTCTCAATTCAAAGGGCACAGTATCCTGTCATTCTTTCAGCTGCACTAATTACATTACATTACATTACAGACACCATAGTAATTGAGTTTGGAGAGTTTCATCATGTATTATACTCTCTATAATCTGAAAATTAGTCTTAATAAGATAAGATGGCTAACCTAAGACCATCTATTCCTGTTGAA
Source organism: Typopeltis vanoorti (assembly GCF_054136105.1). NCBI lineage: Eukaryota > Metazoa > Arthropoda > Arachnida > Uropygi > Thelyphonidae > Typopeltis > Typopeltis vanoorti. The sequence continues at coordinate 100,688,085 of NC_143565.1, forward strand.
TGCAATATTCATGTATGTACTAGTTTGCTTATTTTGAAGGACAAAAATCATTGATTTTAGTTACCAAGACCAAAATCAATGCCATAACTTTACGTGAAAAGTACCTATTGAAGATGAGTTATGAATAAATATTCTAGGTGCTTTTCAGGTAAAGTTATGGCATTGATTTTGGTCTTGGTAAGTAAAATCAATGATTTTTGTCCTTCAAAATAAGCAAACTAGTACAAAGATGAATATTGCATCCAACAGGTACAGATAGTCTTAGGGTAGCCATCTTATCCTATTAAAACTAATTTTTAGAAATCAATTAACTTAGCTGTAATAGGTCACTAGACCTGACAGTGAAAAGGAAAATTATTTTTGAAATTTTCAGGATCTTCAGGATAGAATTGATGAGCTCACTCTTGAACTGGAAAATTGTCAGCAGCAACAAGTATGTGGAAGTACACATAGTCCTGGAGGTAAAAAACACCAACGGACAGGTTCCTGGTTATCTGACTATAGGAAAGGCAGTGGTCCTATATGTCTCAAAAGAAGGGGTAGTGGATCATCAACAGGTAAATTAATTCCATTCATATATATCTTGTATTATAATAAAATACTTTTATTTTTAATAATAAATTATAATAAATAAATAATAATAATAACAACAAAGTAATAAATTGCAACTACAAATTCATATAACAAACACAGAACCTCAACACTTATGAACATCTTATGCTACTCTTGAGGTTCACTAATATGATGCACAACAGAAAGTATTTAGTGTCCAGTAATTGCTTCCCTCTCTGTCATGTTGAATATTCTTTAGTTGTTGAATATATTCTTATTTATCAACAACTGTTCAAGCAGAAAATGTACAGGTCAAGCAGATCAAAGCTCTTCATGTCTGTCTTTCCTTCCAAATTCTTTCTCCGTGAACACTGTTCCATTTCAGGTTTCTAGATCTTATTTGGTCTCTCCACCTTTTCCATGGTCTTTCTCTTAGTCTCATCCTGCAAATTTAATTTTATATGTTAGCCTTTCTAAATTCATTCTCTTTATATGTCTAGACTGCTTCAAGCAAGAGTTCACAAGCATTTCTTGAACACTTTCTGGTCCCAAACCATTGCTGGTGTGTGCATTTCTTTTTTTGTCTTTCCTTGTTTTTGCCAACATTCTTCTTAAAACTTTCATTTTTATTGCTTGTATCCTAATTATGTCTCTTTTTTTTTTTTGTTAGTTTCCATGTCTCTACTGCATAAGACAACAGAATGGGCAAAAAAAGTAACTTCTGTGAAAATCAAGTTTGCAGTTCAGTGGAACCTCACTGTTCCAGAGTACACTGACACTTCTAAAAAAAAAAAAAATATATATATAAAAAAGCTTTATCCCAGTGAAACCCTTATCTCCTTATCTAAACTTCAATCACAAAAAAGTATACTCCCCAGATATTTGAATATTTTTTTTTCACTACTCTTAATAACGTTAATGTTTACATTTTCTCTGTGATTTAGAACCATGTTCTCATGCTTTCCACTATTAATGTGTAATCGAATATACTGCTGACCATATTGTACGTATTTTGAGGGGAGTAAAAAAAAAATAGAACAGTGTATGTAAATATGCTGTTCTTTTTTTTATTATTATTACCCTTGAAATGTGGAAAACAGAGCCATAGTAATGGTGAAGGTGCTAAAAGTAGCAAAGAAAGAAAAATAAATATTGATTTCATAGAAACGAAACTGGACATAAGTGATGTGAAAACGCTACATTTCTTGCTTCATCTAGTCACATTTATAATGTTGATTGTTTTATTTTGTTTGCAGCAAACTTCAAAGACGAACAAAAAATTTTTGATTATATGGGTTTACAGTGATACTACTGGACCTTGCCAAGGCCTTTGATAGGATACCACATGGAACCCTAATCAGTAAACTGGAGCAGATGGGTATAGATATAGGGTTGGTGAGATGAATAAGAGGGTGGTTGAAGGAGAGATATCAAAGAGTGGTTTATTCAGGAGTGGAGTCTAAAAGATGTCTTGTGACTAGTGGAGTGCCACAGGGCTCTGTTCTTGGACCACTGCTTTTCAATTTGTTCATCAATGATATTGGAAAGGATCTGAGAGGAAGTGTTCACTTGTTTGCTGATGATGCAAAGTTGGATAGAGCAATTGTGAGTGCACAAGATGTCAAAATTTTACAGGATGATTTGGATAGATTGGAGGACTGGGCTAGGAAAAATGGATGTCAATTTAATGTGGCAAAGTGTAAGGTTATGCACTTTGGGGTGAAAAGAATAGCAGCAGTATATCGCATTGGTGGAATCATACTCCAGGAGATTGATGAGGCCAGGGATTTGGGAGTGTTGGTGGATAGGGAGTTGAAGTTTAGGGGGCACATTGCAAAAGTAACTAAAACAGCTCACCAAATCACTTGGCTTCTGAAAAATACTTTAACATGCAGAGACGAACAAGTTGTTGTTCCTCTGTATCGAGCCTTGATAAGACCCCATCTGGACTTCTGTGCCCAGCTATGGGCACCAGGGTTTCTTCGTGATGGGGAGGAAGTGGAGAGGGTCCAGAGACGAGTGACCACGATGATAGCAGGTCTGTGGAATGAACCTTATGAGAATAGGTTGAAGATTTGTGGGTTGCAGAAATTGGACGATAGGCGAAGGAGGGGTGATATGATTGAGACATTCAAATTACTGAAGGGTTTTTATAAGATTGATCTAGAAGATATTTTTGAAAATATGACTGGTGGTGGGAGGACTAGGGGCCATGCATGGAAGCTGGGCAAGAGCGTGGTTGACAAGGGTGTTAGAGCTAGGTTCTTTACTTGGAGAGTGGTAAATGAGTGGAATAAGCTTCCAGAGTCTGTTGTGGGTGCTACGACCATGAATGAGTTCAAGGCAAGGTATGATAGATACTGTGTGAATGTTGAATAGTTGTTCTTGACGTGATGTTAGGGCCTCCCTCGATGAGTCTGTCGACTCCTTGGAGTTTCCCGGAACAATAATAATAATAATAATAATTATACTCATAGTGCAAGCTCTATTTGGTCCATAATTATTTGTAAAAAGGAAATATTGAAAAAATGGAACACTATTTAACAATTTGAATTCAGAATCAAATTGGAAAATGTATAGTTTTTCTGTACTGCAAACAATAGAGAGTTGATCTGCTACAAATAAATACATGAAGAAATGCAACAAAAAGTGAAAACATTTAATGCTTTTCAAATTAAATATTTTTACAATAAACTTGTATTGTAAAAACTTTCATATTAATTTATTAATATCAAAATTATAACTTTATATTGGTCATATACTAACAGTTGCATATACTGTACTTTATTTCTTTCAGTAAAGGAACTAAAAAAGATATGTTTAATTAATCTAATTAATTAGAATAAATCATTTCTGAATTATTTATTTTTACTATCTTTGTATTATGGTAAGTTATTTTAGAAAAGCATTTAACATTTTAATTTAACAATATTTTATAAAAAAAATAAATTAAACTTATGAAAATTCAGCTTGTGTGCAATTTTCCACTTCCTATTGATAGAAATACAGGCACAAATGATTGGAAACAACTTACATCTGTTTCAACTCACAGGTGTTGTTTCAAATTTCCTTGAAACAAACCTGTGAGTTGTTTCAAGAAAATCATTATTATTACTGTTATTAATATCTGACCTCCATCAAGTTAAAGGACTCATCACTGGAGATAAATGCTCTCTCATTCAGAATCATCAAATTGTACCTTAAACTCATTTACAGGTCTGCACTCACCACATTTGAAGGCAGTACATTCCATTCACCAATCACTTTCCATGCAAAGAACCTGCTGCTCACACCCTCCTTATACTATAATAAGTTTAGTTTAATCCATTATCCAAGTGTGAGCAAACAAAGTTTGTGCCTGAAAGTATCTTCAGGACTGGAGAAGGTAGTACAACACCGGGCAACTCGTTGCAAAGGTGGAGAAAGCTCTCATCACTCCTATCTCGGTATCTCCCATAAAAGCACATCTCCTTGCAGATATGTGTAATGCTATGCATTAAGGCAAGGGCCACTACCCATACCAGTTTCGACCTTTATTGAGGTCTTGTCAGTGGGAGCCAGGCCAGAAGTGGAGACACCAAGGCAGAAGCAATGAGAGGTGATCCCAACCTATAGGAGTTACCAAAGGGTGTACAACCTTATTATTAAATTACTCCAGATTCAGAGATAAGCTCTCAACCCTCCTTATACATCTGACAAGAATGGTCTCTTGTTCTACCTTCATATCCTTCTACTCTCTGAAAAATATCCTCCACATTAATATAACAACCCCTTACTGACTTATGTCTCAATCGCATCCTTTCTCCTTCTTCTATTAACAAGGTTCTGCAAATTGCATTCCCTTAATCTCTCCTCTTATAGCATCCCAACCACAAGGATCAACAGTCCACCATCACATCCACCTTGCTCTTGAGGTAGAAGAGGATCATCAAGTTGTCTTTCTAGCCCTTCTTCTTCATCAACCAGATGAAGTAGCCTTCATTGCTCTGTTTTTAGATAACCTATACTAGACTTTACATCATCCTTGTCAAAAATCTGGCATTGCTAAGACGTATAAGATGAGGTCCACTCTTCTTGCTAATGGATTCCACTAGTCTTATATCAACAATATTGTTAATAGTTACAGGGTTCCTTGTCATCTGCCTCCCAAGAAATGGTCTATCATGTTACCATTCCTTATGTTAAAGGTGTTTCAGAAAGAATAGCCAAACTGCTTAGATTAGTTGGCCAACAGATGTCCTTTTGTCTAACAGTGAGAATCCCTCCTACTTAATCTTTCAACTACACACAACACTACTTTCCTCAACACACACACACACACACACACACACACACACACACACACACACACACACACACACAGTGCCGTTTAATGTCCACCACCACTAACAATGTATTTTTTGCCTGTAAATCGTGCATGTGTTGTCTCAAGGCTTGGTTTACCTGTATATCAGACGAAAAAAACCTAAGTTTCTGAGAGAAAATGTTCCTCTACCTCCATATGAGATTGGCTAACTCACCTTTGGTCAAAGATGTCCATATAAAGATTTCTCTCATCACAATGGGAATCAAACTCAGTTTCTTTTCAATCAAAGGACACAATATCTCATTTTTTTCCCTAGTTGTGCTATGTTTGTGTTATTCAGAATTATTCAAAAGTACTTAGCCCAAATCCTTAGACTTCAGATTTATGATGAAATACAATACAATCATATCTGCTATTTTGCAATCAAGCAACCCTTTGACAATGATGATCATTTTCTCAGTTCTGACAAACTGTAAAATATGCATGAGTTAGTCTACTTTAGAACTTGTTTTACAAAACATAAACTTACTAATCTCCTGAAGTAGAAATTAATGAAGTGTAATCCATTCAAGATTATCTCATGTACTAATAAATTCATTTACAATTTATGAATTAGTGAGAATCACAGTGGTCTTCTTTGAATTAGGTTAATAGGCTGGAAAAATTTTAAGTCATACACATGAAAAATGATCATTCAGAATTACTTTTTTCCAATTAGTCCTTGTATCTACCATAAATTTCAGTATAGTGTGAGCTCATTATCATTTTTCTTTTATTTAATTTATTATTCTTTTATGCATTTTTATGATATTTTATATAATTTTATTTCAGAGGATAATTCTGATGATGATAGTCCCATGGTTGGGAAGATAAGACGAAGATTGCTATTGCATCCAGAAGGTATTTTTTTAAATATAAATATTAAAAAAAAAAAAGGCACTAAATTAGATACAAATATCCTATCAGTAGCATATTATAGGATCAAAGGATGATCATGGTATCTGGACCTCCCCTAAAATGGATATAACTTTGATGCTAAAATATCCGTGCACCAATTTGTTACTGTCTGAAAATTGCTAACTCTGCTAACCTAAGTTGTTTCCAAGTATATCATAATTATAGTAAATTAGCTTATGGAAAATTTAGTTAGTAATAAAAAGACAAAATAAAAGGTTTTGTAGTTGGTTTAGATCTGATTGATTGGCATGTAATGAGACAAGTTTACATAATACTGTGGAAATAAATCTGAACATTGTTGTTATATTAAATTTTGGTTACTATTTTATAATTCAAATTAAGTGGATATTGAATCCAACATTATTTCAAAGCCGAATATAGAAACTATAAAAGTTTCGGCAGATCCAAGCATAAGCAAACCTTTCATAACAGGGTAACTCATAGTAAAGGTGGAGTAAGATCTGATCACTATCCTTAGTATTTCTCATAATGTAAAACATATCTCCTAGTGGATATGTATGATGTTATACATTATGAGGGGGGGTCACTACCCAGACCGGTTTCGACCTTTGTTGAGGTCTTGTCAGTGCGAGCCAGACCCAGATGTAAATACTCAGGTTGAAGTGATGCAGAACTTATACTTTACCATACGAGTTGCTAAAAAAGGTGTCACATCACAAAAGGCACCAAGAATTACTGAAATAAAGAGACCATAGGCTTCTCTTTGGCGATGCAAAATTATTCAAATTAAGTGAATATTGAATCCAACATTATTTCAAAGCCGAATAGAGAAACTACAAGAGTTTCGTGCCAAACATAGAAACTATAAAAGTTTCAGCGGATCCAAGCATAAGCAACCTTTCATAACAGGGGCACTATTTGATAATATATTAAAAGTGTACAAAAATTCATCTCAGCAGAACCTTGTTTGTAAACGTTTACATTTTTGCTTATATTTTTAATTTAAAATAACCACTTTCAACTGATATAATGTAAAAAAATACTCTATAATAAGTCAAAATGTAATTATATAGATATAGTGGATATTAAAGATTCAACATTATTTCAAAATGTTAATTTTTTTGACAGATAATTCTATTATCTGTCAAAAAGTTATCAGTACTTTGAGGAAAACCTGCATACTCATGATGTTGTCTCTTTATATTTGCATTAATTTTGGTATTTTCCTATCACTGTTGTATATAGTATTCAACAATATAAATTTCCTTATAAAAACCTAAAGATTTTTTTTTCATTTTAATCTTTATTATTGATTAAGTTCCCCTTCTCTTATGTTTGATCTTTTGCCACTGGCGAGGAAAATTAACATACATTTAATTGGCTTATGCATCACTATTATATCTGATATCTTTCCTTTATCATCTGATAATCAAACTCTATAATTTAGTGTCTCTACAAAACTTACTTCTCCAAAGTTCTAATTTCATTTTAATTACTTGCTCTGGACTGGCATCCACTATTTTCTCATTACCAAGAAAGTATGTTTCCAGATTTTTGCATACTAATCAGTATATGATCATCAAGAATTTTTTAAAACATGAAAAATTTCCAATTAATTTACTCATTACAATTTAATCTACATTGAAAATACTACAGCATATTTTTTTTGTGTGTGTGTGTGGTATGTTCGGCACGTTGCCATTCAGCAGTGATCTGATGTTGTGTTCATTGTTTGATGAAATATCTACTGTGGTGTCAAAAAAAAAAAAAAATGTATTTTGGTCCTGTATATGAGAAAATACACCCAGTTAAAATGTTCCCACAAAAGAAATTCCTCAATGCAGGCATTTCACACAAAAAATGTAAAGCTTCTGCTAATGCCACTAGCATATTTATAACATGCTTATAATTATTACAAATGCCACTATGCTGTTATTAGTTGAGCTGATTAATTTTGTGATATAGTGCAGTGTATAATGCCATCCTTTATTATCACCACAATTAAAACTAGTTCTGTTTTTTTGGTGTGTGCGTGCGTGCATGCACATGTGTATTATAAATTTAGTTTATTCATGATTGTTTGCATCGTATAATTTCATAATGAATTGTTCTGTCTAACTCTGCTTAAAATCATTTGATTTTAATCAAAATTAAAGTGACTCGACAATCGTTAGTAAAAATTCCAAATTCTCAATTTCATGAATTTTCCAATCCAAAGTAGAGTTGTTATATGCATACATGCAAATGGATGATTGGTTGACAGCAAAAGTCATAATGTGCCTCAAAGGTTACAGCAGTACGCAAGTGTGAATGGATGGATAAACAAAACAGATCCTATTAGATGCTTTATATGCATGCTGTGAAATACGAAATATATTTTTAGAAAGTATATAGAAGAGTTGACTGTGCCTACAATGTTATTGTTTAATGAGATTTATAATTGGAAGGGTCACAAACGTGAGTGGAAGGAGGAAAAATTTTGTCATTGTGAAGAGTGGTCCTAAGATAAGTATAGATGAGTCTCTATATCTGCAGTTGTTAAGATATTAGAAAAATTCATTAAGATTTGAATACAGTGTTGTGCTGTGTATACAGCAGGTTAGCATGGATTTGTGGAGGGTAGTTCTTTCTTGGATAATCTGCTTACATTTTATTTTAAAAAATAACAAATTTGTAAAATAAGAAAGACTCATATTTGGTGTGTTATTTTTTAACTTTGCAAAGGCATTTCATAGATTGCTGTATGACAAGTTGGTGTATACAAATTGAGTGCAATAGGGACTGATAGTGGATTTAGTCATATGAATAGGAGAATAGTTGTTCTGAAAGATATTGGGATGTTGTATTTGTAGAAGAGCACAAAAAAGGGAAGGTAACCAGCACTGCGACAAGGTACTGTTCTTGGAATACTACAAATTATTTGTTAATGATATGATATTTCATGTGGATTGACTAAGGGTATTTGATTGTTTGCTGATATTAAAACATTATGCTATCAGCATTATGATAATGCAATAACCTGATCATTATAATTATTTCCTTGTAGATACCTTTATTATTACTTTTATAGTACTCTTTCTTCCAAAATCTAAGCTTTCTTCATGTCTTCCAAAACATTTAATGTGTTATAATATTTATCGTCTATATTCTTTCCAATTCGAGCTATCTTTACATAACTTAAGTTTTTCTATAGCTTTCTATAAGATCACATTCTGATTTATTACCCAAACTTTCTATATTTATTTTTTGTTTTTATAACTTTATTACTATGTGAAAGTATTAGTGATAAGTTTTTATTATATCTGAGATCCTTTATTATGTTAAGAAGAGTAACTTTCTTTTAAAAGGGAAAATAGAACTGTTCTAAGAGTGTCGGCTCGGGCATTTCATATTCAGAGTTTAATCCCTTCTTTAGCTTAAAATCATTTACTTTCTTGATAACTGAACATATCATTTGTACACCTTAGAAGAGTAATGGATGATTTATCCAAAATTGATGTGTGGATTATTTACAAAGGTTAATTATTACTGTGATTTCTTTCAGATCCAACAAAAGTGCCATTTGAGATAGAAAAGTTGCAAGAAAATCACAAAGAAGAAGTTGCCAAACTCAAAACAAAGTATGAAAAACTTGTAACAGATATGGAAAAGTGCTACAGCACCAAAGTTATAAACTTAGAAGCGCAGTTAGGAAAACAGACATGTAGTCAATGTAATACAGAGATCAGACATACTGATGGAGCTATTCTCAGGCTACAGGAAGAAATTCAAGAACAGAAGAAAATACAGAACATCTTAAATACAGAACTACTCGAACTTAAAGAACAGTTATCTAAAGAAATCTCACAAAAGAATGAAATTGGGTTAGAAAAAGAGCAAGCACTTGCAAAACTAAGAGAAGAATATGATGCTTTACTTCAGTGTCAAACAAGGCAATTACAGGACCAAATCAATGCTAATCGACTACTTCAGGATGATTTCAGCAAACAAAAGAATCAGATGGAACAGATATTTCAGGAAAGACAAAAGGAACTCACAAAGTCTTTGGAAGAGCAGTTTGAAAGAAAATTAATAGAGACAAAAGAAGTGAATGAGAAGGAAGCCAAAGATATGTTACATAATGGACAAGGAAACAAAAAGAACAGAAACAAAAGGTATGTAAAAATGATAGAGGAGGACTCCAACCACAGTGATCTCGCAATGCAGCTAAGACAGGAAGTTAATAAAGTGTTACAGTCTTGTTCTGTTAGTAATATCTCATTCCTCCAAGAAAAGTTGGAGGATTTAGTACTGCAGTTTTTGAGGACTGTTGAAACCAAGCTGGAGACTTTATATCTTCAGGATCAAGACAGACTAAAGCAACAGTGGGAAGAAGAGATTGGACAGTTACGTAAGTAACCTTAATTATTTCTTTAATTTTGCATTTCTAACTCTTCTCCCAATCCCTCAGAAATTTATTTCTTCTTGGATCCCTTTCTTTCTATCCAAGACTCCTTAAAAATAAAGCTGGTGTAACATCGTCATTTATTATAGTAATAATCTTTGCTGGATGTGGCTTTAAAAAAGGTTTGCATTGTTTATATAATGTATTTGGGATAATGATAAAATAAGGACCGAGAAAACGAAAATTATTATCAATTGCAATTGTAAGAAAACTTTTATGTGTAGACCAGGTAATAATTTCTTGAAACTTATATTTTATAAAATAATGTTATTTTAATGATTTATTATTTAGTCTTATAGTCAAGTATTCTTATTTACAATTATGCTTTCTTGTCCTCTCTTTCTTAACTGCTGTACCTCCTTGCATCATTTAATTGTTTATGGAATGCTTTTTTTTTGAAAGGGAGGGAAAAGAGACTAGAAAAAGTCTTCTGTGACAACTTGAACTATTATCAATGGGAAAGGGCATGGTTCTCTCATGGAGCTTATTATTATTATTATTATTATTATTATTATTTTGACACCTCCAGGGAGTCCAAAGACTCATCGAGGGAGAGTGTGCCGACAGCATCGAACGATTGGTCCCCTTCCAACTACTAACCGCGCTCAAACTTACTTAACTGAGCCATTAGTAGCAGAGGCTCTACCAATCGACCAACCTTCGCCGGCTCTTAGCATACAAGTATTATTACGTATACATAAAAATAAACTTCTGCTTGCTTTTTCCTTAGAAGTTTATAAATATGCTTCTCCAAGTCAAATTTCCACTAAGTACTCTGAAGCACATAATACAAATTTTAAAAAAAAAAATGATAAAACTTTCACTATATGTTACAAGTTTAGTCTTGAGTATAAGGCATATTTAAAAGACATTTTGATAAGAATTGATTCAAAACTGCATCCAGAAATATTTTAGGGGATTATTGGAAAGTAAATAGGATTTAGGATTTTTTTTACTATCATTTTATTAGTTGAATATTTTTACTTTGAAAAAATATTTTTGAGCTTTTAAGGATTTAAAACAGTAAATATATCTGGACTTGGATAGCTGTTTTGAATTAATGAAAATGTCTTGTCGAAAAAAAAAAAAGGTAATAAGAAATAGCAAAGGATTGAGAACTTGGATATCTTTATTCACTTCATAAAAAAATGCTTTTTAAACTCCTAAAATTTGGTCTTTCATAAATTGATAAACTTTTTCTCTTAATCCTGTTTGCAATTTAATATAATACAATAACAACACTCAATGGTTTTAGTTAGCCATCAACTTAATGTAGTAAGTTGATGCTTACTACATCAAATCTTGCCATGGGCATGAATGTTTGTGATTATCTTTGGGTGGGAGATGAATTTCATTGCCTAGTGGGAGATTACCTCCCCACTTAAGGGAGTCCTGAAGTGGCTTGTTTAGTCTTTAGAGCAAGTTTCCAAAGCTGGTAAAAATATAAATACAAAAAAAAAAATAGAAAAAAAAAAAAACTTATTTCACCCATGGTACGATTGTATTATAGATTCACAAATAAACCTTCTGTGGGTGGAAACCACATAAAAAAGGGGGGAGTATCAAATCGAAATATATACTTTCTTTATTAATGTCACAACCTTTTTTTTTCTGGTCTGATAGTACTTTTTTTTTTTTACCTTTCCTTCATATAATACAAGATTTTTCTATACCTCTAGTGTTAAATTAAGCTGTTTATAACGTTTTTGATTCATATTGCTTTGCTGTGCTATAATAGAACTTATATGCCATTAATTGTTGAACTTCAAAAAAATAAATGGGCACTGAACAGTTTACATTATTTATACGAGCCTTTAAGTGGCAAAAATTGAGAAAAAAAAATTAATAACTATTTAGTGGAGTATGTTATTGTTATTTAGAATACCTTCACACAGTCCAAGGACTAATTGTAAGATACAACTCACCATGTACACTTTTTATGTAATCCACCAATTACACAATCCACCATCCACACAATATGCCATCTCTGGTACCATTGATTTGTCTTAGGCAAATCAATGAAAACTGTAATCTTCATTGAATGCACTTTCTTGCATTCCTGAATTCAGTTAGTTAATATTATACCTGTTCTTAACGTGGTCTCTTCACTCTACATCTATGAACCCGATAAATCAAATAAAATTACAGTTTTCATTGATTTGCCTAAGACAAATCAATGGTACCAGAGATCAAAGGATCTGATCTCTGGTACCTTTTCTGAAACCTATCTGTTCTTCAGGCATTTTTAGCGTTTGGCTTCAACTTTCAGCAGAATATTGCTTGCAGGAGAGATTAAACTGTTCTATGGTTCTTGGAGTTCTTCATATCTCTCTTCTTGTGCAATAGTACGAATACTGATTCTTCCAGTCTCTAGATCATACTTCCGTCTCCAGACCCTTACAGTTGCTCTGTGAAACACTTATTGCTCCATAACTACCTCTGCCGAATTCCATCTGCATCCAGTGTCTTATTATTAATCTCCTTAACTGCTCTTTCATCTTCTTGCATGAGTTGAAGTACTTCGTTCCCCCCCCCCCCCCCCCACACCCACCACCACCACCCAGAAAGAGAGGACTCTTCCAATTCTATCTTTTTTTTTTTTTTTTTTTAATCTCCTGTTCTTCCATTAGTACTGTGCCATTCTTGACCTCAGTGCAGATTTAAACTTGTAATGACGGTAACGATATTAGCTGATTTATTCACGTTTAATGTTGGCTGTTGGACGAAGTCTTCATGCGGAGAAGACAGCTCATTGCAGAGCTGTCTGTATAATATGGGGGAATATAATCACTTTCATAAACTCTAGTATTTTTTTTTTAGTAGCACAAACAGTACTTTGCCCAATGTTTATTTAAGAATTTGGCACGTACAATTTCAGTTATTCAGCATTTTATCAACAGACTTATTTTGTACAGTTCGATTTTGAATACAAGGACTGTCGTTATAAGCCATCCATTTTTCGTTTCATGTTGTTCTCACACTAAGTAACTTGGTTTCTTAGAATCTTGATTATTACTTAAGACAGGATTGTTAATCCTATCTGCATTGCAGCAAATTGCGTGGTGGGTTTGCGGGATGAAAAATCCAAGTTTTCGAGTGAAAAAAATGCATCTACTGCCGTATTCACCTTCATTAGGATTTCAACAGGTGGCGACTATTAAATATTTGAAAAATGCAATTATCTTTTTTTTTTCACAGCTTCAGACAACGATGTTGTTGAAAAATTGACTGTGGTTTAGTCAACTCAGATTCTAGATCCAGATCTAATTTATCAAAATAACTTTATAAACGCTTCTTAATCTAATACTTATACTCCAATATTAGATTAATATTTGACTTCCATGTCAATATAATAATAATAATTTACCAAGCAAAGATTTATTCTTTCAGCTGCATGGTTTGTTATATGTTAGATTACAATCCAAATAGTATCAGATATTCAATTGGGTTGCTCCTTATTCAGTCTTCACTGAGGTCCCATAACGTATATGGGACCTCAGTGAATGTATTTCGTAACGTATTATGAAACACATCTTGGCGCTGATAGTTAGGAAGACCTGTGAGTTCTCTTCCGAATCCAGATTAGATAGAATCACAAAACGTTTTTAAGCTCTGTTTGTGATTTCTTGATTGCTGCTAAGCAATTATTGCTTTATGCATAGTCATACACTGTTAATTTGCTTTGCCTTTTGGATTTTCTAAGTAATCAGTTATGTATTATTTTTATTATTAAAAGAGACTTCCAGGAATTCAAGAACTCATCAATGGAGTATATATTATTTGCACCAGCTGTCATACCTGTTCTGAAATTCATTCACGCTGCTTGCACACACCACATCCAACGGCAATCCATTCCAAACACGCACCGCTACGAGAGAAAAATCTAGCCCTACCCCCTTCCTTTGATAGCATTCATTCTCAACTTCCAAGGATGCCCTCGCGTCCTTTACCCACTCTCCATAAAATGAAAAATTCCATGTACTGATAGTGGTGTAGCTAGAGCTTTTGCCGCCTTGGTCAGTCCCTGAGTTTGCCGGCCCTCTCAATACACACCAAAAATACTACAAAAAATCAAAACGACGTATAGGGAAATAAATTAAAACACTGTTTATTTTTGAAGTAAAACTTTAATTCCAACATCCTAAAATGTTATTTTTCTTGCTTTTCTGTTAGCAAAATCGTCGATGACATTGGCGAAATCTATTTCGTAGTAATGTAATTCTTAATCAATTTTATTTAGAAAAACTCCTCTCACAACTAGCAACACTTACAGCAATTGTGAGGAAAATTCGCAGTAGTATTGCAATATTTGGAACTAAGTTCTCGAGACTGTATTTTAGAATTAACTGCGAAAGTTAAAAAAAAGGTTCAAAGTGTCGCCTGGGAGGGACCGTCCCCCCCTCCCCTAGCTACGCCCCTGTCTACTGAAATTCTGCATAACTCTTTCAGAAGTTTGTAAGTCTCAACCATATCATCCCTCTTTCTCTTGTTTCTAGTGTTTGCAGTCTACAAATTCTCAATCTGTGGAATGCACAATCAGTATTCCAGAATTCTGACATCATTTTTGACACTCACCTTTGCACTGTATGAGAATCACCACGGAGACCAGACTAGCACGCAATAGTCCAAGTGAAGTCTTATCAAGGCCTTGTAAAGAGGCAAATTGATTTCCTTATCTTTACATGTCAAGGTTCATTTCTGAGCTGTATTTGCAATTTTCGCTATATGACCCTTGAACTTCCACCTCCTGTTTACTAAAACTCCAAGATCCCTAGCCTCATCAGTTTCTTTTAATCCCACCGATATAATACGACATTGAGTATCTAATCAGGTCCGGCCATTTTCACATGCCCACAATTCCAGCCTATTAAAATCATTCTGCAAGTACTGCATATCAGCAGCACTCCGGATTACACCAATTATGTTTGCATCATCAGCAAATAGTTGTATGACACATGTCAAATCTTTCCCAATGTCATTAATTTACAACTTGAATAACAATAGACTAAGCACTGATCCTTGAGGCACACTACTGGTTACTTTGATGCATCCCCCCCCCCGCACACATTCGCGACTTTTTGATATCTGTCTGTCAGTCAGCCATCCTCTTATCCATGCCAATAGTGTATAATCCAATCTCATATTCTGCAATTATATGCAACAGTCTTCCATGCTGTATTCTGTCAAAAGCCTTAGCAAAATCCAAAAGTATCATGGTGCATCCATTCCCCTTGACTAGTTCAATGGCAACATTGTTATAGAATGTAAGCATGACCTTTCCGTAGTAAATCCACGCTGTTCGTCGCAAAGTAGAGATTCGCTGTCAACCCATTTCTGAATGCGAGCCCTAACCAACTTTTCCAAAATCTTCACCACCACTCCTGAGACACTGATTGGTCGATAGTTGGATACACCAGGCTTTGCACCACCATTGTGCAATGTGATTACCATACATTCTTTTCAATTCGTGTGGAATCATTCCTGTTCTGAGACTCGAATTGTATAGCCTGGTCAAAGGAATAGCCAGTTCAGCTGAACACTCTTTTTAGCATTCGTGCTAATATCCCATCAGTTCATATTGCAGAATTTGTATTCGGTTTGTGCAACAGCTTTAGTACTTCCTCCTGCTACAGTGAAGACCCAGCGTTCAGTTCAATGTTGCATATACCAGGTTGATAGCTTTTAGCAAAATGGCTACTCATTAGTCGAACAATCACTTCTGCATCAGTTCACCCGCATACCATCTGCATTCAATAGAGTTATTCTTTCAAATTCATTCTTTCTTTTACTTGCAGCATATCAATGGAATTGTTTTAGGTTGTCTTTAACTTGCAAAGCTACTTTCTTTTCATAATCAACCAGTTTTCCGTACAGCACTTGACTCTTCTGGCCTGTTGCTTATAATTATCATAGCTGACGACAACCTTATGCACACGGTATTCCTTCCACATCATCTTTTTCTTGCGAATCTCTTGCTTAATTCGATTACACCATTTCACTCCTACTCTATTTACTCTTCGAACTCTAGGGACACATTCTGATATCGCATCATTTAAGTATTGTTTAAATGCTTCCCATGCACTTTCGATGTTCTTCCCATCCATCAACCGATATCATTACGCCGAACTCAGTTGGTCTGAATTTCCTGCTTTGTAAGTTCAGCAAACAACCTTTTATGAATGGAAAAGGTTGTTTGCTGAACTGCATTCCTAAACTTATCCACTTCCCAAGTGAGTACCGCATGATCGCTGTCACCAACCGGAGGCAGAATAGTTACATCTTTAACTGAAACGCCCTCTGATACTACTCCCTCTGTTCAAAAAGAAACCGAAAATTCTGAAAATAGAGGAAACTTGTGTTGCCACCTGTTGTATCTTTTTGTTATCAAAAGCGGCAACCTTCATTAATGTTGTGTCAACTATTTATGACATTTGTTTCATTAGAAGCCGAGTTATATTGCCTTGAGTGATTTTGACGAACGGTTGGAAAATGAGTTTCAAACAAAGAGCTGCGATTGACTTTTGTGTTAAACTTGGTAAACGTTTTACCGAAACGCATCAAATGCTTCAAAAAAGCATACGGTGATGAACGTTTATCCCGTACTCAAGTTTACGAGTGGTTTAAGCGATTTCAAAGTGGTCGTGAGACGCTTGAGTACGACGAAAAGCCGGGCCATCCAAAAACCGGACTGAGCGAAGGTAACATCCAAAAGGTGCGTGATTTCATCAAAGGAAACCCGAAATCGTACGTGAGATTGATTGAAGATGAATTGGGGATTCCGAAATCAACCGTGCACAACATTTTGACCGAGAGTTTGGGCCTTCGTAAATTGAATTCGCGATTTGTTCCCCACAAGTTGACCGACGACCAAAAAATCTATCGAATTGAACACTGCAGGGACCTCACTAAACCCGCTCGTAAGGACTCAAACTCCCATGAAATGATCGTTACTGGTGACGAAACGTGGTGTTTTGAGTATGAGCCCGAAACAAAGCGCCAGAGTGCTGAGTGAAGACCACCAGAAGAGGGGCATCCGAAAAAAAGTCGCTTGGAGAAGTAAAAGTAAAGACAATGCTGATTTGTTTCTACGATTCCAAGGGCATTATCCACAAAGAATTCGTTCCGCCTGGCCAAACGGTCAATGGTGAGTTTTATCTCGAAATTCTGAAGCGATTGGTAGCGTGAATTCGTCGCGTACGTCATGAATATCGTGACGACCGACCGTTTGGCAAAACACGCTGTCACTTTTGGCACTATAACTCGGCTTCTAATGGAACAAATGTCATAAACAGTTGACAACACTAATGAAAGGTGCCGCTTTTCGATAACAAAAATGTACAACAGGTGGCGCCACTAATTTCTTCTATTTTCGAAAAGTTCGGTTTCTTCTTGGACAGAGGGTGTATAATCAAATCTAATGCTCTTTGTTCTCGAGTTCCTTCTGTCACATACTGCTTGAGGAAGTTATCTCGCAACAGCTCAATAAATTCAGTTTCATTCCTCTCATGCGATTTCACAGCCACCCGATCAGTGTTGATAATTAAAGCCTCTCATTATGATTTCTCTTTTTGCACCCATCGTATTTATTTGGTGATACATTTCCTTCTCACTAACAACCCATCCACCAGATCTATAATAACACCCTACTATGTATTTAATCCTGTTAGACTCCATCTCACAGCAGATGGCTTCAAACTCATCACTTGAAAAACTGTTATTAGTATTGCAGTCAGAGGTCTCAACTCTAACTGGATTCAAGTCACCTGATATCATTAGCAGCACACACACACACACCCCTCTCCTATCCTTTCTAAAAATACTATACCCTTAGTATCGTATTTTTAGGATGATTAGTATGTCTGCTTTGTGTACGGATATAATAAGTTACCTGCATATTATTTTGTATCCTCTTGTGTGTGGTCTGTATGACACAGATCAACAACTTGCAGATCTCTGTTCTTATCTAGTTCCTTACTTATACAGACATGTTTACATCTTGAACTATCTGCTTATTATAGCCAACCTAATTATTTGGTTTTGCTTTAACTGTGGCGATAATAACCTAACAAAGGTCTTTTAATTTTTACTAACATCGAATGAATATTTCACAGCTCAGAAATTATTGTTGATGTTAACAGTTTAATGTTTTTCTGTGTATTAAATAATTGCTACGACTCACACACTAATTTTCTACCTCCTTCCACTGCTTTTCTGTTCAGGACAGCAACAGGTAGAAGAGCAACTAGAGATGGAACTACAGCATAAAGAGGAGCTTCAAAGACTATACAAGGAAAGTCCCTCTCTAGGACAGGAGGTGTGTGGATCAAGCCTTCAGCTTGGGTTGGGATTTAAGCATGTTTTATCCTTTCATGTCTAATCCTCTATCTTTTAGTAGTTTTTTTTTTTTTAATGAATTCTTTCTCTGCATCTAACCATTGCGAACAGTAGTATGAGTTGCATTTATTGCTTTCCTTTGCAATGCTTTTTTGTGCATGTCATTTCTTTTAACATGTTTTTATGTTAACTTTTGTGTTTGTTTAATTAATTAAAGGTAGCTTAATTAGTTGAATGTTTTCAAAAAGTTAATCCCCAGAGAACAAGGTGCTCTCGATGTACAGATTAACCGGATGAAAGGTAGTCGGTATAGTCCAATTTCACTAATGAAAAGTTTTTTTTTTAGAAGACTGTCATTATGTTTAATTGCGTTTCCTTTTTTTTATTATCATAAACTGGAATATCGAAAACTCCTGGTCGTACTTTTTATACTTTCTTGAACACACACATAGAGAAAATGAGAGGAGAAACAGTAATATTCTGTTAGTGATATCTCAGTGAATGAGTAGTTTGGCCACGTTGTCCGTTTGCCAGTTGTATATGGAGGAGCAAGAATTTTTTTTTTTTTTTTTTTTTTTAATCTATTACTTGTACGCCGATGATTTTCTTACCAACTGACAACACCAGTTTGAAACAATTAACTACATTAACTATTTCAGTTAAAGAATAAAAACAGAAACATATCTATATACTATTACAATTATTAATAAGAAATATTAAAAAAAAATTAATTTTCTGAGTCGCTTTGCCTAAAACTAAGATTTGTATTGATTACTGCTCATACACTAGTAGATTCTGCATATATGAATGTATAAAGCTTTCAAGGCTAATGTTTAAAAAATAATAAAATCAAACTTGGCTGAAAATGTTTCTATAAATTTACTAGTGACATTTGTATTAGTTGAATATAAAACTGAATGTGAATATACAAAAGTCCGAGATTCAGTTGTGTTACAGTGCACAATAAATAAACCGGTATAGCACATCCATTGCGTCGTTACAGTATGCTCCTTGTTGGCAATACAGTATCTTGGTTTGAATCCCATCAACAATGCGAAGAATCTTAGCCTGAAGGTGAGTTAGCAGGAGTTTCCATTCTGCATATGTACAAACCAAGAACGCACGCATCTTCGGACTGTCATCACCATGTAGTGATTCTTAGAGGATTAAAAAAAAAGTTTTAAACTACTTAAGATTTTGATTAATTCCAAAAGCAGATTTCTATCCGTTCTTTTCATTGATTTCATTATTATAACATTTGATGTTACTAGAATCTGCAAGCAGTTGGTTAGGATTCAGTGTTCATGGTATTCAATTATACTGTACAAACATTATTTACTATCAGTCTGCATTGTTTACAAAATAAAATAAAAGCGATTGAACTTATAATAGGAAATAAGAAAACCAAATAAGTCAACGGCTTCGGACTTGAAAAATAATTCAATACATAATAATAGAAATTGTTCGCAAAACTCTCAAATTCACTATTTCATATTTCCAAAGCGACTCAGAAAGATGGGATGTTCAGTTTATCAAAGAATGTTTTACTTTGATCCTCAGAACCCAATAGTGAAAGCATACAAGAAATACCTTAACAGTATGCACAGGGGAGAAAGAGGTGGCAAATGTTTTTTTCCTGGTGCTTATTCCGAAACTGAGATTATATTATATCTACAGTGACCACGTACGACATCATTCGTCCCCTGAGCACTAAAACTGCCGAAGATTTCAAAAGGTCAAGTGTCAGGGTTTATATAATCCACGAGTACAAAAGAATAATCCATTGACTTTCGGTTTTGATCTCTGTGTAGGTCATATAACGATTCTAAAATGTGTTTTGATGTTACGCGCTCTGTTTCTATTGAATGATTTTTTTTTTTTTTTTTTTTTTTTTTTTTTTTTTTTTTTTTTTTTTTTTTTAAGAGAGAGATGCATTTGCATCGGTAGGAAAGAATAAATAAATAAAAGTAATATACAGGTGCTGCTTCTGAACGAAATTTTCCCTACCAATATAGTATGCAATTTGTGTGTGTGTGAGAGAACGAATCACGAACAAGCCCGAGATTTTCTTGACGTATTT
Source organism: Typopeltis vanoorti (assembly GCF_054136105.1). NCBI lineage: Eukaryota > Metazoa > Arthropoda > Arachnida > Uropygi > Thelyphonidae > Typopeltis > Typopeltis vanoorti. The sequence goes on from NC_143565.1 coordinate 100,708,719, forward strand.
CACTTCTATGCAAGTTTTATAGCCGATATAGTACTTAAAAGTCAATTTAATTTAATTAAAATCAATAAATAAAGTGAAGCGTAATGTGTACGGAGCATTGTGACTGAGTGTGGCTATTTATTTCTGTTGAGATTATCAGATGCAGAATTTTCTGTTCCTTCTCGTGTAGTTTGAGAAGGAATTACGCACGATGACTGAAGTAATCAGTAAAGCAAAATATGCATCATTTCCCCACTATGCCATTTTTCTCTTATGTAAAAATAATACAAATAAGCATGCTGTTTTTAATATATTAAAACTTTTGAAGCCTAATTTCTTTTATCTGCAAAAATTGTTGTTACTTCGAATTGTAATAAATCACTTCTGCACTTCTCTGTAATGCTGTTGGCTTCGTGCTGTTTTGAAATGTGAGTCTGCCACTTCCCATTCTTTCACAAGAAAATTTTAACATTGGAGAGCTTTTTTTTTTTTAAATCGTGCATCCGAAATGAGAGGAATATTATAGGGATGGAAAAAGCTCGTCTCAAGAGCTTTTTCTCAGTAATTCATCTTTCATAGGCCTGCTGGATTTCTGGTTTGGTTCCATGAATGTAAAATCGCTTGCAAAACTGCCCTATTTATTTCCATCATATCATATGCATCGCTGCAGTACTATTTGCATTAATGCCATTTCTGCTATTGCACCACGGAGACTGCATTTGTAAAATTGAATATCTAACCACAGTTTTATCTTCTCCAACATGCATGTGTTGCCACTTTTTTTTATTCATCATTTAAAACGGAAAATACATTCATTCATACAAAGGTTTTCGGTTTGGAAATGCCTTCACACTTAATGTTTTACGTAGTGAATTTCTGTTAAGTTGAATATGTTTTTGTTTGGTTTCTTTAAGCTGTTTAATTTCAAATTTCTTTTGAATTTCTTAAAAAGTTTACGAAGCACTTATCCGTTGAAAGAATAAAAGAAAAATGTTTGTCATAATGCATACTCTTATCTCATCTATTATTTAAATCTGACAGAAATCTGCTGTCAAAGTTAGCAGAGTTTTCACAGGATGCAAACTACGAATTCAGAAAAAAAAATGAATTTAAATAATTAGTGTCGTATTTAATATTTCTTGTATCTGTTATTAAAATTGTCCAAAAAGGTAAGGAGCCCTCTGAAGTGATATCACACGATTTTCGGGACTTGACCTTTTAACCTCTCTTTCTTCATTGAAACGTGTCAGAGATTCTGACTTATCCTCTTCCTCCTTCCCAATGGTCACGAGGTCATAGTTCAAACCAACGAATAAATACGTGAATACGTTGACTGGATATTATTCGAGATATTTCCCCCCCCCCCCTCGTGTTACATTTCCCGAATTGCATAATCGAAGAAACAACACTTAACCACAGTTAAAAACGTCAATTGTTTAACTGAAATAAAATGTAAATTTAAAAATTGTCTAACTCCTTTTTATTACCCAAAGGGAATAAGGAGGACTGTTTTTAGTCCTAACATTTATGGAAATCGATGTGCAGCTCACTCTACCCCTTAATAGTCACCAATAGCAGAGCTCAAGGCTAATGAGGATTTTAGAGTCCTTGGGGAGAGAGAGAGAGAGTGCAGTACATACTGATGTCATGTTGATCCTCGTGTTTGGTCTGAAATATGGTGCGATGCGGTCGATTTTTCAGAGATTTGGAAAACTCCCACCTGGCCGTGTCGGAGATAAACTAATTCAGGATTAGTCTGAAGAAGTTCTCTCTTCAGAACCTCCAGGGAGTCAGGGACTCATCGAGGGAAGCCACATACTACACACACCAGCTATCATACTTATTCTTGAATTTATTCACACTCCTTGCACTCACAACATCCAAAGGCAATCCATTCCAATCACGCACCACCCTTTGAGAGAAAAATCTAGCCTTCACCAACTTAGCGGCAGCATTCATTCTCAGCTTCCAAGGGTGCCCTCTCGTCCTTTTCTTACCCTCCATAAATTGAAAAATTCTGTTAGTTGAAATCCTGTATGACTCTTTCAGACGTTTGTAAGTCTGAATCATATCACCCCACTTTCTCCTGTTTGTCTAGTGTCTGCAGTCTACAAATTCTCAATCTGTCTCAATCATAATCAGTATTCCACAATCCTGATATCATTTTTAACTCTCATTTGTACTCTCTCAAATTTATCAGAATCACAATGGAAACCAGGAGAACAGACCTGCGCACAATAGTCCAAGTGAGGTCTTATCAAGACCTTGTAAAGAGGCAAAATGACATCCTTATCTTTACATGTGAATGTTCGTTCCAGTATTGCAATTATCTTTTGAGTTGTATTCGCAATATTTGATACATGGCCTCTGAACTTCAACTTCCTATCTACTAACACTCCAAGATCCCTGCCCTCATCACTTCCTTCTAGCATAATCCCACCAATATAAAACATATTGGATATTTAATCACGCCGAAGTGAATGGCTTTACATTTACTGACATCCGCTTTCCCCATGCCCACAATTCCAGCCTATTCAAATCATTCTGCAAGTACTGTGTATCAGCAGCATTCCTGAATACCCTACACTATCTTTGCACCATCAGAATTTAGCTGTATGTCGCTTGTCAAATCCTTCCTGGTATCATTAATGTACAGATTGAATAACAGTGGATCGATCAACGAGCCTAGTGGCACACCACTGGTTACCTTAAATCTTGCAGACTCATACCACTTTTTGATATGCCATACAGCCATCCTTTTATCCATGCTAATGTTGTATAACCCAAACCCATATTCTCCAATTTATGCAATTATTTATCATGCTGTATTCTGTCAAAAGCATTAGCAAAATCCAAAAGTATCATGGTGTATCCATTCCCCTTGTCCAGTTCAATGGTAACTTTGTTATAGAATGTGAGCAACTTGCTAAAACATGAGCTTCCCTTAGTAAACCCATGTTGCTCATTGCAAAGTAGAGATTCACTGGCAATCCATTTCTGAATGCGAGCTCTAACCAGTTTTTCCATAATCTTCACCACGCCTGAGATCCTAATTGATCTATAGTTGGATACATTGGTCTTTGCACCACCCTTGTGCAATGGAATTACCATACATTCTTTCCATTCCTGCGGAATCTTCCCTGTTTTGAGACGCATATTAAACAACCTGGTCAAAGGAATAGCCAGTTCAGCTGAACAATCTTTTAATAGACGTGCTGAATTCTTATTCAGTTTGCACAACAGCTGTAATACTTCGTCCTCATACACCTGAGTTTCTTCATCCAGTGAAGAGGTAGCAGTGAGCTCAATGTCGCCTACACCAGATTGATAACTTTAACAAAATGGGCACTCATTAGTTGAACAACCTCTTCTGCATCTGTTACCCTCATGCCATCTGCATTTAGAAGAGTTATTCTTTCATATTCATTCTTTCTTTTACTTGCAGCATATGGATAGAATTCTAGTGGGTTGTCTTTAGCACGCAGATCCTGTTTCTTTTCATACTCAGACTTTGCTTTCCGTACAACAGTTGTGATTATTCTAGCCTGCTGCTTATAATTTTCATACCGTGGGCATCCTTATGCATGCGGTATTCCTTCCACATCATCCTTTTCTTACGAATTTCTTACTTAATAAGATTACACATGAATTTGAATTCTATCCTATTTATTCTTCGAACTCTCGGGACATATTTAAGTATTGTTTAAATGCTTTCCATGCACTGTCGATATTCTTTCCATCCAGCAACCGATCCCATTCCACTGAACTTAGTAGGAATGGGATCGGTTGCTGGATGGAAAAAATCATCCCAACTCCTCAGTTGGTCATAAGTTCCTGCTTTGTATTTCAGCATGTAATCTTTTCTGAATGGAACATTCCTAAACTTAGTCACTTCCCAAGTGAGTACCGCATGATCACTGTCACCAACCGGGAGCAGAATACTTCTTTAACTGAAACGCCCTCTGACACTATAACCAAATCTAACACTCTTTGACCTCGAGTTCCTTCTGTCACAGGTTGCTTGAGGAAGTTGTCCGGCAACAGCTCAATAAATGTATTTTCATTTTTCTCATGAGATTCTACTGCTACCCAATCAATATCTGGACAATTAAAGTCCCATTATGATCACTCTTTTGACGCTCATCTTTACTGTTTGGTGATGCATTTCTTCATCACTAACAACCGATTCACCAGGTCGGTAACAACATCTCACTATGTAATTGATATTCTTAGATTCCACCTCACACTAGATGGCTTCAAATTCACTGCCACATGAAATACTGTTAGTAGTAGTAGTACTACAATCATAGGTCTCAAGTCATCCGATATCATTAGCAGCATGCCCGCTCCTCTCCTATGCTATCTATCCTTCCTAAAACTACTGCACCCTTTACACTGACACTCCTAGCATTCTTGTATAGACATAATGATCCACCTGCATGTATTCGCTTGTCTGCATGACACAGTTGGACAACTTGCAGGTTCTTCTCTAGTGCCTTATACACGTAGACATCTTTGCACACGTTTGATGGGTCCGAAAACAATTAGTTTTGTTGTATTGTTTTATAGGGGGGGGGGAATAAAAATTTAAGTAATTTAAACACCAAATAGAAAAAAAAAAACTATGAGTTCTGTCCTTCTCTAGAATAAATAGTTTATTTCCTCTTCTGTTCTCAAATGCATTCTTATATTTTTACATGTGTGCTTGAAATAAAGCCCAATCGTACTCGTATTACAGTTAAATCTAAGTGAATAAAGCCTTGATATGAATGAAATTCGTGAATCGCCAATTCGTGGGCCACCTAGAGAACTAAGATGACCAAACGAAATCCTTACATCAAAAGAAGATGGAGATCTATGCCGAATTGGGTAGGCCTCGTCCTTACTGTTTTAAAAGCTCCTGCGCAATCGGAAAAACATATATAAACAGTTATACACAGAGATGATCAAGGCTGTTGAATCAGGATACTGCACCCAATCCAGCCGCAGTATCCTGATTCAACAGCCTTGATCATCTCTGTGTATAATTTCCGACTATCTGTAATTTCATCGTCTAATTTTACACTCATTTGCAGTAGACTTGCGAGTTCTTTTTCGTCTCTTCCTGGAATTCTCATCTCAATGATGAACTGTATTTCACAACTACCTACGCATTCCTTCTTAATCGCGCTTTCCTTTCTGCTTTACACAGTATACTACAGGTTTAACTACATTCTTGTACATTTTACCATCAGAATATGTTTCATTTGTCTTCTTGTCTGCATTCATACTAACCATTAGTGTTTCGTATATTATCTTACCTCGAAATTGTTGCATTCTTTCTTTGTGTTTACCTTCACAAAAAAGAAAATAAAAATCTTGACTTATAAATTTCTCCATCCTAATAATAAATAACCTTTATTTATTTTATTTTTATTTATTTATTTTGTAAATAGCCACCCCTCTTTGAGCATGCCAAATATGCAGTGCCTTTAACTAGATATTTTTTTTCTTTTTCTCTCCGCAGGTTACTCAACCCAGCCAAAGTGATATCCTTCTGAAAGATCTCTATCTGGAAAATGCCCGACTTCTCAGAAAACTGCAGTTATCCGAGGAGCAACAAGAGCGAACACAGCAAAATAACATCCGATTACAGTATAAGTGCAAGGTGCTGAGCAAACTGTTGACCGACATTTCCCGAGCAGCTGTGGCATAATATTAAAAACGAACATGGAAAGCAATCATTTCAGATACTGACAGCCATGCTGATTCTAAGGAACTTCTCTCTTTATTTTTTTTCCTTTGATGTTTTAGCTCTCCGCTGCCAAGAAATTTGCTGTTTGGGAATTTTCACTTCAGTGTGGAAAAGGAAATTCCATTTTCATTTTATTTATAAAGCCTAACATTACTCGTAAAAGCTAGAGGTGTGCTTGGAGTAGCGAAGCCATCGAAATTTTTTTCCTTTTTTTCCTCCCCCGTTAAAGCAGCGTTCGTATTATAAACGCTATTAGGCCACGGAATTCGCACTGGTCGGAGGTGTAATTAGCTGAAGCGAACGCTTTCCCAGTCGTAGCACCTTTTGTTTTTCATGTTTTGCATCAATGTTCAAGTTACGAGTTGTTTTTGTATCTTGTAGAGTATCTTGTTGTACTGAAGTGCTTATTGATTTTTTCCCTTTTTTTTTTTTTTTAAATTCCACATTTTCATACGTGTACTAATATCCTGCCAGGATCACTTGTTATGGACCATAATAACGCTTTTAACTGTGCCTGAAATTCATCTGCCTCGATGTGTATATATAAGATGTTATCGTTTTTGGCTGGCGCTGTATTAGAAGCAAACAATATATTATTGCAGCACTTTTACCAGCTACAGAGAATACTAGCCAAAATGTCAAATTATGTACAAAGAAGAGGGCGCTGCGGTCAAGTGCAAATATTAGAACCTTATGGAAAAACTTTTTTATTTTTTCTCGTAGGAATTACAGACACAAAAGTTAATCATCCGTTCTCAGTTGTACATAGTTTCATTCTAAATCGTATATTCTAAAAAAAATATAAAAACCATTTTAAATACCCTTCAGAAAGTAAATTTACAATCATGAAGATCTATGACAGTGCGAATATGTGGTGAATATTTGTATAAATACATTCGTTTTACTCTTCGGTAGGTTGATCACTAAAAGTTGAATCTACGAAGGGTGTTCGACGTTCTTAAATGTGTTTTTGTGATTGGCGCACAAACACTGTCAACATACGTTGTTGCATGTCCAGTTCCAAGTGCCATCGTTGTCATTGCGTACTGATGTTTGGTTGGGTTTTTCTTTGCATTTTTAATATGGACGTGTGTGAATGGTTGGGCGGTCTGTGTGTGTGTATTCATCTTTCATCGAAATCACTAAAAAATGACGTCGATTATTGCTTTTCTTTATGGATTCAGTTATTGTTTCATCTCATAAAAATGTTAATGTAATTAATGGAGTTTAGTAAAGGCTTGTTAAGCAATGGTCGTTCTTTAGTTTGCAGTACATCACTGACATGTACACAGATTCGGATAATTGTTATTATTAATCGAAACCTTAGCCCAATACTACGAGAGCTGATCATAGAGTATCTAGACTGATTTGGTTTCGCAAAATTCAAAAAAACAAAAAAATGTACAACTTTTGTGCTACACCCAAAGCAAACATGCCAGGTGAGCAACAAAACCAAAGTAATGCCTAATGGTTTGTAACCACTATTAATGGAAATAGCATTGCAGTAACACGTCTGCTGCATTTCGTTCATCTTCAAGTCACACTTTTTGGCCAAATGCAATATTACAAAATCGTAATTTTTCCCCACGTAAAGGACCCTTGAAAATGACGTTCTTATTACACCCCTGACGATGGCATAAGTGTTTACCCCAAACATACACACACTCATAATGTGTGGACTTGCATACGCACTTCCATAGCTTACATTTCTTTTCATCGCTTCAACCTGTATACTTTCGTAGTCAGGCCCTGTGCATGTCATCTGGTATCGTTGTAAAGTGTTCCGTCGTCTTTATATTATTCGTCTTGATTATAAATTATTCAGCCACATTTCCTCCTCCTGCAGTGATCGTAATCTTGAAGAGCTTTGTCATTTACTGGTTTGTGGACAAAATTCCTGACTTACAGTTGTTATCAGTGGAGAAAACTGGCGTTACTTAACTACTTCTAGCTGTATTTTATTTAGTAATTGTTAATCTTGTGTTTAATTCTTGCTGTTTGGCCCAAATTTAAAAAGTCGGCGATTGACAGTTAGTTTCAAAGACCTGTAAAAGTAATTTCTCTAAATTGTAGTAAACGAAATTCTATTTTTCAATCGTTAAGAGAATGTATTAAATATAACAGCTTAAGGAAATCCTTATTATTCAGCAGAAGCTAATTTAAATGTGGCGGAGACTCCATAGCTGAGTCGGTATATTCAAAACATCCCAACCCTTATAAAAATTTATTTTTCACGCGGATAATATACTTCAAATAGAAGTATATTATTGTTCAAATGACGAGTTGTTTTTGTATCTTGTAGAGCGTGTATGTTGTACTGAAGTGCTTATGGATTTCAGTAAAGGTGAGCTTTGAATGGATTCGCCTTTTATTAGTGCTTTTAGGTTTCTCTGACCAGACAACAGGCAGAAACCTTATGAGGGTAAGAACCCTCGAGTAATCCCGTGTAAGACAGTTATATGTGATAAGTGATATGTATGCTTTTAAGTAGTGCAGTGCACCGTAATCCTGATGCCGAAGGTTCAGAGACTCTTTAGTAAATTTTAAAACTCAAGTTTCTAACATCTGGTTGTAATAAGAATGATTATACAGGGCGGCTCAAAATTCCGCGTACAAATTTTGAGGGGAGGTAGAGAACATGAAAATCAACTATCACATAGGAAAGCATGACCGGAAACGCCACCCGAAAGTGATAGGTGGCGCTGTTCGCCAGCGCTCCAGGTGAGCAATTGGGGCTTCCTCATTCAAGCTTTCGACGTCGTACGAAGAACATGCATCGTTTTACGAACGCTGAGATGACAGACATGCACCTCGCTTACCATATTGTGTATCCAACTACTATTGAACTGTTCAGTTATCCTAATAAAGTTTTTTACACTACTTACTGCCTTGTGTTATTTCTGTATCTTCCTGTCCCTGTTAGTACCTTCCGGTGGCGTTTCCGGTTATGCTTTCCTTTGTGAATAGGGTTGATTTTCATGTTCTCTACCTCCCCTCAAAGTTTGTACGTGGAATTTTGAACCCCCCTGTATAATTCCGTTCATTTTAGGATTAAAACATTTTTTTTATTCATTTGAAACTTGCAACCGACTTCTTTCGCTTTATAAGTTTCAAATTAACGACTAAAAAAATTTGTTTTAATCCTACGTTTTCAGTCGTAAAAATCTCTCTCAAACATCCTTCGTTCTGTTAACTAAATGGGCCAAATCGAAACCTTTTTTTTGTTTGTAATTTGATACTAAAATATTTGAGATTATCTACGGAAAATGTCTTTTCATTTTGTAATGAGAAACGTTCCGTTTTCCACATCATCTAATTTTGGTTACCAATAATTATTTTCGAATGAAGTAGTTTTTCCGAAAACTATGTGACGCACACACCAAAAAATAAAAAAATAAAAAAATCTTCAATTGCAAACAAACGATTGCTAGCCAGCGTTTTTATCTGAAACAAATCACCAAAATTAATATTTTCCGTTTTTGCTTGTTGGCCGTATTTAGTTTAACCGGTGCGGAGATAAATACTCCAACTATGTGCACTACATTCACCGAAAATTGCTTTTCTTATCTGCGATGAAGAAAACGGAAGGAAATCATTTCTTAAATGTGTACTTCTGTTCCTGTTTTTTAAGCATTGATTCCGTAATTAATTGATTTTCGTACTATCAAGCGCTGCAATTTCTTATTTGGGGTTTTTCCCCACTGCACTCAATTACCAACTCGCCTTTGATGCGAGTTTATGGAGATAACTTTAATTTCATTTTTAGCTTTTTTTTATATTTTCGTTTAAGAGTTTGGGAGGGGTGGGACAACTCAGTGTACGAATTTTTATAAATCGTCTATTTTCTTTCCAACAAAGCCTACACCGCTAACCATGATCACAATTATTGTCTTTGGTGGCGTTAATTTTGAACCTGTTTCTATTGGTTCACCTATCGTGCTAATGTACTATAGATTTTCAGCATTTTCCACGGTGTTGATCGTTAAATAAATTAATAATAACAAAAAAAAATCGAATTTAACTGTAGAGATTGCACTTCTACAGAAATCGTTTGGCACTTGTTCCCCAGATTCTAACTTTGCTGCAAGTAAAACACTATTCTTAGCTCTACAGGAAAATCGTTTCGTCTTCAGAATCCTAGAAACGATAGGTGTTTGTACACAATAGCGAAGGATGAGATGCTTCGAGAAAGATGATGGCAATTGCGGTACTTCCCGATAACATTCCTTGTCAATCTTTGCACTCCTATCCTAGCTCCAGGAACAACTGTGGAAGCGATTGCCGAGTTCAGTTCAGTTGGCTAAGATGCTCTATACCATCTCTGCAAAGCTTGCTAAACACAGGCTAGAAGTTTTCCGCTTTTAAAAAATACTTTATTTTAATACTTTAAATGAATTATTTCAAGTTTGAACAGATTTCGTTCACTCAGGAGCATTAAAACCAAAATAAGTAAATAATTTTATTTACATAACATACCTAACGCTGAAGGATATGTGTTACACTTAGGAGGGGGCTTCCCCCAACCGCGTTCTAATCTTCGTCTACTTGTCTGTTTCCTGTCGTATTCCCTTCTGTTGAAATAATTTTACGGACGACCCCCTGCGAGAACTATCTTCCCTACACATCTCACTAAGCTAGATACTATGTAGTTGGGTCAATCCAAACCCATCGAGCTCATCGCTTATCCTTCACCTATTTACATACGTACATTGTAAGTGCCTCATAAAACTGACCTTGGGCGAAGAGACAAACCTTTCTGTTGATTGCCAACACGGTCGACTCTCAGCCTTGTTTTATTGATCGTCATGCCAAAAGTCAGACGCACCGTAAGTGTCCGCGCTGTAATACTAATAGTTTTAAATACGGATGTCAGTCTAGTTTCTCATAAATTATCTATTCCGTTTGTTATTTTCTCTACACACAAGTGAAATCCGCTGAATCGCCTTGTTGATTATAAATTAGAATCTTTTTTTAATTTTTTTCTGATCAGTTTTTGTAAAAAAAAAAAAAAGGATTTGGATTTGTTCATTGTTCCTATTGAACACATGGAATATGCTATTTTATTAATAACAAACTTTCAGAAACTCAGACAAATGGAATGCCCATATTTCGTATCCATGCAGGTGTTGTTGCAAGAGTCATTCTTATAATATACACACTAATGAGCCAAAACATGACCACCCGACTGATTGGTCGGAACCAAGGCCGTGGCGACGGCGGTATCATATTGTGAGGATTGCTCTGATGGACATCATTGGATCATCACATCGCATTGACCCGCAGTTCTCACCTGGGGATTGTTTTTCGGATTTATATGATGACAGTGTATCCTTATGGATCCGAACTCTTAAAGCAAGAAAACGCCCTCCATCCCTTGTGAAAAGGCTCGCGTTTTCAAGCATCCTTCGAAGGGCATACCCAAGAATTCTATGGGCTTCCCTGGCTGGGGTTTCTCCTTATTTGAATCCCAGAGAACATTTGTGGACCATACGGAACACAGTATATGCCAGTCGTCCCCAGTAGCGAATTCCGGACATTATTCTTTGTAGTTAGTCTGGAATACTTCAGGACACCTGTGGTCTAGGAGTCAGTACCAAGACGGGTGGGAGCTTTATATCTGGACCGAGGGAGGCAAAGTTGTGAGTAGTTGGGCCTCCTTTTTCCGAAACAGCTGTCTTGGTATATATATATATATATATATATATATATATATATATATATATATATATATATATATATATATATATAGAGAGAGAGAGAGAGAGAGAGAGAGAGAGAGAGAGAGAGATACCCCAAAATTGAGTTGTTTCAAAATGCATAAGTACACAGCAATTAACAGCATTATTTAACATTATATATGTTAAAGTTGCCCATCTGGACAAGTGATAGTGGAATAAGAATTTTTCTTGTCTTACTCGATAGTTCCTTTTATGTGTTTTGGTATTCATTATCATCATCGTTGCTGAAACAGTATTGGATAGATAGGATTCATCTTCACCAAGATGGTCCCCATGTCAGCAAAACTGGTAACTTGAAGTTAGCCGACTTGGAATATTGAGCATGCTTTAAGTTGCTTTATAATGGTTTGGTGGACGATCTTTTAGGGTATTGCTGTAATTTTGAATTTTCATTCATCGAATTGTCTTCATACTCAATAGTAGCACAAATCAAAATATATTTCTCTCCTTTACAACGACTTTTCAACTAAAGCTGAGCGAAGCGATTCGGAGATATAATTTTACAACCCACCCAACGAACCCAGGAGAACGCACAAATTACAAACACAATATTCTCGTATCGTAACCTTGGTTGCTTTGTGCGACAATAAAAAAGGGGAGGAAAGCCCGTATAAAGAAACCTTTATTATAATTGCTTTTCAACTGAGGCTGAGTTAGTCAGTCTTATACGCAGGCAGTGAATTTTTCATTTTTTTTTTTTCTTCTCTCCAACCAGATGGAAAACACACTCCATTAGTAGCCGTAGCAGCCTCCAAGTCTTTAATTGCTTCGGTAGTGATTACAAACGAAAGCCTCTGCAAGTCTACTTATCCATAATGCAACCGTACTTAAAAGCTCGGCACTCCCTCCATACACGTTGCAGCAATTTAATGCGTTAATTCATTGATAGAGCTTAAAGAAAACGGTTTACTAACAAGAATAAACGAAAGGAAAGCGAACGACGTGTAGATTCGTGATTTTAGTTTGTAGTCTTAATGAGGCAAACGTTTATTGAACCAGATTAGTTAAAATTAGACTTCGATCTTTTCGTAGACAACTTCCGCTATTTACGGAATAACATTAAACAAAAAACTCTTTTCCTGAGGATCTTCTCGTCGCCTCTTTCAGCACGGAAAGTGCGTTTCCCAAATTTAAATGGATTCCTTCAATTGCCGCCCGTTTTCCTTTCTCATTATTTATTTCGTTTTGTTTTTTCCTTCTATCCTTTCAAACAGTGCATGCTCTTCCGGGTAGGTCGCTTCATGTACTTCTGTTTTCAATCTATTTCGCTTTTCTGCAGCGTGTGTGTCGCTTCGATCTTTTCGCACATTTCAAGTGCGTCGCTCTAAAGGATAATCTTCCACAAGAATAATTGCCTAACCACCCGAGAATGAAAAGTAAATAGTCTTTCTCTCTGTTAGTGGATTTCCTGTGCGATGTAATGCGGGATATTTTCTCATGGAGGTCTTTTGCAGAATGGAATAAATAGACTAAAAGTTTTGAGTTCAAAGGTGATCGTGTAAACAGGTCTTGTGCCGCTCAAACAGTTCGTATTTTTTCTAGCGAAAGATTGGGCTGTCAGAGTACGTATTTTATTTTAGCTGGTTTAACCTTTACGCAATGTTTTTCTTGATTCCGTAATTCTACATTGCTAGCCGTTCTGTTTTAGTCATCTAAAAGCATAAGTCTTCTCATACGGCTCCTGTCGAGTAAGTCGATCCTTCATGCATGCTTCGAGTTTTTATTTTATCTGCAACTCAGAAAAATCGAGCACAGAACTCATTCCATTTAATCATCAACAATAGCATTAAGTGTTGAAGCTCACCAGATGGCAGCAGTTATCTAACTATCGGTGATGAGTAAAGATGGAAACAATTCCCACAGCGGGATTCGAACTCCGCAGCCTACTGGTTGGAGAGTGGATACGCTAACCACTCGGCCAACCTACGAATGCCTTTTGCATAAGTTCTGTGCAAGGAGTCGGTCATCTATCGAACAGTGTAAAGCAACCAGCAGATGTTAATTTTCAAAACGTCTTTTAAATAAAACTTGTAGACATTTTTACTGTTAGAAAATTAGTGTTGTTGATTATTATATAAATGATTGATATAGTAATAATAATATGCTTCTATCACTCTAATCAATTCATTGAATTAGTTATTAGCGAAAACTCGTAGACTTCAGGTAATGATATTAGCATTTTAAGCGAATTATTACTTGAATATCTTTCTTATTCCCTGGAAAGAAAGAAAGACAGAATGCTTCATACCTTTCTGTGCAAAGAAATGTTTCTATCTGAAGATTTGTTTTTAGCAGAACTATATTCTATAATGTTATTGGACGATAGAAAAACGCACGCAGTGTGCTACCATTAATTGCAGAGTAAGATTAATTTACATGAACAGTGATAGCTCGTGAATTACTGCATTTATTCTTGGTGCCTAATTATACCCAAAGACCGAATTTATAATTTTGTTTTTCTATCCTAAATGGGAGTTAAAATTTAAGAGGATTTTTATGCGAATCCTACTCAAGAAAAGATGTAAATCTATGGTAAAGTTTACTTCTACTTTCGTGGGTAAATAGGCTAAGGTTTAAACTCCGAACCACAGCCGAATTGGAAAATCATGTATCATTTAAATAGGCCTTATTTGATTCATGTCGAATAGTAAGGTCAGTTTTGCTAATTTTTTTGTAATGTCAGGCTTAATCTGTGACACACGGAGCAAATATAGCCGCTCCAGTGTGCTTAGTTGGAAAATCCCAGGATTTGAATTTCATTCTAATTGAAGTATCCTTTTGAAAATTGCAAATTAGCCGGTCTGATACAGAGATGACAGGATTTCCTATGCTGGCGTTTCTTTTTTTTTTTTTTCTCATAAAGCAGGTTTACCAGTTGAGAATACATGCATTAAATATTCAAAAACGCATTTAATGGGTAATTGCGAAGTAACCTCCATTGGTACTCGAGCTTCATGGAGGTGCCAAGTAATAACATTATCTCTGAGCTGTTTTCAGTAACTTCCTTATTTTTCCCTGGAGACCATTCCTTCCTACTCCAACTAGCATTTATATTAACCATTACCTGCCCGTTTCTTGGTAGTTTTTGTCCCCAAAGGTGCTATCGTTTCATACACATGGTAATCGTTCGTCGAAATGAAGATGGTTGAATCCCACGCATCTCCGAAAGCAGTGACTTTAGCCAAAGACTGTAAAGTGGATGTTGTGCTTAGGTAAAATAAAAACACTTTGACGTGACTTTCTACTACTTTATTTTGATTAAAATAAAGGATGTATTCCAGTTTTGACAATAGATATGTTAAAGAATGCATGAAGGCTTTAGTCAGAAGGTGGTATTAAAGGAACGCAAATTCAATTGACAGGCTTAAGAAAAAAAGTGAAGTTTACCAACATTTGAATACTTCGGTTGATGGAAAATTTAAATTCAGGAGTCCTTATAACCATTGGATTGCGTGCGTGTAATTAACGAACATTTATTTGCAGTAGAAGTTACGTCTCTATTCAGGTGAGTATTGAATTCCTGCTGTCAGCTTTGCTCGCCAAGTCTTTAATGGATGTAAACAAAACCGAGGATGTTCAGAGAAGATTGTCTACCTTTGTAGTTGGATCATGTGACCAATGGAGTCATTTGCATCGCATTGTTATCACTGTCGTCCGAATCCTCCCGTGAAGCATCCGTAGTTCAACCGTTATTGACGATGCCCTTTGGTGGAAAAGACCTGGGTTCGATTTCCGTCTAGGTTGAAAAGAAACGTTTTAAGGGCTTTAAAGTGACTTCCATTTTAGTTGAAGGGATTTTTAACTAAAAGTGGGTTAGCCGATTATATACGCCGGGAAAGGTTTTTTTCAGCCCCAAACAAACAAACCGACCCGAATAACACGTGAAATTTAGAAACTCTCAGTCTCATTATAGAGAACATTTTACAGGCCCCTGACTATCTTGGTCACTCGCCTCTGGATCCTCCACTTCCTCATCCCCAAGAAACCCAGGTGACCAGACCTGAGTACAGTAATCCAGATGTGGTCGTATAAAGGCTTTATAAAGGGAAATCATAACCGTTATCTCTGCTTATTAGTGTGTTCTACAACAGTCAACTAATTTTGTTAGTAACCCTGGCTATTTTAGCAATAGGCTTTTTAAACTTCCCTATCCACTACTACTTCCAAATACTTGGCTTCAATTTCCTGGAGTGCAGTTCCCCCAGTGTGCAAAGATTACATTCACAGCTTGTAATCTGTTTGTTCTAAAATGCATAACTTTATATTTCTCGACATTAAACTGAGCCCATTAACTTTTGCCCATACTGACAGCCTATTTAAATGGCCCTGCAAGCTCTCCACATCGTCTTAACTATTACTTTTCCAACTTTTCATCATCAACAAACAACCGAATATCTCCCTTCACGTCATTTCTTATATGATTTATGTACAAATTAAACGGCGCTGATATCAGAGCCCTGCGGCATCACCTGCCTTCTCCTGGATTCTACTCCTCATTACACTACTCTTCGGTATCTGTCCATCAGCCACTGTTTTATCCACATCACCCGCTTCGGATCCATTCCCATTTGCTGCAATTTGTTTACGAGCTTTCTTTCAATGTGGTATTCTTCAAACGCCTTTGCAAAATCCAGAAGTATCATCATGTAGCCATTCCTTTTATGGAACTCAGTTGTCACTCTTATAAAAATTTAGTAGATTACTAAGGCATGGCCAACCCATCGCAAAGCCGTGCTGCCCTTCATACAGTATCATATTCTTATCTACCCATTCTACAATTCTTTTTGACCAACTTTTCAAGTAAATTTACCACCACTCCAGAAATAGTGACTGGTCTATATTTGCTACCGCCATCTTGGCGCCTCCTTTATGCAAAGAATTGCATAAAGGAGGCTCCAAGATGGCGCCTTCTTCAAATTTTCCCTTCCTCTAATTCCGCTGGACTCTTACCACAGCTGAGACATAAACAACCTAATCAGAGGCAATGCCAGTTTCTTTACGCATTCTCGTGATACGTTAATTGATGTCCCATCTAATACTACGGACGTATTTACATCGATATTCTGCAGTATCCTAAGAACCTCCAATTCATCCACCTCTATTCTCACTTGGATGCAGAACCTTGCAAAGTGGTCGCTCAACTATTTCGTCTGTCATCTCGCTACAATTAGCACCGCTAAAGGTCATTTAACAGTTATTCTTCCTTTTATTTGGTACATAGCAAAAACTTTTCTGCTCGCACTCTGTACTGCTCATGAGTGTGCTGATCATCTTTTTCTTTTCATTCCCTCCACAAGTTTTTCTTTCTAGCTCCTACTTAACCTGATTAAATGACTTTGGGTTTGCAGTGTGATATTGCTTCCTCTGGATACCCCTAGACTATATCATGCGCTGCTAAAATGCAGATTTTTATACCATGGCGCTGCTTCTTCAAGTGATCTCCTAAGCTCGACATAATTCACACATCCTATAAGTTCCATGTACACTTCGTAACTGAAAATCCCACGTTTCACAACCTCCCAACGCAAGACCACGGGATGACCCTCCCCAGTTAGAGGCAATGTGACCATCTTGATTATGATAAGATCTGATCCTCTGACACACCCAAGGCCGCACTTACACTTTTCCTGAGTCACTAGAGTGCTCCGTGGCCCTTAAGCGGTTCATAGTTTTCGGAGGTCCTAGCTACAGCATCGTGCTCCTGTGCATAAGTACAGCCGTGACTACACCAACACTCTCATACCCCCTTCCCCCTTATCCATTCCGTCTTGCCAATGTGATATTTCCTCCTTTCTAGTTGAAATCCCTCTGTGCTAATTTGCCAATTCATACTATCTACATCATCAATTGCACCTCCTGTCTATAGCAACAGCCAACTGATATGAGCTACCATCCACACGCACACGTGTCTTCCTGGAGTAATCAGCAAAGCATACAATATCCTCAGAATGGACAAAATAAATAAATAAATCCGAAATGTTGCTTCTCTGATATATATAAACTCATGAATGTTGAGCATGTAAATATTGTTTCATATAAAAAAATTATGAATGTATAGTAAAACTACTGGAGTGTGAATGCACAAAGTCAACCCATAATTGAGCTATTCGGAATCAGGATGAAGAGTTGGTTTACATCCGGGTGTTTCATTTTCTGCCCACCCATTACAAAAACATTAAACACACACAAATGTCTCCGATAACAGTGGTGTTGTAGAAGTATGAAATAGGAGTTGGAATAAATCAGAGTTCGTGTCGCCTCCATTCTGTAGGGCTTTAAGTTTCTCAGTCAAATAATATAAAACAGTAGAATTAAGGATTTATTACAGAATCGTTCGCTGTATTTGTTTCATTTTTTTTTAAATACTCTTACAAAAGTTTCAAGCCAATGCACGTTTTCAAAATGCATTCAAATATCTTTGCAGAAGCGTCTAGAATGAACTCCAAAAAAAAAATAAATAACCAAAAATGAGTTAATTCTAACTAATCCCAAAGAAAGTCAACATGGTGTCCATTTTTATTGGTTTTCTTTTTAAAGATCAAAATTTTGATCATGATTGGTGTTCTGATACTTTTTTTGAATCTACACCAGTCTACTACGAAAATACAATCCGTGCAAAAATAAGCCTCAACAGCGTTTATTTATTTAACATTCTCCTCCCTGTTGGGACTCCTCTCTGAAAAGAACATTTCTGTTTGGAAGGTCGCCGAGAATCAGATCAGGTGAAGTGGGCGAACGATCAATAAAAGCTTTGTAAGAAAATGTAAGGCAGTGCACAGCAAGAAAAACACTTTGGAAACTTCATTAATTTTTTTTGACCATTGGATGTTGGTTTCACAATTCATCTCGGGTTCTGTCACATTTCATCTGAATCATACGACAAACTCGAGGCTTTATTACATACGATGTTGGTAAAGAGAACCACGAAGATCATTCATGTTTAAAAACCATTTTCAAAACAATTTAAATAATGTCATGAGCCACCTCCCAAATCTCTCATATCTCATACAATAAGTCCTTATAAGTACTGGTTTAAAGGGACGAAGCAAGAATGCTTTTCATCTTCCCCTTTATCTGTAGAGGACAGTGTAGGGATAAGGTGTTATTTAGCTATTAAAGCTTTGATCATGGCAGGAGGGTAACAGCAATAGCCGAGCCTCAGTTAGAGCCTCATTAGCTACAGCATTGCCATCCATTGCCCTCCAAGGGATTGAATGAATCAATCACCGCATCTCCATTTTATCGTACAATAGTCCTTATAAGGACTGGCTTAAAGGGGCGAAGCAAGAATGATTTTCATCTTCCCCGTTATCTGTAGAGGACAGTGTAGGGATAAGGTGTTATTGAGCTATTAAAGCTTTGATCATGGCAGGAGGGTAACAGCAATAGCCGAGCCTCAGTTAGAGATTAGCTTCACTGGCTTCAGCATTGCCATCCATTATCCTCCAAGGGTATTGGATTGAATGAATCAATCACCGACTATGTAAGTAAAGGTGAAATCTCAAAAATACGGACGATCTCTAGGCCACTCCATAGTGGGCGAAAGACCGTCCTAATCTCAGCGTTGGTTCCACTCAGTGACGGGCTTCCCGACTACTGAGCAGAACCGCTCATATTCCGAGGAAAATAATTCACCGGCAAGTACCCCTCAGCGAGCCGTGCCGGAGAACACTTTCCCTGGAGACTCAAAGTGCTCCCTTAGGGCAAAACCTAAGAGAGCGAACTCATTTACCCAGGATATAACATATAACATAACAGCAACAGCCGAACCTCAGTTAAACTTCATTGTTTCAGCATTGCCATCCGTTACCCTATATATGGGCATCTCATATAAAATCAATCACCGCATCTCACGGTCGATTCATCTTCCCCTCCTTTTATCGTACAATAAGTCCTTATAAGGACTGGCTTAAAGGGGCGAAGCAAGATCGTACAATAAGTGAATTATATCGATTTAAATTATAAAATTATTGTTTAAAGAAATGGGTGTATTAAAAGAACAACTTTTGTTATCTATTTAAAAAAAAAAAAACTCCTGTTTTCTGGTCTATTTTAATTACCATTTAAGAAAAATACTTTGTTTATAAACGGAAGTCAATTTGTCAAAATAAATTACAGATATAAAACAAAATGATATCTCTGGCATCATTTGGCATTGAATGCTGTTTTCGGAATATTTCGAACAATACAACCAGCACATCACCAATTCACTCAATTTACATTTTTTAAATGCAATAAATGAGTAAATCAATAATTTAAAAAATGATTAAAATACGACTGGGTAAAGTGAAATATCTTAAAAATAAAATAACCAGATTTAAGTAATAATTTTTCGTTGAAGCATCAGAATTAAAAATCAAACACCACCCAACTGAAGAAAGAATATGAAAAATTGTAAATGATGAGAAATGAATTGGAAGTACCATCAGGCGATTGCCAAAAATACATTAAAGTAGGGGGGAAAATGCTTTAAAAACGAAGATCTTCTTGAAATAAAAACAGTAAAAAAATGCCTTTTTTGTTTTAAGTATTGTTGTGGTTTGTCTTTATTTACTGGCATGTTTGGTCTGTAGATCAAAATTTCCAGATTATTTAAAAAACAAACATAAATAATAAATTGATTTCTATGAAATCATTAAAATATAAATAAAAGTTGCAAAAATAAAATATAAATAAAAATTCAAGAAAACGAAGCCGTTTTGTTGGATAACAGCAACAACGTTACTGGGTTGCTGGGTGAAGCATAAAATGCTTTTTGTTTTCCCCTTTGTTTGTGTCGAGAGAGAAGTTTGATGGGGGGGGGTGAGCCTTATGCTCGCACTAGGTGAACTATGGAGTTAGCTCTGTTCTGCTGAAAGCAGGATTGTTGTGGGTCTTTTATGTTTGGGATAGTCATGTTCACTATAACTGGAAGCTTGTCTGATTAGTGTGTTGGGATGAGAGCGTGAATTGCTGAAGAACTTTTCCGCATGGTCATGAAGGAGAGAATGAATGTCAGGGATTCCGGTTTCTCTGTGGATCTGCGTGTTTCTGACGAACCGTGGGGTGTCTAAGATCATTCGCAGGCATTTGTTTTGTATCCTCTGTAGTTTCAGGATGTTAGATTTGGATGTGATTACTGGTCGTATTACCATCTGATATAGTAACAGCTTGTTGCGTGATTTGCTGTTGCGGTTTGATCAGGGGATAGAGTTGAGCTACGGTTCTGGATGTCTTTGTATCTATGAGCTCGATGTGGCTGTTGAAATTTAGCTTTTTGTCTAGCTGTACTCCAAGGTATTTGGTTTCTGTCTGCCATGATATCTTTTTTCCGAGGAGTTGAATATCATCTTGGATGAAGGCTTTGCGTCTGGTGAACAGTATAGCTGAGCTTTTGACGGGGTTTACTTGTATCCTCCAGTCGGAGAACCATTTCTCTAGCTTTGTGATGGTGTCCTGGAGACGACTGATCGCCAGGTATGAGCGGAGAGATCTTGTCATTATGACTGTGTCATCAGCATATAGGGCTGTGATGGTAGTCCTCAGGTTCTTTGGAATGTCGGCCACGTAGATTGTGAAAAGTAAAGGGGCCAACAGGGATCTCTGTGGTACTCCTGCCAGGATTTGGCTCCTAGTTGAGATGGTGCCATTTATTTTTATCTGCATGGATCTGACAGTGAGGTATGATTTTATTAGACGGGTAAGGTTTGTTGGAATGTTGGCCTGAATAAGTTTGTAGAGTAATCCTTGATGCCATTCCTTTTCAAAGGCCTTGGCAATATCCAGAAAGACTGCAGCTGTGTGAAGGTTCCAGTTGTATCCTTGAGTGATATGCTCCACTAGTCGGTGTATTTGTTGCACTGTGCTGTGCATACGGCGGAAGCCAAATTGTTCGTTTGGAATTATTCCTAATTGGTTTTATTTTTCTTGTAGTCTTGGGAGGATGATTCTTTCAGCAATCTTTCCTAGGTTGGAAAGCAGGCTTATTGGACGGTAGCTTTGCGGGAGTTGTGGATTGTTTCCTGGCTTTTTTATTGGTATGATGTCGGCTGTTTTCCATGCATTGGGGAAGTGTTGTATCCTCAGTATTGCATTGGTTATGTTAACCAGGTGCACATAGCCTTTCGAGGAAGTAGTTTGATGATTCTGTTTGTAATTTCATCTAGACCTGGAGCTTTTTTTATTGTTTAGATGTTTTATAATGTTGGTTCTTTCCATTGGAGTAGTGGGGGTAATGCTGTCTGGTTTGTTGTCTGTGGTCTGTCGTAAGGTACGCTTGACCTGTTGGTGGGCTTTCTATATGTGGGTGATGTTTATGTTGTCATATGATGGCTGCATTGTTTTTCTAGGTTTTCTGCTTTTTCTGTATCAGTGTGCGCCGTTCCATGTGCAGTTTGCATGGGGGAGGGGGTAGAGGATTGTGTTTGGTGTGCAGGATCTTCAGAAATTTTCGTATTGTTGTGTGATCTTCTGGGTTGAGTGATGACAGTTTATTGTCCCAATCCTGATTCCTGTGGTTTTGAAGTGCTTTTCTGACTTGGTTGTTCAAGTTGTTCAGTGTTTTCTTGTCCTGTCGGGCTCTTGTGTTGTATCTTTTCCTGGCTTTGTTTTTTGTTCTGATGAGGTCCATGATGTTTTCTGGGAGCTGCCTGGTTGGTTGTGGTTTTGGTGACTGCTTCTAGTGCTTTTTTTATTTGGTTTGTTAGATTGCTTACTGCTTCATCTATTTCTTCTTTTTTGTGGATGATGGGTACAGGGCCAATGTATTCTGGTAGGATTTTGGCTAGCCTATCCCATGATATGAAGGTGTGCTGAGGGTCCAGTTGGTCTTGCGTGCCAAGTTTGATCAGGATTGGGTTGTGGTCAGATGATAGTTCATTGATCGTCTCTAGATGGTATTGATAACTGATGTTTCTGAGGATAGCTATGCCAAGTACATCTGATCTGCCATGAGGGCTGTAATGAGTGTGCTCAGTGGGTCCTGCTACCACCACTGAGTTAAGTGTTGAGTAGTTGCGTAGTATGCGTCCACTTCTCTTGTTGGTGGTGCTGAACCAGGCTGTGTGCTTTGCGTTTAAGTCTCCTGCTATGATGGTGGGGTCTGTAGTGCCAAGGACAGCATCCAGGTCTGCTGTCAGTAAAGGGTTGCTTGGTGAGTTGTAGGCAGCATATATCTTGAGGCTTCCTGCGTTGCTTCTGTGGACTTGTATTCCTATAATTTCCAGGTTGGTAGACTGTGAGTTGGATATGGCATTGTGCTGGAGGTACAGTTTGATATAGATGGCAGTGCCTCCCCCTCTGGTGCTGAGTCTATCGGTTCGGTACGTTGTTTATCCTCTTACTTTCAGGTTGTTAGAGAGTCTCAGATGGGTCTCGTTGATTAGTATTATGTCAGGGTTGTATCTGAGTGCAAATTCCTGTAGTTCTTGTGTTTTGCTGGAGAAGCCATTCCAGGCTGCAATTAGAAGCGAGTTGGGTTTACTTTTGTTTTATTCATTGTTGAGTGCTGTCAGTATGGAGTGGGTTCCTTGCAGGAATCTCTTTGTGGAGGATGGAGTTGGGTTTGTTCTGCTGAATTCCTGCAGCATAGTGGCTAGAGAGGCAGTCAGTATTGCTGTGATGTTGGAGCCTATTTGATTTCTCTGTATTGTGTCCTTTGGGCGGGGCTGCTGCTGCATAGGTTTTGATGGGAGGTTGAGCCCTTTCCTGACTTTTGTGGATAGGGTTTTGTTGGTTTGATGACTGTGCAGCTAAGATGCTTTGAGTGGTCCAGATTGGGGGAGGTTGGACGGGTCTTGTAGTTCCGTGATTTCTGGGGTGGTGGTTGCATCCTTCGTAGTTTGCTGGGTGGGGACCTCCATAGTTGGAACATTTGGCAGGTGTGGTTCTTGGTTTTGTGCATGTAATGGTTTGATGTTTCTCACCACACTTCAGGCATCTGAACGCGGCTTTGCATAGTCTTTGGGCATGGCCAAACTTTTGGCAACGATGGCATTGCCTTGCTGATGCCCTTTTCCTGAGTGGTTCTGTTATCTTAAGTCCACAGACCACAGTTATGTCGTAAATTCGTCTTTGCATGTTCTGGATCTCAACTAATACTAATGGCATCGGTCGTTTATGGGATCTGAGCATCCGGCTGACTTTGATTGGTGTTAGGCCCTGCTGGGTGAGGTCTGCCGCGATCTCCTCGGAGGTAATGCCTTCAGTGACACTTCGGAGTACAACCTTGATATTTCTTTCGCTGCTTAGCGAAGGTGTGGTACTGTAGTTTGTTGTTGTCCATCATTTTTGTTATCCCTCTGTAGTCTGTGACTATTGTTGGTTGAATTTTTACTCCTTCGTCGGTGTTTCTGGCCCACGAGTAGTCAATGTTATGTTCTCTCAGGTTTCGTGCAACTGTGGTCTATTTTTCTTTTTCATGGAGAATTACTGGGGGGACCTTTTCCTTTTTTCCGGCACTATTTGTGAGGGTGTTCCGTTTTCCATATGATCAACCTCGGTTCTGCGTCTTTTACTCGCGTGTTTTTCTGTGAGGTCTGTCTGACTGTGGTTCTCAGGTAGGGAGATGGTCGTGTTGTTGATCTCTTTAACTTCGTCCTCGATATCTTCGGATTCCTCTGGTTGTGTGTACAGGTTTAGGAAACCTGGTCATTCCGTACCGAATTTTTTAAGTAATAATTTAAATAGTTTTAGTGCTTGATATTTGTTTAGATGCTGTAGAAGATCATTAAATTTATCCATGTCTGATCTGTTCGTTGTTAAATCTAGTAGGTGGTGATTGGGGAATTGCGTATGAGTGCAAGTAGAAATCCCGCATGTCTAGAGACCTGCCAACAGAGATTCTGCAGAGGATATCGCAGATGCAAAGGACTGCCAGCAATGTCGAGCGATTAGCTAAATGCGCGAAGCAATAGCAAATTAAATTTCACAAAACGAAGAACGCTTACCTCTATATATCATTCGAAAATATCATACTAATCAAAACGCGAGACTAATACCCGAGCCGCCATCATCACCCCACTCTTTTGTTGGATCCTTATAAGAACTGGCTTAAAGGGACGAAGCAAGAATGCTTTTCATCTTCCCCGTTATCTGTAGAGGACAGTGTAGGGATAAGGTGTTATTGAGCAATTAAAGCTCTGATCATGGCAGGAGGGTAACAGCAATGGCCGAGCCTCAGAACTTCATTGGTCACAGCATTGCCATCCATTTTACCCCCAAGGCTATTATTAATCACCGCATCTCACGGTCGATTAACGTAATATCACCACCTCTATTATAGTCCTTATAAGGACTGGCTTAAAGGGGCGAAGCAAGAATGCTTTTCATATTCCCCGTTATCTGTAGCGGACAGTGTAGGGATAAGATTATTGAGCTATTATTAAAGCTCTGATCATGGCAGGAGGGTAACAGCAATAGCCGAGCCTCAGTTAGAGCTTCATTAGCTACAGCATTGCTATACATTACCCTCCAAGGGTATTGGATTGAATGAATCAATCACCGCATCTCACGGTCGGTTGATTCCCTCCACCACCTCTATTAAAACTAAAACTAACCTTAAATCATAAAATTATTGTTTAATAAAACGGGTGTATTAAACGAGAACTTTTGTTATCTATTAAAAAAACATGGTTTCTTGAATATTTCAATTAATATTTAAGGAAAATACGTTTTTTATAAACGCAAGTCGATTTGTCAAAATAAATTACAGATATAAAACAAAATGATGTCTCCAGTATCATGTGGCATTCATTGGCTGTCAGCAGATGAGGAATGATAACAACATGCTTATGTAAACCTCGGAAATTTTTTGATAGTTGAACCGACTGTGTACAAGTTTCATAATTTCCTGAGTATTAAAATATGATTTTGTTTTTGCTATTTTTGAGAGTTGTCTAAAAAAGAGAAAAGGGGCGGTAGAATGAATAAGCACTTATCAGTGCCCGTTGTCTTTTCACCTTTCAAAATTACTTATTCAAATTACGACATATTCTAAGGAGTTTTCGAATTA
Source organism: Typopeltis vanoorti (assembly GCF_054136105.1). NCBI lineage: Eukaryota > Metazoa > Arthropoda > Arachnida > Uropygi > Thelyphonidae > Typopeltis > Typopeltis vanoorti. The sequence continues at coordinate 100,734,160 of NC_143565.1, forward strand.
ACAAAAAAAAAAAAAAAAAAAAAAAAAAAAAAAAAAAAAAAAAACTTGTCCAATATTAATTATTTTTTTTTTTTTTTAAACTGAAAAATACCTCTGTTGTACCAGGAATACCGAAAATATCCCATTCCTTTAATAATTATTGTTCTGGATATTTCAAAAATATAAAAATAAAATGTACCATAAATTATCCATATTGAGCAATCACACCGAAGTTTGTATTAAACCTTTAAAACATAGAAGGAACTTTATATTCCGGGCTTTGCACCTGGAAGTGAGTTATCGGCTTTCATACAGAGAGCAGGATTTACCCTCAGGGAGCCTCGAGATTTTCACTCGCAATACAGGCAATCTAGTCAAAGAATACACGCAGTTAACAGACGTACTACCCGTACAATGGCCTGTCTCGTGATTCGCAACAACGAAAGCTTCCGGAAACAGGCTACATTCCCCCCCCCGCCAACACATACACACGCCCGCACACAAAACAAACCATGCTGATAACACACCGAATTTATGACACACTCGCCTCAAGGTTCCTTTGATATGAATCAAAACAACCACAGTGTGAAGATTAACTGTATATTTGTTATAAAGCAGTTTCAAATCCGCATTTGCACATGATTCTTGAAAAAAAATCAATAATAAATAGCTATAATTATTATTATTATCTCCCTATGGCTGAGGACTTGTGACCCGATGTATCAGTTAGTTGTTCTGAGTGTGTCCTCCAATCTCCGTCCAGTAACAGCAAGAATTTGATCTAGCCATCTCCTACGGGATCTGCCTCTTCCTGTAGGTCCTGGCATATTACCCTGCAGGAAGAGTTTTCTATGTTCTCTCCCTCTTGAAATGTGTCTAAAAAATCCCAGGATTCTTCTCTCCATCAGGTCGTAGAGACTCATTTCAGGATGGTTCTCTGTCCATATAACTCCAAGTATCCTTCTCTAGGTCCACACTTCAAAAGCATTGATCTTGTTCTTAACTGTCTTGTTCAGTGTCCAAGAATCTGAGCCATAAAGAACCACAGAGAAGACCAAGGATCTGACCAGTATGATAATTGAATAAATAGATATTTTTCTATTCTTCCAGATCTTGGTGAGCTGAGTCAGTCATTGCGGATCTTCCCTTCGTATTTTGTTTTCTTACTTTCTCCATATGACTGCCACCGGCAGAAAGCAAATAAACAAACGGATCAGTTTTCCCTACGTTAGCACGCAGTCCTGACGTATTTGCTTTGTGATGCCAACTTTGATCACCAGCTTTGTTTTACTGGCATTAATATAAATAAATACAATAAATATAATATAAATAAAAAAATGATATAAATAAATTAAGAATGAAATAATAAATATTTATTTATATAATATTTATTATTCATAAATAATATTTATTATTCATTTATTATTCATACATAATATTATGAATGTATTATTATTAATAAATGTAACACCGTCTGACAGACGATGTTACATTCGTTAAATATTGCAATGGCTAAAATAAACAACTTAGCACGTGAACGGAATTGAAAATGCAATCAGTGGGTTCAGTTTAAAATTACACAGCATAATACGTTCAGATAGATCTAACGGGTATTTTGTGGCATGTGCGGATCATATCTGGGGGTACTTCTGCTAAACAAAGCAGCCGTAAAGTCAGAAGAAAACGGTGCTATTACAGACTCCGAAAATTTGTTTTCAAGCCCTTTGAATGGCTATGGCTACTGCCATCGACAAATTTTATTTCTTCTGGTAAAGGTCTCAGAAAATTACTATTTTAAGTTTCAGTTTGCTATTCTCTTCATTCGTTGTTTTTCAGGCTTCTTTTATTATTCTGCAATTTCGCCCATTAAATTTATCTTTATGTGATTCAGCAGTTTGGGCAAAATGTTGGTTTAAAAAAATAATTTTACCGAAGTAGGCAATAGGAGCATAAACTGACATTTACGAAACATGGCAAACGTTTTTACCCAACCCACGAACAGACATAACGCATGCGCCGTTTGCATTTAGCTATATGTAAAGTGCTGTTTCCATGTCTACTACTTTTTACAGTTTTCCAAAATATTTTTTATTTTGTTTAGAAATAATTATGCAAGTTATATTATACTTAGATTTTATTTAAAAATTTTAAAAAATTTGATATTTTATAAAAAGTTAAAGGATATTATATACATATACTAATAATTGTATACAATAATAATATTATAATTAAACTACAACCAAAGAATGAATCTTGTCTCCCGATTATATATAAAGGGATATATATATTAAATAACGGCATTATAAATAAAGGGATCCTCAAGTACAAATATCCTCAAATTACAGAGAGTGCAAAACAAATGTCTCTGAATGATCTCACCATGGTATGTCAGAAATGTCCAACTCCACCGGGACACAAATATCCACTACATCTACTCTTTCCTGCAGTCTTCAGCAGTAAAGTTCTTCTCAGCATCCTCTTTACATCCAAATGAATTAGTGCAACAAGCAGCAAATTATGATGAAACAGACTTCTCCAAATATAGGAGACCCAACGCTATCCTACTTCCAAATGAAGATCTTTAAATCGCTCCCACTCAGGCAGAGCACTTAACTCATAAACGTTTCCTCACACAGGAACCTTATCAGATAGCAAGGATTATACAAGCATTTTGCTTCACCCTTATAGTCAGCAACGTCTTGAGTATAAAGGGATACTTACCTGGAGCTGAATAATTGCTTATATATATATATATATATATATATATATATATATATATATATATATATGTATGTATGTATATTCGCTTCTCGGTCTTTTGGCTAAGATCAAAGTGTAGTATCGGTTCTTACAAAGTTTTCGAGCTAAGTGAGAGTGCAGCGTCTGTTCTTTCCAGTTGATATCAGACACGGGTCCCATAGGGACGCGAGATATCAAACTATCTTAAGTACAGACACTTTAAACCCTAGACTGGGGTAAAAGTAAAACACGAGATAGGAATAAGGACTTTATAGACCCCACTCCTGGCAATCTTCCAACGATGACATCTGTCGGCCCTCGCATCCGGACCCTCGGCTTTGAGGTGGATGCTTCAACACCGGCAAGGACAATAGCGAGAGCTATCATGGACCATGTAGGAGCTGAAAACATATTTGGGTTTACTCCCTACAGCGGCGGAAGGTACCAAGTGGTTGTCAAGAACATAGCAACAAGAAATAAGCAACTTGGCGGCTTTGAATGTGGAGAGAAAAATGTCTCCTTTAATGGTAGGGAGCATCCTGAAAATGCTAAAAATATCGAGATTTTCCCTAGAATACGCGGAGAATGAAGACATCATTCGAAGCGTGTTCTCAAAGTGGGGCGACGTAAAGGAAATCCAGATCCTTAATGATGCTGACAACCCAGAGTGGAAATCAGGGGAAGTAAACATCTCCCTTGAGATGAAAACTGAAGATCCCAACTTCATTCTCATTGGATCTGCCAGGGTAATGGTCAACTACCCTGGAGTGAAAGAGCTATGTTTTAGGTGTGGTGCCTTCAGTCATCTTGGGGCAGACTACCCTCGACTAAAATGCGAAAATTGTCTTAAAACAGGCCATACACTAGATAAATGAAAAGCAGCCTGCCTCAAATGTGGTGCCATAGACCACAAAGTGGACACCTGCCCATCCAGAACCCATGCAGAAAGGATGGGTGGTATCATAAGGTCGACAACACAAGAGTTGGAAAACCCAGACTTTCCAACTCTAAAAGAGGCAAAACTACGGCCGAAGAAGAGAAGGCAGCCCCCACAGAAACCTCAGCATCCAAACCTAAGGAAGAGAAGAAGCGAGGCACACACGAAAAAGAAACAGCCAAAAAACAAGCTGCCGCAAATGATGAAACCACTGAAGAAGAGAAAGAAGATGAAACAGAAAGCATGGAGACAAACAACACCCCTTTCCAAAAATCAATCAGTCCAGAGGAAATGGAAACAAAATCAGATGAACCTGAAAAAGCAGATATTGTCCACCAAGATCCCCCTCATGCGAAAGCAGGAAAGACGCTAAGGCATCTGTTAAAAGAAACCATGTGTTATCAGAAAAGTTCCAGAATGCAACAGCAAAAATAGGAGACCCTGTACTCATGCTCACGGACCAAAAAGGCCCTAAAGTAGTGAGTGTGAAATGGGTTGACCTATACATAGAAGACATAAGTGAGGTCACTCCACAACAGATAATTGGAGTTCTGGATAGAGAGGAAGAGGCAGAAATTGCGTTCTTCAGAGCTCTCCAAATGATAACTTTGGCCAAGGGTGGAAGGAAGGTTGGCAGATGAAATATCGACAACACACAACAAGAGACAAGAGGAAGTAGACTTCGTCAATTCCTTGTAGAGTCTTTGATTCCAGACAGGAGGGGCGGACCTGAGAACCCGAGCGGCGAAGGCTTACAGCGAGGTGGTGGAGCGCCTTGTTAGCTGCATCACTCGGGCCAGGTCCTTCTCCCACCTTTTAAGTTCATCTTTCCATTCTCCCTCCAGACTTTCTGTAGGCTACTATTTCTGTATCTCTTTCATGTTAAGTTTTCTAGATTTTGTTACATGTTTCCTTTTCAGGATTTTTCCTTTTTCTTAAAGTGAAAAATCAACGACCATTTTAGAAGCACCCCTGGGGGGAGGTTCAACAGGTCAGCTGAGGCGTCTTTTCTCTACTCTACTACTATACATCTCTATCTTTTTTTCGTCTCCTACTATCTGCTGAATCTCAGCACCTGTCTTGCTCTATATGCCGATGATGAGATATATTGAACTCACAATATATATATATATATATATATAATTTTTTTTGAAATATTTCGAGGCTGACAATTAATTTGACTTTTCGTTTCAATTTTAATTTTCCTATGGATGCATTTCCTTCATCGAAGAATATCCATTCCTAGTAAATGGCTACAATAGGAAATAACAGAGACGTTTGTTATTTCCAACAGTAGCCATTGGAAATCAAATATATGTAGACAACATGGCACTATTTTGTAGAATAACGTCCCATCCTTCCTTGGCATTATATTCTTATAAGATTATCATGTCTGTGGGAATAATGTAACACACACCCAACCTCTGAAATAAAGTTTTCAAAAGTGATTTTTTTCTCGAACGTTTATTTAGACGATTTTTTTTTGTATCGTTCAAAAAAGAAAAGCATTCTACAGATGCCTGTTTGTGAACGCAGTTTCAGGAAGATGGTGACCATTGATAAAAGAAAATATCCCGGAATTAACGGGAGTTGGTTTCAATCACGAGACTTATTCCAGTTCGATGAAGAATAGAATCGGTGTCGTTTAATGCAGTCTCAATCATTACTGAACCTTCAATCTTGATCAAGAAGAGTAATTCTAGTTTTGTGAACATGTTCTCAATCACTGACTGACCACTGCTTATGTACAGATGCAAAGTTACGCACACTTGACTGTGTGCTGGAAGACGAATGTACTCCGTTCACCCATACATAATCTCCAATTGTCCACATTGGCAAATTAGCGCTCTTTCTACACATATCCCATCCATAGCCTCCTCTACATTCAAAGATTGGCATGCTTTTTCGTTGAAGATCTCATTTCTCAGCTGTGATCATCGTCATCAATTTCCTCAATGGCTAGACAGGCTAATATGACAGTACTCCATTATTACTTACTACGTATGAAAATGCTTAATGCTATCCAGAAGAGAACTATTCGATTAACTGGATCCTCCCCCCAATCTCACAGACTCTTTCCAGTGACATACACGTACTATTTCCGCCTTACCACTTTTCTGTTTTTATGGGCGCAATTCTGTTGAGCAGGCTAACACCTTCTTTCTTTCAATGGTTTAAAAAGCTTATCATCTGATTCGTTCACACGGCCCCGATGAGATTGTCCAACCTGTGGTGTGCTGAATGACTGATTTAAAAAATAATATAATAAAAACTTTACTAAAATTAGCAAAATGGACCTAATTACTCGACTGGGACTATTATGACGCCTGTCATATTAGATTTTCCCTTTAGGCTATTGGGAAAAAATTGCAAAGTCTCAATTTTTGATAAATCAGAAATTTATAATTACTACATTACAAGATGGCAAAAATATCTTTCTTGCTGGAATAGTTACGTGCTCAATGTAATTCGAATTACCCTTGGATCCCGATGATTTTAGCATCTGTCTGTATAATTGCAGTGCTCCACTGGTTCTACTGTTCCAATGTTCCTTGACTAACTTGGATGCAGCGAACATCGGAATTAACGCTTGGTAGCATTCTGCAGGACTGGCTTAAAGGGGCGAAGCAAGAATGCTTTTCATCTTCCCCGATATCTGTAGAGGACAGTGTAGGGATAAGGTGTTATTGAGCTATTAAAGCTCTGATCATGGCAGGAGGGTAACAGCAATAGCCGAGCCTCAGAACTTCATTGGCTACAGCACTGCCATCCATTACCCTCCAAAGGTATTAATCACCGCATCTCACGGTCAATTTTCCCATTCTACAGTAATTGACAATTATGTCTTTAGGGGTGAAGCAAGATGCTTTTCATATTCTCCGCTATCTGTTGTGGTTACAGTGAGGGTAAAATTTACGAGCAGTTTTCTCGCCCTGAATGGGCATGGAGATTATGCTTCGTTATAGGAGGCTAATATAGCTTTTGATCTTCTATATTTGAATATGTCCGTTGCCTCGTATGCTGAACCAAATCGTTGGGGTGTGTGGACGTCTTTAGGAAAAACTTGGATGCTAAGGATTGTAGAAAAGAGAAAATATAAGGAATATTTGTATCTCTATGAAGTTGATTGTTTCTAACATACCACGGGGCGTTCAGAATCATTTTCAAGCACTTGTTCTGCACTCGTTGTAGCTTGATAATGTTAGTATTAGAGGTGTGGCTCGAGAGGCATAGGTAATTATAGGGCGAATCGTCACCTGGTATAGTTGCAATTTGATTCTATTGCTGAGCTTGTTATTTCTAATGAATTTTAGCGGATAGATCTGAGCTAAAGATGCCTTTGCACACGCAGACCGGACGCGTGTTGAAAGATAACTTTTTGTCGAATTTTACAGTAAAAAAAAAAAATGTTTTCTTGATATTTTTAGGATATGCTATTAACGTTTTGGTGTATTTATAAATATCGTAAATTTAGTATAGAAATGTTGTCTTAAAATTGATCATGTATTAATGTAATACATATAACTTTAAATATATATATATATATACTATTCTAATTTTATTGTTTTAATTAATAATATTTATTTCTTGTTAAAAACAAAACAAAAGCATTTTTACATTGTGCTAATATTAATGCCCACAAGTGCAGCAGACTTTTAAAATCGCAGCAAATGAAACTGAGATCATTTTAGTGAAACCCACATTTCAGATAATTAGGTATCGGATATATGCTGTTAAACAATATTTAAAAAATAATAATTCATTTAAAAATATGATTAAAAATTATAATAGTTATTAAGTTATTTAATATATTAAGCATTTTTGTAAAAGTATAATCAATAAATCATAATTTTACATAAATAAATAATAATTATTATTATGATTATAAAGAAACTTTCTTGATTAATCACATGGCGCGCGCCTGAGCCTATTTGATCCAACAGACTTAAGGCCGTCTTGATAGCAGACGTTTAAACATTCTGCTTTTCGCTTCATATTCTGATAAAACAGCATATTCTTATACTAAAAAAGAAAACTTTAGGCTTTCAAATGAAAACAAGTTCGTGCTTAACAAAAATAACAATAAAATAATTACTCGCTCGACAGATTTTGCCGATTGCTGTAACACATCGTCTGCTAATGAACTCGAGCCACAAAACAAGAAAAAAAAAGAAAGAAACAGAAAATAAATGGAATAAAACCGAGTCTTTCGTTCGTCAACAAATGTAAATAGCTGTGGTAATGTCAAATAAATATGCAGATATTTCAAAGCATAAATAATATACTTGAGCATACCGATATACTTATTCGAAACTAGTATCGATATTTAATTTCTCGTATTTCGCTTAGCGCTCGAATCGAAAAATAAATAATAAAAAAAATCTTGACCTTCAAATAAGAAAAATCACGTTTTCCTTTGTGTGTATGCGACAGCTGGATAGATGTAATGAATGACAGAGAGAGAGAAGAAAGGGAAAGATTTTAAGGCATAACTCCTTGCAATTGGATGGATTACATTAGCAAAAGGAAAGTCGATATTCAGTTTCACAAGAATAGTTTTGTAATAAAAGAACCACGAATCTGCATCATAGCTGTTGCATTTTAAAATAAGAGAGAGAGAGATGAATTCATATCGGGGCACGAGGTAGAAGTCTTTGAAAGTAACCAACAGACGTCAGAGAGCGGGAAATGACTATTGATTTGATTGATTGCCTTACATACTGTGGCTCCTCCTACTTTTTCGTCGTTTGGTATGGAGCAATGTCGTTATCAGTGTTAAGACCCGGATGTAAAGGGGAAAAAATATATTTAAAAAAATAAAAATAAACGGCCACAGGAGTGTATATTACACTGAGTTCAGAAATATGGATTGAGCAAACTAAATGCATGGCAGAGAAAGTATTTAGGAAAAAGCCAGAAAATAATACCAAGCTAAGAGCGCACTTATGCCTGCAATTTTTCCACATTTCTTTGCTGCTTCTTGCAAATTTACCATTTATCGATTTTTCAATTTTGATTTTCATAAATTCACTTTTTCCGATTTTTCCCTTGGAACTCTGCCCTAGGGAAAGGGGGTTGTTACCACAAATGTGATTTAAGTCTGCGGCACTTTCAAGTTTTCCTTCTATCATAACGATTGCCGATGCCAGCAGATTTGGAGGGGGGGGGGGAATGTACGAGACTGACGCTGAAATTTTATAACTGAAACATAGATTACTGATAGAAAATAATACAAGTAAATCAGCAAAACCCGAAGGAATAAAACTTGTAGAATACCCTGTTGCGTGTTTCTTACTGAAGCTAATTTGGGAAAGTACAATCGAAGATAAATCACGTTTCAATGAATTTTTTTTTAATAATAATAATACAATAATCTTTCTGTAGTGAAAGTTTTGGAAAAGTTTGTGGTTTAAAAGCAAAAATTAACGTAAAAAATGGCACATTTTAGAGGTGATTTTAGGGGAACGAGATTAAAAATTACTTCTGTCATTTACTGTTTTTTTTTTTTTTTTAAATAAAATTATTTCATCAATAACAGTCGTGTTTTTTTAAAATAATTTAAGATATCTTTCCGTTCTTATTTTTCACGAAATTCATAATATTATTTTTGCTCCTGTTTACGAAGAATGGAAGGGGGCGCTGCAATCGTCCTTGTCTTCTGGATCTCCTTTGATATTGACACAGACGTTGGAGATAACCAAAATATCAAAATATGTTTTTTTCAAAAATGATTCGACATTCCAGCGTATTTGATTAAATGATCATGACTTTTCGAAATAATAGACCATTTAATCACTCTGAATTTTTTTCCAAAAAAAAATTATATTTTTGTTCTTATTTTTCAAGAAATTCGTAATATTATTTTTGCTCCTGTTTACGAAGAGTGGAAGGGGGCGCTGTAATCGTCCTTGTCTTCTGGATCGCCTTTGATATTGACACAGACGTTGGAGATAACCAAAAGATCAAAATATATTTTTTTAAATGATATTTTTTCGACATTCCAGCGTATTAGATTAAATGATGAGAACTTTTTCGAAGTAACAGACCATTTAATCTGGAATTTTTTTCAAAAAAAAAATAAAAATCCGGTAGTTAAATTAGTGGCTATACAGTATATAAATCAACGGTCATTTATAAGAATCTTTTCTCTATTTGGATTCGTATCTTACACACAGCCAATACTGCTGTCTAGTTTATTATAAACGTAAAAAGTGGACTTCTGCTAAGGATTAAAAAAAAAAAAAAAAAAAAAAACGTAACTAATTCATACTTTCAGCATCGTCTACGTTGAAAAATGAGTTGCTTGCTTACATGAAAAACCTAAATTTAAATTCCTTTTCTTTCTTTCCAGCTTTATCCACGCGTAAAAAAATAAATAAGTAAATAAAATTAAAAAAAAAAGTTTGCTCTTCGTCTGTCACGTGATATCAGCTTTGTTGTTGTTGTTGTTACAGTTCCGCAACTTTTTTTATATATATATTTGAATTAATTTGGACAAAAAAAAAAGTACGTTAAGAAACTTGGATATTAATCAAGATGCTCCATGCATTTTCAGCCAATGACGAAAGCCATCAATTGCTGTATTGTTGAAAAGTTTGCATCACTGTTCGAATTCTGCCAAACATGTTTGGCACGCGAACAGGAAATTACCCTCGTTAATCAGCCGACACAGGAAGTAGGAGAATAGACTTCGGATTCTATTAGATATGTGAATGTACTGGTTATTTAGAACTTTTGTTGTGTGCCGGCGGGTGGAAATATGGGCAAAGCAAATCACGTTCAACAGTTCCGACGATTGATTTGCTGTTGGCGCAGGAACCAGTTATCAATAATTAATTTGGGCAAGCAAAAGTTTGGAACACTAAACTTTTCTAGACTGTAGTTTTGATTTGTTACACGTGCTGACGATATCTCTCGAAGGTCATAGTTCACTCGACAACTTCATAGGTATTTAGGAAGTAAAGGCAAGAACTATCTCAAGATCTGTTTTTCTTTTTGAAATGACATCAGAACTAATCGAAGTGAATGTTTCGATCAATATATGCTTGCACGTCGTTTACTAAATTATTCAAAAAAAAAAAAAAAAAAGCCCAATTAATTGCTTCCAGTCAAATATCGTGTTTGGGACCAGCTGCTTTCGAGTTCTAAACGTTTTGCCTGAGGCTTATGTATGATGGTATCATCATTACAATAGCAGTTATGATAATGACTGCCGGCTTTAAATAGAACGATTAAGGGTAGTGTTTCTATTATCATTTTGCACGTAATATGGCTTGTAGACGGCATTTTGTAATCATTACGTTAATTGCGTTGTAAACACAACGTTTCAGAAAGAACTTTTCACAGATATCATATGACAGTTCTTATCGGATTGTCAACATATTTAAATATTTAATATATCTAAGATTTCGTTATTTATGTTCCTGTAAAGAAGACGCGGTTGTACTTCGTTTGGGAGAAAATCTAAACAGAAATCAACGAATGATTCTGAAAGACATCTGGAAAAGCCTAATAAATTCACTCAGCTTACCAGAATTTCATTTCGCTAAAAACTACAAACGCGCTCAATAAACAATGACTGAGACACCACGCTCCATGCTTATGATGTTACGCGTCGGTTTAATTTTAATTTAATTGATTGTGTTACTCCAGTCTTCTTTCTTTTTTACTAGCAAACGTTATTGTGACGTCATACTTGTCCTGAAGAAGCCAAACAGAAAAGCTGGTGAAACTTGCTGACAATTTGTGCAAATTATTTATTAATATCTGGTCAACAAATAAACCAAGAAAAATCTCAAGTTTTAATGTTAAGTGACCTTAGTCCTTACAAGGACTGGCTTAAAGGGGCGAAGCAAAAATGCTTTGCATCTTCCCCATTATCTGTAGAGGATAGTGTAGGGATAAGGTGTTATTGAGCAATTAAAGCTCTGATCATGGCAGGAGGGTAACAGCAATAGCCAAGCCTCAGTTAGAACTTCATTGGCTACAGCATTGCCATCCATTACCTTCCAAGGGTATTAATTTATCACCACATCTCACGGTCGATTAACTCGCATCCTGTTAAGTGACCAAATACAAAACAAAAATAAATAATTTACTTTATTTAAAAAAAATGGTTTCCTTGTTTTGCACTTGATATTTTAAAAGATTATTTTAAAAATTCATGTATTTAATTTTTATAAGCATTTATTTTTTCTTTCTTTTCTTTTTGATTTTTTATATAAAATAATCTTTTACTTCATAATAAATTTAAAGTATTATTATAAGAGTAAAATAGATATTTTATTGTAATTGAAATTTGGATCTGTTCCAGCGATAATTATTGTACTGGTGGACTCGGAATTTTTGTTGAGGAGGAGAAGAGAGAGAAAGATTTAGGAACATTTTATTTTTTTAAGTAGATCTCGTGCAACTAATATAATTTACTAAAAAATTTTTATTTGTAACTTTATTTCAAAAATATTTATTAATATTTAAAAATTACCAATACAGCTTTTTTATTATTTGATAAGATAAAGTTTAATAGTTGATATTAATTTCTTTAGACATCAAGAATGGATGAACAATCGACCGTGAGATGCGGTGATTGATTTTATATGAGATGCCCATATATATATAGGGTAACGGATGGCAATGCTGAACCAATGAAGTTTAACTGAGGTTCGGCTGTTGCTGTTATCCTGGGTTAATGAGTTCGCTCTCTTAGGTTTTGCCCTAAGGGAGCACTTTTAGTCTCCGGGGAAAGTGTTCTCCGGCACGGCCCGCTGAGGGGCTTTGTCGGTGAATTATTTTCCTCGGAATTTGAGCGGTTCTGCTCAGTGGTCGGGGAGCACGTCACTGAGTGGAACCAACGCTGAGATTAGGACGGCCTTTCGCCCACTATGGAGTGGCCTAGAGATCGTCCGTATTTTTGAGATTTCACCTTTACTTACATAGGCGGTGATTGATTCATTCAATCCAATACTCTTGGAGGGTAATGGATGGCAATGCTGTAGCCAATGAAGTTCTAACTGAGGCTCGGCTATTGCTGTTACCTTCCTGCCATGATCAGAGCTTCAATAGCTCAATAACACCTTATCCCTATACTGTCCTCTACAGATAACGGGGAAGATGAAAAGCATTCTTGCTTCGCCCCTTTAAGCCAGTCCTTATAAGGACTATTTAGACATCAAGGAATGATTCTGAAAGCTTCAAGAAAACATTCTATTCTAAAGCTGGAGGGTTGGTTCTCTAAGTGGAGATTGGAAGTCAACCCCCAGAAAAGCTCAGCCGTTCTTTTCTCAAAAAGGCCAATGTCTCCTGCAGGAGATGTGTTACTATTCAATACTAAAATTCCCTGCCAGACAGAAACAAATTACCTGGGTGTAATTCTCGACAAAAAGCTATCTTTCAACCAACACATCAAATCTGCGTGCACAAAGGCATCTAAAGCCATAGCTCAGATCTATCCGCTAATTAATAGAAATAGCAAGCTCAGCAACAGAATCAAATTGCAACTATACCAGATGACAATTCGTCCTATAATCACCTATGCCTCTCCGGCCTGGAGCCACACCTCTAATGCTAACATCATCAAAATACAGCGAGTGCAGAACAAGTGCCTGAGAATGATTTTGAACGCCCCGTGGTATGTTAGAAACATTCAACTCCACAGAGACACAAATATTCCCTATATTTTCTTTTTTCTACGATCCTTAGCCACCAAGTTTTTCCTAAAGACGTCCACACATCCCAACGATTTGGTTCAACAAGCTACAGCATACGATCCAACGGACATATTCAAATATAGAAGACCAAAAGCTATATTGGCCTCCTTCAGTGATGCATAATCTCCATGCCCAATCAGGGCGAGCATTCTGCTCATAAATTTTACCTTCACTGTAACCACAACAGATAGCGGGAAATATGAAAAGCATCTTGCTTCACCCCTAAAGACATAAATGTCAATTTTCAATTGTCAATTTAGACATCATAGAGTGAGAATCAGGAGAGAGGAATCAATCGACCGTGAGATGCGGTGATTGATTCATTAATGCCCTTGGAGGTAATGGATGGCAATGCTAATGCTGTACCAATGAAGTTTAACTGAGGTTCGGCTGTTGCTGTTACCCCCTTGGGCGATGAGTTTTTGAGTTCGCTCTCTTAAGGTTTTTGCCTTAAGGTAGCACTTTGAGTCTCCGGGGAAAGTGTCCTCCGGCACGGCCCGCTGAGGAGCTTTGTCGGTGAATTATTTTCCTCGGAATTTGAGCGGTTCTGCTCAGTGGTCGGGGAGCCCGTCACTGAGTGGAACCAACGCTGAGATTAGGACGGTCTTTCGCCCACTATGGAGTGGCCTAGAGATCGTCCGTATTTTTGAGATTTCACCTTTACTTACATAGTCGGTGATTGATTCATTCAATCCAAAATACCCTTGGAGGGTAATGGATGGCAATGCTGTAGCTAATGAAGTTCTAACTGAGGCTCGGCTATTGCTGTTACCCTCCTGCCATGATCAGAGCTATAATAGCTCAATAACACCTTATCCCTACACTGTCCTCTACAGATAACGGGGAAGATGAAAAGCATCCTTGCTTCGCCCCTTTAAGCCAGTCCTTATAAGGATAAGGATTTAGACATCGTTGTGCAGGAATTCTTTAGAAATCGTGTACTATATTATCTGGTATTCTAGTTGATTAAGAATGCAAATATCATTGCTAGATAGATTGTTTTTGAATTCAGTCCTGCCGTGAATATCTTGGGGGCCTGTTCATGGAAGAGATGTTTTTATATATGCTGCAGATTTTCACCATCCCGAGCTCACAGTATCAGACTTTTTATTTAATCTTTTTTCCTCTCTTAATTTTCCCAAGGATTAAAGAGAATATTTATTTTCTAATGTTATGAAAATGTAAAAGAACATTTAGGCTTATATCACTAATTATTTCGTGCTTTAAGAAATCTTCTTTAAACTAAGGGAAAACTTTGCCACGAATAAAAGAAAAGAACGAATATTAATTTGCATGCGTAATCCTGCCGATTGCAAGACCAGTAGTTGTGTTCCATTCGAAATGGAAGAAAAAGTGTTCAGCTGAAATTGCTCATTTTGACCATCTTCTTAATATATTTCTTATTCTCATTTAAAGGGTGCTCTCTGAAAGGATAAAAACTAAGACTTTCTTTCCTCGGGGGAAAATGAATGACTGCCTAGTTTTTTATATGCAAAATGCAAAAGTTAATTAAAATACATTTTAATTGCAGAGCTATAATTGAGTTTTTTCCCTCTTGAAACTCGTTTTAACTTAATTCATTGGTCTAACCATAGGTTAGAGGTATTATGAACAGAATAGCACTGTAATAGTATAAATTAAGAAAGTTTGCAATTAATTTTACTAATATAAAAGTATAAATAATTTTATATTAAAATTGTTTGGGGTTTAAACTATTTTCTTAAAACATACTTATGTAAATTAATTTAAAACCAATACACCATATAATTATATATATCGGAAAATTTAAATAGATAAAATAGAAAAGCGTCATAATTGGGTTTTGCGATTAAGAATACTCTTGGTAGGTAATGAATCTCTTTTTTTTTGTTTTTTTTACGTTTTCCTTTTTAGGATTTTTCCTTTTTTTAAAGTGAAAAATCAACGCCCGTTTTAGAATCGCCTCTGGGGGGGTGGTATACAGCTGAAACAGGTCAACTGAGGCCTCTTTAACCTACTCTACTGCTATGCACTCTATCTTTATCTCTTCTCCTACTATCTGCTGATTCTCAGCCTATCTTACTCTACAGGCCGATGATGAAGATTTGTTGAACTCGCAAAGTATTTATTATGAATGACAATGCTGTAGCCAATGAAGTTCTAATTGAGGCTCGACTATTGCTGTTACCCTCCTGCCATGATCAAAGCTCTAATAGCTCAATAACACCTTATCCCTACACTGTCCTCTACAGATAACGGGGAAGATGAAAAGCATTCTTGCTTCGCCCCTGTAAGCCAGTCCTCTTAAGGATAAGGAGCGTTATAATTTATGAATGTAATTTGTAAATGATCTCGTATAAGGCTGCTGTTTTGAATTACAGTCGAGTAAAGAAGGCTGTGCCAGGGCGCTTATGTAGGTGAATTGTACGCGTGTTTTTCGGGCCGTTTTGTGGGATGAGATTTTAAATCAAGAGCACGAGTGTTACTGCATTTCCCTTTCACACAGATAAAAACTGGAAATACGGGTCTTCTTTTGCATACGAAAGATGATTTTTGAACCTATCATATGAAACAACCTGAAAAGGAAATTGGAAGAAAGCGGATTCAGCATACCAGATGTACAACATTAGTTAAATATCTACAAATACAAATAGTGACCATTTTATACTTCGCATGATAATCAACAGAAAATTCTCCAAATTCACAATCAGTTTTTCCTCTTCTTTTTATCAATGCGTTTTACAGATGATGAGAGAACGTTTATGACTCAGGATGTTTTTAAACCGAATCAAGCCATATGCAACACATCTTCTATTCAAAAATGAAGCAGGTTCTTGAAAAATAGCACAGTTGAACACATCCACTGCCTTAGAAGGAGAAAGAAATAAAACCGCTTAATCATTAACTTCATAGATTTCTCAAACCTTACGACTGAATCAATAGATAAAGGATGTCCAAAATTCTCGATTATTTTAACCTGACCTTGAAAATAATCGAAGCAATAGTAGAACCGTATCAGAATTATCACGCAAAAGTAATAGTTAACGAGGAGATGACTGAGATCTTTCCTATTTCCAGTGGAATTCTTCAGGGAGACTTTTTGGCACTTTCTTTTTATTATTTCCCTTGATTATGGATTCAGACTCACAGGAAATTGGTACGGTATAAGAGTGTAGAAGGTTCGGCAAGAAAGACCTACGTAAGCAGTCTCTATTTTGCAGATGATGTTGTATTGACTGACTCTAACATTCAGACTGCCCAAAATCACTTAGGTGATTTATAGAAAAATGCAACACTGGTAGTCAATAGTAGGAAAACTGAAATCCTAAAGAACGGAAGAGAAGGAAATGGAAAAGGAAAAAGAAGGAAAAATAGCCTAAATGACCACATTCTTGAAGAAGTAAATGATTTTCAGTATCTTGGTTCCAACATCGATACTTGAACTGATATAGTGAAAGGATGCACACAAAAATATTCAATTTTATAAAAGTCTAATATCTGGAAATTCAATCTAATCACTACAAATATCAAAATTCGTCTGTACTAAACCACCAGTCGAGCCATATTTATATGTGGTTCCCAGACACGGAACATCCTACACTCAACGAGCAGTTAATATCGCCGATAGCTTGGGAAAAACATGCCTTCGATCAATACTAGGATGTACAAGGCAAAATCACATTCGTGAAGAAAGTCGGCGAGGACCCCTGAAAGAAACAACTCAAAAAAAGTCAGCCGAGGTGGGTGGGACTTCAACTTAGACATCCACCTTCACCTACATTCAATGTTTTTACTCTCTATAGGCCAACTAATGGACATAGAGGAAGACTAAGAAAAGGGTTTTGGCAATACATAACCAAGTTTCCTTTTGAAGGTGAGGCTTATGAGCCATCTGAATTTACCATTTGGTACAAACACGAAGCAACTTGGCTCACTTTCATCTAATCGACTTTATCTCCATGAGATATGAATATTTCTGTGCATATTTTCCTATTCTTAAATGATGATGATGACAAAAGATTCAAACCAGAAGAACGGATTTTAATTTTTATAATCACCATCTATCGCTTCTGGTAGGTGTGGCAAATTGATTAAAAAAAAAGGGGGAGACATGACTGATCAGTTCAAAATTGTTAATAATGGAATCAACTGATCACGTTTTTAACTAACTGCTCTGATTTAGCCCAAATTGCGTGGAGGAAAATGGCAGAAACTTTTAACGTTCCACACTTTTCCAGAAATATAGTACAGTAATAAATTTAGTCCCCTAATTTAGTCCCCCCCCTAAAAAGTCAAATAAAAATGTTTTTGTTTACTGTTAAATAATAACATTTTGTTTTATTATCTCGAGCTCGTGACAATTCTAGTAAACGATGTATTTCGCAAGTGATGTTACTAACAATGGTTTTAATTTCTATAATATAACTAAATATATCTTAAGATACCGTGGACCAAGATATAAGATGAATATATAGCAAGCGAGATATTTCCTTGCCTTTTTCATAATTAATTCATTTTACTTTTTTTTTATTGAATTAAAGTCCAATTTAGTCAAATAAGCTACCATTCTGAAAGGAAACTATTCACATATTGCCGATAATCAAGATAGTTGGAATTTTCAGAGCCAGCTGGATATCTTCTTTGAAAATTGATTGCAAAACCAATGGAAATACCGAAATACGGCGTGCACTATAGTTAGGAGGCTTTTAAGTGAAGTGTGATTTCTGGAACAACCGTAATATAATAATAATAATGATAATTATAATCGGAACAGTTCATTTTTTCACTGGTACTTGATTGATGATTTTTAGGTATAATCTGAAATGAACTGTATCACCAGTCAAATTCTTGTAATTAATATCTGTTGTTTTGGGCTGTATTTCGATTGAATAAATAAATATAAAATACAATTACACTGTATGCATAAACAATTAGTTCAAGCTGATATTCATTTGAGACTGAATAAAAATAGTGTTATATCCAAATTTTTTTTTGTATATTTAAAATATAATATTGGAATTGTAATGATAATTAAAATTTTAATAAATTATAAACATTATCGAAATATTTATTTCATATTATTAAAGTTATTAAGTACACCTTTTAAATTTATATATAAGTTGAATAATATTCTAGAAATTCAATGCAACAATTTGAAGGATAGATTCAATCCAATATCTTTGGAGGGTAATGGATGGCAATGCTGTAGCCAATGAAGTTCTAACTGAGGCTGGGCTATTGCTGTTACCCTCCTGCCATGATCAGAGATTTAATTGCTCAAAAACACCTTATCCCTACACTGTCCTCTACAGATAACGGGAAATATGAAAAGCATTCTTGCTTCGCCCCTTTAAGCCAGTCCTTATAAGGATAAGGACAATTTGAAGGGTATTGGATGACACCATACTGTTGGAGGGTAATGGATGGCAATGCTGTAGCCAATGAAGTTCTAACTGAGGCTCGGCTATTACTGTTACCCTCCTGCCATGATCAGAGCTTTAATAGCTCAATAACACCTTATCCCTACACTGTCCTCTACAGATAACGGGAAGATGAAAAGCATTCTTGCTTCGCCCCTTTAAGCCAGTCCTTATAAGGATAACAATTTGAATTTATAGTAATAAATTATAAGCAATAAGGATATCTTAAAGTTAAGAAGAAACACTTAAAATATATGATTACTTCGTTAAATATAATAAGCACAGATGCTGACAGACTGGAATGCTTTATTATTTCACTCATAATTTTATAAATAACAGGGTAACATCTGAACAAATGATGATGAATGTAGTACGACAGTTATAACGTTTCAGTTGTAAAGCGAAATTTGTCTCTCGGTTATAAATTCCACTTTATTTTCTTTTAGTTAATTAAGAATGCATCGTGTGCATAAATGTAATCCATATCGAAGAAGAAAACATGGTTTTGAAATGTCTTTTGTAATAACTATGTAAAGTGTACAACATTCCGCTTGAGTAGTTGGCAAACTGTCTTCTGCCACTTATGAATATTTGCACACCCATTGGCAACAGGCCAAACAAATAGGAATAACCGCGTCTGCTTAAAATCGTTTCTTTTATTTTAATTTTTTTCTGTTGTTACGTACTAATTGCATTATTATTTTGAAAATCTTTAGGTTATTTTTGTTTTATTTATTTATTTTTAGTTTTGTTAAAAAAAGATAATTTCATTTTCACAATAAAATGCGGTTTATATATGATTTTCCTTTTATTAATGCAACGGCTTCCTCCCGTAATAATGGCACAGTTATGCAATATCCTATCCTATTTACCTTGAAAAAAAAATCTTCTTCTACGAAGCAACGAGAAAATATGACCTTATGAATATTTCGCAAACTCATAATATTCAGAATTTACCAGGTGGATTATTTATGGGCAAAGGCATCCATTTTTTTTTTTTTTTTTTTTTTTTTTTAAGGGATGAATCAACTCAGCTGTGTTTGTTGTTAATGAACTTTGGTGTAGCTGTTTTACCTTCCATCCCCATTCGTGTCAATCCTCGTTTTCTTTTCTTTTTTTCCCCATAACGACTATGAATTGTGGAGGTATAAAACAGAAATTGTGAAAACACTACCCAAAATCCATAAAAATCAATGTCACAAGGGACTGGCTTGTTTCCATGAGGGAAATACGTGGGTAGGCATCGTAGAAAATTGATTTTTTTTTTTTTTTTTTGTACGAAACATGGGGCGGAGCGAGTGCATTGTTATACGGTATGTATCATAGTCATGCCTTCAATGTGAAGGACTTGATCCTGATCGATGTTCACTCCCTTTTGTAAGGATCCCTTGCCTTTATATTCTTTGTTGTATTTGTAATAATGCAAGTGTAGGCAGAGGCGTTTGCAGTCCATAAAGAAATTTGTCATTCACTACATTGAAGTTCTGACAATCAACAAGAATATATTCCATTATGACTAACATCAACCAGAAATTTGCATTCTTTTGGACACGACCTCTAAAACTCTAAAACAGATATTAAAAATTTACTAATTTAAAAGTTATATTAAATACATTTTTTTATTGCAATCCCGCAAATGAAAAATTTAAAACCTTTATTAATACCATGGTTAGATTGTGTTCAATTTATTTGAAAACTATTTATTTTTTTAGTTATCGTAATTTATTTTTTTAGTCACGTAATTTATTTCTTTTTAGATAACTTATTAATATTTGACTTATATGTTTATAGCATTTCGAAATATGCACAAACAATAAGTTTTAAGCTAATAGTCATTTGGGTCTAAAGAAAAATAGTATTATATCTAATTGGTTTATATTTTTAAACTTTAATATTGGTATTGTAATTTATAATTAGAATTTTAACAAATAATTATTATTTTACTTATTTTTATTTTATATTTACAGAGTAATTATTTACACCTTTTAAATTTATATATATATATTAAATAATATTAGAAAACTTGAATACTGTAGTATCAATTCTAATGTGAATTTCTTAATTTCTTTCGTTTAAAAAAAAGTAGATCCGTTTTTTTTAATTGAAGTTTTTTTTTTAATGGAAATTTCAAACGTAAACCAATCCCAATCTTTTATCTCCAGATATCTTGTAAATTTACAATCACTTGCATGAGGCTATAAAAAGAAAAAAGTAATTTTTTTTGTCCTTTCAAGCGTGATTTCGCAAACCTCATCAACAACAATGAGATCAAGCTCGGGTATTTTGATTTTGCTGCGAATGGAAATGTACATTAAATGTAAATAGAAATACATTTATTTCGTTGGTCACATGACACGCGGTCAACAGTGAAAACGAGATAAGCCTTCTAGACGCGTAGCTCCTTAAGTCGGAATACATTACTGGAGAATACAGCGAGCAGAATAATAATCTACTCAAAAGTTACCACTTACACCGAAAGTCTATCTGCGAGCGTGTCGAAGACAAAAAAAAAAAAAAATGATTAATAGCGGAACTCGAGATGGGCTTTGGATAGCTAAAAATAATAAAAGAAAGAGAAATAGATATTTTAAGAAGGGGAAAAAATAAATAGCCTAAATCAGTTTAACTTTTCTGGGTTGCGAAGATTTATGGCAACAGAATTAAATAAATGTTATTCAAATACGTTCTCCATAGCTTATAGCGGATGGCTTTTTGGTAAGAAGCCTGTTTGTTAGACGGTGTTTTAAGCCTACTTTAGCTTCACAATACTGTGATTTATTTACCTTTAATAGAAACACAGCACTTCTTGCTCTGCCTCTTTTCACGGGATCTTTTGCATGTTTTCTTGCTATTCCCGGTAGAATGCACAAACTAGTCGATCTTTGTAAAGTCTCGGTCTACGAAGAGAGAGAGAAAAGAGAGAGAGAGAGAGAGAGAGAGAGAGAAGGAGCGGGGAGGGGGCGGAGGATTTCATAAGAGTTGAGTTTGCACGCGAATTGTAAATTAACCCATTCTTAATTAGTGGTAAAGTACACGCGGATTCCGTAACTTAAAAGAAGTTCGATAGGCCGTGAGGGGGGGGGGGATCGAGAAAAAGGGGGGTTCGTCATCTAGTGGAACTATCCGACGATTCGCAGGTGTGTTTAGAAATTGAAGAATTGAACCGTTTCTTCTTTCAACGCAAGTTATCGGACCACGGCAGGCATGTTCGCGGTTGCTAAACAGTTCTGTGTCGATATTTGGTTATTAGTGCTACGCATGGTGTGAGCGGCTACTTTTTAGCGGAAATTGTTTCGCGGATAATACGTAAGGCACATGAACACGGATTCCATGAATGGAGGGATTGTGTGGGGAATGTATGGAATTCCGTTACTAGCAGGGCTCCGCTGTCAAGGGGTTGCTGCAAGTGTGGGAATTAACGATGGTCTCGGGAAAATTAATCTTCAAGAAAGTTTTTCGCTTTATTTATTTATTTATTTTTACGCAGTTGTATTTATTTCTTTTCTTTTCATCTTTTTGATTCATCGTTCTCTCTCATATGTGTCTGTTGCTTCATTCTTGCGATCTCTCGATGTGAAACTATCACTTGCTTAATGGTCCGAATCGACTTGATAAAGTTTTATGTTTGGTTCAGTAAAGGATTCTCCCGAATTATCTCGCCCCACCCACACTACTTAGTGGTAAAGATTTCTGGCTTTGCAGTGTAGTATTAGCACCATAAAAAAGGACTTTTAAAAGATTTGTTAATTTATTGCAATAGCACTGAAACGTACACAGTCTAGGTATGAGTTGTTAAGTTGATCAAATTTTTCCTCTTTTTTTTTTTGTTAGATTTCATTGACCTGAGAGCACTGTTTCAAATTAGTTTTTCTAACAGCTTAGCTGGAAATGAAAGGCTAAACAATCAGTCCGAAATCGTGTTTGATTAGTAATTAAGTTTGCCAACCTTTCGCGAGTGGTGATATTATGATAATTGTATTTTCAAAACCTTTAGTTTCTCTGAAATGTTATTCAACTTACGGGAAGGGGATTATATTCTAAAATAATTCGAAATAATGACAAACTGGCTTTCGAGAGGGATGGAGGCAGCGATCCGAATTATATTTGTGGGAGGATTTCTTTTTTCTTTTTTTTTTTTCCGATCAACGAACAGTTTATTTCGAGAGATAAAAATACGATGTGATATATTTGAAAAGATACTACTAGTTTACTAGTTTCGTTGAATTGATCAACATCTTCAGGTATCGCAATCAAAGAAGTATATAAAGAATTACAGAGACTTAAAATTGTAATAACAGAACAAGCACAAAAAGACAGTCGCGTGTTTGAAAACAAAATGCGAGTATGAGTTCCAAAGAAACGTATACTACGCGCTGTCGCGAGTGCGCCAATACTGAACAGAGGTAACGTGTGCATCAGAGAGATTGAAACTTAGGCTTTTATTGATATGAGAAGAATCTAGAGAAATTTCTCTAGATTCGACAATCTTTCTCTCGAGTTCATCATAGCACACATGGATGTTAGAAGTTTGAGTCCAGTTCACAATGTGTTGGCGGCCTTCGTCTGAGGTAACTGAAAAGAGAACGTGGCTAGAGAGAGCGGTGGCTCTAGAAAGCTCATTAAAGCTTTTTCATAATATTCCAACCGAGTAAAAATGAATTCTGAAAAAAAAAAAAAAATATATGTGTGTGTGTGTGTGTGTGTGTGTGTGTGTGTGTGTGTGTGTGTGTGTGTGTGTGTGTGTGTGTGTGTGTGTGTGTGTTAAAGATACCAAGTAATTTTATAAGCTAGGTTTTTTAATCCTTTCTCCCAAGTAAGCAAACAGACAAGTAAGTCAAATTTGCTGCTGCACGTAGTGCAACTCGTGGTAAAGGTGGAGCAAGGTCTGATCACTTTCCTTAGACCGGTTTCGACCTTTATTGAGATCTCATCAGTGGGAGCCAGACCTAAAAAATGCCAAGGGTAAAGTACAGAGCTTATAAATATTTTACCTAAACAAGTTGCCATAAGGTGCTTTCTTCTTCTTCTTCGTCTATGATCTCTTGTGTTTTTAATCGCCGAGATTTTGCCGAAGAGATTTCCATGCCGTCCTGTCCAAGGCTTGTTCTTTTGCTTCTTTCCAGTTAATTCCCTTCTTTTTCAATTTTTCTTTAATTTCCTTATGCCAACCTTTCCTGGGTCTGCCTATGTTTCTTTTTCCTATTTTCTGGCTTTCGTATACAGGTGCTATTCTTCCTTCTTCCATTCGATTAAGATGCCCAAACCACCTCATTTGGGCTTCTGTTATGAATTGATTCAGAGGTGCACCTTGAAGGCTGTCTCTTATAGTTTGATTTCTTATTCGGTCTAGTCTTGTTTTTCGTGCCACTTTCCTGAGATATTTCAATTGTTTGTAGTTTATTTGTGTTTCCTGTTGTTAAACAGCAAGACTCACAACTGTATGTTAATGTTGGTAGAAACACTGAACGGTACACTGTCATTCTGGTATTCTGGGTGACTTCTTTCTTATCTAGGAGTGGGCCTTTCATTGCATAGAATAGCTTTGTTCCCCCTCTTATCCTGTTGTTAATTTCTGTGTCTAGTCTACCATCTTCTTGTATATATGATCCCAAGTATTTAAAGGAGTGAACTTGTTCCAGTTCATGGTTCTCTATTTTTATTATGTGTTTTTGTTGGTTTCTAGATATGATCATTGTTTTAGTTTTATTTATAGTCATATTCCTTTTCTTTGTTTCTTCATACCGAATGTTGATATTGTACTGCAGATCTTCAGCTGTATTTGCTAGAATTTTACATCATCTGCAAAAGCCATGTGTGAAATTCTGGTTTCTTTCAGTTTCCTGTTTCCTAGGCGGAACTTTTTCGTTTGCCATGCCTTTAAAATTTCATCCATTACTATGATGAAGAGAAGAGGGCTGAGGATACAGCCTTGCCCCACTCCTACATTTGTTTCAAATTCTTTTGATCTGTTATTATAGGTTCTTACATAATTTCTATTACTTTTGTAGAGGCTTTGTATGGCTGCTATTAAGTTATCTTATATCTTGTTTTTCTTTAATGTTTGCCACATTAAGTGCTTGGGAACTCAGTTAAAGGCCTTTTCGAAATCTATAAAACATGTTTCCATATTCCAATGTTTTCTCTGATATTTGTCTAAGACTGAAGATAAGATCCTGTGTGCTTCTATTTTTTCGAAAGCCATATTTGCATTTCGTCCGGTGTATCCTCATGGTTCCGAAGTCTCTGTTCTAAAATACGGGCAAACAATTTTCCTGGAACGCTTAAAAGCGAAATCCCTCTATGGTGTTCACATTTGCGGTTGTCTCCTTTCTTAAATATAGGGATTATTATTGCTACTTCCCAGTCTTTGGGGATAATTTTCTTTTCCATACAACATTGAATAGATGTAAAAGAAATTTTATGGCTTTCGTTCCTAAATTCTTTACCATTTCTGGTGTTATTTGGTCATGGCCTGCTGATTTGCCCAGTTTTATTTTACTTATTGCTGCTAACAGTTCATTTGCATGAATTTCTTCACTCTGATCTTCTATTTTGCTTGTGTGTCTTGCTCTTAGGGTTCTATTTTTTCCATGACCTGCATCTTCCAATAATTCTTGGAAGTACTGTTTCCACCTTTCCATGATGTCTTCGGGATCTGTGAGTAATTTTCCGTCCTTATTTTGATAAACTTCATGGAGCGTTCTTTCTCTGACCTCATTCTTCTTAAAACATTATAGAAGAGTTTTTGGTTTCCTTTAAAATTTTGTTCTAAAGTATGTCAGAAGTCTTCCCAGCATTTTCTTTTCTCTTCTTTCACTAAGGTTTTAACTTTATTTCTTTGGTTGTTGTATAGTTCTCTATCAACCTGCAGCTTTGATGTTATATATCTCCTCCACAATTGCTTTTTCTTTTTTATTTCTTCTTTTAGTTCTTCAGTCCACCAGGGTGTTTTATGTTTCTTCTGTTTATTATTTAATGATACACCACAAATTTCTTTGCTTGTTTCTAGAAGTGTTTTGAACCTGTACCATAGGTTTTCTACATCTTGATCTTCATATATCTCTTTTTCTATTTCTTTCATCTTTTCTTCTATTTTACTTTTAGACTCAATGGCTGTTTCTTCTTTCTTTAGTTTGTAGTCCTTTATCTTAACATATACTTCCTTGTTACGTTTTCTACATTTTTCAACTTTTATTTTATGGATTGTTTCCGATACTAATAAACAGTGGTCAATGCCTATTTCTGGACCTCTTAGACTCTTGCATTTTTTGTATACTTCCAGTACGATCTGCTTATGATGGCGTAGTCGATTATAGATTTTTCGTTTCTATTGGGCTCTTCCCTGGTAAGCTTATGGATTTCTTTATGCTTGAACATAGTATTCGCAATTACTAAATTATTTGTAAGGCAAAGATTTATTATTCTTTCTCCATTATTATTCCGGGTTATTTCTCTTTCTGATCCCAACACTTGTTTCATTTCCTCATCTACTTGATTCCCTACCCAGCCATTGAGGTCTCCTAGTAGTATGATATGCCCTTGAACTTCTTCAATTGTTTTTTGTGAAAGTTCGAAGAATTCATCTTTGATTTCTTTATTAGCATTATCGTTTGGGCCATATGCAACAATTACAGTGAATACTTGGTAGTCTGATTTAAAATCGATAGTGATTGTCAACAACCTTTCGTTTATTAGTTGCCATTTAGTAATATATTCTTTGAGATCTGGTTTAATTATGCAAGGTACCCCTTGTTTTCCCCATTCTCTTGGGTTTATCCCTGAATAGAAAAGTACATGTCCATCTTTCATTTTCTGGCAACCTTAACCTCTGTGACTGCTAGCAGATCCAATCTTGATTTTTAAATTCATCTATTAATTCATTTTCTTTTCCATGTAGACTTTTAACGTTCCATGTTCCATATCTCATGTACCTTTATCCTCGCTTTGTCGTTAACCATTTTAGGCAGTTCGGCTAATTCTTTGTTATTTCTTTTAATGGATGAAATTTTAAGGTGTGCAGGGGATTAGCCTTCAGCATCCGAGTCTGGTGGTGGGGCTGCCACCGTCGAGGCCCGCAGACCGGCCTATGAGGGAAGTGCTATCCTGTTGGTCCGCGGGAGGTATTTTATTTCCCTCCTACCCTTAATAGTAAACTATGACGAGCATTCCCCGATCCGCCACCAGAGGACGTACTCGACAAGGTGTCCCCACACGGGATAAGGTGCTTTGACCTCATTAAATAAAAATCTCAGGATGAGAGTAATATATATATATTTCTATATAAAAAAGTTTCTGAAGAAAATAACGCAACCACCATCCTCTGAGATCCGATAACTTAGCCTTATTGGAAAATGGCCTAGAAAACGTTTCTTGAGACCATCGCTACATTCGAAATAAAATATTTCTGACCAAAGCTCACATGAAAACTCACACAACGGAAGATATAAACCGGGACGGCATAGGTTTATTTTTGATCATACTTTTCCTTACCTAATGAGATTAACTTGCCTCTCTGTTTGTATTTCTTATTGCCTTTGAAAAAAAAAATCTCGTTCTTTTTTCTATTTGTCTCTCTTTCCATATTTATAGAGAAAGTTTAAAAAATAATTTAACTGAACTCAGGACGGCAAAAATGAGATTGTGAATAAAAGAAAAAAATATAAATCGTCGCCTGATTTGTTAGAACTGCGATGACACCACTCCTATTAACCTTCTGATTACTCCATCTGAGGTTGGCATTTTTATTGGCCTCTGTTACCACGCGTGCTTGCTCGGTAACACACTGTCAGCACTCCCGGTGACATCTGAAAGCGGACAGCGATCGGAGCACGAGACAATCTGGCAGTCTTTTCCGACAAAATGGCTGGCTTCTTGATTAAGAAAAAAAAAAGAGAAAGAAAATCTAAGATGCAGTAAAGGTTTCAAAGTAATTGAAGACACTCAGCCGACTTCCCTTTAAGCACACTTTGACGGACATCAAGATAATTAATTATAACCAGGAATGGATAGAAAGAAGATGAAAATAATGAAATTAAAGGAGGCCTTTCAATAGAATACCCAACTTTTTATTGTTTGATTTTTTTCCTCTGAATAATTTATTTTTTTTAAATATTTCACTTTTTTATATACTCGTCCCCTCCTCTTCCCCCCCCCCAAATGGAACATTCCTGACTTCTAATAATGCATCGTATCTTAGAAACCCATCCTTTTTATCTTTAGCAAATTCGTTCTTCTGTTACCATCCTTATTGTGGAATTTACTTTCGTGCCTTCGTGAATTGTTTCTCAGCTTCTCCGTAACTTCCGCTGCCCTTTTCGACCGCATCATTAACGCACCTCCATAGTGTAGTTACCACGCTGTATGTGTGCGCGTAAGCCAAAGTGTTGTAAACTCTTGGCCTCACGCTGATGTGACAGGGCCAACAATGGTAGCACGTGAAACAGCTGCCAGCGTTTGCGGGCTAATTATTGTTTAAAAGAATACTTTGTTGGGAGAATTTGTTGGCTGGTGTTGCAGTCTACAACATCGTTTATTGTTCGGGCCTACAACGAATTACATACAGCCAAATTAAACTTGTTTTCGAAAGAAAAGGGATTTAAAAAAAAAAAAGATGCGATATTCAAGTGGAGGATATTATGGATCCATCCATATTTTATAATTCACAATTATTATTATTACTTTTTTTTTTTTTTTTTTTGCTTGATTGGTGAAGCAAGAATGCTTTTCATATTCCCCGTTATCTGTAAAGAAAATGTATGGATAGGGTAATATAGGGCTATAAGCTCTGATCATGACAGGAGGGTAACAGCAATAGCCGAGCCTCAGTTAAAACTTCATTGACTGCAGCATTGCCATCCACTACTCTCCCTGGGTACCCATTTTAGTCGCCTCGTACGACAGGTATGGGCTACAGTGGCTATTCTTATCGCGGCCGCCACGCGGGGTAATGAGTATTTAAATATTTTTACATAATTTTGACAATGCACACCTCAGAAAACGAAGTAAACAATATCAATATAATGAAGCAACAATTTAAACTTATAAATTTAAAGTTTTTATTATAATTTGCTTTCCAGTATGATATACACTTGAAAAAAAAAAAAAATAAATAAAAAAATATATATATATATATATATAATGGAAAACAAACATTCTATACTTTTTTTTTTTTGAATATTTAATTCATTTACGAACTGATGGTTTAATTTTTTTGGGAAGGGGTGGGGAGAGCAACATGACATAAAAACATTCTACAAAATCTTAATCTATTAATAATAATCATGAGGAATGAGGAATATTAATCTTATTTCTGACTTCATTTATATCAAACTAAATATGCGATATGCAAATCATTTTATCTATCTAAAGTGTGTAAAAGAAAACATTGTGACACAAACACACACGTATTATTTTATTTTTCTGATCTAGTAAATGCCATATTTAACTGTAAAGCCGTCTCTAAAAATTCGGACGATCCCTAGGCCACTCATTCGTGGGCGAAAGACCGTCCATCTCAGCGTTGGCTCCACTCAGTGATGGCCTTCCACCCACACGCCCCACCGAGCAGAACCGCTCATATTCCGAAGAAAAGCATTCACCGACAAAGCCCCTCAGCGGGCCGTGCCGGAGAACACTTCCCCGGAGACTCAAATTGCTGCCTTAAGGCAAAAACCTTAAGAGAGCAAACTCGAAACTCTCAGCGCCCCAGGGGGGTAACAGCAACAGCCGAACCACAGTTAGACTTCGCATTGCCATCCATTACCCTCCAAGGGCATTAATCACCACATCTCACGGTCGATTCTCCTTCTGGCTGCTACGCGTGCAATGACCACAACTGCTTTGCATGTAGTTCACAATCTTAAGTTCTTAAAAGAATTGGGCGATGGACTGAGTCCTTGACTTTTTATCCCGTCATCTGAATGAAGAAAAGCTCTAGTCATGGCTGGGTAACGGCAATAGCCAATAGCCTCAGTTAAAACTTCATTGGCTACAGCATTGCCATTCGTTAGCCTGGAAGTCCTGGATTTTTAAGTAAAGGGTAATATCTCAAAAAATCAGACGATCTCTAGGCCACTCATTCGTGGGCGAAAGACCGTCTAAATCTCCGCGTTGGTTCCACTCAGTGAAACTCGACCACCGAGCAGAACCGCTCATTCCGAAGAAAATAATTCACCAGCAAGAACCCCTCAGCGGGCTGTACCGGAGAACAACTTCCTCGGAGACTCAAAGTGCTCCCTTAAGGCAAAAACCTTAAGAGAGCGAACTCAAAAACTCATCACCCAGGATAACAGCAACAGCCGAACCTCAGTTAACTTCCTCGGTTCAGCATTGCTAATTGTTACCCTGATTAGTAAGTAAAGGGTAAAATCTCAAAAAATCGGACGATCTCTAGGCCACTCCATAGTGGGCGAAAATCCGTCCATATCTCAGCGTTGGTTCCACTCAGTGACGGGCTCCCCGACCACTGAGCAGAACCGCTCAAATTCCGAGGAAAATAATTCACCAGCAAGAACCCCTCAGCGGGCCATGCCGGAGAACACCTTCCCGGGAGACTCAAGGTGCTCCCTTAAAGCAAAAACCTTAAGAGAGCGAACTCAAAAACTCATCACCCAGGATAACAGCAACAGCCGAACCTCAGTTAACTTCCTTGGTTCAGCATTGCTAATTGTTACCCTGGAAGTCCTGATTAGTAAGTAAAGGGTAAAATCTCAAAAAATCGGACGATCTCTAGGCCACTCCATAGTGGGCGAAAGACCGTCCATGTCTCAGCGTTGGTTCCACTTAGTGACGGCCGCCCCGTCCTAGCACCCCGACGGGCTCCCCGTTTAAGCAGAACCGCTCAGCGTTGGTTCCACTCAGTGTCGGCCGCCCCGTCCTAGCACTCCGACTACTGAGCAGAACCGCTCAAATTCCGAGGAAAATAATTCACCGACAAGAACCCCTCAGCGGGCCGTGCTGGAGAACACACTCCCCGGAGACTCAAGGTGCTCCCTTAAGGCAAAAACCCCAAGGGAGCAAACTCAAAAACTCACACCCAGGATAACAGCAACAGCCGAACCTCAGTTAACTTCCTTGGTTCAGCATTGCTAATTGTTACCCTGATTAGTAAGTAAAGGGTAAAATCTCAAAAAATCGGACGATCTCTAGGCCACTCCCTAGTGGGCGAAAGACCGTCCATGTCTCAGCGTTGGTTCCACTTAGTGACGGCCGCCCCGTCCTAGCACCCCGACGCGCTCCCCGTTTAAGCAGAACCGCTCAGCGTTGGTTCCACTCAGTGTCGGCCGCCCCGTCCTAGCACCCCGACGTGCTCCCCGTTTAAGCAGAACCGCTCAGCGTTGGTTCCACTCAGTGTCGGCCGCCCCGTCCTAGCACCCCAACTACAGGGCAGAACCGCTCAAATTCCGAGGAAAATAATTCACCGACAAGAACCCCTCAGCGGGCCGTGCCGGAGAACACCTTCCCCGGAGACTCAAGGTGCTCCCTTAAGGCAAAAACCCTAAGGGAGCGAACTCAAAAACTCACACCCAGGATAACAGCAACAGCCGAACCTCAGTTTACTTCCTCGGTTAAGCATTGCTAATTGTTACCCTGGAAGTCCTGATTAGTAAGTAAAGGGTAAAATCTCAAAAAATCGGACGATCTCTAGGCCACTCCAGAGTGGGCGAAAGACCGTCCATATCTCAGCGTTGGTTCCACTCAGTGACGGGCTCCCCGACCACTGAGCAGAACCGCTCAAATTCCGAGGAAAATAATTCACCGACAAGAACCCCTCAGCGGGCCGTGCCGGAGAACACCTTACCGGGAGACTCAAGGTGCTCCCTTAAGGCAAAAACCCCAAGGGAGCGAACTCAAAAACTCACACCCAGGATAACAGCAACAGCCGAACCTCAGTTTACTTCCTTGGTTCAGCATTGATAATTGTTACCCTGATTAGTAAGTAAAGGGTAAAATCTCAAAAAATCGGACGATCTCTAGGCCACTCCATAGTGGGCGAAAGACCGTCCATGTCTCAGCGTTGGTTCCACTCATTGACGGCCGCCCCGTCCTAGCACCCCGACGGGCTCCCCGTTTAAGCAGAACCGCTCAGCGTTGGTTCCACTCAGTGTCGGCCGCCCCATCCTAGCACCCCGACTCCTGAGCAGAACCGCTCAAATTCCGAGGGAAATAATTCACCGACAAGAACCCCTCAGCGGGCCCTGCCGGAGAACACCTTCCCCGGAGACTCAAGGTGCTCCCTTAAGGCAAAAACCCTAAGGGAGCGAACTCAAAAACTCACACCCAGGATAACAGCAATAGCCGAACCTCAGTTTACTTCCTCGGTTCAGCATTGCTAATTGTTACCCTCATTAGTAAGTAAAGGGTAAAATCTCAAAAAAACGGACGATCTCTAGGCCACTTCATAGTGGGCGAAAGACCGTTCATATCTCAGCGTTGGTTCCACTCAGTGACGGGCTCCCCGACCACTGAGCAGAACCGCTCAAATTCCGAGGAAAATAATTCACCGACAAGAACCCCTCAGCGGGCCGTGCCTGAGAACACCTTCCCCGGAGACTCAAAGTGCTCCCTTAAGGCAAAAACCCCAAGGGAGCGAACTCAAAAACTCATCACCCAGGATAACAGCAACAGCCGAACCTCAGTTAATTTCCTTGGTTCAGCATTGCTAATTGTTACCCTGATTAGTAAGTAAAGGGTAAAATCTCAAAAAATCGGACGATCTCTAGGCCACTCCATAGTGGGCGAAAGACCGTCCATGTCTCAGCGTTGGTTCCACTCATTGACGGCCGCCCCGTCCTAGCACCCCAACGGGCTCCCCGTTTAAGCAGAACCGCTCAGCGTTGGTTCCACTCAGTGTCGGCCACCCCATCCTAGCACCCCGATGGGCTCCCCGACTCCTGAGCAGAACCGCTCAAATTCCGAGGAAAATAATTCACCGACAAGAACCCCTCAGCAGTCCCTGCCGGAGAACACCTTCCCCGGAGGCTCAAGGTGCTCCCTTATGGTAAAAACCCTAAGGGAGCTAACTCAAAAACTCACACCCAGGATAACAGCAACAGCCGAACCTCAGTTTACTTCCTCGGTTCAGCATTGCAAATTGTTACCCTGGAAGTCCTGATTAGTAAGTAAAGGGTAAAATCTCAAAAAATCGGACGATCTCTAGGCCACTCCATAGTGGGCAAGAGACCGTCCGTGTCTCAGCGTTGGTTCCACTCATTGACGGCCGCCCCGTCCAAGCACCCCGACGGGCTCCCCGTTTAAGCAGAACCGCTCAGCGTTGGTTCCACTCAGTGTCGGCCGCCCCATCCTAGCACCCCGATGGGCTCCCCGACTCCTGAGCAGAACCGCTCAAATTCCGAGGAAAATAATTCACCGACAAGAACCCCTCAGCGGGCCCTGCCGGAGAACACCTTCCCCGGAGACTCAAGGTGCTCCCTTAAGGCAAAAACCCTAAGGGAGCGAACTCAAAAACTCACACCCAGGATAACAGCAACAGCCGAACCTCAGTTTACTTCCTCGGTTCAGCATTGCAAATTGTTACCCTGATTAGTAAGTAAAGGGTAAAATCTCAAAAAATCGGACGATCTCTAGGCCACTCCATAGTGGGCGAAAGACCGTCCATGTCTCAGCGTTGGTTCCACTCATTGACGGCCGCCCCGTCCAAGCACCCCGACGGGCTCCCCGTTTAAGCAGAACCGCTCAGCGTTGGTTCCACTCAGTGTCGGCCGCCCCATCCTAGCACCCCGATGGGCTCCCCGACTCCTGAGCAGAACCGCTCAAATTCCGAGGAAAATAATTCACCGACAAGAACCCCTCAGCGGGCCCTGCCGGAGAACACCTTCCCCGGAGACTCAAAGTGCTCCCTTAAGGTAAAAACCCTAAGGGAGCGAACTCAAAAACTCATCACCCAGGATAACAGCAACAGCCGAACCTCAGTTTACTTCCTCGGTTCAGCATTGCAAATTGTTACCCTGGAAGTCCTGATTAGTAAGTAAAGGGTAAAATCTCAAAAAATCGGACGATCTCTAGGCCACTCCATAGTGGGCGAAAGACCGTCCATGTCTCAGCGTTGGTTCCACTCATTGACGGCCGCCCCGTCCAAGCACCCCGACGGGCTCCCCGTTTAAGCAGAACCGCTCAGCGTTGGTTCCACTCAGTGTCGGCCGCCCCATCCTAGCACCCCGATGGGCTCCCCGACTCCTGAGCAGAACCGCTCAAATTCCGAGGAAAATAATTCACCGACAAGAACCCCTCAGCGGGCCCTGCCGGAGAACACCTTCCCCGGAGACTCAAGGTGCTCCCTTAAGGCAAAAACCCTAAGGGAGCAAACTCAAAAACTCATCACCCAGGATAACAGCAACAGCCGAACCTCAGTTTACTTCCTTGGTTCAGCATTGCTAATTGTTACCCTGGAAGTCCTGAAAAGGACTTTTCTGTCTCAAATAGACTCCAATCTAATTCATAATTCACAAATACTCTTATTTCTTATATTTAGATTCATCTTAAGTGAATTTTTAATAGGTGTAGCACTAAATACTAAATTATAATGCTGAAAAGATTATATTTGATTAATATTTATTTTCTTTTAGAGAATATTATAGATTCATCTCTATTTTATAGCTAAAAATAGAAAAAAGCTAAAATTTCGAATTGCATATGATAGTGATTTTCTATTTATTTATTAATTTTCTATTTATTTTCTATTATTTTTTAATTTATTATTAATTTATTATTTATTTATTAATTATTTTCTATTTATTATGATTTTTTTTAATGTGAAAATATCCATAATATGTTTGAAATGATATCTTATTTATTATGTTTTAGAGTATGTTAACCAGATTATTACGATCAACTGCAAACTAAGATGCTTAAATTCTGTTCAAAGTGACTTATCCAGACTGACCAAGAACAGTTATTGCCATTGTATAAGATGAATCTCGTATTTCAGGATTCCAGTCAGATGGCTGATTGAGTCGCTAAGCAACCCAAATGGTTCACTTGTGCCAACAGTCAAGTGCAATTTAATCACTGTTGCGGTTTGGACTTGGTCCAGCTGCTATAATTAAAGGTGAGCAATGGCAAGATTATTGAACTCCGTGACAAAGCAACGCACTATGCTATCAACAGCTAGGATTCCGAATAGGCACGTGTTAGGGCATAAATTTGATAACTTACTGTGAGACTAAAGAAGACAAAGATTTCTAGATGTTTGTTATTTTAATGGTTTTTGTTTCCTCCGTGGAGAAAAAAAAATTCTGTCTTCCACTTTTTTAAAATCCTATTTAATTTTTTTTTATAATTTTAATTTATTTATTATTATTATTTTTTTTAATATATAAAAGGTAAACTTACATACGCATGTCATGCTTCACCTTTACTAATGAAAATTCCATGACCCACCAGATCAGTAAAATAATGTATGTGTGTGTGTGTGTGTGTGTGTGTGTGTGTGTGTGTGTGTGTGTGTGTGTGTGTGTGTGTGTGTGTGTGCCACAATGTTTTCTTTTACACAGTTCAGATCAAATGATTCGCATATTTAGCTTGATGCAGACCAAAGAAAAAAAATCTTTATTTCAACAAAGAAGTTTAAAATCTCAACTCATTATTTAAAAAAAAAAAAAACCTGATGTAAAACGTATAAAAGACATTCATCCCGAAGGGTAAAGAAGTGAGTTTTGGAGTTTATTTTACGATAATTAACCATGAAATGACAGACAGCTGACACATAACAGAGAGTGATGTTGACCATGGCATATACCTCAAGGGATTGGGGCTACTCATGTATTATAGTTTATCCCCGTAATGGTTTGGGGAGAACAATAGACGTCAAGCACAAGGTGAAGGATATCTCATGCACTCACACTGGCCAACTTCCTAATATGCAACAAACAAAAGTTGGTAAGCTGTGGCGTGAACTCTTGCAACATGTACGGGTTGTTAGAACAAATTTGGCTGTTTTTATCTGTTGGTGTTACGATAAGAAAAAGATAGCCGAGGAGAGTGATTTGGCAGGTAGCCAAACTGTTTACAAGACATGAGGTTAAGATTAGATACGATCAAATACATAACAGCTCCTGTCAACGTGGTGATCAATGGCCTCTGAATACGATAACAACTCAAGAATCAAAACACTACTAACAAGAAGACAGAAGAAATAGAATATTGCTGATAATTAAGAAGAATACCCAAAATATTCTAATGTGGGGAACGACCATTACGTAACGAGGATAACAGCCTAAGAAATCAACTGAAAATTCATCTTAAATTTTCGTAATTCTATAGTTTGTAATCCCAATTTTGAAGGTAGTTTTTACTTGCAATTTCCCAATATTCTTGATTTATATATGTATATTTTTTCTGATTCTGCTAACTGCTTAAGAATCCAAATATTCTGCATTTTTTTTTTCTGGTTTAATGTTATACAAGATTGAAGACATCGTGAAGAATATTATACAGCTTAGTCTTCAAGATATTGCCTAATCTAAATATTTCTATATTCTTCAAGATAATGTGTAATATAGACAATTTCAAATTCTTCAAGACATTGCAAAATTTGCATATTTCTAGATTCTTCATGATACTGTGCGATCTGCATCTTTATGCATCTTGATTATAAAGGATAAAGCTACTTAATGACAACATCTTTACGAAAATTAAATAGCATTCCTATATAATACTGTGGCCAATATTATACGAGGGAATATGAGGGTGCGCATTCTGGACCATAGTTGGTGATCTGAACTGCGTTGACAGCTTGCATCGTGCTGTTGACCCGAGTGGAACGTGGCAGCAGCTAATGGCGTAGAATTAGTAGTTTCTTGGATTAATGATGGCCGCCATATGCTACCGGCAGGTCAATAATCTTTGGCAGTAGAATCAGTGTACGGCAGCCATTCTGTTGTAATTGATGTACGTTCTGTGTGAATCGATGGACAGAAGTGGAAAAAAAAAAGAAAGAAAGAAGAAGAAAAACAAAGTTAGAGAAGAGACTTTTGTAGTGGAAGGTTAGATTGGTTAGTTAGAGAAGTTTGATGTGTTCTCTGTCCGTCCTTCAGGTTCTCTTGTATCGGATGGTGGTGGTGGCGAGATCGATGTTGTCACAGAGGAACCGGTCTGTGATGGCATCGAGACGCATAAACGGACGTATAAAGGAAAAATTTCAACTCCCAGAATAAGCTTGATCGATACAAAGGTAACCATGGTAACTCTGTTGAAACCTCCTTGCGTCTTTCTACATTAAAAGTCTGTTGAAAACTATGTACATTCCACAGTACGTAGTTATTCACCAACTGGAGTGCCCACACAACCTTGTAGAGAAACAAAAATTATAATCTTTGACAATATTTAAATACAAATGAAACTGCTTCATTTGCATAATTGAATGCTCTACATATTACTGTTTATTAAACACTCAAATGCTTTGTATGGAGACCCTTATTACTACTGGTTCAAAATACCTTTATGATATTATATAGTAATTTTGAGATTGATAGTTTCAAGATTACTCGGTAGAAAATTGGATCATAGGTGGCGACACCGATATTGGAATTATTACTTAACTGTGACAATCTATTTGTAGCCACAAGTTTGCGCAGAAAGATGTTCGGGAAACCACGTTTCAATCAAGCGTGTAGCATAGATAAACAGACAGATAGCTAACGCTACTCCTGCTGGCAAGATAAGGGTTAGTGCTACAGTCTATGACCTGATTCGCGCATGTTAGCTCAACAAACATACAAATAGATTCGTCTTCTGGTTGAACTTCATTAGCTGCACCTGCGGGTAATTTTTTTCAGATCATGTTTTTATTGCTCTGTAAAAGATCGTTTGGAACTCTCAATAGAAAGAAAAAAAACTGTAAAAGTTTCATTATTTGACGGTAAATACTGTAAACTGAGTGATAAGCGTTTCGATACCAGTATATTTTAATAATAATATTAAATAATAATACAATAATATTAAAAAAAAAACTGTATGCTTGCGCACTCACTATTAAACAATTCGATATGAAAAGGAACAACTCAAAATCCTTATATAAGGACTGGCTTAAAGGGGCGAAGCAGGAATGCTTTTCATCTCCCCCGTTATCTGTAGAGGACAGTATATAATATAAGGATAAGGTGTTATTCAGCTATAAAGTTCTGATCATGGCAACCCTCCCTGGGTAACAATTTTAGTCGCCTTGTACGACATACATTAGCTACATTGTTGCTATTCTTATCCCGGCAACCACATGAGGAGAACTCAAAATCCTTATAAGGACTGGCTTAAAGGGGCGAAGCAAGAATGCTTTTCATATTCCCCGTTATCTGTAGCGGACAGTGTAGGGATAAGGTTATTGAACTATTATTAAAGCTCTGATCATGGCAGGAGGGTAACAGCAATAGCCGAGCCTCAGTTAGAGCTTCATTAACTACAGCATTACTATCCATTACCCTGATTAGTAAGTAAAGGGTAAAATCTCAAAAAATCGGACGATCCCTAGGCCACTTCTTAGTGGGCGAAAGACCGTCCATATCTCATCTCACCGTTGGTTCCACTCAGTGACGGGCTCCCCGACCACTGAGCAGAACCGCTCAAATTCCGAGGAAAATATAATTCACCGACAAAGCCCCTCAGCGGGCCGTGCCGGAGAACACTCTCCCCGGAGACTCAAATTGCTCCCTTAAGGCAAAAACCTTAAGAGAGCGAACTCAAAAACTCTCGAATCTCATCACCCAAGGGGGTAACAGCAACAGCCGAACCTCAGTTAAACTTCATTGGTTACAGCATTGCCATCCATTACCCTCCAAGGGTCATCTCTGCCTTATTCAAAATCAATTTCGACGGTAAAAATTATATCTCTTATATACAAGTAAAGAAAAGGGTGTGTTAACTTATATTTAATATTTTCAAGATTTCAAAAGTATATTTTAAATATTATCAAACTTTTAAAAAGCATATTTGATATAAAATAATATTTTATTTTAACTCTCACTTTTTTCTCTGTTAAATTTTGTAATTTCTGATATTATATACTTATGAGAACATATCCCAATACTTTTATATTGAAATAAACAGCTTGATGATGTTACATGATGACCAAGTTTTGCCTTTATTTATTTAACAATAAATGTCGACAATATCAAAAATATCTCTTCTCTTTTTAAAAAAGTATGCTTTTGATATGATTTAATGTATTTAAATTAATAAGATAGATAAAAAATAATTGTAATAAAAAATAAAAAAATTCTTTGCACACTCACGATATGAATGTACTAAAAATTTACAAAAAATCTCCTGGGTGCGAGTCAAAAAAGAGGCTCGGCTGTTGCTGTTACCTTCCTGCCATGATCAGAGCTTTAATAGCTCAATAACACCTTATCCCAACACTGTTCTCTACAAATAACGGGGAAGATGAAAAGCATTCTTGCATCGCCCCTTTAAGCCAGTCCTTATAAGTCACATAAGAATCCCCGTGTGGTCGGGATAAGAATAGCGCCGACGTAAATCCATGCGTGTCGTAAGAGGCGACTAAAACGGACGCTGAGTTTCGAGTGTTTGAGTTTCGCTCCCTTAAGTTTTTTGTCTTAGGGGAGCAATTTGAGTCTCCGGGGAAAGTGTTTTCCGGCATGGCCCGGTGAGGGGCTGTGTCGGTGGCTGCTTTTGACCGGAATATGAGCGGTTCTGCTCGGTGGGGGGGGACGTCACTGAGTGAAACCAACGCTGAGTTGGACGATCTTTCTGCCACTATGGAGTGGTCTGGAGATCGTCCTAATTTTCTGAGTCGGCTTTACTTAAAAAAAGCACCAATGTAGCTCATGCATGTCGTACGAGGCTACTAAAATGGGTATCCAGAGAGGGTAATGGATGGCAATGCTGTAGCCAATGAAGTTCTAACTGAGGCTCGGCTATTGCTGTTACCCTCCTGCTATGATCAGAGCTTTATATAGCTCAATAACACCTTATCCCTACTCTGTCCTTTACAGATAACGGAGAATATGAAAAGCATTCTTGCTTCGCCCTTTTAAGCCAGTTCTTTTAAGGACTTAATTCAATGTTATACATAGATAGTCACATAAGAATAAATAAATATAAATATAATAATGTAAAAATAAATAAATATAAAAATAATAATGTTGTTTATTGACATCTTAAAATATAAAATATACATTTTTATTACGCACAGAGATCAAATAAAAGCCTTGAATTTTTAGCACTACGGTAAAAAAAAAAAAAAAGTTATTTAGATTCTGTAGATCATATTTACTCTCGTTCGAAGATAAAACCTCCTCAGGATGGACAAAAGATTTTTCCCAAGGGAAACGAAATAAATGCAAATATTTTGCAAGCTCAAAAAGTGTGTTAATTACTATTTTTTTTTTCTGATATTTCATGGGCTGCTGTTATTTCGCCTTGTACTCGACTCTTTTCACCAGCACTAAATGCCATTCATTCCCTAATGATGTTTACGGAAAGAAACTAAATACAATTAGGATTAGTGGTAATACCTCTAATGTTACCACTTCAGTAAAATTAGCTCTGTCCATTGTAACAAAAGAACATGTCCATTGTCGATTTAACAATTAGTAAGCATACGCAACAACAACAACAACAAAAAAAAAAAAACATTCAACGTTACTAAACTTGGTTTCTTTATAACTAAACATCACGGGAAAAAATTAATTACTGACGAAAACAGAATAGCACAAAAATCTGAAGGCTCCATCTGTTCGATAAGTGAAGTTGTTGAGATTAAATAGCTAGTCAGAAAGACCCATCTTCGATGCGAATAACGTTTATGACGACTTTTCAGGTGATTGGAAGTTAACATGTCTTATATATGGAGGTTACGGGATTTCAGCAGAAATCATATTTTTACTCTTGCAAAAGACAAATCAGCCGTAGAACGCACATGGATTTTTTTAGTTACTCAAGGCATTCACATTCCTAGAACAGCATCGCATGTTCATTTGAAACCTAAGGTTTTTCAGTAGCTTGGATCCTAATATGGATCTTCATAATTTCCATCTCTTCCTTCATCAGCAATCCATCTGAAAAAAATAGTACAGGATGCTAGAATCTGCATTTGTGAGGAATTATAGGATTCTACCAGTTAAGGGTAACAGTAAGAACGTTTTTTAAGCTTCTCATCATTCTTTTCTGTGATATCACAGCTATTTGAAGTGTCATTGTCGCAAACAATTCCCACACAACAGGGATCGTTTACCTGATTTCAAGAGCTATTTGAATTGTGTTAAAACGTCTAAGATTTAGCGTTTATTACAGTCTTTGTTCAGCAGAGAAAAAAAATCAAGTTGTTATAAACAGTCCATTCAACGCATGCACCGGACGGACAGACCGACGGACGAAGCGCTCCTAATGGAGCCTTATGCATTACTACCTAGAAAAGTTGAGAAATGGCTGCAAAACACGAGTTTTAAATTTTATAAACTGATTTATGTACTTCTCAGCGATATTTTTCCCATCAAAGCATTTTCTAAAATGATCCCCGCCGTTCTTTTTTTTTTTTTTTTTAATTCAGTTTCCTTCTCACATCGCACTTTGCAACAGGATGCGTCGTATTCCCACCAGGTCTACCAAGTTACGGGAAGGTGTTATCTAGCCTACTGCACAATGTCACGAACGTGTTTCGAAAGCCAACACTGACATGTGGAACTTTGAAATTAGATCAAACGTTCAACTTACTCAGAACTTAATCAGACGTTTATAGCGGAAACAGTAACGAAAGGAACATCGTCTACGCCTTGAATATATCCTGATTTTCTACGTGCATGCACTTCGCTATCCGTAATGGCAAGCGATGACCATACCACACAAATTTTCGTGCTAACGTAAATCTCGGCTGTTCTCTCTCTCTGGAAAAGGACGTCTGCAGAAAAATCGAAATTGTACTAAGATAAAGTAAAGTTAATCGTCTTTTTTTGTGCAGCACTAAATGCTTCGGAATACAAATATCTCAAGAGTCACATGATCGTGACGTCAACAAAGGCCTTGAGTTTGCAGACGAACAAAAATTCTGTGAAAAGTTCGCAA
This sequence comes from Typopeltis vanoorti, assembly GCF_054136105.1. Lineage (NCBI taxonomy): Eukaryota > Metazoa > Arthropoda > Arachnida > Uropygi > Thelyphonidae > Typopeltis > Typopeltis vanoorti. Next base: position 100,775,955 of record NC_143565.1, read on the forward strand.
CTCGTAGGCAGGTTTTATCGATATTAACTAAATGGAAAATATCTAATGCTGATCTTTAAAAAATTAAAAAAAAAAAAAAAAGTTACAGTATGGAAATTTAATTAAATTTGGAGCCGTCGTATGTGTGGCAGCTGTATGCCCGTAGTAAAATGATAGTCACAGATTTGCTCCAAAGTGTACCCAGTAGGACGTGGAGATATTTGCTGGCGAGTCGATTTCTCGTTACCAATCGATGTGCTGTAAAATTCATAAGGCTGTGATACTACACGTATACACCGTCTCCATCAAGAAATACATCTCCAGATTACCGATAAACTTCACCTTTTTCGCCGATTAAAATTCGACATAAAACATTGGATAAGAGGCGGTAGCGAGGATAGTAGGAGGCAAAGACTAGGGTTTTAATTACATAGTCAGCGTGGATGTAGAACTGTTATTAACACAAGGTAAGAAGTTTGCATGCATTTATAAGTACACCATTTTGCAAAATTTAAAGAATATAAAATTTTTAAAAAACTGAAGTTGAGTAACGAGAAAATAAAGAAAATAATAAAAGAGAATGACAAGTAGATAAAGATTAGAAGGGTTTTGATCCTTCTGATCTTTGAAAGTGTACAAATGTTTTGAACTTGTCTTTTATAAAAATCTTCAAGCATTACTAAGGTATAGAGCCGAAACGCTTCACTTTCGCAAATATAAAATGTAGGATATTATAGATGCATTAATATTTTATAGCTAAATATATAAATAAGCTTAAAAATATTTCGAAATTTACCAGAATGGGAATATAACCTTCAGCCTGGGAATTTCCTTGATATGCACTCCTTAAAAGACACAAACACTTCCCAGGAGCCCGTATGTTCGCTTTTTAATGCTAAATTAGAGTAGTTTTCAATCCGATGCCGAAGGTTAAATTCTCATTCTCATAAATTTCGAAAAAAAGTTAATTTTTCTATTTGGCTATAAAATATGGATGGATCCATAATATCCTCTATTTTAATATCTTCAAGCACTTTGTCACAGTGATACTAAATAGTTAAATATAACCAAAATAGAAATATAAAAGTTTTCGTTGCTCAGCTTGGATAATTGAATTGCCCGGATGTGCCTCGTGATCAGTACCGAAGTAATCAATCTAAACTGCTTGAAAGCTGTCCTATATATATTCCTATCATGATCTACCCTTAGACAGTTTATATATAAATTACGTCAATGGCTGAACTACAACAGGCCAGTAAGATTAATTATATCGAATCCTGACTGGCATCATTTAAATTTGAAAGCTTCATCTGTATTAAAGAAGTAAATGGAATTCCCTGTAAAAAAAAAAAAAAGATAATTATAAACACAAAGAAATGTCCGTATTTGTTAATAACTATCCTATTTTGATTAAAAAGAAATATTTTCATTGCAATAGCGATTCTTGTAGTTGTCTTTTCCCTGCTCTCCTATTGAACGACGAACTATTTACACGAATTTCATCGGAGCTATTCGACTAGCTTCGGAAAACAACGACATATCACGATCAACACTTCTTGACAACAATCATTCACACGCCAAAAAGTAATTAAACAAAATACATCGAATTGAAAGAAAGAATGAATTTCCAATCCATTAGCCAAGAATAGGTTGATTTGTCGAGAACTAAGTCTTAGATAAACAAAACTAATCTTTATAAGTCATTAAAAACATGTTTCTTTATAAAAGAAAGGTTTTTTTTATACTTTTTAAATTTTCACTAAGAAGTGTTTGATGCATTCAACAGACAAGACTTCAGTTTCTATTTTACTGTTCTACAAATTTGCTCCAAAGATGCATCCAGAAATTGGTACAAAGGCTGAACTGTTACTGTAATTAGTTTATGGTTATTATCAATCACAAATATCTGTTATTAATAATGCCTCATATACATCATTCATCACCGACAAAAAAATTCTATAAATTTATTATGACTTAATTAAATTCGCCAGATTTAATTCGGGGTTGTGACTTTAATTAGCTAGAAGAAGAAGATTCATTATTTTCTCACTAATGCTTTTATTTGTATAAACCCACGGACCAATAGTCTCACTGTATATCATCAAAAGAATTCAGTTTACGTCTAGAACAATTCTAATCTGCAAATCACTTGTTTCAGAGATGAAATCACAAATATAGCAAAAAACCCATTGCGAACACTGTAATCATTCTCACAATTCCAGACCAGACTCGGTGAATAAATAAAAAAAAAAAATTGGACATTTAATAAATTCTTCACGATTTGCAACGTTGGGCATCGTATGATTCGCGTTAATCTCATTAAATGCTGCGTAGTTAACGCAAACCCAAATTACTTTCATTAGCAATTAATGGGATAGAGCCCTATCTAAACTGCCTTAGTAGTGAGGAGCGGGGGGGAGGGATTGTGCATTTTTTGCCACCCACTTTAATGGCTTGCACGTGTATCTACTCGACGAAGTAATTGTTCTTGTTAAAAACAAACTGTTTGGATTTCCTGGTGATTTACTTTGGCGCCATATTCAATACAGCAGATGCGGGTTATTAGCTATTCTTATTGTGGTTGCATGGGGGGGGGAGGAGGGTGTCTTGGGGATAATAGAGTTGGCGAGAACGGTTAAAAAGAAAAAAAAAACGTGTTTAGAGTTTACTCTGGGGAATTACGTTTACTTCAAACTTCTCGAGCGATTGTTCTGTCTTAATTAAGAGGTTAAATTATTTCAAAACTCATGATTGGATTATTTGAAACCACCAGACGAAGTCTTGTTTTCTTAGCTAGAATTTCAATTTGCGGTGGGTAGTTTTCTTTTAATTTTCCCCGAAGATTATAGTGGCTCATTACCATCCAACGTATTATGCCTTGCAGCTTTCACGGAACAATAGACTACTTGGTAAAAAATAATAAAAATAAAAAGCAAGGCATATTTCAACATGACAATAGCAGCGAATATGGACTGGTTATTTTTATAGGAAATTACAATAGCACGTATAAGGTTTCAATATGTCTATGGAGGACCAGAAACGGATAACATTTCAGCTTCGTCAGGCAGTTTTTATTCCGACTGCGTAATATAAACTTGAGCCCATTTTTATTTTATATTCCTAAAACCGAAATGAATATCCCTGAAATAATGTATTTTATACTATTATTGGTAAAATGAGAGATCTTAATGGCGGTCTTTCTGGCATATCAATTTTAATATATTATTATACATTTCGGATGTGTTTGAGTTACTATATATATATATATATATATATATATATGAGTTACTATATATATATATATATATGAGTTACTATATATATATATATATATATATGAATTACTATGTATATATATGAGTTACTTTATATATTAGTTACTATATGAGTTACTATATATGAGTTACTGTATATGAGTTACTATTTTGGATGTGTTTGAATGGGTATGAATTAATATATATAGTTAATATATATATATATATATATATATATATATAATATATATATATAAACCTTGGAATTTAGGGTCTAGCTACTCACTGAGGAGACCTCAATAAAGGTTGAAACCGGTCTGGGTACTGACCCCACCCATAATGCATTGCAGTATACATCTTCTAGTGAGATGTGCTTTACATTATGGGAAAATACTAATAGTAATCGGAGCTTTACCTACCTTTACAATGAGTTGCCCTGGTGTTGTACCATCTTTAGACTTGAACTTTGTTTCAGGCGCAAACTTAATTGTTTGCATACTTGGGATTAGGAGTTAAAATAACCAAGTTTATAAAATTACTTGGTTATCCTAATATACAATATCCCCAAGTTAAAATATTTATTACATATATATATATATATATAAATATATATATATATATATATATATATATATATATATATATGATTTATGATTTATCATATGATTTATGAATCATATGATATATGATTTACTACATATGTATGAGTTACTATTTTGGATGTGTTTGAGTGTGTATGAGGTACTATATATATATATATATGAGTTATATAAATATGTAAAAAGTTTTAACTTGGGTATATATTTTGTATTCAAAATGCCAAGTAATTTTATATGAACTTGGTTTTTAATCCTATTTTCCAAGAAAGCAAACAGACAAGAAGTGAACTTTGCACCTGCAAGTACTGCAAGTCTAAGGCAACTGATCCCTAAGGTAGTGGCTGTCGACGCAACTCCTGATAAAGGTGGATAAAGCTATGATCACTATTCTTAGTATTTGTCCTTTAATGTAAAGCACATCCCCTTGCGGAGATGTGCAATACATTAGATGTGCTTTACATACTGAGATTTTGTTTATAAGGTTAAAACACCTTGTGGAAACTTGTTTCGGTAAAATACGTAATGAGCTCTGCACTACTTCACTCTTAGTATTTTCTGGTCTGGCTCCCACTGACGAGACCTCAACAAAGGGTCGAAACCGGTATGGGTAGTGACCATTGCCTTCAGTGTTTAGCATCATACATGTCTGCAAGGGGATGTGCTTTACATTAGAGGGAAAATACTAAGAACAGTGATCAGAGCTTGCCTCGACTGGCACTACCTTAGGGATCAGGTGCCTTAGACTTGCAGGCGCAAACTGCACTATCTTGTCTATTTGCTTTCTTGGGAAATAGGATTAAAAACCAACTTCATATAAAATTACTTGGTATCTTGAACATACACACACACACACACACACACACACACACACACACACACACACACACATATATATATATATATATATATATATATATATATATATATATATATATATATATATATATATATATATATATATATATATATATATATATATATATATATATATATATATATATATATATGATGTGAAAAGTTTTTTACCTTGGGGATAATATAAGAAGTAAAAAAAAAACAAGTTTATAAAATTACTTGGTATCCTTAATATATATTATCCTCAAAGTAAAAACTTTTCACATCTTTATCTCATCCAGAGTTTCTTACTCAAAGTAAAAGCACCTTTTAGCAACTTGTATAGGTAAAGTTGATAAGGTTGTGTATTACTAATTACTAAACGCCTTGGTATTTCAGTGTCTACCTACTGATTGATGATACCCCAATGAGGGTGGAAACCGTGCTTGGAGGTAGGTTTTTGCCTGTCTCTGAGTGGGGCCACTGCCGAGATTATGACTCTTCTTGGTGGTGGGGTGAGCCTGCCAATGTTGAGAAGTTCTTGGTGATGATAGGGTGAGCCTGTCACTAAGTGGAACAACACTGAGTTGGGCGATCTTATGGGATCGTCTTATTTTTAGAGCCCGCTTCACCTACTATACATAAAGGTTGAAACCAGTCTGCGTAGTGACCCACCACCCATAATGTATAACAGTATATATCTCTTAGTGAGATGTGTTTTACATTATGGGAAATACTATGAATAGTGATCAGAGCTTTACAACGAGTTGCCCTGGTGTTGCATCTACCTTCAGACTTGGACTATGCTCAGGCGCAAACTTAACTGTTTTGCTTACTTGGGAGAAGTAAAAAAAAAAAAAAACCAAGTTTATAAAATTACTTGGTATCCTTAAGATATATATATATATATATATAATATATATATCTTGATTACATATATATATCATATATAATATAATATATATGATATATAATATGTATGATATATATATATATATATATATATATATATATATATATATATATATATATATATATATATATATATATATATATATATATATATATATATATATATATATATATATATATATATATATATATATATATATATATATAATATACAGTGGTATCTCGCTAATCCGAACTAATAAAAACCATGCTCGTTCGGATTAGCGAATTTCCCCCGAGAGACCGCAATAACTAGCGTTTGAGACAAAAATAATAAGATTCTAATGGTACATTAATTTAATTCTGTAAATAAATGAAGTAACTGATAGAAAAAAGCTACTGTAATGTAAAACTTAAAAAATAATACAAGTTTATTTTAGTAAAAAATTTAGTTTGTATATATCTGTATTGTTGATTCTGATTTAATAAAACTGCGTAGTTCAGTACATAACTTAATTTGCGTAAAAATATCACTTTCTTGTACACAACACACAAAAAAAGTTTCACCAAATAACACACAAAAAAGTATTTTTATTAGCAATAAAATATTGTGGAGGTGCGTATCATTCTGCTTAGCCCATTCTTGCACTCATTAAAACTGTCAACTTGCCTCTTCATGTTTTACTTTTTTTTTTTTTCTTCGAGTTCTTTATCGTCATGATCGTCTTCTAATTCTGTAGCGTCAAATTTAAGATTTCAGCATCTGATGTGATTTCTAATTCACTTTCGGTTCTGCCTGTGATCCATTCCGTAACATCTGTTTGTGAAATTTCAACATCTGGATTTATATTCAAAAGGAAATGAGTAATAATTTAATAGGCAGAATTTTAGTGGAGAATATTTCACCTGAAAAGTGACAATTTATTTGTTATACATGAGATACCTCCAATAGACTAGAAAAAACAATCATACTTAAAGTACGACTGTTAGAATTGGGTTAGTTACAAACGGATATTAGATATTTTAACCCATCAAGTTACTAAACTCTTAAAACGTTTGTTGTATAAATAAAAAGTTATCGTAGCATGCAGATAACAAGTGAATCAACATGCATATATCAAAAAATACTCGCCATTGGAAGAGAAAAATAAAAAAAACATTAACGAACTTAATAGCCAGACCCGTTCTTCCTTTGAATGATACCAAATGATGAAAACAATATGGGTAGGAATTTCAAAACTTTGAAAGGGTGGTGAATTTCTTGTTTGTTGTGATCATAAATATTTGTATTGGAAAGAATATCTAATATAATAATTGTGTCAAAATATATATAAAAATATCCCTACTGTTAAATAAATGTCAGGCTGAGAGGACAGCAGTCAATAGGAACCAATGGAAATGAGTTTTACATAGTTGAACTATGTAAAAACCATAGTTCAACTTGTTTTGAAATGTCACATGGAGAAAAATCACGTGAATTATACGTAAGCACCAGTGCGAAATCATACACTATGAACATCAGCGCAAATGTGAAATCAGAAGAATAAGAAAAAAAAATACTGTCTTTTTCACTTTATTTAATTTCTGTATGTTAGATTCAGTAAATATAATTTGTTAATAATATTGCGGTCAAATAAAAAGCAACATTGAAATTAACAAAGTATATATATTACAAAGCTGATATTCAGTTGAAATAAATTCCGGCTTCCTAGCTACACAAAATGTATTCAAATAAGCCATCTACTTGAAAACAATAAGTTTATAAAATCCTTAATCAGGAATGAATAATTTTAGGATGTGTGTCATAAGAAATTTAAACATAACAATTGAAAATTGTAATTTCAATAACCACTGATCACATGTTTTGGTAAGCATAATTCTAATACTGAATAGCTTTTTGTTTCATAAGAATAATCATAGGGTATATATTAGAGTATCAACTTGGATACATTAGCGACTTTTCATGTCTAATATGTGTGTGTGTTTGACGGACGCTAGAATATAATTAAATTATTCAGAAAAGCCTAATCACTGCCGCCATCACGACTCTGCTCTAAGAATTCCCACCCTTTAACAGGAAAGAAATACTCCAAAATGTATTGGAAAATTAGTACACCCATCTATAGACAACCAAAGACAAAATAGGACGACAATGACAGATGTGTGTTACCCTGGGAAAATTCCAAGATATCTTATCTGAACAACATCTCCCACAATTCCATAGCCAAACCAAAAGACCATGTGATATCACAGAGAGACATATGTTCCCAAGAAATTTCCAAACACATAACGTCACGATTCGTATCTCTAAATAAAACCCACAAGGCTTTAAGCAAACTAAACACACCACGTGATGTCCCTGACAGACGAGGGCCCCAGCAAAATTCCAAACATTCCAAACTCTATAATAACACACATCCACATCAAGATTTCTTATCTTATCTTGATCTTGATCTTGTCAAAAGTGTCCCACCAATCACGACACGATTCCTTATCCACTAATATATCCTCCTTTCCATTCAAAACAATAACAGCACTTATTTACAACTAACAAATGACATCACTTATATTCATTTGATAACAACGTCATTCAAGTCACGATTCCTTATCTTATCTTGATCTTGATCTGGTCAGAAGTGCACCACCAATCACGACACGAATCCTTATCTCTAATCATCACCCATAATTCCATACTCGAACAAAACCAACAACACACACATATGCTCCAGGGAAATTCCTAGCATTACAAACTCATGACGTCACACACAATGACTTCATCAAATAAACAACCAATCACGTCACGATTCCTTTTCTTATCTTGATCTTGTCACTAGTGACACCCCTACTACTTAGGTGGTGTAAGTTTCATGGTTATGTCTACCGTCAAACTGCCGACCAATTGCAATCACCTCTGTCCTTTTCAAAATAATGGAGAAAATCTTCAATAGCCACCTCCTCCACTACTTAGAGACCCACGAGGTCCACAGCCCTTGACATTTCCAAAACTTTCGACCGTGTGTGGCATCGAGGGTACCTAAAGAACTTGCCATCCTTCGGTCTCTATGCCACGCTCTGTGATTGGGTGGCCAGGTAGACTCTCCACTCGTCCTAATCATTTGACAAATCATGTGCTATGCTGACATCCCGAGCCACAAGATATCTACGACTAATGTCTTAAACAGTGATTTGCGTACTATCCTCGGATGGGGTGAGGACAACCTTGTTATATTCAACGTTAACAAAACGCAGTCTTGCCTTATCTCGCTCAAAAGCGATCCCAGCTCACCCATTAGTAATCCTCATCAACACAAATTCCCAGACAAGATTAGATCTCTTTGCTTAAACTAATGTTTATTTCCAGTCTTTCCTGGCATAAACACATCACATTAACAGCCTCCTTAGCATCCAAGAAACTTGTCATTCTCTTTTGTTCAAGAACCTATTTTACATCCAATCAACTCTTAATTATATATAAATCCCAAATCAGACTGTGTTCAGAATACGGCTCGCATGTTTGGGGTAGTGCACTTAAAACTTCCCTCAAAATCATTGACTTCATCCAGAGGCGAGCAATTATGCTCATAGATGATCCCTCTCTTGTAGATTCACTTCATCCTCAATGTCACAGGCGCAGTGTTTCGGCCACTGTGTCCATTCTACAGGAACTTCCATGATCACTGCTCCAGAACTGGCAACTATCATTCCTGCACTTTCTGTTGCACCTATTAATACAACAAGAACTGCAGCTGCCGAACACCACTTTGTTGTGCAACTGCAAACGCACTGAACCTAATTCCTTCTATTCATTCTCTTTTATTCCGTCCACTGGAGCAACTTTCGTCAAGAAATATTCCCAGACAACTACAACCTGCAACTCTTCAAAAAAAAAAAAAAAAAAAAGCTTCTATCTCAGTCATATTCTGCGCCTCCCCCCTCACACACACACTGCTTCTAGGTCCCTCGACCTCTCGTGTATGGGATCAATATATATATAAATAAATAAGTAAATAACTCCAAAATTCTCATATAAAGTTTATTCATTAATTTTCATTTCGTATGGTGATTAAAGGGTCGTGAGCCCCTTTTACGGGGAGGTACGGCACCACCTCAATCCTCCCTATTTTTATCCGGGCTCAGGACCGGCCTAGCTGACAATTCAGACCTATGGCTGGAGGGATTGTCTTAAGTATTCCTGACTGTATCTGTGTGTGTGTTCACGGGACGTTTTGCCTGTTTGCGGGATGAAAAACCACAGATAAACTGGGGGGAAAACTCTGCTGTCCAAGACCGGCTTACTTGGCTAGGCTGAGGAATATAGGAATATTGAGGAACCCAGGCATATAGTTGCGAAGCGCATACCCACTAGGCTAACCGCGCAGACATAACGTTTATGCTAACATAACAGTGAACGTTAAGTTTTTATATTGACCATCGTTGCCATTAATAATCTCTTCCAAGCCAGTAATCGATGGCACATAAATAAAGTTTATTGCAATACAACAGTGAACGTTACTCTTTTTTTTTTTTTCTTAAAGGAGATATTTTAGCACTACCTGGACTTCTTGGATCCAATACTACTCAGGCCATCTTACTCTATTGAGAGATGGGAATTGATATTAAATCAGCAGTGTGAAATGCTTGTCTGCTTCGGTTGGTGAGTGGGTAATAATTTGCTAGCAATACGCCGCCTGTTCTATGCCAGCTTGGACATAGCATGAGCGACCATGTTGCGTTTTCAAAGTATCATTCAGGCTTATAACAATGGTTAGTGTTCATACACTAAAAGGTGATCATCTATTCACGTGTATACTTGGAATACGTTAAAATACAAAGCGTGTCTGTGTATTCAAAGATTAGTTTATCCATGCTGTAGAAAGAACTGTTGTACCTTGCATCCAAAGGTGATAGAATGGATAAAATCCATCAACATCAAAGGCCAGCCTCCACAGTATTCGGCGTCAAATTTAAGGGTATTTCCCTCCGCAAAGTAAGTTATTTTAAGTGCACTCCCTCCCCCCTTCTTTACCATTTCTATAAAAACACATCATTTAGAGAATATGTGTTTATATATCCACATACGTCACATAAAAAATAAAAAGTCTCATATTTTTCTAATATATTTTCATTTCATTTTCTTAGACTTTAATTTGACTCTTGACAACTTAGATTGAAACTTAGTTAATCGTGAGATTTCAGATGTTTATCCAATTGACAAAACTGAACAGTGGCAAGAGGGTGTTTTTTTAGTCCAAAGCACTTAAAAATTAAAATAAAGTTTAATTAAGAAATGAGAGATGTTGCAGATAATTAAAATTCTTTGAAAGCTCAGTAAGCATTACAGGAAACATATTTTGCTTTATGTAAGTTTTTTTTTTTTTTTTAATGGATGCCACAACAATCGGAAAATTAAAGGCCACACGTATTCTGTAAAAAAAAAAAAAAAAAAAAAAAAAACTGTTGAAAGAGAAATAATAGTAATTATTGCTCATGCGCAAAATGACGTCATACGAACGATGTAATTCTTTATTTGCGTTTGTAGCATTCGTGGTATATACGAGAATGCGTTTAATCAGATGAATGTTTGAACGATCAGTATTCTATAATAAACTAAAGATATTAAACAGTTATTATAAACGACTATTATATTATTTATTAGTATGTATTATTATATATTATTTCCTATTATAATGCATTTCGAGTAACGATAAATAATTATTATAATCACCAATTTTATTTAGTAGCAGAGTGACCAATCAGTGAAAGCAATTTGAATCATGCGCAGTGAAAATATTCTCGAATCCATATTACAGCGAATAGTGTCAATAATATTTCAGTCGTTTTTGCCTGTATTTGTGTATGCGTAAATTTTTCGACAATTTGAGATTGCTTTTTTGGGGGGGAAGGGGGGGATTTGATGCTCGCTTTTGTTTTTAATGATTGCCAAAGCAACTTGATATCATATGTACTCACGAAGGAGAGTTATTTGAGGACATTCATTATATATATTTAAAATAATTATAATTGTATGAAGACCGTGAGCCTAGAAAATAGATAGCGAGTTCTTTCAAGTCTTTTTTCTAAATAAAATGTCGATGTTCACCTTTTATTATTTGGAATAATAACGCTACTGCCAAATATAACACGTGACCATCCCTGAAAATAGATGAGGAAGGGGGGGGGGGAATTTTTCAACACCCGAAAATATAATTTATTTTATTTTTTTATATCCACTCTCATTTGATCTCTCTCTCTCTCTCTCTCTCTCTCTCTCTTTAACTACGGAAGCATTTTGCTATCATTCTTTCTTTCACTATTTTCTCATTTTCTTCCTTGTTTCTTCTCACCATCCTTGAGCCGGTGTTTCCGACTGTACACTCGACACGATTAGTGGACCCAACGGTGTCTTTTGTGCTTGTATTTTCTTTGAAATCCACTCCCACAAGTGTCGTTGGTAATAACGATAACAATAAAAAAAAAAAAAAAAGAAAGAAAGAAAAGAAAAGCAACGTCTCTAAACGTGTTTGTATGTGTTTGAAGACTACCCAAGAAAAACAAATTATTTTTCTGAGATCGTCGCTATTTCCTCCTCCTCCTCCTCCTCTTGCCTTAACATTAATATTTAATTAAAATCATTTATGCACCAAATCGGTCAAAACTCGCTCAGCTACCAATTAATGCGAATTCCATTAACGCAACCAATGAATATAATTTCATTTTCTAGTCCCATTTTTTTCCCCGCACTGCTAATGACTTGGGACTACCCTCGTGATTTCTTAATAGCCCACGAAAGAGAATTAAAGCTACTGAAATGAAGAGGAACGTTTGTTACGTAGTTCAGAAAAGCACGAAAGAATAATTACTAAAGAATTCACCGTCTCCCCCCCCCCCCAAAAAAAAGGGTAGGTTATAAGACCGCATTTAAATAAACCTTTTAAACTCTTTGATTCCCTCTTCAAATAGATTAAATACGTTACATTTAGTGAATGTCCCAAATTAAAAGTTTAAATAGATTAGGCCTAACTAGTATCTCCGAAGTTAGGCTTAGGTATTCCATGTATTCTTATGGGCAAGTGAACAATTTGTTAATAACTCGCCAGAGGGAGACAGTAGTATGCTACAGTTCTGTGAAGGGCTAAAAGAGGTTCGATGATTTCTTCATGACGCAAGAGAGTCGAAGTTTCATAGGGTGTATTGTAATTATTCATGGATTTGTTCACTGCAAAAGCAAACACGAGACACTGAGGGTGGACTGCTGACATGCAGTCGACAGGAAGTAATACCTGCTGCTTCAGATCTGTCATAAGCATGCACATTCCCTCCGGAAGAGCGTTCCGCACCAATTAATCGTATGCTCGAGCTGCCTCAATATACCCTTCTCTCACTTTCCACATGACTGCATTAATACACAATGCTACAGTTGTGCAACTCGGGGTGGGTCGTCCTGGTGTATTTTCTCCGCTGACAGGCAGAGGGTAGCAAAAGACAGAACGAGAGACCGATTGCATGGCACTTTTAAATTAGCGCGCACGCACACACACACACGTCTTCCCGCCTGGAGTTTTCAGATAGGCTCCATTGGTCGCACCTTCTGTGGAAGTGCGAAAAGTTACAGAAATTGTTCGTTCTAATCTTCTTCAGTTTGTTTATCTGAAAGTTATTGCAAGATATCGAAACCACAGCAAGTTATCAACACTTCCTTACGATAGGAGAAGCAGTAAGAAGACTTGCGTCGTAGGTTTTCCACTCTACAGAGCAAATATGGCTTCAGGGCACGGAAACATTACACTACAATAATCTTTTTTTTTTTTTTTAAAGAAAAGTAGTTTACAAACTCTGCTCTTTCCTTCGAAATTTTGATTATTTAATATATATTCCATATGGAAGTCTCTCAAATCAGAAAAGGATTGAATTTAATATATACATACACTGCTTGGAAAGAAGTCAACGGATGCCATAGTGTAAGGAAGAAACAGTCCACCTTAATTAAACGTAGGACCCCTTTTTTTCTGCAATGAGGGCCGCAATCCTATGGGGCATACTTTCCACAAGCGTACGATAGCAATCAATGGGAATGGACCATTCTTCCTGTAGGCATATAATAAGGTCCTGGACTGTTGTAGAGCAGTCGTCTCTTGACCTCACCCGACGCTCCAGTTCAACCCACAGATGTTCAATAGAGTTCAGATTAGGGACTCCGTGGAGGCCAGTCAATTATGGTGATGTTTATATCCACAAACCACGCAGATACAGCATCAGCCTTATGACACGGTGCATTGTCTTACTGAAAGAGACCATGGCCAGTTTCCGTAGAAACGCCACAAAGTAGGCATTGCCCAGAATGTTCGGATACCTTCTGGAGTTCAATGTTCGTCACACCAGAGGTCCGAGGCCAAAACAGGATCATCCCATCACACAGCCACCTCCGAATTTCATAGTTTGGGTGACGCACTCTGGTAAGAGACGCTTATCAGGCATCCGCAACGCTCATCCATCTGTTCGGTGATTCGTTACTCCATAACATAGCTTTCCAAGCTTCCATTTTCCACTGACTGTACCCCCTCCCCCTTTTTTGCACCATTGAAGACGACGCTGCATGTTGATTCGGATAATGTGGGGCTTGCATATTGCGGTCCTATCATGGAAACCCATGTTGTGAGCCTCGATTCTGAATGTTTTTGTGCAGATTCGTGTTCCCGTCTATGTTCGGAACATGTTGGCCGACGAATGGTAGTGTTTACATATTAACTTTCGTAGCAACCTATGGCCACGTTCGGCGAGTATGGTGGGTGCTCCACTGTAGGTAGCACTTGCAGTTCACTCCTTGCACTTCCATCTCAGTATGGTATCACTGATTGTTGACATGGGATGGTCCAGTTTGTCAACAGTTTGCAAAACAGATTGGCCTGCAACATGACATCCTATCAGAACGCTTCTTTCAAACTATGTCAGTTCCCTTCTGGCAGTCATTTCACCCGGATGCAGTTGCACTGCTTGGGAGCATCATATTCCTTCAATTTATACCGATGACTCGTTACTTGGCACGATGCACTTTGCCCATGGGGTATCCGTTGATTCTTTCCAAGTACCTATATATTCATAAGTCAAAACAAGTAGTTTCTTCGGCCTCCTCTGGCAGAGAGAATCGCTTGCATCCGTCTTCGCATTGACTCGACTAAAATACTGGTATCCTGAAATGTTCTGGACCAACTGTCATCTCAAGTTACATGGGAGCATGAATTACGATAATGAGGTGGTCGTGGAATGGAACTCACGGAATGCTTGGATATTCTCTTTGGAACCATTCTTGTACAATGCGAGCGACATGCCATGGGACGTGGTCCTGTTGGATCTATTGGGCTACATTGTTACCACGCTGGGCCATAACTGGACCGAAACAATCCGCAGATAATGTGCGCAAGGTGTGTTCAATGGGGATGAGAGGATAGATAAACTATAAAGTAAGTTTATAATCAATCAATCAACCATGTTTTTCTTGGTTTTCTAGAGGGATAAATGAATCCTTCTTGGTGTAAAAATCCTGCTCATTGTTGTTGAGAGTAAACTTAGTATTCATTGAAAAAAAAAACTAGAAAAAAGCTTTCTTTTTTAACTGGACCGGAGATTTTTTTAATTAAGTGGCGTAAGAGATTCAACTGATTTCGTTTAATCCACGTGATACTACGAAGTACGTACGCATTATGCAAAATGCAGCTTAAGCAACAGACTTCGTCACCCTTTCAAAAGATTTCAGATACCAAGCTAAGACGCCCAGGAATTCAAATTACAAAATGAGTTGACGTCAGAGGATGTCTAGTTACTAAATTAGAAGGCAAGTTTAGCATGTCAAGCAAAGGGCTTGACATGCTAAACTTAAACAGCTTGTAAATTGAATAGAAGGATTGTATTAATTCTAATTATTGTCAAGTCAAGTTCTCAGATATCGTAGGATTAAGAAATGCCCATCTGAACAGTAGAATGCTAATGGCTCTGGTATTCTTTCCAGTATGATGTACACCGCTTAGAAATGGTCAGTGAAAGTACAATCAGCTTTTAACTCGGAGCACATTCTATTGAAACACAGAACAGTGAATTGCTGGAATTTTCACTTGTTTCAAGGCTCACAAGTATCTTATCAAAAATGCCTTGATGTCCACACTCCTAATGCCGATTAAGCAGTTTGAATACATTTATATATGAACTATACAAAAAAAATCCTTAAAATGCAAGATTAATTTTAAAATGACGTATTTTTTAAAAGGAGAAAGCTTAAAAATATTGAATCAACCATTAATTGCAATAAAAATCCATAAATAAACCAGAAAGAAATAAAAATGTCAAATCTCAGAATTATTATTCTGAATGGCACTAAAATTCCACCGATTTTATAACTCAATCAGCAACTGAAGCTTAGGTCGTTTGCTATAATTAAGCATAACAATAAATTCTCAAAGTCTCACCGACAGATGGCGCTGCGAGTTCTTCGTGGCATGAATATAATTTTGTAATAGAAAGAGATGAATTTGCAAAACATCTCTATGTGATGGATCAACAGGACACCAGATGGCGCTTTTCCTCAACGATTTCTGATTTATCTTGGATATAATTTAATATCTAACTAAACCAATAGCAACTTCGGGAATAATATTAATTGGGCGATTGCTTTCCATGGTACACATAAATGCGAGACTCGTAAACACATCATTCAATAGGAAAAGTCGTGTTAGCCATGTAATGTCAGTGATGGATTTCACATCAAAGGGAAGGGAATTTAGGAGGATATAATTAATGAGAAAATAATGATTGCACTCTCCTAGAATTGATACTGTGATGGGTGTTGCATAACAGTTGCTGATGAGTGCTAAGACGAGTGGAATGTGTATGACGGCAACATCGCTAGAACTCCGACTGACCTGACCTCTATCGATTAGGACATGAAGGTCATTCTATGTAGATATTAGTCTAGTCTATCAATCTTACCATCTTCATTACACGTTTAATGTATACTACTCACTGAACTCCTAATTGTCTTAAACAAATGTTCAGCATTAAGGCGAATGGAGTGTTTATTTGCCAAGTTTAAAAAAAAAAAAGGAATATTTTTCGGGGGAAAAAAATCGACCCTGATCACGAGATAAATTTTATTAATGCTTGTCACTCGGGTTTCATCGATCTTTTAATTAATCAAGACAAAAATCTCTTTTTTTTGTTAAAAAAAAGAGAGAGAGAGAAGGGGTAACTAACGATTTAATTAAACATAATTATTCTTTGTTCCACCTAATTAATTTTAATGTACTTTTCTACAATGACCGGAGAAATGTGTAGCCAAAAGACGAGCATTTGCACGCAACAATCACCCAAGTAATTGTTATAATTGTGTGCGTTTCACAAAAGGTGCAATTGTTACACAATTATCCAGAAACCTCTATTTCTGATTGTACTCATTACTTGGTTTAGATAGGAAAACAATTATTGTGTTAAAGTTCAGACGATTAAATTGTAATGAATTTCTTAAATGGGCTTAGCTCTAATTAGTGAGTGGCAATCGGAGGGAGAAAAAAAAAAAACTCGGACTCATTTGGAAGATTAAATACATAATAGTCTCTCTCTTTTTTCCCGTTTTTCTACCGGTTTTTACAATTCAAAAAATGGCTAATGACTGAAGTTAATAAATAATATTTATTTTAAGACTTTTTTTTTTTTTTCGTTTTCGTTTTTTAGTGGTTTGCGAATGTCGAGTATAATGTTCCAATATTGTTAATTAGGAGGCTAACTTTTAAAGTCAGCATTTATTAATCTTGTTATATTTATGTGATTGGTTGATCTTTTATAAGTGCCGTGGGAGCAATGTCGGCTATTTTTCGTAATGAACTCAAAAACGATATACGAATGAATTTATATTCAGAGTAAGAAAACTCACATTAACTTCTTTGATTTACTCCCTCTGTCCAAAAAGAAACCGAACTTTTCGAAAATAGAAGAAACAAGTGGCGCCACCTGTTGTATCTTTTTGTTGTCGAAAGTGGCAGATTTTTATTTATTATCTGTCGCTTTCCTTCATTAGTGTTGTGTCAACTGTTTATGATATTTGTTTCATTAGAAGCCGAGTTATAGCGCCAAGAGTGACACAGTGTTTTGACGAACGGTCGGCCGTCATGATATTCATTCCGTACGCAACGAATTCTCGCTATAAATCGCTTCAAAACTTCGAGATAAAACACACTATTGACCGTTTGGCCAGGTGGAACGAATTCTTTGTGGATAATGCCCTCGGAATCGTAGAAACAAATCAGCATTGTCTTTACTTTTGACTTCTCCAAGTGACTTTTTTTCGGATGGCCCTCTTCTGGTGGTCTCCACTCAGTACTCTGGCGCTTTGTTTCGGGCTCATACTCAAAACACCACGTTTCGTCACCAGTAACGATCGTTTCAAGGATGTTTGAGTCCTTACGAGCGATTTTAATGAAGTCCTTGCAGTGTTCAATTCGATACATTTTTTGGTCGTCGGTCAACTTGTGGGGAACAAATCGCGAATTCAATTTACGAAGGCCCAAACCCACGGTCAAAATGTTGTGCACAGCTGATTTTAGAATCCCCAATTCATCTTCAATCAATCTTACTGACAAATATGGGTTTTCTTTGATAAAATCACGCCCTTTTTGGATGTTAACTTCGCTCAGTCCAGTTTTTGGACGGCCTGGCTTTTCGACGTCCTCAAGTGTCTCACGACCACTTTGAAATCGCTTAAACCACTTAAACCTGAATACGGGATAAGCATTCATCACTGTGTGCTTTTTGAAGCATTTGATGAGTTTCGGTAAAACGTTTACCAAGTTGAACACAAACGTCAATCGCAACTGTTTGAAACTCATTTTCCGACCGTTCGTCAAAACACTGTGTCACTCTTGGCACTATATCTCGGCTTCTAATGAAACAAATGTCATAAACAGTTGATACAACACTAATGAAGGTTGCCGCTTTCGACATCAAAAAGATACAACAGGTGGCGTGGCGCCAGTAGTTTCTTTTATTTTCGAAAAGTTCGGTTTCTTTTTGGACAGAGGGGGTATATATAGGAGAAATTAATGCATATAATATATATAATGTCAGATAATATATATTGTATCAACCTTACCTATGGGAAATCATAAAATATATAACGCAAGAGTTTTCTGTATTACAGATCACAAACCAAACCCTACAACACGAGTCATTTAGACTGGTTGTTGTATTTATTAGGAAGAAAAAAAAATTATGGAAAAGGCTGCTTCAAAAAAACAAAGGTCGATGGAATGATTCAATGAAGTTGATAAGACTTTGGTGTTATAGTTCTGGAATTGAACTATGCATGATGGACTTATCTGTAATCTTGCATGATTAATCGACAGCTAGGAATGGTATTGACCATTCGGTGGAGTGGAACCCATGAAACTAGCTATAAAAAAGACATCAAATAGAAACAAAGCATCCGTGAGAAAGTACTTGGATGGAGTCATTAAGCATTCTTAGGGAGGTTTTGGATGCACCAGTTGAAATGTGAGAACAATATTCTAATGTCGAGAGTATTTTGGATTTATGAAGTGTTAAGAGGTGTGTAGGGAAAAAGTGCTGTTTCAAAGAAAGCAGACTCCAAGTTTTTGAAGGCAGAAAAGGCTATGGATGTGATTTGTTTGTGAAAGACAATCTAAGAAGATAAAGATTATCTTGACGTCTCTGAAGTAAACAGGGGAAGTAACATATTTCTTCCGAGATTATATAGCGTAGGCCTGTGTTTTGGTAGAACTGAACTTCTCTGGACTATCTTTACTGCAATGAGGAATGGTGAGGAGAGCAGTGATTGAGACATTGCTTATAAAAAATCTTGAGATTTGAGTCATTTAAGCATCATAAGGGTTGTTGAATGAAGAAGAGGAACGACGTAACTGCCACGGTAAAAACTATGGATAGGATTTGAGGTTGGTGAGAAAAAGTCATTAATATACAATGAAGAACTGCGGTCAAAGCACAGATCCCTGATGCGCCTGAAAGAGGGAAGCTATGCATTGCTCATCAAACATCTATTAATGGTCCAAATATATATGAAAAAACTTAACTCTGTTTATAGATGATAATATTTCGATAGTCAAGAAATAAACATTTAACTGTCTATCGTGTTTCTATGACAACGAACTATACATTGTTTCTGCCACAAAGACATGCATTATTTATTTTTGTACTTAAAAAAAAAGGCATTGTTTCTACAACAAAGAAATGAACATAATGTGATACACGCCATTCATATAACAATGAAATGCTGTTTCTGTTAATGAATGTACATTAACTGTTGCAAGGAACTGCCTTTCCAAAGAAATGCAGCTCATAACTGTTCCTATAGCAATAAAATGTACAATCTTCGCTAGCATGATGTACATTGACTGACTGTATAGCAACTATTATTATAATTGTGTGCGGCCAGCAAAGGTGCAGTTGCTTCACATTTATCCACTGTCTCTGTTCATAGCTGTTCCTATAGCAAAGGAATTTACGTTTTGCATCGCTGCTGTAGCAACTGTTTCTATGAGTTGAAATTGTTTCTATAGCGATGAATTACACACCATCTGTCTCTATAGAAACGAAATACACATCAAATGTCTTTACGTAAAAAAAACTGTCTTTATAACAATGAAATAAGCATGAAGTTGTCTATTAATTGTTTCTATAGCAACGCATGCGCTGTCTGTTAATTATTTCTATAGCAACGATGCACATTATATAATATGACACTGACTGGAAACGAAAATTAATGTTAAGGTATGGTTTGATGTGTTTACATTAATGCCTACGAGTCCTCTGAAGTGAAATGCATTAAAGCCCTTTATTTCGCTCATTTATTTCACATTACAGACCACTCAAGTAGACGAAGTGAAATGTGTTTTTTAGCTACACTAACACAAGCCGATCATCTTTAATGTATGTGTCCGGATAGTCAAAGTCAAGACCAACAAAGAAACGCACATATTTTTCCACCGAAATACAAAAGAAAGAAAGAGTGAGAGACAAGTTGAGCAGTTTCCATCAGAGGAAGACTGAACGTATCAAAAGTTTCCATTACTTGTCCCTAACATTGCGTAACTTCCAGCTTCGAATCAAAGTCCTTTCGTTGCCGCCAGACACGAAATTCCATTACGATCTGTAAAGACAAAGTTCGGAGCGAAGGCAACAACAACACGACCCGCTCTTAAAGGTTCTTTTGTGAAAGGGTTTGGATTGGTGTTTTTATCTTTGATTTCGGGCGTTATGGCTTAGGTTGCAGCAAGTTAATGAAACCACCTTTGTCGTCTAATGGCTTTCCGCTTCGCTGTGTACCGCGACTCGACACACACACACACACACACACACACACACACACACACACACTGACCTGCAGTATAATATCTTACTTTAACTTAAACTCGCAATAGAACTTCTATTATTTGCACTCACAAAAAAAATTCCCTTCCAATTGGTAACGTATATTGTACAATCGACCGTGTAGGTGGCGCGATAGTCAAACAACATAATATAGAAGGTGACTTAAATATCATGGAAGATTTTTCCATGAGACCAGCTATGTGTTAGAATGACCTGGGGATACCGCATAAAGATGGTGTTATTACGGAAGCTCAAGACGATGCGGCTCCTTATAGAAGGTATGTATTTAGAAAAGGGGCATTTCTTGTGTGTTTAATTTAGTTGCATACAACTAACAAATTGGATTATTTAATAAATTTCTCTGTTAACCACAGAGACTTGTAAAGAAAATCTCCGTCTTTTTTTTTTTTTTCTATTCTGACAGTGTTTGCGCAGCCTGCGTTTCCATTGAATTCTCGCAATTCTCTAACATGGATTTGACTTAACAGAAAACCAGAAATAAGTTGGGCGGCTGGTTTTTTTTTTTTCCCGACTGGTAATATTCCTTCACGGAAGGGGTCAAGGAAAAGGCACTGGCGTTCTCACACTCTCGATCTGGTGTCGTCTGTGCTTGTTTCCGGAAGAGAACCT
This sequence comes from Typopeltis vanoorti, assembly GCF_054136105.1. Taxonomy (NCBI): domain Eukaryota; kingdom Metazoa; phylum Arthropoda; class Arachnida; order Uropygi; family Thelyphonidae; genus Typopeltis; species Typopeltis vanoorti. The sequence continues at coordinate 100,797,529 of NC_143565.1, forward strand.
TCCAAGTTCGTCGACATTTTATTTATGCACGTGGCCTTTGAGAGTGGCGGAGAACATTCGTCAGCGAACGCCGGTATGTTTTATTAGAAAATGGACCAGCTGACACCCACAGATGTTCAGAGGGGACTTACTGTGTGTAAAGTTAGGGAAGTTTTCCAAAAGTTTGGCTTTTTGTGTGTGTGTGTGTGTGTGTGTGCAAAGGAATGGTTTGTATTGAGTAAAAGGGACGTTTGGCACAATCTCCAGAGAACACTATTTTTGGTATTTTATGCCGAACCCATGTAAACTTTGTGCATTTGTGAAATGGTGATTGAACAAACGAATGCGGGAGAACAATTGCAATTAAGAAAGAAACAAATAGTACCATTTAGAAAGTACATGTAAATCTCAATAGGCCTATTGAGCCGTATCTCTTGAAGAAAAACATTATTTGAGAATATCTCTAGTAAAATTCCATCAAATATACTGCATATTTGACGTACCCTATTTGTGTTTAAATAAATATTTATATTATTTCTCTAAATTTAAATATTAAGTGTGTTAAAATCATTTAAAACTGTAAAATATTAATACAAAATATAAGTCTATAAATTTAAAAATAATAAAAATATTATAGATACATTAATATTTTATAGCAAGATATATAAAAATCCTTAAAATATTTAAAATCTACCAGAGTACATTAGAAACATATGAGTATATTCGTCTTTAAGTATTTAGAGGCGGATGATCATAAAAGGAACAGCCAGTGAAAGCAAGAAAGACAGGGGAGGAATCACCATTCGAGAATAGCCAGTGTGGCTGCCTACATCGTGATTATAACTGCATAAATATAAACAAAGGATTAAATTGGTGGCTATATCCCATTATTTCCATTCTCATTACTTTTTCATTTTTGATAATGTCGAAAGAGAGAAGAAGAATAAAAAACAATTCTTGCATTCATAAGCACAACACAGCTGTCTTGAAACGCTTCCTTTGATGAAAATGAGTGTATTTATGCATTTATATCTAATTAAAAACGGTATTAAGCAACCGTGTGTTTATTCGCTTCTTAATGAGTGTAGTGCGTGACTCGGTTCACCATATGGTTAGTTATTGTATGACTGCATATAAAGGTGCAGCTAATTACAAATAATGACATTCCTCCTGAACTAATTACAAGACTAAAACACAATAATATGACAATTTTGCTAATTAAAATATACCTTACGCCATTCATCATACGATGGCAAAGTTTTGCAAGATGACGTCTGCTCAGAGTGATATTAACAATTAAAAGTTTTGATGAAAGCGACGCATGCGTGAAGTGATTGTTTATTAAAACGAGATTGGAAATGCAACGGAAAAAATTTCTTAAATGTTTGATAGTATTTATTTAACCTTGATTTTGGGTTCGCCTTTAACAAAAAAAAAAAAAAAAAAGCAACAATCGCCTTTGATGTTACAAATCGATCATAGAACGCATAACATATTCTATTTAAGGCAGTGCAAGTGGTAGCCCTAAGAGGCTATCGCTGTAAGAGAAATTTTTAGTGTCTTTGCATCAGATTTTATAATTGAGATTAATTTTTGTAAGATCTTAAATATAATTCGGTGCTTGGTTATTCAAGATTCCATTTAATTAACAAGCTAAGAGCCTCTAATTGGTTCATTTAATGTAAAGATGAAGCGTGTCCACTTAAAAGATTTCTAAAAAACTTATTAATAATAATTAGAGATTGAATGAATGGGACTATATCTTAATAAAGGAAAAATCACGTTTTTTTTTATTTATTTATTATTTTTTATTTCATGATTTTTTTTTTTTCAATGCATAATGTGAACAATGTCTAAGTGGAGATCCAATAGCCAGATACAAATTTCGACGTTTTTATTGAAAGACAGACATTTCTACATATATAACACATTTATTGAGAAAATGTCTGTTTTGTTTGAATAAAAACATTATTTTTCGTTTTATTTCGAATCAATTACAGGATTTGCGTAATAAACACACAAATCTTGTAACGTTTTTGTTTTTTATTCCCAAAAGAACTCTTTTACACCTAAGTAACTTTTTGTAGATCGGGGGGGGGGGACAGCCAGACACCACCTTTCAGCTCGACACCATTGAGCTCGACGCTCTGAACTAACCAAGAAGTTCAGCGGAGCGGTTACTGCATATAGTGCCGCCATCTTGTGGTCCTAAATCCAAACATTCGTGCTATTGTCTGAAATAGTGTGAGTTATATCAGTTTTTTGAGTTGTGGATTAAAAACCAGATTTCTGGGAAAAAAAAACACCTTTCTTGTCTTCTATGCCAAAGTTCAGCTCGAGAAACAAATTGATAAGATGGCTAGAAGGGTTCATCTAGCCTGCATATGGAAATGAATCTCAAACAGTCTTTCCTAGGGCTGGCTAGTGAAATGGAAACAACTTTCAATTTCTACAGGGGCTACACAAGTATCATCAGGGATTTGTTTGTAAAACTAAATTCTAAACAGCTATGTCTGTGTTTATTTTTATTATTTAATTTTATTTTTGGAGTTTCAACGCATAATTTTATCCTCTGTTATGCTCACCTAGAATGATGGCGTCCTCATTTTAAGAGATGGAACATGACAGGTACGTAAAACGGTACGTGAAACAGAAAAGTGAATAACATAACATACATAAAATGTATCAAGCGCTAATATATACTAAGAAAATTAAAAAATATTGCTCGTCTAAGGTTTATAATTATACTCCAGTGGCGGCTCGTGGCTTGAAATCGTGGGGATGCTGCAATTTTCGAAATATGCATACATACACTGTAAGTACAGTGTATACGTGTTTGGATAAAATATCAAAATTATGGTAAAAATTAAACATGAAAAAATACTGTTTATTATCGATAAAATTATATTGTTTGGTATAATTCAAAGTTACAAATAAAATCCATTATCATAACCCTAATAATGTTCTAAAATAAAAACTATAACAAATGTTAAGTCTTTAATTGTAATGTCCAAATATTTAAAGAGACGGAGTAAACACGATAAGCACTACGAACATTCTACTACTGGCGCAACCTGCATATAAACAACAGTGGCACTGCGCGACGGATAGTGCCACATTACGCTAAGAGCTGGCATTTCACTGTGACGTGCGTATGCTTGCGCGCGTAGTAATATGACACTGTGGTAAACACAGTGCTGCTAGCGTCCTTCGCCCTCCTAAGTGCTACAAGATGGATTTTTATTATTTTTTATACAAAATAAGAGAATTGTATAGGATTGTTGATGATAAAATTAAATATTACAAGCAAATATAAATCAATTAATAAATATATTTATATATCGAGAAAAATTGGGGGTGCTGCAGTGCCTATGCACGAGTCGCCTCTGCTCCACATATTTTAGACATATTTGTGTCTTGTGACATAAAGATACCTTGGTGTGTCTTTGTCGCGCACAAATATATTAATTCCCTTAATATCACGTGACAAACAAGAACAATGTGGACTGAAATGCGCTACGATAGTTTTGCCATTTTTAATGCAGCCAGGCTGGAGCCAAAGGAAAGTTACTGACTTGCTGTTTTGTCGGATAATAATCGTGACTGGATGCAGTTATGTGCTAATCACTTACGGAAAAAGTTTTTAAAGGCCCTCGGGAGTTACGGATTCTATCTCAGATCACACACACACACACATCTTGCTGTAAGATATAACTCGAGGAAAAGATGTAGCACTGACTTAAAGCGATATTTCTATTGACAGAGCAAATCTTCCTTCTTACCGAAGACTTCTACCAAGAAAAAGTATACAATTTTATGTATTAACGTGGCACGAGCACATATAACAGATTATTTTCTTGGGTTCTAGAGGGAGAGAGAAAAAACTTTCCAGGGCAAAATGCATTTAACAGAGGGAAAGAGAGAAAAGAAAACAATCAGAGGCATCCCCGGATTATCCTTTTTAATCTGCAGTAGCGAAGGCAGATAGGCGAGGGGATGTGTCACAAATAATAAGTAGGGTACACAACCTTTCTCATTCCCCGCTACACACTCTCCTTGGGTAATTCATCAAATGGCTGAAGATTGCCAAAAAAAAAAAATTCACCGAATAAACTGGCTGGGGGGATTATTATTATTTTTTTCTTCCCTCCAGTGCATTCGCTAGTTGGAGGAGAGTCTGTTTTACTTATTCTTCCCAGCCACAGCCGTTTAAAATTAAACACGCTGCAATGATTCCCGTGGCTTAAGAGCACGTGATTAGTCGTCCTGCATTCAACGGAACTCGCAATATTTTATATCCGACGCACTCGGGGATTGTTTTCGGTCTTATTTTTAGCATTTTCGAGACGAGTTTTATATCAATACCTTTTGCAGATTACTCAGGTATGATAGAGAATGCGTACGGTAAAAGATAGGGGAAAGGAATGGGGGGTATAGTGAAGATTTAGGGTAAAGTTCTCGATTTGCTTGCGAGTGTACGTAATAACTTTGTGTAAGTGAAACGAAGTGGTTGAAGTGATGCAAACATCCGGGCTTTTATGTTTGAATGCGTTCTGTTATCTCGATTCTAGCAGGTACACTCATTACTATGTTCAAAGCTTTTATTTTGGGTGTGGGGGATCTTCATGCTTTTCTTTTACACTTGAACAAGTAGGGAATATTACTTTCCATTACAGTGGATGATAACTTCATAAACTCGATTTAAAAGAGAAATTGAATCCATTAAGAAATGCTTCTTTTTTTTTTTTTTTAAATCCAAATTTCTTGTGTCTACCAACAATCGTACTGAACGGTGAATTTTATTTTCTCAAAGCATTGAAAGAATGGGATGAAAAAATGGTTTAAAAAGAAAAAAAAATTAATTTGGACGAACAAATGCAAAGAGTAAAACTGAAAACAAACTGAAAACCCACAATCGATTAAACGTGATTGGTGCGATACAGAAAGCTGTCCATCGACGTGAGGATTTCACTGCTGTAGTTTTCATTTCTTCCAGTAAATGTCAAATAAACATTAACGCGTTTTAGGAGTTTTACAAAATGCACATATCACCTATTAGATCCTCCGCCCCCCCCCCCCAAAAAAAAAAGATAAAAATGGATCCTTGTGTATGCATAGATTCATTCCACACACTATTTTTTGTAAATGAGTAGAGTCATTGTAATCAACACATGTTTGTCTATCATCAAATTCCTGCCATGTACCCTCAAGGGGTGTACAGGATATGATAGTACGACATGAAAAACTCACATTCTACAATTTTCCTCCAAATCAATCTCTTATCTGTCAAGACTCCAACATTATCAGATCTTATATTTCTATCGTCTAATGCGCTTTTTATCGTATCCATCCACCTGTATCTTGGTCTTCCTCTGGGTCTTTTTCCTGCCGACCTGGTGGAGATCACTTGTTTTGCCAATCTTTCCTCTCCCATTCTGTTTAAGTGAACCATCCCACCTGAGATCAGCTCTGCTCACAATGCAGTTGTGACTGGAGTCCGTCTTTCTGTCAATCTTTGTATGATCGTTTAAGAACATATGCTTTCTTGTTTTCTTTTTTGATTAGCTAAACAGTTGGAAAAAATTAATTAGAAAATCGCATGACCCACAGGATGATTATCGAATCCCATAATTTGTTTTATTGTATGTGCTCCTGTGGAGTCTCATACAGTCATCGGAATGCCAGATGTTAAAGTTACGTCAGAAGTTAAAATTATTATTATTTGAATTATTAAAATGATACCAGGTTTGTAAATGAAGTGGTGGCAACGTGCACAAAATGTAAAATAGTTTATTTATCAAGTCTATACAATTCCATCCCTTCAATGTAATCTCCTGCCATGTTCTGCGCGTGTCCAAATTTGTGGGAGCCGCTGGACACCATCAGAAGACTGCGGGAGCCTGTGGATATCAGTAACAGTGCGGCCTACTGCTCGAAGAATCTCTTGCAGTTCCCGAAACAGCAGACCTCGGAGGGGGCCCTTTCATTTTGAGGGAACAAGTCGAATTCGCAAGGAATAATATACAGTGAATACGGAGGATGTTCCAATACTTCCCATTTGCCACTTGTCCAACAACTCTATCACCAGTTGCGACACATGTCATCGTACATTGTCGTGCAACCAATACGATGGAGAACTCGTGATTGCTTTCTTCATAAAGCAGGACGGAAATGGGGCTTCAGACATCGTCGATAGTAACGTACGTTAGTTTGCCTTTGGAGCACAGCATGATGAAGAATGACACCGTGAACGTCGTAAGCGACTATCAGAATGACCTTGAACTTTGCTGGGTTCCTGGCGAAGTTTTTTCGGACGGGGTTATCCTGAATGTCACCATCCGTTGGACTGTCTCTTCAGAGGCTCATAAGCCCTTGCTCAAGTTACATTAATGGTTACGATACGATACGATTCAGGAATGCATCCCCGTCCCAGATGGAGGCCAGCAACCATGTACCATTTTTGCATCTCAGTCAGATGATGTCGAACCCAACGAGCTGAAAGTTTGCGCATCCCGAGCCACTCTTTTAGGATATACCAAACACTCGTACGTTGGTGGTTTATCCAGGTTTCCTGGACCAACGGGCGTCCAGTACATCCGCTAAGAAGTCCCCGAACAAGCTAATGGAGGGTGGTCCAGCACGGTGATCTCTCCCTACAAGAAATGCACTGGCCCATCTTGCGACAGTCCGGTACGGTAGGGCACTGTCGCTATAGGCGTCCCTAAGGCCACAATAAAAGTCTCCGGGAGTTTTACCTGGAATCCAGGATCGTTCTTGTAATGGTGTGGCTTGTAAAAGCTCCATGCTTGGTCTCTAGGTTTTTAGAACCAATAAAAATGAATTAAAAATACAAAAAAAAATTAATCATAGTAAGTTTCCTTTTGCATTTTATATTTCTTTTTCTGTGATTTGCAGAAAATATTCCAAATAATTTCAGTTATCAAATACTTTTAGTCAAATACCAAGTTCTTCTGATGATGATCTCCTCCTAATTAAATTCGTTTGGTGCATTTTTTATTTTTGCGATAGCGAGATGCGCCAGAATACCTACGAAAAAAAGAAAGATAACCCTATAAAACATCCGAAATATTAAATAAGCAGGAGCTTTGTTATTAAAAAAAAGTAAGAAAACAACAAAAAAAGTGTTCACAGTTCTCTGTGTTATGTATTCTGTTATACACTCCCTCCGATGTTATTTCAAAAAACACCCGCGGCTGCAAGGAAACAAAAACCTGTCAGATCAAATTTTATTAAGTTTGAACTAAGCCAGAAGCCAATCAAACAAATGTGTTATTTGATTCAATTTATTTTCCTCTCTCTAACATAAACCTGTGGCTTTCTTTCAGCTTTTACCTTGTTGATTTTATTTCTTACTGTTTTGTTTCATTTTTTTTTTTTTTATGATTGTTATGATCATTTCAATTGTTTGTTTCAATCTCGAGATAAACGTTGCCTCGCGAATGTGAGTGATTGTTAGTAACGTGAGTACTTTTTCATTGTTATACATACAAGTGTCTACTTGGGATATTTATTGAACAATTCATAGTACTCGATTTGTGCAACTCCTAGTTGCAAAGAAAAACGTTAATAAATTATATGGGAATTAATTTTACTTTAATCGTGTTTTGTTACAAGCGATAATTATTGTTAAATAAAAGAGTACGTCTGTTATAATTTTTCTCCTTGTATTGTTACGATAAAAATAAATTTGATCTGTAATATAACATGGATAGAGTAGATTTTTTTTTTTTTATTTTCCTAATATACATGGTTTACACGTTGGTCCAACTCTGTTTTTATTCATTTGAACACACACACACACAGGGTATGTCAGAGCTACTTTAGCGTTACAACTCACAGCCGACATTGCTGGATCGATGCGAGACGGGAGTTCGCTTTTAATGTATCAGATGTCAACGACATAGAGAGGGAGAGAGAGTTACAAACATAATAGTTCTTCCCAAACAGCAATTTTCATATTTTAATCTATTACTTGAAGGTTTTACGTGATCAGTATGGAGTGTACCGGGAAGTAAAGTTTTCAATGATGACAACCCAAGGAAGGTCTGATTTCAAATACGATATGAAAACATATTTTTGATACGTTCAACTACATTTCATATCAATAAACAAGATTGGTTTTCTTTTTATACGTTCTTTATACGTATGTGGCTGATAATGGAGTGACATATACCCAGCTAAATGAATCCTGTTGGTTTTGCCCAATTGGAAAGGGCAAAAAATTGGGGAGCGGGATATGGAGAAGTAAAAATAAACATTTCATTTCTAATATTTTATTCAGAAATTTACCGAGTTTGGCTTACAAAGAATTCTTCGGTTAGCAACTAAGATGGCGACTTCCCTTAGGGTCCTATACTACTCACTAAGAGAAGGAAGATTGTATTTGATCAACCCTATTGGATACCTAACAGCTAGCTTATGGGGATTATTGTCCACGAGAAGGTAGTGCTAGCATATTCCGTTTAGGAGAGATCTCCGGGCGATCTAAGGCAACACGAATTGATTTCATTTAGATCCAAGTATACAAGGACTCTCTTCTTACGTCAAGCGAATGATGTTCTGAGGACAGCATCGTCGAATCGTTTATTAACTTGCCGTAAGGTGTCGGTGGCAGCTATTAGTATACCCCCGTCGCTAGGGGTAACGAGACCTGCATCGTCAGCGGAGGCTCATTAAACCCTCGCCTTCAGTAATGACCTTTTACGCCACGCGGGTATTTGGGAAATATAATGGATAGGAGCAGTCCCTATCATATAAACTTGGTACGGAATTGCCGGGTCCTAAAAAACAGGAAATTAGGACGTTGACATCACTAGGTTTTAATATTTGGTGGCGTCTAAGTAAAAACTTGCACTTTTATTTTGGGAATTTCTTCGTTCTCTCTATCTTTTTTTTTTTTTATCGTTTTTCTGCAAGAAAAGCTTTCTCTCCCACGTACAATGGGAGTTAATTATGTTTAAATTCTTCTGAATTGGTCCAAAATGACGTAATGGAAGATTCTATAAGTGGTTAAATTATTTATGAAAACTATGAAGAATAACTCTTAGTTTAAATTATTACTTTAAGGCAATGCTGAGTAACATTAATGGGGTATCTGAGACATTACTTCACCAGAAAAAATATAGCACTAAGTTGTTTTAAGTGCTTTTTTTTTTTTTTCGTTTCTATTAAATGTATATAATTCATATGTACATTCCTCTTTCAATACCCCCCCCCCCCTCCCATGTGTTGTGAGTATATTAGAGTTGCTGATCCTGGAGTCCGTTTTGTTTTATTTTATTTACTTTTTAACAGACAAATATTTTATTAGCATATATTTCATTCAAAACCGTAATTGCTGTATACGAAAAAAACCTAAATATTACTTATTATCAGGAGCGGCTCGTGCATAGGCACTGCGGAACTGCAGCACCCCCAGTTTTTCTCGATATATAAATATATTTATTAATTTATTTATATTTGCTTGTAATATTTAATTTTATCATCAACAATCCTATACAATTCTCTTATTTTGTATAAAAAATAACAAAAATCGGCGAAAGACGCTAGCAGCTGTGTTTATCACAGTGTCATATTTGCTATGCGCGCAAGCATATGCACGACATAGTGAGATACGAGCTATTAGCGTAATGCGGCACTGTCTGTTGCGCAGTTCCACTGTTGTTTCTACTACTGTTGCGCCAGTAGTAGAGTATTCGTAGTGCTTATCGTGTTTACTCCGTCTCTCTAAATATTTGGACATTACAATTAAAGACATAACATTTGTTGTAGTTTTTATTTTAGAACATTATTGGGGTTATGATAATGGATTTTATTTTTAAGTAATTTTGAATTATACCAAACTGTATAATTTTATCGATAATAAACAATATTGTTTCATGTTTAATTTTTACCATAATTTTGATATTTTATCCAAACACGTATACACTGTACTTACAATGTGTATGCATATTTCGAAAGTTGCAGCACTCCCACGATTTCAAGCCACAAGCCGCCACTGCTTATTATTATTATTATTATTATTATTATTATTATTATTATTATTATTATTATTGAAGTAATATTAAATGATAGTTTTTGTTATCTTTCTGTTTTAATGCGTATTTTACCTTCGCGAATCAAACCTTAAAAGTCAACACGTGAAATAACATCATAACTTGCTTTTTTGTACCGAGAGAAAGAGAGAGAGAATGAGAGAGAGTAATTGACTTTGCTACCAGTTATCCTAATTACCCGCTGTAATCTGTAGAGTGCTTTACGGACTGATGCAGTTACTCCACATGCGGGCTTTTACTGTCTGCATAGACTAACATGAGATTATGGATGAAAGCAGGAATTTCCTATTAAGTGATCAAACTGAAGGGAGGAAATCCACAAACAACAAGAAAAAAAAAAGAATACTTTGTCGAAATTTACGAGTAATTCAAAAAAAAAAATTAACAATATTTTATAGACGTTAATTTTTAACATGCTAACTTTTTGTTTTTTATTTTTATTTTTTATTTATTTATTTATTTTTTTAATGAGTGGTCGGAATTCTTGGAAATCAGGTACACCCCTGTTTGGAACACTGAAAAGAAAAATTACAACTAAAGAGTTGTGATCATCATCATCATCATTAGCCAATTTTTAAACTCCTTTAGACTCGGACTTTTCCTTATCCAAAACGGACAAACCCACCACAAGAACATACACGCAGTTAAAGTGAACACAATGACCTCATAACTTCAATTCTCCATCCCCAGTGAAACAATGTTTGGTCAGACAAGGGATCAATACCATGCTTGAACTGAATCCACATACAGAGGACACGTGTTTGTCCAAAATTTCTTTTTACTGACAGCAAAACAAACCCACGAACAACAAAATCTCCGAGAACTGTTATTTCCCACTTCTACCTATAAAAACTAATGAAACGTTCATAATTATCCAAGAAAACATAAACGAAATAAAACAAGCAAGAAACTCTTCAAACTTCGTTAGTGGAATAATTTCTGTTTACCACGAAATTCTCATTATTTTCACAATGCGCCAGCTACGCACTTCTGTCTGCCACCAGATGGCACTGCAAATAATTACTCGGTTAGAAGTAATCCCTACGATTGTAAATATTCTCCTGATTAATATTAATTCATCGGATAGTGTCGTAATATAGGTAAATGATGGATGGCGGACAACCACTGCGGATTGCAGGGATTTTTGCATTCGTTGCCTAAGATGAGATCATTAATCTCATCCGCTATGGGCCGAACGAGATAAAGCGTCTTAATTAATTCAAATCACACTGCAGAAACAGGAAGCACTCCGGTCATTTTTCCCAATAGAAAATTGGTCGTGTATTTTATATTTTAATATGTGACGACGAAATATGCAAATGTACAGAGTGATGGGAGAGTGTTGAATAGTTTCGGCTGTCAGTTAAAATCTCTTTAATATTCAATTAAAAGGTGTTAAATCATTTTAAAGTACTTCAAAGTACAAGTTTTCGAATACTTCAAAGAATTTTAAAATAATTTAGAATTAAAATTCTGAATTATTTTTAGAATTTTGATTCTAAATTCTATATTTTGGCCTAAAAAGGCTGGAGAACGTTTCGTTGTTAGGTCATAAAGGACAATGGTATCACACCTGGAGATGAAAATCATCTTCCACCCAAAGACATTTATTCCGGTTGTTCATAGCGAGCGTTGTTTCTGACTTATTGCTGTGCACTACGAGCAATCTAAAAAAAAAATGCATTAAGTAATTATTTTTTGCTAAGAACTATGATATTTAATAACAAATTAAAAATAATAAATTATATGCACTGTGCTTTTATATCCCATTCCACTTTGTGTCAGTTCAAACATATTCAACGAAAAAAGTCAATAAAGATTGCAACAGACTGTAGTTGCCCATTAGAATAACTTAAGTCCGAGTTTTGATATATACAATACGTAAAATATTAAATTTAGTTAATATTTAGTCCAAAGTTTGCGCCTGAAGTAGTTCAAGACTGAGGCAACTCGTGGTAAAGGTGGACCAAGCTCTCATCACTCCTTGTCTTAGTATCTCCTATAATGCAAATTAAGGGAAGATAAAGCAATGCATTATCTTCCCTTAATGCATAGCATATGATGCTATGCATTAAGTGAAGGGCCACTACCCAGACCGCTTTCGACCTTTATTGAGGTCTCGTCAGTGGGAGTAAGACCCAGAAATGGTGATACTAAGGCAGAAGCAATGGAGAAGTCATATTTACTTATACGAGTTGCCAAAAGATGTCCCACTGACGAGACCTCAATAAAGGTCGAAACCGACCTGGATAGTAGTGGTCCTTCCCTTAATTCATAGCATCATACATGTCCGCAAGGAGATGTGCATTGCATTATGGGAGATACTAAGACAAGGAGTGATGAGAGCTTGGTCCACCTTTACCACGAGTTGCCTCAGTCCTGAACTACTTCAGGCGCAAACTTTGTTTGCTTACACTTGGATAAAGGGTGAAACTAAATTTATTATAGTCTAAGCAAGAAATTTTACATATTGGAAAAAAAATTCCAATACGTAAAATATCATTTTATATTTCATAATTTAAACACTAAAATGCACGAAAGAAAGTAAAATTGAGTGTGCCCGAAAAGCTTAATAAAACTCGCTCATGTTAATTTTCATCAGCTACCCATGACGACAGAGTGATATCCACATTCACCGGATATCCAATACGGACAAACGGACAGACAGACAGAGCGATCCTAATAGAAAATAGATATAATGTGTGCTTACACATTATTGAAATGTATGTAAAATCGTCATAAAACATGAAAAAAAATGAAAATTCTGTTTATTATTCTTTTTTTCCCTATGTGACCATCTCTCTCTCTGACTGACTTTCTCTCTATTAACTCCCCCTGGAGGATGCACGGACTGCGTTCTAGTTGGCCAACAAGTCTAGATGATGATCTCGGTGATGATGGGTTCTCTTTGTTGATGTTGAGGTCATCTATGACTATTCTTAGAAGGTCGTTTATCTGTTTTCTAGTTCTTGTACGAATGTTGACACCTTGGTATCCGGTAGATAGCGATAATTATTGTTTCTTTGGTACTTATGTCATCTCTGACCTCCGTGATAAATGTTCGGTAGTTGTCAAGGGTAATGTTGTAGTGGTGTGTGCACCGGTGTAGATAAAAATACTTTTCCCACTCTTGCCGACTCTACCGTACTTGTGTGGGGAAAAATGGTCGATCTGTCAGGTGCTTCTCTGTTACGATAATCTCTGGTACAGAAATCACGGCGTAACTGTATTTCTGTGATGATATTTACGCCCTTTGAGTGAAGATGAAACGTCTGCTATTGGTCAGAATTGTGTATTGTTGCAAGCAATTGATTCATATTCAACAATTGAACTTTTTCATTGTATTGCGTTATTTAAGTTAAATTATTTTATTGTTGTAAACGTGATTATTGAACATTTTTCACCAAGCGATATTAAGAGCTCTGAAAGAGATTAATTCAATTCTTCCTTGTTTCGTATTAGTTGGATTTCTTTCTTTTCGGTATTTAATTACTGCGGTGGTTATTCAGGTATGAAAGCTGATATTTTTTTCCAAACCAGTTAACATTTTGAGTAGAAATGTTTGGAATAAAAAAACAAACAAACATAAAATTTAAAAATTAAAAAAAAGTAAATTAAAATATAAAAACAAAAATGTAAAATTAAAATAAAAATAAAAGTAAAAGTAAAAATAAAAGAAATAATTTTAATTGTAAAACCGTTTTGTGCTTGCGTCTCTTATTCGCATAATAGAAACAGATTGTTGTGGTGTTGGTTATAGACTTTCGGCTGTTTAGGGGCAGCTATAAATATACGCCACCATCTAGGGAAATGACTATGAGCAAGGTGGTTTCCTGTTGCCTTCTTTGCCGTACTATATTCTATGATTGTAGCCTGTGTGTTCACGAGGCCAGTTTGCCTGCTTGCGGGGTGAAAAACCCCAGATAAACTGGTGGAAAAACCCTGCTGTCCACGCCCAAGATCGGCTAACTTGGCTATGGCTGAGGAACAGAGGCGTAGCTAGGGAGGGTCGGAGGGAGCAGCACTTGGAACCTTTTTGAACTTTTGCAGTTAATTCTGAAATACAGTCTCGAGAACTCATTTCCAGCTATTGTAATACTACAGCGAATTTTCCTCACAATTGCTGTAAGCGTTGCTAGTTGTGAGAGGAGTTTTTCTAAATAAAATTGATTAAGAATTACCTACATTACTATGAAATAGACTTTGCCAATGTCATCGACGATTTTGCTAACAGAAAAGCAAGAAAAATAACATTTTAGGATGGTGGAATTAAAGTTTTGCTTCAAAAATAAACAGTGTTTTAATTTATTTCCTTATACGTCGTTTTGACTTTTTGTAGTATTTTTTGTGTGTATTGAAAGGGGCAGCAAAAGCTCTAGCTACACCACTGCTGAGGGAGATCCTTAAGTCGGTGATGGGAATCGAACCTAGGACACTCCTTCCCCAGGAATATGGTTCTGAAGCGCAAAGCCACTAGACTAACCGTACGGACAGAAACAGATTATCAACAGGAATTCTGGTGATATAGTATATAACCAGGGTGGTATTTACTATGTGAAAAATAAATAAAAATTATATAAATATAAATATAAAATAATAAATATAAATAAATAATTACAAAAAATTGTCAAAAAATAATAAAAACAAAAATATCCTTACTCCACCCACGGTACTAATCTACCATAGGGAGTCAAATATATCCACCCACCCACAATAGGTTGTAAACCGATCATGAATTAGCATTATGAGTAACCTAAGAGTTACATAATTTAGGAAACCCTATTCTAGAGACCAATGAAACGGTTCCAAGCCTTGCAATAAACAAGGTCTTACAGCCTAAAAGAAAATCATTTACCACCTAAAGATATTCACAGACTTTTACACAGACTGCAGGATTCGAAACTCATAGCTTGTTGGTTGAAGAGCAGATACGCTCTCCACTTGGACAACCAAGCCAACTGTGTTACGGATGTCCAGAAGGCGCAACAGACGAATTGGCGAACAAATACCGAAACCCTGATTGGAATGAGTGGCTACTTTCTCGGCTTTATAACCAACAGACTGTTCGAGTCTCACTGTGGTTGTCTTTAGGTAGCAGATGAGACTTTCACTGTCTTGAGATCCTTGATACTTTTTTTCCCCAAGACACTTCAAGCCTGCAGTAAATAGGATGGGTTACAGAGCAGTGAAATTTCATATTTGCATTTGCTGGAAAACTGTACTGTAAGGTATATCAAAAACAATTATTTAATAGTTTAAAAAGGCGTGGTGTCATGAATACTGTTTTTCATAATTTAATTTAATATATTTAAAATTTCTATATAAAATAATAATGTAACTTAAATTAAAATTCAATATATTGAATAATTTAATACATATTTTGATTTTCATTTGAATTTTTTAAATATATATTAAGTACACCATTAAGTATATAATATTACAATTAAGTTATTGAAGGATTTTTTACTCAGTGTGGCAAAAATCTAGTTCTAGTCATGGCTGGGTAACAGCCATGACTAGACCTTTTAGCTGAAGTGTTCAGTAAGGTGGCCATGTTAAGAATATCGCTGCTGTAGCCCATACAAAATGGGACGCAGAGTTTCGCTCTTTTAGGTTTCTTCCGGAATTAAATTTCGGAGGTTCGCCCTGACAGAGCATTTTGAATCTCTGGGGAAGTTGTTCTCTGGCGTGGCCCGTGAGGGCCTTGTAGGTGAATGCCCTTCACTGGAATATGAGCGGTTCTGCTCAGTTGGGGGGGGGGGACGTCACCGAGTGGAACCAACGCTGAGTTGGGCGATCTTTCGGCCACTCGTGAGGAGTGTCCGGGGATCGTCTTAATTTTTAGAAAGGGCTTTACTTACATACCAGTCCCAATAGCCCATGCATGTCGTACTAGGCAACTGAAATGGGTACCCAGGGATGGTAATGTGTAGCTAGTGAAGTTCCAACTGAGACTCGGCTATTGCTGTTACCCTCCTGCCATGATCAGAGCTTTAATAGCTTTATATTACCCTATCCATACGTTTTCTTTACAGATAACGGGGAATATGAAAAGTATTTTTGCTTCGCCCATCTAGCCAAAAAAAAAAAAAAAAATGTTATCAGGTAAGTTATATATAAGTTATAGGCCGATGAGTATAAAGTGAGTGCATTTGTTATTTTGTTTATCTTACACAATGAGTGAATTTCCCAACTTAAGTTTCGTTTTTAAATTCCATTTGGAAATTTTCTCCAAGTGTTTGGCATTCCATTATCGATTCAGAAGGCAGTTGGGCTAATTAGCAGTTGCTCAAGGAATTGCTTTTACGTATTAAGAGGAAATAGAAAAGTTGTCGACTGTTGCTCCACTGTATAGGAAATAGCCAGGCAGCACATCGTTTCCAACAGGTTCAGTAAGAGCGCGTGTTATCAGCTGTAAATCAAATCACAGTGTTGTCTGTTTCACCAACTTTCGTCTCGCCCCAAACGTCTTGAATGGTCGATCGATCTTTCTGTCCGTGTGATAAATGAACGTGGCGAAACCAATAAGGATTTTACTTACTTCACTCCCAGGTGGCGCTCATGAGAGCCACAGAAAGAGAGGGGGATGGTTTAATTAGCTTATGACCATTAAATAATGGTGAAGGATGAGATAAACAAAACAAAAAAAAGTAATGAAAGGAATTGATCTAATAGAAAGAAATTAGGGCGAGATCGGTCTGTCAGTCCCTTGCAATTAAAATTCGCTACCTTACACAACGAAGAGCTCAAACAATAGAAAAGAGAAGATGACGTTTTACGTCACTTCCGGTTGAACGTTATCCGCATTGATGTCCATTGTCTTCTGTTGAAGTAAAGGGTTGGTTTATTGGCACGATATCAGATGGGCTGAGATGTTCAAACAGGAAGTGACGTATAATCACTTCCTTACAGTTCATCATTAAAAGCTGATCGATGTATTGGGACTGAAGTTTAAAAAACCGGAATGCTTGCAGAATCTAGTGGGAAATTTCTTTTGTATTCACGAAAAAAAAAAAAAACTAAGAGAGAATTAATTTTAGAAATAACTTTGCAAAAGGACAAAAATAGACTCCTGCATTTTACAGAAAAAATTCTTTTTACTTCAAAATAACCCAAGTTAGAAATGAGGTCCATTGCCAACAAAGAAACCATCTTCCTGCTTGTGGCTGTTACGACGTCATTTCCTGTTCTTAAATAGCTTAACATTTTTCATTACGGTTGTGAGTCAATGAAATCATCACAGTCCACAAAATCAATCAGTAACGGACATTGATGACCAATGAAAAATGGTCGGTATAACTTGTGCTTCTTTAGGCAATGACTTTGTATTGGATGGATAGGATGATTCTTCCATTTTCGACTCATTTGCTTTGTTTTTGGAGTGAAATAGTGAAACTTCATCAATCTAGATTCGTATTCCTGTGAAAAGAAGGGACAATGCCGAGATATAGATGTTAATAACCCACAGACTTGATGCGGTTGCCATTCTAAACGGACTCAAGGCTCTTAAGGAAAGACCAATAATAATAATAATAATATATATTACACAATTACATTAATCATCTTTAGTGACATTCCAACTTGTAATGTTTACAAAATTCAGCACTAAGTGCTGCATATGTGATTCATTTTCTATCTTGCATTTCAATTAAAATTTTGATAATAATACTTTTTTGCATCTATATTTACAACACGTGTTCTTCTAATATTAACAATGAAGACTGCACGGGATTTTTGAATAATGGATAATAATAATAATGATACGATAATGTCTCAGATACATTACATACATATGATTACTACAAACATTTTTTTGCATGTTTACACATTATGTATAAAATAACAATTTTTCTATTTTCATCGTACAGAGTATTTACATATTTACAATTAATGCATATTACACTTGATGCTCTGTACATTATACTGTGCGCAGTTTAAGGCACATTATTTCTTTTAAATATTTTTTTCTTTGAATACGAATTCATATATATATATATATATATATATATATATATATATATATATATATATATATATATATATATATATATATATATATATATATATATATATATATATCTGTATCCTGATTATTATTATTCACCGTACTGGCTACGGTGTATAATAATAATGTGGCTTATGAGAATTACGTATGGATGAGTGAAGCAAAGCGAATTAATCCCACCTACTTCGAAGCTTGGGTTAGCTTTTATGAAGAGAGTGGGATTAGCCTTCACTATTTACGTTGTTGTTACTGTTTATGGATGGGATGTTGGCATTGGATGCTGGTGATTTGTGATGTGTTTATTAGTGTTAATGTTATATTAACTGTGTTGGTATATTTTCAAGAGTTCGTGTTTTAATGTTCTGTAGTTATCTATGTGCTTTAAATTACATGGTAGATAATAATAATAATAATAATAATAATAATAATAATAATAAGTCTTTTCTTTCTGTTGACATTGTAATAATTTTTACTCCAAACTTGATTTGTTTGGACACAGCTGACACATGTCAAATGACAATTTGACTTCTCGGGAAAAAAAAAAAAAACGTACACATTTTTTTTAATCCGAAAAGTATAATGTCCATGTGTTTGAAAATCTATTTGTGTGTGCGTGCGTGCATTGTTTAGTCATCCTAAGAAATACAATTTACTAACAGACATTAGCGAGTGCATGTGGCTAAAGGGTGTGTGTGTGTTGCCATTTTATCTGATGCAAAGGAAGCTTAATGATAATTAGTCCTGCGCATTCTGCCCTATTGAAACATTCATCAAACACTAACGGAGTGCTTCGAACAAAAGCAGATGCGAAGACTTTTTTGTTTGTTTAGTACTTTGCTAAGGAATCAGCGTAACATTTAAATTAGTGTCTTTTTAACCAACTGCTGATGTATTTTGCATTGAATGAAATTTTATCATCTCAAGAATACCTTTTGAGTGGCTCACGGAGCTGAAAAGTCAAAAGAAAATTGTACAACTTTAGCTTCATTTTATCGGCATTACTATAGCAACAGTTTCTACTAGTAACAAGTACATGCTACGCATGTGCATGCGATGTAAAATGACAATTCTAAGCATTAATTTAATTAATGCTCAGAATTGTCAATAGGCCAGTCTGTTGGATAAAACCTCTCATCCGAAAGTCCATCGCTTCGTCACACACGTGTCAGTTCCAAGCTATATAAAGCAGGTCAGCAGATACTGTTGTGCGTGCGGAAGGGATCTGAGTGCAGGAGAATATTCGTTGTTCGACTGGAAGTGAAAGTATTCGCGTACGACTTTCTCGAAAGAGTACTAAGTTGTCAAAAAATTACAAATCGTTCAATCAACAGCAATCCTATGGGCAACTTTTTAACGCGAGAGACAACATAGAGAGTCACAAAAATGACTTGCAGTTTAATCGAGGGATTAAACAGATGCTATAAGAGCAGATGACGTCACAAAGTTTCTTTCCTACCAGCTAAACATCACGGAGCTGCAAGTAAAATGAACTTCGATAATGAACATATTTTAGAAGAGTAAAATGTTTTCCTGTCTGACAAATCCGGGTTTTCATTGTTCCACAATGAGCTCAGGATCCATCACTCTAGGTGATAGCACTGCAGAATGAGGGGGGGGGGGTAACGGTTGATGCTTTTGACACAATGCCTGAATACCGTAGCCTACTGAACCCTGATGCTGACCACATACATTTCACGATCACAGTTTATTGATTTGGTATTTATTATGATTCACACAATGCTATAAATCTACTTTAGAATCGTGGACTGCTTAAGGGCTAGATAATAGTTGCTTCCATCAGGATAATGCGATACGCAGTGAAGAAAGATTTTCATGGGGCCAAAACATGAATATAAGTGGGATGGTGCAAATAACCTCTCTCTCTCTCTCTCTACTGAGATAAGTCCACCAATAAACAGAGAAGACATTCCATCATTCATACGATGCACAAATATACTATATAGGAATCCTTCTAGTCTCAAGCAGTTCCGCTGCCTTTCGTGACTGGCAGGTTGTCGCCGGTGCCATCTCATAAAGCTCAAGTTCTTGTGCAATGGTTCTGGTCCCAGGAATACAAGGAGGATTTTATCATACTTAATTTGATCTTCACAACTCAATTAGGCATCCATGGAGGTGATAAAGATTGACTTGTTGAAGATAGGAATCCGCCTTAGTTCAAACACAATCACGTGATTGAAGTGAAGTGGCATTCCAGCTAAAGCAACTCATTCTGAGGCCAGTCTATTATAGGTGTCACGTGTGTGTGTTTTCTCGTCAGTAACCGGAAAGGAAACCTTCTATTCCCAGAGGAGATGGGCTAACTCATTATCCTTGTTTGATCAATGTTTTTTCTACCACTAAATACTTAAATAAGATAACTGAAAATTGGGTTTTAATTGGTCGGAAATTTGTCTTCGTGAAACCCTTTAGGTACCTCGTGCAATCAACACCCATCACACTGAGGTGTAAACTCCAGTACGCTGTATAAGCTGAACCCAATATACTGGCCAGTCAGTGTATGCGGTATCAGAATCTGGAAAAGAGCTTTAACGCAATTTTATGGACGAACGTTAGTTAAATAAATGACTCGATAGACCTACTAAAAGAAGGAATCCTGTTTGAACAGCATGAACAACACGCTCACTCCACTTTCAGCACCTTTTGTTACGCGGAGACCAAAATCTCATCTTTTTTTAATGTTACAGAATTCTATACTGAGAAATACGAGAAAGAAATTAAAATCCCAGTCTTCTGTACTTCCTAATGAATTCTTGCGATCAATCGTCCTCATGAATTTCTGTTTAGCGTAAGAATTTTAACCTTTTCTCGAAAGCACTTTGGCAGGAGCCAGATAATGTAGACAATGCGGTGGTCAATCGATTCCCAAAGACTTTTGTTATCTTGTTCGGAGTTTCAACCCGTTTCTTTGTTAAGGAGTTTTCATTTGTCTTCATTTAAATACTCTCCTTTGACATAAACCGAAAGAAGGGCGAAACCACAACTGTCCTACACGATTATTCATCACAACAGATGAGCAACTAATGAAAAAGTAAAGAAAAAAAAGTTCTTAAAGTTGATTTTTGATTGTGCTTGAAGGCAGAAAGTTAAACGAAAACTTTTTTTTAAAATAAAGGTTTAATTAATATCTTTCTAAAATATTTTGGACATTTGAAGCAGAGTGAAATACAGGACACATTGTAGTGGGATATATTATTGAATCTACTTCGAAATAATTCTGGAGTAGTCCTATTTATTTAACCCTGCGGAGGTCGCGGTGGATCTGATAGATACAAACAAATTGTTTAATATAAATATTCTTACACATATCCAGCGTATAACTTGGAGTTCATGAGTAGCTGCGCATGCGTATATTACGAGTGATATTCCACACTGTTTATGCAGTCAGTTTTGGTTTAACACGTGTTATGTAAAGGTGAGTGATAGTTCATAGTAAATTGTACCTCCGCGACCTCCGATGTCAGTATAGTATTGGTTTAGTTGTTGTTTTTTTCTTTGTTCAATAACTTCTAGATTGTAACTGAAAATAAATAAACCATCATGTATTATATTTGCAGTGGTATTTTTTTTTAAGTTTTATCGCATTTTAGCCCATACTAGTAATGAATGTATCTCTCAGATACACGCGACCTACGCTGCAATTTTTTCGACCGCGACCTCCCCAGGTTTAAGAGTAGCCGTGATTCTTTTCGCAGTAGGATATCTCTTCATTTTCGTCCTCACCTACCACATCACTCGATTAAGAAATTATTTTAGCCAAGCTATAAATAATAAGAATCTAAACAGTATACCTACCACATCACTCGATTAAGAAATTATTTTAGCCAAGCTATAAATAATAAGAATCTAAACAGTATACGATATCATTCGAATGTGTTAACAGATATGAAAGAGACGTTTCAATAGATTGTGGGAGTTTTGATTAAAGTGTTGGGGATGGCTAGGATTCAGAACGACGTCGATAATAGGATTTGTAAAGAGGAGGCCGTGTCTTAGCAATTAACTTATGTACTATAATAAGGTGACGAGTTCAATGGAAAATATACTTAGATTTCTCAAAGGTCTTTATTTTGCCACATGGCACGCTGGTAACCAAACTAGAATGATATAGATTGATTGGGTAAGCCACTAGTGACTTGGATAGGCTGTCAGATGAGTACGGATAGTTATCAGCAATTTGCATGGAGGAGTGGCATCCCAAATAAGGAAGGTCATCGTTGTTGTTTATGTATATTAATAATGTTGCGATAGGTTTATCTGAAGATGCTGCAAAATTATGAAGAACTATGAGGAGTCAAGCAGGTGTTGTGGCCTTACAGGAAGATCTAAATAGACTGCGTGAAGGGAGCAGTGAGTTTAATGTGTTACGTAGTGTAAGGCCTTGAAATTCCGTAGCTAACAGTGAAAGAGATGAAAGGTCTTGGACACCGAACAAATTTGGAAGATTAGGGAGTCACATTTCTAACATTGTGATATATGTATGTCAAAGTTTTTCCTCATCGCTAATAATAAATATTATTAAACTAGGTACATTAATTTTATTATTATTATATTATATTATAATATATTATTATACAATATATATATATACATATATAATGTATTACATTATTATATTATAATATTATATTATAATACAAAATATATTATATATAATAATATTATACAAAATATAAGAAGATTCCAATCATTATTATTATATATAATAATATAATATAGTCCTTATCCTTATAAGGACTGGCTTAAAGGGGCGAAGCAAGAATGCTTTTCATCTTCCCCGTTATCTGTAGATGACAGTGTGGGATAAGGTGTTATTGAGCAATTAAAGCTCTGATCATGGCAGAAGGGTAACAGCAATAGCCAAGCCTCAGTTAGAACTTCATTGGCTACAGCATTGCCATCCATTATCCATTACCCTCGAAGGGTATTGGATTGAATGAATCAACCTTTCCTTTTTCCTTCATAGTTCTTATAAGAACTGGGCGATGGACTGAGTCCTTGACTCTTTATCCCGTCATCTGAATGAAGAAAATCTGTGGATGGGGTGTTATTGAGCTAAAAAGCTCTAGTCATGACTGGGTAACGGCAATAGCCGAACCTCAGTTAAAACTTCATTGGCTACAGCATTGCCATTTGTTACCCTGATTAGTAAGTAAAGGGTAAAATCTCAAAAAATCGGACGATCTCTAGGCCACTCCATAGTGGGCGAAAGACCGTCCATGTCTCAGCGTTGGTTCCACTCATTGACGGCCGCCCCGTCCTAGCACCCCGACGGGCTCCCCGTTTAAGCAGAACCGCTCAGCGTTGGTTCCACTCAGTGTCGGCCGCCCCATCCTAGCACCCCGATGGGCTCCCCGACTCCTGAGCAGAACCGCTCAAATTCCGAGGAAAATAATTCACCGACAAGAACCCCTCAGCGGGCCCTGCCGGAGAACACTTTCCCCGGAGACTCAAGGTGCTCCCTTAAGGCAAAAACCCTAAAGGAGCGAACTCAAAAACTCACACCCAGGATAACAGCAACAGCCGAACCTCAGTTTACTTCCTCGGTTCAGCATTGCTAATTGTTACCCGGGAAGTCCTAAAAAGGACTTATCGAATTTGCCTTTTTTCCTTCATAATAGTCCTTATAAGGACTGGCTTAAAGGGGCGAAGCAAGAATGCTTTTCATATTCCCCGTTATCTGTAGAGGACAGTGTAGGGATAAGGTGTTATTGAGCAATTAAAGATCTGATCATGGCAGGAGGGTAACAGCAATAGCCGAGCCTCAGTTAGAACTTCATTGGCTACAGCATTGCCATCCATTACCCTCCAAGAGTATTGGATTGAATTAATCAATCACCGCATCTCACGGTCGATTGATTCTATTCTTCTCCTTCATAATATAATATAATATATTATTATATATAATTTTATAAAGATATAAAAAGGTATATTTGTTAAAGTTTATAAGTTTTGAAAGTAATTTTCTTTTTTCATAAAAATAATTAAATATTTAATTATTTAATATATGTTGCACTATTATTTCTAAGAAGAATCAAAATTATTGAGGGAATGAAAGTTATATTAAAAGATTTTCTTCTGAAACAACTACTATACCAAAGTTCTGTATATTGAGATAATATTGACATAAACATTTCAGTCTTCGAGTCATAATAATAATAATAATAATAATAATAATAATTCTCATACGAAGGTTGCAGGGTTTTTCGTTTCTCAAAAACACAAATTGAGAAAGTGCAATTAATAGACAAAAATTACTACTGGTGAGCGGCAGAGGGCGTCATTTGTAAATAGAAGAGTAAGTGGTGTAGATGATGAGTTATAATAAATAGTAATATATAATATAATAAATAGTAATAAAAACGACTATATATAATTAATTTAACTTTATTTTACTATTTAGCTACTCACACATAATTAATTATTCATTTTTATTCTGTTATGTATATGTATATTGCTTCGCCACCAACAACAATTCTGTGAAGTCAGATGAGGACTAACGGGAAATAAATTTATTGAAATTATTCATGAATATCTTGCTAAATACATAAGATTCTTAAAGTTCTTAAAAGAACTGGGAGATGGACTGAGTCCTTGACTCTTTATACCGTCATCTGAATGAAGAAAATCTGTGTGGATGGGATGTTATTGAGCTAAAAGCTCTAGTCATGGCTGGGTAACGGAAATAGCCGAGCCTCAGTTAAAACTTCATTGGCTACAGCATTGCCATCCGTTACCCTGAAAGTCCTAAAAAGGACTGGGATGTTCATTTCCTGGGTTCATCCTAAATACATAAATCCTTATAAACACTGGCTTAAATAAGTCCTTATAAGGACTGGCTTAAAGGGGCGAAGCAAGAATGCTTTTCTCTTCCCCGTTATCTGTAGAGGACGGTGTAGGGATAAGTTGTTATTGAGCAATTAAAGCTCTGATCATGACAGGAGGGTAACAGCAATGCCGAGCCTCAGTTAGAACTTCATTGGCTACAGCATTGCCATCCATTACCCTCCAAGGATATTGGATTGAATCAATCAATCACCGACTATGTAAGTAAAGGTGAAATCTCAAAAATACGGACGATCTCTAGGCCACTCCATAGTGGGCGAAAGACCGTCCTAATCTCAGCGTTGGTTCCACTCAGTGACGGGCTACCCGACCACTGAGCAGAACCTCTCAAATTCCGAGGAAAATAATTCACCGACAAAGCCCCTCAGCGGGCCGTGCCGGAGAACACCTTCCCCGGAGACTCAAAGTGCTCCCTTAAGGCAAAAACCTTAAGAGAGCAAACTCAAAAACTCAACGCCCAAGGGGGTAACAGCAACAGGCGAACCTCAGTTAAACTTCATTGGTACAGCATTGCATTGTTGCCATCCGTTACCCCCAAGGGCATTAATGAACCAATCGACCGCATCTCACGGTCGATTGATTCAAGATCATTGCATTCAAATACATAAGAACTTGAACTTGAACTTAATTGGTTGATGGACTGAGTCCTTGACTCTATATCCCTTCATCTGGATTTTAGATTGTGGGTGATGAGATTATTGTGGGTAATTTACCCGCTCATTGTGAGCATTAAGGCTGTATCAGCTTTCTCTTGCGATGGAGGATTTCGGTTTTTTATGTTTGAAACGATCTGAGGGCTTGTAGTCCGCTGCCAGTCGAACTAACTGATTTGGGTGATTATCCGTGATTGTGAAGAATTTCTCTGCAATGCTTGTCATGTAGGTCTTAATATCTGGAAGATTGGCTTCTTGATGTAACTGGATGTTTCTGATGAACCATGGGGCATTAAATGCCATTCTTAGGCATTTATTCTGTATTATCTGAAGTCTGTTGATGTTGCTTTTAGTCGTGTGACCCCAGGTTGGAGAGGCATAAGTTAGTTGCGGTCTGATTACCGATTTGAAAAGTAAGATTTTGTTGCTTATGCTTAGGAAGCTGTTCCTGTTCAAAAGTGGATATAGCTGTGCTATAGTCTGACTTGCCTTAGTGGTAACACTATCCATATGTGACTTGAAGTTTAGACGTCTATCAAGATGAATTCCCAGATATTTGGTAGAATTGCGCCAAGGGATGATTTTACCAAACATTTGTATGCTTGTATTCGGTTCTGCCTTACGTCTGGTGAAAAGTACTGCAGAGCTTTTGTTTGGATTAATTGCGATACGCCCCTTGGTGTACCAATCCTCCAATTCATTGACTGCTCTCTGCAGCTTGATTGTGGCCAGGTGTAGACGGAGGGATCTGGCAATAATGATTGTATCGTCGGCATACAGAGCGGTGATAGCTGGAGACAGTTTGGGGAGATCTGCCATGTATATGGAGAAGAGCAGGGGAGATAGTAGAGAGCCTTGAGGTACTCCGGCCGTGATTCTCCTCTCCGTGGATCTGATACCGTTGAGTTTTATTTTAAATTTTCTGTTGTGTAGATATGATTTGATAAGTAGCACTAGTGGCAATGGAATACCAACTTCGTGTAGTTTAAAAATTAGTCCATGATGCCATACTCTATCAAATGCCTGGGTGATGTCTAGATAAACTGCGCCAGTGTGTTGGTGCCATTCATACCCTTGGGTTATATGTTCGATAACTCTGTAAATTTGTAGCGTTGTGGAGTGATATTTCCTAAAGCCGAATTGTTCATCTTGAATTATATGGTTGATACTGTTGCCTCTTGAAGCCGTGTGAGAATAGCACGTTCGGCTATCTTACCTATGCATGAAAGAAGGCTGATTGGTCTGTAATTTACAGGAAACTGTGTATTTTTCCCAGGTTTGGGAATTAGGAAAACGTCGGCAATTTTCCATCGTTGTGGGAAATAATTTAGCCGGAAGATGGCATTAATGATGGCTACTAGATGCATAACCCCTTTGCGAGGAAGTAACTTGAGTACCTTATTTGTTATTCCATCTGGACCTGGAGCCTTTTTGTTATTTAGTTTTCTTAAAATCTCATATACTTCTGTTGGTGATACGGATTTGTTATTGGATTGGAATGAGGCATTTTGAGTTATTTTACGCACTTGGGTGTGAAATTTACTTATGAAATTTATATCTGTATTGATATAATTGGGGCTGCATTGTTTTTCTAAACTGTCAGCAAATGCTTCAGCTTTTTCCTCATCGTTGTAGACAACATTAGATTCACCTTGGATTGGAGGTAATGTAAAACGCTTTGAACGGAGTGATTTCATCATTTTCCATATTGATTGATCCTCTGTGTTTAATTGGAGAATTTTGTTATTCCAGAGTTGGTTACGTTGGTCCTTTAGGGCATATCGAACTTGGTTTGTTGCTCTATTGACTGCTTGTTTATCCGCTGGGTCCATTGTTCTCTGATATTGTCTTCTTAATCTGTTTTTCTCTTGGATAAGACGTTTTATATCCTGTGGAAGTTTATTTGATGGTGTACATTTGGTTATATTTGTTACCTGCGTTATAGCTGTCAGCAGTTGTTTTTCAAGAGTCTTCACTGCTTTTTCTACATCTTCAGCAGATGTTATATGCGGTATTGGACCAAGGTTTTCCTGGAAGGCTGAGGGAAGTTGTTTCCAATTTATAAATGCGGTGGTGTTTTCTGTTATATCTTGTATGGTGCCTAGTTGTAATATGATGGGGTTATGATCAGAACTTAAGTCGTTGATTGCTTGTATCTGATAGCTGTGCGCTATGTTTTTTAATATAGCTATATCTAGTACATCAGGACGACCGGTAGCTCCATAATGTGTGGGTTCAGTGGGTCCTATTACTGTTATATTTCTTGAAGTGGTGTAAGAGTTGAGTATTCTTCCATTAATATTTGAGTTTCTGCTATTCCAGACTGAGTGTTTGGCATTAAGATCTCCGGCTATAATCACTGCTCTGCCTGTATTTAGTATCACCTCTAAGTCAGATTCAAGGAGTTTTTTATTTGGGGGGTTGTAGGCTGCATATATCGTAATGCTGCTTGTATTTTCCATATGTATTTCTATTCCTGTAGTTTCCATGTGTTCTGTTTGGGGTTCTGCTATTGAATTATGTTTTATGTTACTTTTCACAAAGATGGCAGTGCCTCCACCTCTAGCAAAGCATCTGTCTGTTCGGTAAGTGCTATAACTATTGATTCTGATTTTGTCACTTGGACGAAGATGTGTTTCATTTATGAGGATGATGTCTGCTTGAGTTTCTGCTGCAAACTCCTGCAGCTCCTGTAATTTGATAGATAAACCATTTGCATTCCATGAAACAATTTGTAATGATTTCGGTTTTCTTTTAGATTTATCCATTAAGAATTTCCATAAAGAGTGATTGTGTATGCCTTAAGATGATATCTTTGGCTTCTTGACTTGGGTTGGTTTGTTGGAGTTCAGCAAGCATTTCACCTAAGTGACTTGTTATGTTCAGTAGGATAGGCTTGTTGGTTTGCTGTGACTGCTTTGGTTTTGGGTCTTTTTGGAAGGTTGATCTTGTAACTTCAGCATACGATCTTCCATCCGTTGTGGAGACTATGGTTTGATGGGAAGACGCTTGTTCTTGAAGAGGTTTACTGGTTTTGAGTTGTAATTTTTGGTTTTGAGGAAATGCTATACAGCCCCTATAGTTTGCAGGGTGTGGTCCTCCGCAGTTTGCACATTTTGCTGGAAGTGTACGAGGTTTATGGCATTCATTTGATGCATGTTTGCCACCACATTTAACGCAACGAAATTCGGCCTTGCAGCATCGTTGGGCATGCCCAATCTTCTGGCATCTATGGCACTGGGTTGTAGTTGATTTATGTTTCAATGCCTCAACTTTTATGACTAGATCACAGATGGTTTGGAGATTGTATATATGATTTTGGTCTTTGCTTATTTCCACTAGAATTAGGGGATAGGGTGTTTTATCAGCTCTCCGCATTCGGCTGACTTTAACTGGGCTAAATCCCTTAAGTTGGAGGTCTGCAGTGAGGTCTTCTATTTGTAATGTTTCAGTTACTCCCCTTAACACTACTTTTAAATTTTTTTCACTGTTGAGTGCAAAAGTGTGATATGGCAAGTTGTTGTTATCTAGAAGTTTGGTCATTTTTCTGTAATCTGATGATGTTTTAGGTTGTATGCGAATCCCTTCTTCTGTGTTTGTGGCTTTAATGAAGGTGATATCTGAAGATTTCAGTGTGGATGCAACGGACGTCCAGTGCTCCTTGGCCCTTAGGATGACTGGGGGTACCCTTTCTTTAATTACATTATCTGGTTCTATCTCCACTGTTTTGGGTGTATCTGCAGTAGAGGAGATTTTCCTTTTCTTTTTGACTGTTTGAAATTCTGTGTTGGTTTCCACGAACTGCGGAGTATTATCCTGAGATGCAGCATTCTCTGTATTCGTGGAGTGACTTGATTCTGGTTCAGTCAACATACTTCCTTCATTAGAATCATCCATCCTATCTTCTGCGACTGCTGTAGGGGGGAATGTATCTAAGAGCTTTACTTTCCCTGGCCAGTTGTCGCTCAAAAGTTTTCCTAATCTTAGGAATTCTTTGTAAACTTCTTCAAATATGCCTTCATTGAGAGGTTTTGTCATGATTAACAGAAGGCAACAACTCTATTAAAATAAAGTTTGAGAAGTGGGACCTAGAGCCCAATGTAAATATCCCGTAGATCATGTCGATCTACCAGCAAAGGTAGTAAATGTTTCACAGAATGAAGAACACTTACCTCTATATATAAATATCCCGTAGATCAAATCGATCTACCAGCATCAGTAGCAAATATTTTACAAAATAAACTTTTCTTCAGAAAATCATAACGACTATTTAAATCACTGATCACATATATAAATATCCCGTAGATCATGTCGATCTACCAGCAAAGGTAGTAAATGTTTCACAGAATGAAGAACACTTACCTCTATATATAAATATCCCGTAGATCAAATCGATCTACCAGCATCAGTAGCAAATATTTTACAAAATAAACTTTTCTTCAGAAAATTATAACGACTATTTAAATCACTGATCACATATATAAATAAACACTTGGCAACCGCCATTACGCCACCCAGACAACCGAACTCTGGAGCAAAAAAAATTATTATTACAAATACATAAGAATAAATATATATAAATATAAATAAAAGCTCTGATCATGGCAGGAGAGTAACAGTATTAGCCCAGCCTCAGTTAGAACTTCATTGGCTACAGCATTGTCATCCATTACCCTCCCTGGATACCTATTTTAGTCGCCTCGTACGACATGCATGAGCTACATTGGTGCTATTCTTATCCCGGCAACCACACGGGGAGATACATAAGAACTTGAACTTGAACTTAATTGGTTGATGGACTGAGTCCTTGACTCTTTATCCCTTCATCTGGATTTTAGATTGTGGGTGATGAGATTATTGTGGGTAATTTACCCGCTCATTGTGAGCATTGAGGCTGTATCAGCTTTCTCTTGCGATGGAGGATTTCGGTTTTTTATGTTTGAAACGATCTGAGGGCTTGTAGTCCGCTGCCTGTCGAACTAACTGATTTGGGTGATTATCCGTGATTGTGAAGAATTTCTCTGCAATGCTTGTCATGTAGGTCTTAATATCTGGAAGATTGGCTTCTTGATGTAATTGGGTGTTTCTGATGAACCATGGGGCATTAAATGCCATTCTTAGGCATTTATTCTGTATTATCTGAAGTCTGTTGATGTTGCTTTTAGTCGTGTGACCCCAGGTTGGAGAGGCATAAGTTAGTTGCGGTCTGATTACCGATTTGAAAAGTAAGATTTTGTTGCTTATGCTTAGGAAGCTGTTCCTGTTCAAAAGTGGATATAGCTGTGCTATAGTCTGACTTGCCTTAGTGGTAACACTATCCATATGTGACTTGAAGTTTAGACGTCTATCAAGATGAATTCCCAGATATTTGGTAGAATTGCGCCAAGGGATGATTTTACCAAACATTTGTATGCTTGTATTCGGTTCTGCCTTACGTCTGGTGAAAAGTACTGCAGAGCTTTTGTTTGGATTAATTGCGATACGCCCCTTGGTGTACCAATCCTCCAATTCATTGACTGCTCTCTGCAGCTTGATTGTGGCCAGGTGTGGACGGAGGGATCTGGCTATAAAGATTGTATCGTCGGCATACAGAGCGGTGATAGCTGGAGACAGTTTGGGGAGATCTGCCATGTATATGGAGAAGAGCAGGGGAGATAGTAGAGAGCCTTGAGGTACTCCGGCCGTGATTCTCCTCTCCGTGGATCTGATACCGTTGAGTTTTATTTTAAATTTTCTGTTGTGTAGATATGATTTGATAAGTAGCACTAGTGGCAATGGAATACCAACTTCGTGTAGTTTAAAAATTAGTCCATGATGCCATACTCTATCAAATGCCTGGGTGATGTCTAGAAAAACTGCGCCAGTGTGTTGGTGCCATTCATACCCTTGGGTTATATGTTCGATAACTCTGTAAATTTGTAGCGTTGTGGAGTGATATTTCCTAAAGCCGAATTGTTCATCTTGAATTATATGGTTCATATCTGTTGCCTCTTGAAGCCGTGTGAGAATAGCACGTTCGGCTATCTTACCTATGCATGAAAGAAGGCTGATTGGTCTGTAATTTACAGGAAACTGTGTATTTTTCCCAGGTTTGGGAATTAGGAAAACGTCGGCAATTTTCCATCGTTGTGGGAAATAATTTAGCCGGAAGATGGCATTAATGATGGCTACTAGATGCATAACCCCTTTGCGAGGAAGTAACTTGAGTACCTTATTTGTTATTCCATCTGGACCTGGAGCCTTTTTGTTATTTAGTTTTCTTAAAATCTCATATACTTCTGTTGGTGATACGGATTTGTTATTGGATTGGAATGAGGCATTTTGAGTTATTTTACGCACTTGGGTGTGAATTTTACTTATGAAATTTATATCTGTATTGATATAATTGGGGCTGCATTGTTTTTCTAAACTGTCAGCAAATGCTTCAGCTTTTTCCTCGTCGTTGTAGACAACATTAGATTCACCTTGGATTGGAGGAAATGTAAAACGCTTTGAACGGAGTGATTTCATCATTTTCCATATTGATTGATCCTCTGTGTTTAATTG
Source organism: Typopeltis vanoorti (assembly GCF_054136105.1). Classification (NCBI taxonomy): domain Eukaryota; kingdom Metazoa; phylum Arthropoda; class Arachnida; order Uropygi; family Thelyphonidae; genus Typopeltis; species Typopeltis vanoorti. The sequence goes on from NC_143565.1 coordinate 100,829,652, forward strand.
GAGAATTTTGTTATTCCAGAGTTGGTTACGGTGGTCCTTTAGGGCATATCGAACTTGGTTTGTTGCTCTATTGACTGCTTGTTTATCCGCTGGGTCCATTGTTCTCTGATATTGTCTTCTTAATCTGTTTTTCTCTTGGATAAGACGTTTTATATCCTGTGGAAGTTTATTTGATGGTGTACATTTGGTTATATTTGTTACCTGCGTTATAGCTGTCAGCAGTTGTTTTTCAAGAGTCTTCACTGCTTTTTCTACATCTTCAGCAGATGTTATATGCGGTATTGGACCAAGGTTTTCCTGGAAGGCTGAGGGAAGTTGTTTCCAATTTATAAATGCGGTGGTGTTTTCTGTTATATCTTGTATGGTGCCTAGTTGTAATATGATGGGGTTATGATCAGAACTTAAGTCGTTGATTGCTTGTATCTGATACATAAGAACTGCTACGAATTTATTTTCCTAGTAATGTGATCCATATAGATCAGTGGTGTCCACTAATTTTTACACAAGATTTGCTGCAATAAATATCCATCCGCGATCGACTCTGTTTATTTAGAAATAATTTATTAGTTTATTTATTTTTACTTAGAAATTGTAACTGTTTACCTAAGCATCATCCTAAAGAAGAACCAAAACGACGAGAGGGACTGCCAAGGAGAAATTAAGGAGTCGAAAAACCTAATTAAATAAACACATTTTTTCACATTATTTGGACATCTAGAGTAGGTCAAACTCCTACTAGGTGACAACAATGCTTTTATGATAGTATTCTAATAATAAAAAAGAAATCCAAGAACTGTATTATTTTGAACTTCCGGAAGTGTCGAAATTTGCATTGTTTTTTTCAATACTGCAAATGAGTCTGGAATATTTTTGTAATTCGGAACATTTCGTAAACACAAGTCCAAGTATCGTCTTCATTGTATTCATTTGCGAAAATGCTGCTTCTCACATTTCTTGATATTTGCTCTCTCTTACAAGGAAGATATGAATATATTCTTGGATATTGGCTAAAAATCTTTATACGATCGACTGCTCGAACACGATTGACCTATGAACACCATTGACATAGATAAAGAAGAAGAAAAAAGAGAGTGTGAACTCTTGCCTCACAGTGTACTGATGGTCCATGTTTCGCTTCGTATAGTAGAGTTGGTTTTGACAAGACATTATATAGTCTGATTCTAGTGTGTTTTTGTACCAGGGATGGCTTAAATATACTATTTATTATGCCATTTACTTTGACAAAGTTTGATATTTTGGTGTCTACGTCTTTTTCTTCTTCGTATGATAGATCACATCCCAAGTATCTGAAAGTGTTTACTTGTTCTAGTGTTTTATTATCTATCACTATTTTACTTCTTATTGGGTTTTCTTCTTTGAATGCCATTTGTTTTGTTTTTTCTTTAGATACTGTAATATTATATTGTCTTGAGATATCATTTAATGATTTTAACGATCTTTGTAGATCATTCCTAATCTGTAAAACTTAAATTCTCATGATTTTTCAATTATTTGACTTAAAGTAAAAATCCAACTCTGACAACCTTGTTTGTCTAGAATCCAGCTTGTTTTATTCCAAATTTACGTTCGATAATTTTTCAATTACGCTTACATGAATCTTAGCTGGAACACTCAGTAGAAAAATTCATCTATAATTCTCACATTCAGTTTTATTTTTCCATTTTATAAATGGTTACTATGATAAAGTTCTATTCCAATCATCCCGAATGCGATCTACTGACCATTTAACATGAATCTTCAATTTAACATTGAATCTAGTCTATATATCTTATAGACTCTTATAGATACGGCATATCTGAGGTCAAATACACCTACTCCAGCTGCCTTTGTACATCTCAGTTTGTTTGTTTGTTTTTCGTAGCATTTTCTACTTTAAATACTGATATATATTCTTGATTTTTAATTTTTTTAAAAGTTTTCAAAAAATGAATTTCTCAGTTTACGTAATTTTGCGAAATATGGAATTAACTGAGCCTCGGTTTATTTCTAGCTAAAACTACGTCCGTTTTCTATTTAGCAATAATTAATTAACGATGGAGGGTTAAGCTAATCAGTCCGTGAGATATTGCACATGACTGGAATGAGTTAAGTGCAGTTCATGTTACATATTTGGAATTCATAACTAATTTATGTCTTTTCGTGATTGCTGCCATAATTAAATTTTGTTATGCTGTGCGCAGAAATCATTTTTAAATGCACAGTAATACTAACGATGGGCTTTAGGAAGTTGAGAATCCTAAATCCATTGAAAGACCGACTGCAACGTGTGTTCCAGCTAATTATTCCAGCGCTCACTGCTCTCCTGATGATATTTTGCGTGCAAATGAACGAGATAGATTCTAATAATGGAGATCTGGGTCAACGTTATTACGTACTTAAGCTTATATTCTAATATTCTGGTATCCCAAATTTTTTGTGTAGGGGTCTATGGGAAACGATACATTGTATATGACATATGACACACGTCTATACCGCTTTAATATTTGTATTACACTCATTTTAAAATTTCATCGGTGTCGCTTTTATGCAAGGTAATGAAAGAAATGATTTCCTTATTTGGTTACACTAAGTGGCCATTTTTTAAGAACACCTTCCCATTTACCTAAACGAAGAGGCGTTCTTAATAAATTGGCCACTCAGTGTACCTATCCTTCAATACGTTTGATTACCCACAATACATATTAATAGTGGAAGTACTCGGAACTTAAGATTACTCCATATTTTAACTTTGATGCCGAGATTATGTTTTTTTTTTTTTTCCTTTTTAAATGATGTCAAAATTTCGGATTTTGGGAAAAAAAACGAAAATTTATATATATATATATATATATATATATATATTTAAAATAAGTCAGTACTTCAAAAATTTCGACTTATTTTTATGAACAAAGTTTTTATTAAATTTTTTTATCAAATTGAAGCCACAAATGGCTTCAATTAATTAATTAATACCTAAAGTATTGCCTGGTCGCCGATTAGAACCAATTGTTCTAAACAGCCCGACTAATAAAACGCGAATATACTCCAAGGCAACTCCTATGTCAAATGTTAAATTATCATACATTTTCCAAAAAAACTCAAAAATTAACTATAAAATATTAATGAATCTTTAATATTCTCAAGAATACTGAATTTATTTTAAACATTTTTAAATTATCTTAATATTACAATTTATTTTTTTTCAACACCAAAATATTTTAATTATTATTTGTTTCCTATTTCATCAATGTATAATTTTTTGTTTGTTTTCGAGTAATAATAAATAAATTTAAAATTTTGAATTTAAATTTATTTTATCAAAGTGAGCAAAAACACCACACCATTCATTCAATTGATAGTAGGTCATTAAACATTTGTCTTCCCTTACTTTAATAAGCCTGTGTTAAAACTAAAACAGTTTATCACAACCACTACTATCACGTGACCTCCCCGTTTGACTGCACACTCCCACTTCATCTGTCCGCACTCACTTCAACACACAGATCCTGTACTGCATGCTGCGTTTCCATTCTGCCAACAGCAGAGCAGTTAACGAACGAATAGAGAGACGGATAGATGCAACATTCACCCAACAACCAGCTGTGCGTTGAAATGTCTTCGCTCCGGCAAACTGTGTTGTGACCTTATTAGCACTTGATGTAACCTAGCAGCTGACCGGTGTTCGCCTGCTGTGAAACAGCTGCTCCTACTCGGAGATCGACAAAAATAAAAAGTAGAAGTCGCGTGTTGGGTTTTTATGAAAGCTAAAACTTGTTAGCCCTATAGGAAGGTCATAGTAGAAGTCATTTAAAGAGAGAAACATTTCTAACAAGTCCTAATGGTTGGATGAAAATGATTGGCTTCCCCTATCAGCATCAACAAGAATTCGACTCATACCGATCTGTTTAATCTAATGAAACGTAGTTTAATCAGTTTCTTCGGACATCACTGGATGCCACTAGATCGTTTGTGATGATCGCAGTAATTAGATATAGAACAAATCTAGATGTGATAACACATGTTTAATTTTCTGATATTACAAAATTATCAGTCAAAGTTATATAAAAAAATATTAGGTGTCTAATGTTCTGAAACTATTTTAATATTAAAATTGAAGTGTAACTTTATTATCATTATTATATTTAAATGTAATATTTAGAAAGCTGATAGTTGAAATATCGAATATTATGAGACGATAGAGAAATCTAAACGAAAGTCGAATATACATTGAAATAAGCTACAGCTACCCTGAGAAAGAGTAAGAGAAACAATATGTAACTGGATAGAGAATAATAACTTATTGAGTTGCATTCATCATAGTCAACTTTTTCCCTTGATGACGCATGCGTATTAGCACGCCAATGTGCGCATGCGCAGATAAATAATTTTTACAAAGAACACAGAATTATTATAAGGAAATGAACCAGTGTGTGAAATACGATAATTCCGGTTCTCGCTTGCTATTTTTTTTATCTATATATCACTACATAAAGCTGGTTAAGAAGCAGAATTTTCACTTATTACTACTATCTTCCATTTGAAAGAAAAATATTAGAAATAAAATATATTTATTTTCAAGGATGAAAACTGTTCAATTTAAAAAAAAAATAATTGGTTAAGGTAATTATTCCTTACTGCAGATAAGGAATCGATTTTTCGTGTTTTTAACAGCAATGAATGGTTTGCGGGGGGGGGACGCGCGCGAGAGAGAAGAAGGTCTTTTCTCTCCGAACCCTAACGTAGCAGTCTGCATGGGGTCATAAATAGCAATCATTCCCCAGTTCCTTTTATGGCTATATGGGAACGCTTCACTACCTAAAATAAATGTCCGAAGGTGATTCATACTACTGGCGAACGGTTTATATGTCGATTCTTTTGGCCTTCGTGTAGACGTATGAGAAAAGGGCATGCTGCCTTGCACGAGACCCCACGGAGCTATCATCGCCATTGTTAAAGATCGCTTTTATCGTCCTCAACCCATTGTTCTTGATGTTGAAAGTTCTTTTTTCATACAACAACATTTCCTGCGTTCTTTCTGCATCTTAGGGATGTTTACGGCCGTTTGCAATCTCCCCCAATCCATCTCATCCCACCCCTGCCTCTGTATGTCTGTTGCTATCTGCACAACAGATGGTTGTGTTGGGTCCACTTTGCTAGCCTTGATTTAATGCTTTGAATTTTTTTTTTTAAATTATTTTTTATTTGATGGGCTGAGTTTATATAGTAGCGTTTACATTGCTTACTGTCTTATAAAGGAAGAGATGCGGGGGTAATAATTAAAGAGTGTAATTACGTCACTGCATGGTTGAATATGTTTAACACTGGCTAAGTTTTTTTATTTATTTTTTATTATTTTTATTTATTTATTTAATAAATTAACTTGGTAGCCATAGGGCCAACACATATTTAGGAAGTCTGACATCTAGATGGTTTTTATTTTACGATTCGATCATCATTGAAGATCAGTTACGAGTTCAAATATAATCTAAGAGGAAATATTAAGAGAAACATTTATTCTCGTCTCCGATGTGCTTTTTGGTCTAAAACATCCAGGTTCGACTCCCAAATCGCTTCAATAATAACAACAAGCTCGGTGAAAGAAGACGTGACTTCACAATGAACTTCAACAAATCCATTTTATTGTGTCTCTCCTATGAATCTGTCCTATACAACTCATACCATAGTAGTGTTTCCTAATACTGTTTCACTAGTAAAATGTGCACATAAGTTCTTGCCAACATGAGCGACTTTTTTTTTCTTTCTTTTACTCTTCTTCACCTCCCCCAGATTCTACTGGTCTGTGTTAGTGACAAGAACACCCACTGCTTTAGTAACGGGCGTTTAAGTAAAAATATAACTGAAGAGCGTTTTTGAAGGATGCGAACCAATGAGATTAGTTTATGCAGTGCCACACTTCGGTATTTTTGGGCCAGGGGGAAAATTATGCATTTCTTTCCTTTTTTTTCTTAAGAAACAATAATTATGCGCTCATTCCAACAGATGAGTGACTCTTAAGTTTGAATTTTTTTATTTAAAAATAATTTCTTTAAATAAGCTGTAATTAATATATTATTATTATTATTATTATTATTATTATTATTATTATTATTATTATTATTATTATTATTATTATTAAGAGAGACCTCCAGGGAATCACCAATGGCAATCCAATTCCACTCACGCACCTCCCTATGACTCAATCCTCTCACCCCTCTTTCTCCTGTTTGCTAGTGTCCGCAGTCTACAAATTCTCAATCCGTCTTCATAATCAGTATTCCACAATCCTGATAGCATTCTTGACACTCTCCTTTGCACTCTCTCCACCGTATCAGAATCACAACGGAAACCAGGACACATGTGCACAATAGTCCAAGTGAGGGCTTATCAAGACCTTGTAAGGAGGCAAAATGACATCCTTATCTTTACATGTGAACGTTCGTTTCAGCATTGCGATTTTCGTTTGAGTTGTATTTGCAATCTTTGCCACATGGCCCCTGAACTTCAACTTTCTATTTATTAACACTCCAAGATCCCTAGCCTCATCAGTTTCTTTTAGTCAAATCCCACCAATGTAATACGACATTGGATATCTAATTACACCAAAGTGCATGATTTTACGGAAGTTTTTTTTCATTTTTTTTTTTTTTTTTTTTTTCGCTTGGTTATGCTGCGAATTATATATTTGGTTTAATCCTTTATACAGGGTGTCCCAAAATTCACGCAAGAAATAATTTTGATAGAAAACACAGGTTTTTAATTAAAAATTGTAATTTCGTGTTGATTCATAAAGTATACAGTATAGGGTTACGCATAGAGTAGCATATCGGGTAAATGGCCTCCACGGCTTTGCTGGCACATACGCACTCTTTTGTCGAAATTTTCCATGACCGTTTTGCATAAATGTGGCTGAATTTCGTTGACACAGCGCTCAATTTCCTCCTTGAAGGCGTGGGTGGTCGTGGGCTTGTTGGCATAAACCTTAGACTTCAAAAAACCCCAAAGAAAAAAGTCCAATAGCGTTAAGTCACATGATCTGGGCGGCCAATTCTGAGCACCAGAACGAGAAATTACACGACCAGGAAATGACTCATGCAGTAATTGAATTGTTTCTCGGGCTGTATGCCATGTGGCACCGTCTTGTCGAAACCACATGTCGTCCACATCCATATCTTGCAATTTAGGCACAAAAAACTGGATTATCATGTCGCGATAGCGAGCACCATTAACTGTTATTGCCTTACCAGCCGCATTTTCGAAGAAGAATGGACTGATGATGCCTCCAGCCCAAAATCCGCACCAAACAGTGACACGTTGTGGATGCATTTGTTTCTCAACAATCACTCGTGGATTTTCTGAACCCCAAATGCGACAATTTTGTCGATTAACGAAGCCATCAAGATGAAAATGAGCCTCATCGCTGAAGATGATTTTGTTCGAAAAATAAGCATCCACTTGTTGTTGTTCCATAATCCATTCAACGAACCCTCTTCGCTGTGTGTGGTCATTTTTAATAACCCTGAACTGTCAGCTGTCACGCTGTCTTTTTTTTTTTCTCGTTGGCAACACTTTACCGCACAAATGGCGCTAAATTTAAATCCTGCGTGAATTTTGGGACACCTTGTACAAGTGTAAGCAAACAAAGTTTGCACCCGAAGTAATTTCAGGACTGGGGCAACTCCTGTCATACCACCTTTGCCACGAGTTGCTCAGTCCTGAAATTACTTCAGGCGCAAACTTTGTTTGCTTACACTTGGATAAAGGATTAAAGTAAATATATAATTCGTTGCATGACTTTACATTTATTAACATTGAACTGACACCCATTTTCCCATGCCCCACATTTCCAGTCTATTCAAATTCAAATCATTCTGCAAGTATTGCATATAAGCCGCATTCCCGCTTACCCTACCTATTTTTGCATCATCAGCAAATAGTTGTGTGTTGCCTGTAAAATCCTTCCCAATGCCATTAATGTACAGACTGAATAACAGAGGACGAAGTCCTTGTGCTACACCAGTGGTTACCTTAAATCTTGCAGACTCATATTCCCCCCCCCCCCCAATATACCACTATCCTCTTATCCACGCTAATATTTTATAATCCAAACCCATATTCTCCAATTTATGCAGCAGTCTGCCATGCTGTATTCTGTCAAAAGCCTTAGCAAAATCCAAAAGTATCATGGTGTATCGATTCCCCTTGTCTAGTTCAATGGTAACATCGTTGCAGAATGTGAGCAAGTTGCTAAAACATGATCTTCCCTTAGTAAACCCATGTTGCTCATTGCAAAGTAGAGAGTCACTGTCAACCCATTTCTGAATGCGAGTCTTAACCATTTTTTAAAACATTTTCTCCACCACTCCTGAGATACTGATTGGTCGATAGTTGGATACATCGGTCTTTGCATCACCCTTGTGCATTGGAATTACCTTTCGTTCTTTCCACTCCTGCAGAATCTTCCCTGTTCTGAGACTCCAATTATATAGCCTGGTCAAAGAAATAACCAGTTCAGCTGAACCCTCATTTACCACACGTGCTCATATCTCATCAGTCCCTATTGCTGATTCAGTTTGTGCAACAGCTCTTATACCTCATCCTCATACACTTGAGTTTCTTCATCCAGTGAAGAGGTAGCAGTGATCTCAATGTTGCATTCACCAGGTTGACAGCTTTTAGCAAAATAGGCACTCACTTCACCCTCGCACCATTTGCATTCAATCGAGTTATTCTTTCGTATTCATTCTTGCTTTTACTTGCGGTATATCAATAGAATTCCTTGGGGTTGTCTTTAGCTTGCAGAGCCAGTTTCTTTTCATGCGCAGACTTTCTGTAGAACAATTGTGACTCTTCTGGCCTGCTGTGTATAATCTTCATAACAGACATCATCCTTATGCGCATGAGGTATTCCTTCCCAACCATGTTTCCTTACGAATCTCTTGCTTACTAAGATTACACATCCATTTCATTCCTAATCTATTTAACTGATACCACGACACAGAACCCAGCATACCCCTCAGTTGGTCATAATTTCCTCCTTTGTTGTTCAGCATGCATTCTTTTCTGAATGGAACATTCATAAACTTATAAATTGAACGTTTTCGTTATAAATAAACATTATAATTTATAAATGTTCCATTTATAAACGATAGGTTTCCACCTATCGTTTTCATCGTAGTTAGATGAGTCTCGAATGAGTTGGTTGGGATGATTAGCTGCTTTGGTGAAATATGTAATGGCAGTATTATCACGGAGGAACATGTGAATATCAGGAATGTCAGCGTCTCGGTGGAGGAGAGCATTCCTGACAAACCACCGGGCATTGAATATCATAAGGAGACATTTGTTCTGGATGACCTGTAGCTTTTTGATGTTGCCAGGGGAGGTGTGACCCCAAGTCGGTGATCCATAAGTCAGTGTGGGTCTAATGATTGCTTTGTAGATTCGTAGTTTGTTTTCGGTGCTGACACGACTTCTTCGGTTGAGAAGAGAGTAAAGTTGCATAATTGCGGAGTTTGACTTGTTGCAGGCATAGTCGATGTGAGAGTTAAAGTTGAGGCGGTTATCTAGTTGAATACCTAGATATTTGGTGCTGGATTTCCATGGGATAGCTGTGTTCAAACGTTTGACTTAGTGGGATGCCTTCCGTCTTGTGAAGAGAATGGCAGTACATTTGTCGGCATTCACAGCTATTCTCCATTTCCTGAGCCATTTTTCTAGGTTTGTTGCTGCGGTTTGTAAGCGCTGCATAGTTAAGTTCGGTTTGAGAGATCTCCACAGAATTGCCATGTCGTCCGCATAGCAAGCTGTGGTGGTTGATGTCGTGCTAGAGACTTCAGCAGTGATTCTTTTCGAAGAGGATTTGAGTCCCCCTCAACTTGACCTGGAATTTCCGGTTTTTTAGAAAGGAGTCGATAAGTTTGGTAAGGTATAGTGGAACGTTGGCTATAAACAATTTATAGATGAGGCCTTTGTGCCAAACCTTATCAAAGGCTTTTGCAACATCTGGAAAAATAGCTCCTGTGTGTTGTCGCCAATTGAATCCAGTTGTGATGAATTCTATTAACCTGTGAACTTGTTGTGTAGTACTGCGCCCGGTTCGAAACCCAAACTGCTCTTTCGGAATTATGTTGTTTTTGTTCACCACATCTTGAAGTCGATTGAGGATGATTTTTTCCGCAATTTTCCCCAAGCATGAAAGGAGACTGATGGGTCTGTAACTTTGCGGTAATTGAGGCTCTTTTCCTAGCTTATGAATAAGGATTATGTCTGCTTGTTTCCATCGGACGGAAAAATAATTTAATCTGAGTATTGCATTTATAATGGCTACCAAATGCATGACAGATTTGGTCGGAAGGGCCTTGATTGTTTTGTTGATTATTTCATCTGGGCCAGGGGCTTTATTGTTGTTAAACTTCCTAATGATTAAGTAGACTTCTTTAGGCGAGGTGGGACAGATATTTTCACAGCTGCCGGAGCGCAGTGATTTCAATTATAAGTCATAAAAAGGACTGGCTAGATGGGCGAAGCAAGAATGCTTTTCTTATTCCCAGTTATCTGTAGAGGACAATGTAAGGATACGGTGATATTGAGCTACGCGCTCTGATCATGACAGGAGGGTAACAGCAATAGCCGAGCCTCAGTTAAAACTTCATTGGCTACAGCATTGCCATTTGTTACTCTGGAAGTCCTAAAAAGGACCTGGCGGAAGTTGCTCATCTTCACAGCACGATTTCAATTATCCTTATAAGGACTGGCTTCGGTCCTTATAAGGATAAGGACAGTGTAGGGATAAGGTGTTATTGAGCTATTAAAGCTCTGATCATGGCAGGAGGGTAACAACAATAGCCGAGCCTCAGTTAGAACTTCATTGGCTACAGCATTGCCATCCATTACCCTCCAAGGGTCTTTTTGATTTCAATTATTCTTAAAAGAACTGGGCGATGGACTGAGTCCTTGACTCTTTATCCCGTCATCTGAATGCATAAAATCTGTGTGGATTGGGTGTTATAGAGCTAAAAGCTCTAGTCATTCCTGGGTAACGGCAATAGCCGAGCTTCTGTTAAAACTTCATTGGCTATAGCATTGCCATTTGTTACCCTGGAAGCCCTAAAAAGGACTTTTTCAGATTTCAATTATAAATTTGGATTCAATTATTATAGTCCTTATAAGGACTGGCTTAAAGGGGCGAAGCAAGAATGCTTTTCATCTCCCCCGTTATCTGTAGAGGACAGTGTAGGGATAAGGTGTTATTGTGCTATTAAATTAAAGCTCTGATCATGGCAGGAGGGTAACAGCAATAGCCGAGCCTCAGTTAGAACTTCATTGGCTACAACATTGCCATCCATTACCCTCCAAGGGTATTGGATTGAATGAATCAATCACCGCATCTCACGGTCGATTGTTCCAATCAACTCCGATTGATTCACTCCCGGATTCAACTATCCTTATAGTCCTTATAAGGACTGGCTTAAAGGTGCGAAGCAAGAATGCTTTTCATATTCCCCGTTATCTGTCGAGGACAGTGTATGGATAAGGTGTTAATGAGCTATTAAAGCTCTGATCATGGCAGGAGGGTAACAGCAATAGCCGAGCCTCAGTTAGAACTTCATTAGCTACAGCATTGCCATCCATTACCCTCTAAAGGTATTGGATTGATTGAATGAATCAATCACCGCATCTCACGGTCGATTGATCCGATTGGATTCAACTATCCTTATAAGGACTGGCTTAAAGGGGCGAAGCAAGAATGCTTTTCATATTCCCCGTTATCTGTAGAGGACAGTGTAGGGATAAGGTGTTATTGAGCAATTAAAGCTCTGATCATGGCAGGAGGGTAACAGCAATAGCCGAGCCTCAGTTGGAACTTCACTGGCTACAGCATTGCCATCCATTACCCTCCAAGAGTATTGGATTGAATGAATCAATCACCGCATCTCACGGTCGATTGATTATATTCAGTCGGATTCAACTATCCTTATCCTTATAAGGACTGGCTTAAAGGGTCGAAGCAATATTGCTTTTCATATTCCCCGTTGTCTGTAGAGGGTTATTGAGCTATGAATAAAGTTCTGATCATGGCAAGAGGGTAACAGCAGTAGCAGAGCCTCAGTTAGAACTTCATTGGATACAGCACTGCCATTCATTACCCTCCAAGGGTACCAATTTTAGTCGCCTCGTACGACATGCATTAGCTACATTGGTGCTATTCTTATCCCGCAACCACACGGGGACGGATTCAACTATAAATTTGGATTCAATTATTTTAATTTTAATCATTCCAATATTTAACAGGTATCTTAATATAATTTAAAATTATTTAATAATTTTAAGAAATATTTAAGTATTTCTTATTATTTCAAAAATATTATAATATTTACACAGTTATTTTATAATTATTAAGGAATTTTTTGCATATATGCATTTCAATTAAAAATATTTGTTGTTCTTTCTATTTAGCGAATTATATTAAGAGGAAACTGTTCGGCATATTTCGAAAAACGCGTTCTGTTTTCCCCTCCATGTTCAAACCATTCTTGGATGAATTTTGTTGATGTTCAGCGTTTGGAATCATGAATAATCTTTTCAAAAACTTGTCAGGCATCTCAATTTTTGTTTCAATCAGCTAATAATTTGGTGACAAACCGTGTAGAAGTTATATCTTGTCTTGTCTGAATGGATTTAGTGAAACTTTTAATGAAAATGAAAATGTATTGAAATAATTATTTCAAAACTGCGGAATAAAGTTTAAGGAAAAAATATTTTTTTCCTGAATAAGATATTCCAATTACCGCGAAAACAACAACAACAACAACAGAAGTGCTGTTTTTCAGCCCGCTTACACGTGGATTTAATTATCGCATACTCATACCAACATTTGATTAAATTTAAAAATATTTCAGTTGCGACTTTGATTGATTCGCATTTTCGAAGATTTCGAGATTCGTCAACCGTTTATTTATTGTATTTTATTTATCTGCTGGTAGGTCACGTGAGCAGTTTCTTCTTTAATACAAATCACGTACACCCAGTTTTATTTTGAGCTTATTCTATTTCGTCCTATTGCTTCTATTTATTTTATATCTAATTTATTTTATATACATATAAAATAAATAAAATATATAAAACGTCCCCCCCCCCCCACACACACACATGCTCGCGCGCACGCTGCTTGGAAAGAAGTCAGACATACTTTCCACAAACGTACGATGACAATCGGCATGTAATGAGATCCTGGACTGTTGTGGGGTTGGGGAGAACGTCTCTTGATTCCCACCCTAGGCTTTACTTCTTCCCATGTTGAAAAGGGTTCGGATCAGTGCTCTGTAGAGCCTGTCAACTGTGATAACCACGAGCTACATAGTTACAGCCCGCAGCATTAGCCTTATGACAGCGCATTGTCTTGCTCAAGAGGCGATGGTTCGTTCAGTAGAAACGCCCAAAGTAGGAAGCGTTGCGCTGTCCAAGAATGATCAGGTACCTCTCGGAGTTCAATGTTCGTGGCATCACAAACAGAGATCCGAGTCCAAATCAGGAAAAACAGGACCATAACATCCCACCGCCACCTCAGAATTTCATAGTTGGGGTTACGCACTCTGGTAAGAGACGATGACCGGGCACCCGTCACACCCACACCTGTCCATCTGATCTGTAGAGGGTGTAGCGTTATTTCTGGCTCCATAACACAGCTTTTCAAGCTTCCACGTCCCACTGCACCACTGAAGACAACCTTGCTTGTTGGTCCGAGTACTGTGGGGCTTGCATATTGCGGTCCCACTAAGGAAACACATATTGTGAGCCCCTCGGTTCTGAAGGTTTTTGTGCAGCTTCGTGTTCTAGTCCACTGCTTCCCAAACCTATCGATGTAAAGGCCCCCTTAAAATATTAAAAATTAAAATATTTCACGATCCCCATGGGGAAAAAATCGTAATATAGACATATATTATTATAATATTCATTGTATGTATATTCAATAATAATAATAATTTCGTGTGATGATACTGGGTTCCCCCTTTTTACGGGAGTTCACGGTACCATCTAGTCCCCCCAAATTTTATCCGGGCTCCTGAACCGGAATAGGCTGACGAATCCGACCTATGGCTGGTTAAGTATTCCTGACTGCAATCCGTCAGGAATACTGAGAAGTTCTTCTCGGTGACGGAGTGAGTCTGTCACTGAGTGGAACAATGCTGAGTTGGACTTTTTTTCGGCCACTATGGAGTGGTCTAGGGATCGTCCAAATTTTTAGAGAGGTCTTTATTTAAATACATCTCAATAAATGTCGAAAGCAGTCTGGGTAGTGGCCCCTTGCCTTTAATACAAAGCATCATACATCTACTCCAGGAGATGTGCTTTGCATTAAGGGTAAATATTAAGATTAGTGGTCAGAGCTTATACTATTTTAACCATGAGTTGCCTTGGTCTTGCACTGCGTGTAGGGTCAGCTAGACTTGCGACTTGCAACACTTGCAGACACAAACTTGACTTGTTTGTCTGTTTGCTTACTTGGGAAATGGAGTAAAACCTGGTTTAAAATAGCTTGGTATCTTTAAGATTTATTATACCCAAGGTAAAATACTTTCTACACACACACACACACACACACACACACACACACACACACACACACGCATATATATATATATATATATATATATATATATATATATATATATATATATATATATATATATATATATATATATATATATATATATATATATATATATATATAAAGTTTTGTGCGACTGTGGTCGACCTTATTTTGGCCAGACAGACAAATCTGTTTCACTTCGTCTTGAGGAACATAGACGTGACATCTCCTACAGTAGAACACGAGCGAGCGCCCTTTCCAGTCATGTGCTCTTCTCCGCAAACTCTAACCACGAAGAACGGCAACACCAAGTTGATTGGGACTACAAAACCAATTTATATATATATGCAAGGATGAATTTGAAAGAAGAATTATCGAATCAAAAGAAATAGTTCTGGACCCTTCACACTTGAACAACAATCTAAGCTACAATTTGCCTGATTCCTATAGCGCAGTAAACCAATACTGGCCCTCTAAAATTAGTTGTCACACACACACACATTCAACTCATGCCAACAGTAGCACGCGGTCACCTATTCAAACATGACTGTTACTATTCTGTTTCTTTTTATTAAGCTGGAAAGTCCATGTTTTTTACCTTATTATTTTTATAAGTCTTATATTATTTCTTACTCACCTGAAGAAGTCGGAATGCCAATGAAACTAGTCATGATTTATTAAAGGTTTTTGTTATACTTTTTCGGATCCTAGTCAGTTAAATTTTAATCTTATAAATGTATAAATTTTAATGTATAAATGTATAAATGCTACGAAGGGGGCGCCGCCGTCGGGGCACAGTTCATAAGTTAATTTTTAAGAAACAAAATTTTTATCATAAAAACAAAAAATTGTTAGAATGATCAATATTAAAATAAATAAGGCCGAATACACCGAATAAAAATTAAAAAAAAATTGTATATTGCCGCCTCTTTGATCAGCCTGCTGTTTACAATTTTGCAGCGAGAGCAGGCTAAACTTGCCTGCAGAATGTTGTGTCTACTGAAGTCTATCTAAAGTGAAACGGTGAACGGTTTTTATGCGCAGAAACGAATTTTCGTACAAAACATTTGTTGCTAGTTAACCAGTCATATGGTATCCATCTCAGTAGGCTACTGACAGCAGCGCAGTGCGGACTATCCTTTCGTCTCTGTGTCGTGTTATGTAATAATTTCTTGTGGGTATAAAATAGAAATGGAATCAAAAATTTAAAAATAGTTATCCGGCGCACAAAATCGTAAGCGACATGCTGCGAAAGAAGCAGATGTTAAGAAACAAACTGAGGCTCTTAATAAATTTGTTAAAATATTAAAATATTGTGATGCAGATTGTAACCAACTCGATACATCAGAAATCAGAGTTGAAGAACCGTGCACATCATCCAGTTTGCATGAAAATACTATTGCAACTATGAACAAGATAACAAGAGGCATGATTTAAGTGAATCATGCGGGAGAAGATTAGTTGTAGTTAGAAGAAGATTTAGTTGTAGTTGACCACGAAACTAACACATTGTTAGTCTCTGTAAATTTAGAAGATCCAGGTGAATGGGGAATTATTGATGAAAAATTACGAGTTGTTTTAATTGAAATGGGGCCTGTTCAAATGAAAAATATAATATATCCCAGAGATACATATGGTCGTAAATTTGGCGACACGTATTATAATAGAAAAATTGATAACCGGGAGCTCGTGCCAACAACATGGCTCATTTATTCCGAAACTTTAAATTCTGTTTTTTGCTTTTGTTGCAAACTTTTCGCACCTACTGAATCAAGTAGTCTCGTAGAAGGTTATAACGATTGGAGAAATGTGAGTACAACTTTGCATAGACATGAGACTAGTTTAACTCACATGAAAAATTTCTTAAAATGGAAGGAACTTGAAAAAAAATTAAAAAAGAAAACTACTATTGATCCAGACTCAAAGAATGTATGAAATGGAAAAGAAACATTGGACGAGTGTTTTAGAACGCTTGATTGAAATTATAAAATTGCTTGGTAGCCAAAATTTAGCTTTTCGCGGATCATCTGATAAATTATATGAAAAGAATAATGGCATTTTTTTTAAATTAGTCGAACTGTTTGCGAAGTTTGATCCCGTTATGGAAAATCATGTTGAAAGGACCCTACAACGAAACAATAGAGTACACTTTTGAGTAAAGACAGTCAAAATGAAATATCGGAAACTTTAAGTAACGCAATCAGGGATATAATTTTATTATCGATTCGAAAATCTAAATATTATTCCATAATTTTAGACTGCACACCTGATGCAAGTAAAACAGAACAAATGACCATTATTATTCGCTTTGTTTCCTGTGACAATGAATTGTCAAGATCAAGGAAAACTTTTTAGGGTTTTGTTTTTAGGGTTATGTGCAACAATAATGAAGACAATGGGAATGTTCCATTTTGTCATGTGCTGCTCATACTCGAAATTTAATCATTAACGATGCAGCTAAAGTGAATGCAGATACAATTAGTTTCTTTGCAATTATTCAAGAAATATACAATTTCTTTTCATTCTCTTACAAACGTTGGGCAATCCTTTTAAAGATCGTAAAAATTTAACATTTAAACAGCCATCAGAAACGCGATGGGAAAGTAAAATTAATGCAATCCGCCCTGCACGATATCAGTTAGGAGAAATTTACGATGCACTTTTTGAAATTTGAAATAATGAAAATTTTAATAAAGAAACTCAGCATGGAGCACAAACATTATGTGCTAAAATAAACGACTACAAATTTATTTGCTCTCTTATAACTGGGCATGATTTACTTAACAGAATAAACCCTGTGAGTAAAATGCTTCAAGACAAAAATGCTTTAGAATCTATCGAAAACTTAAAAATATTCTTACAAGAGTATCGATCAGATACAAATTTTAAAGAAGTTCTAAAAACGGCAAAAGAATTGAGTGAAGAGATTGATGGAGAATAAGAATTTAAAACTGGTACGGAAGTTCGACGACGATAGAAGACACGACAATTTGACTACGAGCATCATGACGAAACGCCACAATCGCAAGAACATAAATTTAGAGTGAATGTGTTTTATACACTTCTAGATGTTGCAATGTGTTCGTAAAAGAACGTTTTGAACAACTAAAAATATATTATGATAATTTCAATTTCTTGCATAGATTACTACAAATTAATAATGAAGATTTACGAAAAAATTGTGACGATTTAGAGATTCTCTTGAAGGACGGCGACAATAAAGACGTAAATGCAATAGAACTATATGACGAGTTATGTGCTTTCCGGGATATTTTTCGGAAGGATAATTTAAATATTCAAAACGCTTTCGATATTCTTAATTTTATTGTGTCCAATAATTTATCTTTCCCTAACTTTTCAATTGCTTTAAGAATACTATTCACCTTACGTGTTAGTGTAGCGAGCGGTGAACGTTCCTTTTCCAAGTTGAAATTGATTAAAACCTAAAAAATCTTGTTAGTTTGGCGTTAATATTGAAAATGATGTATGTGCGGAATTAGACGTTAAGACCATTATTTCTAATTTTGTTAATATGAAATCAAAAACCCTAAAATTTTAATAAAAAATTTTCAAGTATATTTATGTAATTTAATTTATTTTCTGTTATTCTGTAAAGATGTTATTTTTTGAATACTTATATTAAATGTTCTAATTATTTCTGAATTCTTTTCTTATTTTCTCATCTATCCTGAGTTTCTTTTATTTTCCTAAAAGGTAGTTCCACTTAAAAAATTATAAAATTTTTTTTTACAAGTTACTAAGAATTTAGGAACTTGAAATGCAAGAATTTTTTAAACTTTAGTTCAAATAAATTTTAACTTTAATTAAAATTCATTTTAATTTTGTTAGCGATTCGGGTCGGTGAGAAGGCTATAATCACTGCTGTTCATACGATCAACAACTTCCCTCACACAGACACTATACATTATCAATAAGACAATAATTTTGCAATTAAAATTCATTCTAAAACATTCAATCTAGTATGGCATATTATAGTTTTTAAACTTTATAAAAATGAAGCCGTTAATTTTAATTTGTACGATATCTCTTGAGGACACCCAGGGTAAAAAGTTATTTTCTATAAAATTCTATAGGAAAAAAAATATATTTATTTAAAATATTATGCTTTTATAAAATTCTTCAGATACTTAATTATTTTTAATTTTATATTCTTAATGCATTTAAATTTTTATATAATTATTTTATATTAAGAGATCGCAGTTTGCATCCATATATGTCGTATTTCATGTATTTAAACTTTCTTAGTGGAAAAGACATAATATATCATCAATTGAGTTCCCGCTTGAAGAGAAAAGAGTATAATATCTTCTCAAGTATAATTTACTTTCCATTCAAGCCTTAGAAAAAAACTGTTTTTCATTAGCCGATGCCTTCACACTTTTCAAATGACTAATGTCAGCTAATACTTTCGATTTGCTGAGCTAAGGAATCCACTTGTTTAAAACGGCATCTCTGTAAAATGTACCAAAAAAGTTGTCTGTAAAATGCAAGCAGTTGACATTTGACACAACGTGATGGCACACACAAAAGGGGAAAAAAAGCGTTCATTCAAGTAAAAGTCACTTGTCGTTATAAACACCGGAGGCGTTCTGCTCACGTGGAGTTTTGTTACAGCAAAAACACTAAACTTCTTAAAAACGATGCCTCAGGAAAATCTTTGTGATAAATTTCTTGCCTTTTATTACTTTGCCCCCGTTTTCATAAAGGGAAGCTGTCGTGGCAGGTAGTCTCCTATTCACTGCTGCGACAACAGAATCCGGTTGTTTGATGCACTTTCCGTCGGATGTCAGAACAGCTGAAAGGAGAAAAATGTGCCAAGGAAAATGTTTATTATTATAAAATTTTAATTTTGTACGATATCTCTTAAGGACACCTATGAAAAAGCATTATATGCTATAAAATTCTATAGGAAAAAAAATATATTTCTTCAAAAAATATATATCTTTATAATATTCTTAAAGTATTTTATTATTTTTTATTTTATATTCTTAATGTATTTAACTTTTTATATAATTATTTAATATTAACTGATCGCAGATTGCAACCAGATGGCCGGATGTGAGAGGGAAAAAGAAAATATTCCAGTCCTTTTTAGGACTTCCAGGGTAGCGGATGACAATGCTGTAGTCAATGAAGTTTTAACTGAGGCTCGGCTATTGCCGTTACCCAGCCATGACTAGAGCTTTTTAGCTCAATAACACCCAATCCACACAGATTTTCTTCATTCAGATGACGGGATGAAGAGTCAAGGACTCAGTCCATCGCCCAGTTCTTTTAAGAACCAAATGGCCATTATAGTCCTTTTTAGGACTTCCAGGGTAGCGGATGGCAATGCTGTACCAATGAAGTTTAACTGAGGTTGCTGTCCTGCCGAGTTTCGAGAGTTCGCTCTCTTACGGTTTTTGCCTTAAGGGAGTAATTTGAGTCTCCGGGGAAGTTTACCGATACGGCCTGCTGATCCCCTCATTGGGCGAGCTTATAGCTTTCAGCATCTTGCTCTAAATCCATATATATTTTTTAGGTGGCCATATGACCAGAATCGATCCTACCCATCCAATGACTATTTTAATTAGTGAAATGCTCCCAACAAAGCATACATTTGCTGCCGTTTACTATATATATATCCATATATATTTTTTAGGTGGCACACCTTTTGGCAACTCCTATAGGTAGAGATGACCTAGCTATTGCTTCTGCCTGGTATCTCCACTTCTGGGCCTGGCTCCCACTGAAGAGACCTCAATAAAGTTCGAAACCGGTCTGGGTAGTGGCCTTTCCCTTAATGCATAGCAGTAGTATACATGTCCGCAAGGAGATGTGCTTTGCATTATGGAAGATACTGAGATAGGAGTGATGTTAGCTTGGTCCACCTTTGCTACGAGTCGCCTGGTGTTGTACTACCTTATCCCAGTCCTGAAGATATTTTCAGGCGCAAACTTTGTTTGTTCACACTTGGATAAACATTTAGCTTTAGGCTACAAAACATGGAATATTTTCTTAAAGCTAATCGAGATGTTATCAGTAGACACGTGCTTGAAGTTTTTGTCCATTATGTTGTCTATTGCAACAATGAATGTAGTATGCTAGTTTATTCCAAGCGACGTTTATGAAGTTTGCCGGGATTGCGTGAAAAAGTATTGTTATGGCAAAAAAAGTTTAATTAAGTGGAATCGTCATTACTTTCTCACTTCCGTTGTTACATTAATTAAGTAAAACGGTCCTTTCTCTACACGTGCAATTACCAACATTTCTGCTCGCCCACTTCGGGCTACGCAACTTGGGAACATTAACACTTCAAGACCGGAGTCGAGAAAAGTAATTAAGATAAGTAGCTGAGAAGAAGGAATATTCGAGCGTCTTCTTGGGCGAGTAAAAATTACAACTTTAAGAAAGCATTGGTAGAAGTCTTCGCATTGTTTTAAGCAAACGCAAAATGAATATTGTTAATGGACCGTGAAGGTTAAGAGGATTTTATAGCACTGTGGAGGTCTACGCAGCGTTTCTGATTCTCTATTAGTTCATCGTGTGACCCTATCGTAGTGTTTATGTTATTGAAAACCCACTGTGTAACAGAGAATTAAACAGAAAGTATCTTTTAGCGAGTGCAGTACAATCTTTTTACGTTTTTCAGTAAAACTCAAACGAGGTTTTTTGTGTGGGTGTTTGGGTTCATACTATGGGACTGCCTTTGGTGGTGGAATGACTCTCTTGAGATTAAAAAAAAAAAGAATTTTTTATATTTATGTTTACGATAGGTTTCTGACAGATGGTTCGCTACTTCTCATCCATTATTCATAGAGTTGATATACCCTTTACCTTTCTTTTTCTCTTAAAGACTCTCTCTCTCTCTCTCTCTCTCTCTCTCTCTCTCTCTCTCACACACACACACACACACACACACACACACACACACACACACACACACACACACACACACACACACACACACACACACACACACACACACACACACACACACACACACACACACACACACACACACAAATTTCTCTATGTCTCCATGCCATTTTGAAATTGCTGTGCTTATTCCATGTTTCCCTATTTGTATCTTATTACAACTATCTACTGGCTGTATACGTCTCTTAAACTAGAGGTAGAGGAAAAAAAGCTCTTACGAGATCTTTTTTATATAATCACATCTTGACTGATGTTAGGTAATCCCAGCCTGGCTGGCCGAGTGGTTAGCGTGTCCGCTCTTCAGTCAAGAGGCTGCGGGTTCGAATCCGCCGTGGGCATGGATGTTTGTGATTGTCTGTGGAAATATTAGTGGTGGCGGTTGGGATAGATGGCGTGGGTGTAGTTGCGGTCAATTGGTGGATTGTGAGTGGTGGAGGCAGAGCTGTAGAGTAGATGCCCTCCATCGATTAGTCTTTGGACTCCCTGGAGGTGACAAATAATATAGTTACTCATTTTAATCGACCTTCTCTCAGTCCAATTTCCTTCACAATCCCCCCAAAAAAAGCCTTTAATTCCATCCACGAATTCTACACTTTATTGCCTTATTTCTTTTCTATTTTTGTCATTCATTACACTACCGAAATTAATAAATATAAAGAGAGAAGTTTATACATTCCAATTATAGTCTAACTTGAAAAATACGTCTTCCACGATATCTTTTCTTGTTCTTACTGCTGTCCCTTATCCATTAATTTATTTGGACTAATATTATTAGTCAAAATAAATTAATGGATAAGGGACATCATAACCTGTTATCCTTCATTAAAAAGCTATCGTATTTAAAAAAAGAAAGAAACAGTTTAAAACCGAAGTTTCTGAAAGCATATGACCAGAATCGATCCTACCCATCCAATGACTATTTTAATTAGTGAAATGCTCCCAACAAAGCATACATTTGCTGCCGTTTACTTAATTACAAAATGACTATTTATCGTTCTTCAATGAAACACTGAGAAACCTTTGAAGGTTACTTATTCAAAATAACTTCAGGAAATTCTTTACCGAATAATTTTCGTGAGTTGAGCGTCCTGCGATGTACACCAAAATGACATTCTTAATTCCGTAGATGAAGAGAAACCTGTTATCGTCAAATACTCCTTAGGCATTCTATTAGTTCCGTCATTCACTACGAATACGAATTCCTAAAATGAAGGAATTCCACAGGAAATGTTGATACAAATCCAGTGGAGCAAATCAAATCTTAGCACGATCCTCTATTAGAGTGTTCTCAGCCTGTTTCATTTGACTGGTATCACCGGGCAACATTCATCACTGACAGTCTATTACCATAATTGCTTCCCAGCACTATTTAATAGTAACTAGAGACACCTAGTGTAACACGCTTTCATCGGTCCACTGGACCGCTGGTAGAATTTCTCCAATAGCCTCTAACCAGGTGTTCAGATCATCACTTTATTTTTCAATTAGCTTCGAACGCCATTTCTCCACCCTCCTCCTCCCCTAAAGTGAAGGGTCATTTTTCACTAGTTACCATTGCAAAGCGGATAGCAGTTGGTAGTGGCGTTTGTATTTTCTCTCCCCCCTTTTTTTTTTGAATCGGCATCGAGTTTTCTATAGCTCTGCGTTTGACAGCACGTACCAGAAGAAAGCCAGTTCTTCGTTGCACGGTCCTTAGGAGTCGCAATGTACCCGTGATGTATGTGCACATTTACCCGAGCGTCGTCACCATCTGCATTGCCTTTAAAGTGAAGTGGAAGAAAAGGGGCGGATAGAAGCAAAGATGTTCAGTCGGCAAGTGACCAGATGGTGTTTGTAGAATACAGTATTATGCGGCTAATGTTTTTTCCTTCTGTTTCAAATGCTTTTTAAAAGGGGTTTCATTCGCACGCATTGTGGTTGCCGTTAGTGTGTTGAAATACAAGAGATGCTTTTTTTTTTTTTTGCCTTCTCTTTTCATCTTATTGGTACTTCAAAGAAAATCGCTATCAGTGTCGTTTCTCTTTCTTAAATGTAGATATGTAAGAAGTCGAAAGAACAGATTCCTTAAACAAGCAACACTTTTTTTTTTTTTTTCGGTCCGCATGCGTTTACTTCAATAAGGAATCCTGCTGTCTGTTGACGATGATGGATGGAAGAGTGGAACTTTCAGAAGCTGTAGAAATTTTTAGATTTGTGAAAATAGTGTATAAAATGAAGAATGGTCGCTAAGGGAACTGTTTCCTCTTTAGAAAAAAAAATCTCATTTCGACAGTCCAATGTGTTTACGTTAACTGGGTCTGTCGAAATCAACGTCTTTCTATGCAAGCGATAGTTGGTATAACTAAGCATGGAATGTTCGAGTTAGGAAGGCAACATAATGCTATAATAATCCTGGGGGGGGATAGTAGCAGCATAAATAGATTAAACTCGATCTAATCAGAGATAAATCTAAATTTTGACTTTTAAAATAAATAATTTGTGAGATAAATAATTTGAAATAAAATATTGAAATGATAATAATAATGATGATGATAATACTATAACAGTAATCTATTCAGTTATCGTAGGCTGTTATACATATAATATAATTTATATAAAAATATTTATATAAAAACGTATAATATTTAAAATTATAAAACATATTTAAAAATTTCTGTTTTTAGAATAAAATTCTTTTAATTAATTATATTTATTTAATTATACCTTTTTGTTTAACTTATGACATGTCTATTTCAGAAATATTCCGGCTAAACGAATCGGGATTGATTCATTCAATCCAATACCCTTGGAGGATAATGGATATCAATGCTGTAGCCAATGAAGTTCTAACTGAGGCTCGGATAGGATATTGCTGTTACCCTCCTGCCATGATCAGAGCTTTAGTTGCTCAATAACACCTTATCCCTACACTGTCCTCTACAGATAACGGGGAAGATGAAAAACATTCTTGCTTCGCCCCTTTAAGCCAGTCCTTATATAAGGACGTTTGGCTTCAAGATTGGGAATACGGATTGGATCAATCGACCGTGAGATGCGGTGATTGATTCATTCAATCCAATACCCTTGGAGGGTAATGGATGGCAATGCTGTAGCCAATGAAGTTCTAACTGTGGCTCCGCTATTGTTGTTACCCTCCTGCCATGATCAGAGCTTTACTAGCTGAATAACACCTTATTCCTACACTGTCCTCTAAAGATAACGGGGAAGATGAAAATTATTCTTGCTTCGCCCCTTTAAGCCAGTCCTTATAAGGACGCGTTTGGTCATCAAAATACCCTTGTCAAAACAACTCTCAGGGAGAGCACTCTAACAAAAGAAGAACTATAGAAGACCAGATGGGTGAAGACATACCAATATCAGATGTCCCGAGGAACACCGAAAAGGTTCCACCTGTTATACTAAGGGACAAGGACAAATGGACCACTGTCACATCAGACCTTAGGGAACATAAAATCTCATATTCCTGGGCTAAAAACCAAGATGAAGGAGTCAAAATCCAGTCAGCCTCAGTCACTGACTACAGACAGCTGACAAGATTAATGGATAACAAAAGTCTTCCATATCACGCTTTTGCTTTACTCGGTGAAAGAATCTCAAAGTAGTACTTCGCGGAATAACCGAAGGCGTCACCCGTGAAGAAATCACTGCTGACCTTATGAGTCGGAGCCTAACACCAGTGAAAGTGAGCAGGACACTCAGGGCAGATAAACGGCCAATGCTACTGGTACTCGTAATAATTGATAAGACACAGAAAGAGATATATGAACTGACAACGATCTGTGGCCTCAGAACTTCTACTGAACCACTAAGGAAAAAATCGTCAGCTGGGCAGTGCCAAAGGTTTGGCCATGCCCAAAAACTTTGCAAGACCAATTACAGGTGTTTAAAATGCGGCGAGGGCCACCAGACCGTCATGTGTACAAAGCCAAGATCCACACCAGCTAAATTCGCCAACTGTGGAGGACCTCACGCCGCCAACTACAAGGGATGAATTACACACCCAAATAACCGAGAGTCAGCAAAAAGTACCCTTCCAACACATTTCAGCGATGCTCAAGACAGCCGTGCAAGTCACAACCCGGTCCAAATTATCTCCAGCTTGACAACTCAAGAAAGGAAACAAATACCTAAAACTTATGCAGAGTCAGCACGAACAAAGGCTGCTCAATCTCATGATCAAATAAGCTCAAATCTAACATCAGTACTAACTGCCTCACTAGCTATCATGTTACAAGAATTCAGTATGACTAATTCTTCGCCGTCCTCCACGAAAAGATTCCTACAAGGTACCCACTCAATTCTGACAGCTCTCAATAATGAATAAAAGAAAATCCCATCCCAACTATCTCATGATCACTGCATGGAATGCCAACGGACTGAATAACAAAATCCTAGAACTACAAGAGTTCACTTACAGACACAATCCTGACATAATACTGGTAAATGAAACACATCTCAGGCCAGCTAATAACCCCAAATTACTTACAAAACAGATAGACTCACCAGCAGCTGAGGAGGAACAGCTATATACATTAAAAACTACCTAAGCCACAATGTTCTGACCAATCCAAGAACCTAGAGATGACAGGTGAAGTTCATACCAACAATGCTGGCAGCATAAAAATCTATGCTGTATATAATTCACCCAGCATTCCATTACTGGTATCTGACTTGGACACCATTCTCGGCTTCACAGACTCCATCATCATGGCTTGTGACTTTAACGCCAAACATACAGCCTGGCATAGCTCCACAATCAACGACAAAGGTCGAACTCTAAACCATTACTCAACGCAACATTCTATTGTTGTAACCGGACCCACGGAGCCCACCCATCACAGTTCAACTGGAAGTTCAGATGTACTTGACATAGTCATCCTCAAAATCATGAGATACCAATATCAGCTGGAAACAATAAATGAACTTTCGTCCGATCACAACCCTATTCTGCTTCAACTCGGTGCACAATTCTTCACTCCCCACTCTTTCATATCTTGGAACAAACTCTCCAGAATCCTACCTGATCACATTGGCCCAGTCCCTGCTATTCACACTAAAGAAGAGATGGAATTGGCTACAAACAACCTTACCAGTCAAATCAAAAATGCAATAAAAATCAATTACCCAAACTACAGTCTTTCACCCAAGTGGTCGGATCCCCGAGGAAATCATGGATTTAATCAGACTGAAAAACAAAACCAGAAAGTGGTATCATAACACAAGAGCCCCTCAAGATAAAACACAAAATTTAATAAATTAAACAGACAATTCCGAGAAGCCCTCTAAAATCATCGAAACCAAGAATGGGAATCTATGCTAACGAAATAAAACCCAGAAGATAACTCCATTTGGAAGTTTCTGAGAACCTTCCGCACTAAAAGGCAACTTTTACCCCCAATTCAGACCACGAAGGGAATAGCCTATACTGACAAGGAAAAGTCAGAGGCTCTGGCGGACAGCTTGGAGAATCAATGCAACCCCTCATATGAAAATTTGAACATCAGTCTCATTTACAAGATTGACCGCCGCCGAGTCAGGCAGGCCATAACACAACAAAAAGATGACCTTGAACCTCTCACACCCAACTTCTTCAACAGAAGTTATAAATATTATAACCCACCTGAACAACAAAAGCTCCAGGTTCAGATGGAATTACAAACAAAATAATTAAACTACTCCAGAAAACCCCCAGAAAAGCCATTGTAGATCTAGTCAACATAATTAATGCCATCCTCGGACTCAAGTAGTATTTCCCCTTAACATGGAAGATAGCAGATGTCACGCGAATCAAAAAGATTGGAAAAAACACCCAACTCCCTGAAAGTTACAGACCTATCAGTCGTCTGTCTAACCTTGGAAAGATAGCAGAAAACGTAATACTCACAAGACGTCAATCACAAACGGATAAACTAAGTATAATCCCAAATAAGTAATTTGGATTTAGAAAAAACCACTCCACCTTTCAGCAGTTCCGCAGGCTGATCGAATGCATCTCCGAAGGCTTCAACCTGAACTTCATACAGCTGCAGTCTTTTCAGATGCTGCAAAGGCTTTTGATAAGGTGTGGCATCAGGGTCCTCTCTACAAGCTTATCACATTCAATATGTCTACTAATCTAGTTAAAATAATTCACTCTTACCTCAGAGACAGATAAATGCAAGTCAATATAAATGAAACTGTGTCACCCAGACGCAAGGATCTGGCAGGAGTGCCGCAGGGCTCACTCTTGGCCCCCTTGCTGTTTTCTATCTATATAGCTGATATCCCTCAAAACCCAAACTCAACAATCACTGCATTATATGCAGATGATACTGCATTATTAGCAAGATCTCTCAGCCCCAAACTAGCTATCAAAAGACTTCAAAACAGTATTCAGACACTAGAGAACTAGAGAAATGGTTGATGGACTGGAGAATCGAAGCCAACCCACAGAAGAGTTCAGCCATGCTGTTCACTAGAAAAAAGCCTCAAATCAAGGAAGATATACATTTGCTAGCTGTTAAAATCCCATGGCAGAATACAGTCAAATATCTTGGCGTAATTCTCGATAAAAAAACTACATTTCACCAATCATATAGAACGCATAAGTTCAAAGACATCCAAAGTAATAGCTCAGCTCTACCCATGATCAACAGAAAATGTAAATTCGATACTCAGAACAAACTGCTCATATACAAGATGGTAATACGCCCATTAATCACGTACGCATCTCCTGCATGGAGTCATACTTCGACCACAAATATTCAAAAGCTGCAGAGAATACAGAACAAATGTCTGAGAATGAGTTTGGATGCCCCAGGGTTTATCAGAAACTCCCAGATTCACAGAGAAGTCAACATTCCCTACATCACATCCCTCCTTCACGACCTAGCTGAAAAGTTCTTCAATAAGACAATTAATCATCCAAACCCAGTGATCAAGCAAGCTTCAGACTATAATGAAGCAGATTTCTTCAAATACAAGAGCCCCAAATCAATTCTATGCTCAGCTGAACACAATCAATCTCGCTGCCCTTTCAGGGCGATCTTAAAGCTCAATAATTCTCCACCCAAAGAACTTTTCTTTTCAGATGGAGGGGAATATGAAAGGCATTCATGCTTCACCCATCAAGTCAATATCGTTCTGCGTTCTGCGTCGTTTGGTTTCGGTTCTTTTGAAATAGGCTGTCATAGTTCAGTAAATTATCTTCTTATCTTCCTCGGGGAAGAGTAAGGAAAACTGTTACTCTTCCTATTTTCCTTCGATGGCATCTCTGATGATTCCATTCCCTCTCAGAATATGTCCGATCCAGTTTCCTTTACTTCTTTTTATCCTCCTTAACAGACTTCTTTCTTCTTCTACTCTTTTTGCGACCTGTTCATTAGTTATTTTATCTGTCCATTTGATTTTTTCCATCCTTCTCAAAATCCACATGTGAACGCTTTCCTAAATCTTAATTTCTTCTTTCTTCACTGTCCAAGTTTCAGTTGCATAGAGGGCAACACTCTACACATAACATTTTATTAGTCTTTTCTTTAGGTTTCTATCCATTTTGCTTCTGAATAAATTCCATTTTCTAATAAAGGCATCTCTTCCCATCGCTATTCTTGCTTTTATGTCACGTTTACATCTTCCATAACTGCTAATCGCACTTCCTAGATATTTAAATGTCTTAACTTGATTCAATTTTTCTCCATTTATTCTGATATTTGCCTCTTTCCTTTGTTTTTCTCATGTTAAATTTCAATCCATAATTGATACAGGATTCCAATCATCTGTTGAACAGATGTTGTAATCCTGTTTCAGTATTTGATAATAATGCCTTATCATCTGCGTATCTTATTACAAATTATAATAGTAATTATGATAATATTATGACAGGAATGGTCTCGAGACCATTTCTATCGCCTACCTTGTATTATAATTATTCATTCTATATTATTAGTAATATATGCTATATATTATTAGTAGTAGTGTCATCCATCTATATATCCTAATACTCTTCGTATTTAACCTCTGATGTAAATATTATTAAGGGCTTCCGTAGCTCAGTCGATTAACGACGATGCCTTTCGGTTAGTAAGACCTGGGTTTGAATCTCGTTTAGGACGCAAAAATCATCTATCTGGGTTCTTTAAGTAAAGGTTCGTAGAGGTAGAAGGGTTCTCCCCTAAACTTGGATTTTTCATTCTACAAACCGGCTAGGAGAACCCCTCAATTTATATACAAAATATACTTATAGGGCTAACTACCTGACCCTGGAATCATGGTTAAGAAATCCAAGGGCACCTTGGACGGTTAAGCGTTTAAAGGGGCTCGTTCAGAACCTTAGAAGAAGATATGCATTATTGTTATCCGTCCCATAGATATTATTATATTTCATGGATTTTTTTTTTCATTTTATTAGGTATACCTACCGTTCACCACTTATTTATTTTATTTATCATGCTTACTTTTAAAAGTCCACTTGGAACCAAAATCCTTCAACTTTCTTCTGTCAAGGAAACGGATAAGGTGGTAAAATCTTACCAATCTCCTCTGGGATCATCTGTTTGTCTATCTTTCGATGGATGAAAGTTTCAACGGCAGTCATCATTCCCTATCAGATATCTTCAGCCTTTGCATCCATAAATGGCTAGTGATATTAAAAATAGAAAGAAAAAATAGCTGCATGGAGAATCCTCGATTCCGTTTCTGGTGTGATGAACAGGGGCGGCTCGTGCATAGGCACTACGGAACTGCAAGACCCCAATTTTTATCGATATATAAATATATTTATTAATTCGTTTATGTTTGCTTGTATTATTTAATTTTATCAACAACAATCAAATATATACTAAAATTCTCTTATGTTGTATAAAAAATAATAAAAATCGATCTTGTAGCAACTTGGAGGGCGAAGGACGCTAGCAGCACTGTGTTTACCACAGTGTCATATTGCTAGTATTTGCTATGCACGCAAGCATATGCACGTCGTATTGAGATGCGAGCTATTAGCGCAATGCGGCACTGTCCGTCGCGCAGTTCCACTGTTGTTTGTAAGCAGTTTGCGCCAGTAGTAGAATGTTCGTAGTGCTTATTGTGTTTACTCCGTCTCTTTAAATATTTGGACATTACAATTAAAGACATAATATTTGTTATAGTTTTTATTTTAGAACATTACTGTGGTTATTGACAATTATGACCTCAGAATTTTTAAATAATTTTGAATTATACCAAACTGTATAATTTTATGGATAATAAACAATATTTTTTCACGTTTAATTTTTTTTAAATTTTTATCATAATTTTGGTGTTTTATCCAAACACGTATACACTGTACTTACAGTGTGTATGTATATTTCGAAAGTTGAAGCACCCCACGATTTCAAGCCACGAGCCGCCACTGGCGATGAACAAGTTTTAAAGTCTATCTTGCCAGACTTGAACTAGTTCTCCGACTACAATCCTTTGCTTGGCCTTTCAAACAGCAGTTCTTCATACCAATGATGGATCTTAGATACTCAAATTTGCTGATCTTTCCAATTATTTCCACACTGACGTACATTTGTTTCGCACGTTTTTCTTCTCTGACTGGAATTTCTTCATAAAGCAATAATCTCAGTGTCGTACCAGAGTTGTGTTTAAGTTGTACGTTCTGGGTGATCTCAACCATCCCTAAAGAATTCTTTCCACCGTCTTCTCTGTTATTATAGAGGTGCACTGTGTCATCAGCATAACTCACGTGGCAGACGCACCTGAGTCTGTCTTAATTCTTGTCGTCACCTCATCCTTGGCTATGTGCATGATGCGTAACTTCCGAATAGATGAGGGATGATTTATTATTCTTACAGAACAGCTGTTTCTTTCATGGTAATCAACCTTTTCTTCAGGACATCTCAGTTCACATTTGACCCCCCCCCCCCCCCACCCCCCCCCCCCCCCACCCCCCCCCCCCCCCACCCCCCCCCCCCCCCACCCCCCCCCCCCCCCACCCCCCCCCCCCCCCACCCCCCCCCCCCCCCACCCCCCCCCCCCCCCACCCCCCCCCCCCCCCACCCCCCCCCCCCCCCACCCCCCCCCCCCCCCACCCCCCCCCCCCCCCACCCCCCCCCCCCCCCACCCCCCCCCCCCCCCACCCCCCCCCCCCCCCACCCCCCCCCCCCCCCACCCCCCCCCCCCCCCACCCCCCCCCCCCCCCACCCCCCCCCCCCCCCACCCCCCCCCCCCCCCACCCCCCCCCCCCCCCACCCCCCCCCCCCCCCACCCCCCCCCCCCCCCACCCCCCCCCCCCCCCACCCCCCCCCCCCCCCACCCCCCCCCCCCCCCACCCCCCCCCCCCCCCACCCCCCCCCCCCCCCACCCCCCCCCCCCCCCACCCCCCCCCCCCCCCACCCCCCCCCCCCCCCACCCCACTATTTTTATTGTGAGAAAATTTACTACAAAGTCGCTTTTTTTAAATGATTCATTTCGTTTTCAACACACACCTGGCACCTTATGGACAATTTATATGCCAGTCGGCAAAATGGCGGTCCATTTGTTTTTTGGCTTTTGTTTAAGATGTGAATAAATTGACACGACTGTACAATACTTCTCTTAAATGAAAATCTCTCATCCATAAAATAAAAAAGAAGGAGCTTGCACGAATTTCGCAACAAAGTCACAAAATGCGAAAGTCTTCAGTTGCCGAGAACATCCAACCCCCATATTGCAGTCCACGTGCTGACGTATGACCAATGACTAGGCGTTTTGAAACGCTTGTAAACATGAATCTAATTTCTGCCAACAGTAGATGACGTAGCATTTGTTGTGTGTCATTATGCAATCACCAGACTATTTGAAAAACTACTGTGCCTTCGTTCAAAACGAGTACCAAACACTGTTTTAGTTGTTATCTTCTTTCACCGTCTTTGCAAGCTTGACAGAGATCGCTGTTATGGGGATTTCTGGGTTTTCCTGGACGCCTAGCTTTATGATAAGGTGGTTGAAGAAAGCCATAATACAATTGCCCAACACGATTATAAATTTCGCCAATACCTATAGAAATACGAAATAGGTTAAGAATTAGAAAATTACAGAAATGTAATATATGCGAAGTTTATATATATATATATATATATATGTGTGTGTGTGTGTGTGTGTGTGTGTGTGTGTGTGTGTTTAAATACTACTTGTGATATCTGAAATTATATGAAAGCCATGAATAACTCTTTGAGTAACTTTCAAACATCCGAAGCTCTTTTGAAAAACTAAAGGAAGGCAACTTGTAATCCGTCCAAAAATTGTAGCATGCTTTCTGATCTCTTGTCAAAGTCAACTACCGTACTTCTGTCCATCATTGCTAGCAATTTTGTCACGTTCTGATAGGTCCTAACACGTCGTCAGCCACAGAAAAATTCAACTCCTGTCTGTTTAGTTTTACTAACATTTTTGCACAGTCAGCGTTTTTTTTTTCCTATTTTTTTATTTTGAAAAATAGGTCCCCCCTAACCATTCCAAATACTCAAAACTCAATGCCTATTTCATCTTTTGAAATGGCCATTGAGGAAATGATAAGAAGAATCTTATCATTTTTTAAGCCGTATCCATTACCAAATTGGATACGGCTTAACAAATAAACGATCGTCAGTATGTATCCCCCTCCTGATCAACAAACAGCATACTACCCCCCCCCGTACTTGTCATTAACCGAACCTAGCGTAATACATGTCATTAAAATTGTTAGAATATCAACTTCTGCATCCCTAAATTCTGATCTGCAAACTATTCTTTAACGGGGTTGGATACTTAATGTTTGAAAAACAGAAATCAGTCTTATTTCTCACTGAAAGGCCCCTTCTTTTCCACTCTTACTTCTGACAATATTTCAATCGCTATCCAGGATAAGATTTCTGTCGTGAGATTACCCTAACAGCAAATCTCTCTGTTCATTCAAATAATTGTTAACGCTATAAAAATTCCGAATCCAGTAAACCATTTAATACTGTTCTCACGTTTAGTGTGTTGCTCTAAATACACTTGCTCCTGTACAAAAGAGTGCAATTAAGTTAGTTAAATGATGAACGGCTACCACGTGCTAGATGCAAGTAGCACGTGGTAGCCGTTCATCTGAATTAGCAATGATAATTCCCACACTCTTCACCTAAACAAAATACAATTGACAGTTTTTCTAATCAAATGTCAATAATCAAATGTCTAATTAAATGTCAACAACATATCATATATAGGTCGATAAAACCGTAGCACATATGGGATCATCATCATAAAACATTAAAACTACTCCGCAGTCGTACCTTCCCCCCATGATCCACATTCGCTATTGTTTTCGTGTTGTTCTAAACTTAATTTTGCCTCCTTTTTCTTCTTTTAGTTTTTTAGACACATACTGGCCACTGAATTAAAAACGTTTATTTTATGTTTAGGCACGAGACTTGCCAATATCGATTGCACGCAGGAAGTTCTGTTGTTGCATAGAAAACCCTTCTCAGACGAAGGCAATCCCGTTCCTGACATTAGGACCACAGTTATGTCTTTTAGACAAGCAAATGGGTTATTTTCCCACTGATTAAACACCAAAAATGTCTCACCTTTTGAGAATGTAGTGAGATTTGCTGTTTTCAAAATCGTGGCTCCGGCCAGACGGGCACCCTAATAAGCCTTTTATCGAACTCCGAAAGATCCTTTGTGTTTTTCCATTGTGATCAACACTACTGACTATTATTAACCGCCACCAGCAGAAGCATTCTTAAATAGTCACCTAGAACACGTGGTGACGCACGTGATCAAGTATTGTGCATGTATGTTGCATAAGTGACGTCACGTACATCCGTAAAAAAGATTTGTAATTCAGCAGATGAAACGAAGAGGAGAAACAGGTTCGGTGTGTTTGCATTGGCACTTGGAAGGGATGCTGGGTATTAATAGATGCAACAGACATTGGGAGAATGGTGGTTTTCAGATCAGTGTAGCAATGACCATTGAAAGAGACACAGCGCTGGAACATTCATCGAAATTCTTCCTTTTCGCATTTCACTATCCAAGTAATTTTTTTGTTGAGTTTGCCAGACTGGAGTAAATATCTTTGCACTACGTTCACAGGAAGTGAAAAAAGTGCTAAAAACCATAAAAGAATTTATGCACTTATTCATCAAAGTACGATATTTATGAATTATTCATCAAGAATTTGAATTGTGCATTGCACCGAATATCTCTGGGAAAAGAGTTAATACATTCGGAGATATTCTTATCTCAAAATGTGTCCCTAAAAATACAATTGCAAAAGAAAGAAAATTAATTGCGTTGGAATGGCCACAATGTGAAAAGCAATAACGTCCTAAAATAATACTCAAAATGTCTACCATAAGCATTCATTGAGTTGACGGTATTAGGGCAATCATTGAGCGCATATTAATTTGTATTCTAAAATGCTTTCCAGTTGATTTCCGAACAGAGATGTTTCTAAACTTAAATATGAAGAATATATTCTAAAATATTAGCCTGAGTGTAATTTATTCGAAATCCGAAAATTCTTATCTATGCATACTTTTACATTTTGAGGTTTTGGCTTCCCCCCCTCCTCCCACCAATCAAATTCTTACCTCATTTTCTCTTTGATTTATTAGAAGAGCTCCACAGGTTGTTTTCACTTATCAATATTAATAAAAGAAAAATACACTTTCTTGATTAGTAATTCTTACTTGGTTCAAATAAACTATCTAATTTTAATATGTTATATTAAAAACTATATATTCATTCTTTTCTAATTTAAATTTATTCAAAAACCAAAAAAAAATCACAAAATTATTATTTATAAAAATAAAATTATTTCATACACCTTTTATTATTCCAAATAAGTTAAATTAAAAATTAAGACTATCCTACTCATTAGGTAGTGGTATGAGTCATTTTTACGACTTCCAGGGTAGCGGATAGCAATGCTGTAGCCAGTGAAGCTTTAACTGAGGCTCGGTTAGGTTATTGTGTTACCTAGCCATGACTAGAGCTTTTAGCTCAATAACACCCCAACCATACAGATTTTCCTCATTCAGATGACGGGAGATAAAGAGTCAAGGACTCAGTCCATCGCCCAGTTCTTATTAGAACTCATTAGGTAGTAATGTAATTTTGTGATTTCATTAATAATGAGCTAGAGTCGCATAAGTTTAACTTTTTTTGCTAATTAATCAAATTGTTGATATGAAAAGTAATAAAGAACATTAGAGGTTTTGTGCAAAAATCAAACCAAATCAGAGGTTTATGACAGTCTTTCTTCAGCAGCCTAGTGTAGTGTAGTTAAGGATATATATATATATATATATATTTTTTTTTTTTGGGTTTATTATACGTTAAAGGTACGAAGAAATTTTATACTTGGTTTTAATCCTTTATGCCAAGTAAGCAAAACAAAGTTTGGCTCACGAAATATATTCACGTCTGAGCTATTCGTATATAGATAGAAGCTAATGACTTCATATATATAGATACGAGCTAAAGCCCCTCCCCACGGCGCCCAAGCCCCTGAGTTCGGGACTGGTAGGCCGGTTCTCCTTGAATTCTGATGACTCGATTTTTGTATACTCGAAAAGGGGGTTCCCTACCTTGGCGCATACGGCGCCCAACTCCCCGAGTTCCGGACTGGTAGGCCGGTTTTCCTTGAAAGGGGGTTTCCTCCCCCCCCTGGCGCCTACGGCGCTCAATCCCCTGAGTTCCGGACCGGTAGGCCGGTTCTCCTTGAATTCAGATGATTTGAATTTTGAAGACTGGAAAGGGGTCCGCCCCTTTCGGGCTCATAGTCAAAACCCCACGTTTCGTCACCAGTAACGGTCGTTTCAAGGAAGTTTGAGTCCTTACGAGCGGTTTTAATGAGCTCCTTGCAGTGTTCAATTCTATACATTTTTTGGTCGTCGGTCAACTTGTGGGGAACAAATCGCGAAATCAATTTACGAGAGTGCAAGCCCTCGGTCACAATGTTGTGCACAGTTGATT
Source organism: Typopeltis vanoorti (assembly GCF_054136105.1). Classification (NCBI taxonomy): domain Eukaryota; kingdom Metazoa; phylum Arthropoda; class Arachnida; order Uropygi; family Thelyphonidae; genus Typopeltis; species Typopeltis vanoorti. Next base: position 100,866,124 of record NC_143565.1, read on the forward strand.
TTGGAATCCCTAAGTCGTCTTCAATCAATCTCACGACGATTTCGGAATTTCGACGACATCACGCACTTTTTGGATGTTAACTTCGCTCAGTCCAGTTTCTGGACGGCCCAGCTTTTTTGTCGTCCTCAAGCGTCTCACGACCACTTCGAAATCGCTTAAACCACTCGTAAACTTGAGTACGGGATATGCATTCGTCACCGTATGCTTTTTGAAGCGTTTAATGCGTTTCGGTAAAATTTTTACCAAGTTTAACACAAACGTCAATCGCAGCTCTCTGTTTGAAACTCATTTTCCGACCGTTCGTCAAAACACACTGTCACTCTTGGCACTATAACTCGGCTTCTAATGAAACAAATGTCATAAACAGTTGTCACAACTCTAATGAAGGTTGCCCCTTTCGATAACAAAAAGATACAACAAGTTGCGCCACTACTTTCTTCTATTTTCGAAAAACATTTTTTTTTTAAATTTAAGCCATTAACAGTTTTTTTTGACACGATCTGTATAAGAACATTAAATCTGACATGTATGTTGAAGAACATAACAGTTGCTATAGGACAAAATTATCTATTTACATAAGAGTGACAGCTGATTACTATTCGCACTGTTAAGCACAAAAATCTTTCACCCCCCTTTCTTTGGGGTGTGTGTGGGGGGAATGATGTCACTTCAATGCTCTAAAGTGGACTATGACGCAGTCCCTGCTCAGCCAGGAGTTGATTCCGAGGATTCCAGTCTTGGTGGAAAAGATCTAAGGTGTTGTTTTGCCTGTGGTGGTGGTGGTGATGCTCGTGTAGGATCTGACTTCTCACCTTTTGTTCCTTTTGTTTGAAGGCTGCAAGGAGTTGGTCAGCTGCCTCTCTCTGTGAAGTTGTTGAGCTGTCTGGGCTTGTATGTCTGAGGTAGAAGCTGTATAGTACCGCTTTAGCAGTGATGAAGAGGTGATTGCAGAATGAATAACTATTTGACTCTGCATGGACGAGATTGAAATACTCTTCTCTATGAAGACCACCATAGGTGAGAGCTGCCGTTTCCCGAGACAAACCGATTAATTGGATGTTGACTGGGAATTCCAAATAGATATGACGGACTGTTCCTGATCGGTAGCAGAAAGGCAGTTATCTGAAATATCTGAGTTAAATTTTTGTAATATACAGTAGTTGGAGTGGGTAGTACGTTGTGCCACATTCTCCACTGAATATCTGCGTCAGGTTTGATGGCTCTTGTGCGATACAGTAGGTCCCATTGAAATAGTGTTTGGTGGGTTGATGCAGAATTTTCCAATAAAGTACTTTGGTTTGACTGTTGTGTTAGAGTGCTGTAGATTTCGTTGGTGTTGCTGGGTGTAAGTTTCTCCCATGAATTATTAGTTTTTATCAGAAAGATACGGATAATATAGATAAAATATACAAATAAAATCACAGACTCATATATATGAATAATTCCATAAATAGGGTTTACAAGGATCCAGCGATTGCCTCCTTTTCACTTCAATGCCAATCGTGCCTTTGCTTTACGAGAAAAGAGGGTGCCAAGACTTGTTTCTTTTTTCAATAAATAAGAAAAAAATTATTACAATATGAAATTTTTAATAATTATATTTTCTAAATGAAATAGTTTTTATATTTAAAAAACATTAGTTTAAACTTAAATTTAAAAAAACGAAGAAGATTATTTAATATACCTGTTGTGGACTCAAAACATATTCATATATAAGACTGAAAAGACTGATGCCAAAGTACAGGTAGTCATTGTGTTGTTAATTAGTGAGACTGGGTGCGTAATGGCGGTTGCCAAGTGTTTATATATATATGTGATCAGTGATTTAAATAGTTGTTATGAATAATTCGGAGTGTTGATTCAGATTTTTGATATAAGCGGAAAGCGAAGGTAATCAAGTAGCTGATGATTGTGTTGTAATTAGTGATTGCGGTCTCGCGATAGTCCTTTAGTGTGTTATATTTTGTGTTTATACGGAAATCCTTGAGATCCAGCTCAGGTAAGCATATATTTGAATATTTCAAACATGACCAGTTTAAATCCCGATGACTTTATGCAATCGTTGGATAAGAAGCTAGCGCTCGACCTCCTCAAAAAATTGTTGAAGAAATTTGAGGTAGAGTGGCCAGGGTTTCTAAACCTATATTCAGCGACAGACGACTCCACAGAAGGGGACAACTCAACATCAGGGGAAGAAGGGAAGATGAACCTGATAATCTCTGCTACCACTCCAAAACAAGATACAGAAACCCATGCACGGAAAAAACGTAAAACAGCGGAGACTCAGATAAACGAGGGGATGGAAGAAGATGCCCCCAACACTGACCTCCCCACGCCCAACAACGAAAAAGTTCCCCCAATTGTTCAACGGGAAAAAGAACGTTGGACGGCCCTTAGGCCTATTATGCAAAACCACCAAATTGCCTATTCATGGGCAAAAAACGTAGACGACGGAGATAAAATCCAGCCTACCACAGTAAGCAACTACAGACTCCTCACAAAAACCATGGACGAGTCAAATATTAAATATCATACTTACTCACTGAAGTCGGAGAAAAACCTAAAAGATGTACTCAGGGGAGTAACAGAAAACATCTGCACAGATGAAATTACTGAAGACCTCTGCCTCCACGATCTCCCACCTGTCAAAGTTAGCAGAATGGTACGGGCTGACAAGAGTCCAATGCCACTAGTACTCGTTGAGATACCTAACACACACAAGAACATATACAACTTAACAACGATCTGTGGCCTGAAAATCACAACAGAACCACTAAGAAAATGAGCCTCGTCAGGCCAGTGCTACAGATGTCAGAAGTACGGACATGCACAGAAACTCTGCAGAGCAGACTACAAATGCTTCAAATGTGGGCAAAACCACCCCACAGCAACCTGCTCAAAACCCAGGACCTCACCAGCCAAATGCGCGAACTGCGGGGGCCCCCACCCGGCAAACTACAGAGGCTGCAGTCACTACCCTAAGAATAAAACAGACAACAAAAGGAAACAGATCTCTGAACCCTGCCCACAGGCACCTGAGTTGACTGCTCCCCAGTTGCCTGACACGCACAAAAGACAACAAAATACCAGCTCTCACAAGTGGAAAATACCAACAGTCTGGAAAGCCACCGTCGAAGCAGGACATATGCCGAAGTAGCCCGCTCATCCAAATATACCCAGCAGGACCAAATTCTTGCAAATATAACAACAGTCATCACAGCCTCATTGGCAAACATGCTTCAAGACTTCAGTAAGTCAAACCCTTCACCAAACTCCACAAAAAGATTTCTAAGAGAGACTCAAACCATATTATCAATGCTTGTTAATGAATAAAACTAGATTACTCCCAGACTCACTACAGATCGCCGCTTGGAACGCCAATGGCCTAAAAAACAAGACTCTGGAACTTCAAGAATTCTCTCACAGATACAACCCTGACGTCATCCTAATTAATGAAACTCATCTAAGACCTGCAGACAATCCAAACCTGAGAGGCTACACACTATACAGAAACGACCGACTGGACTACAGAGGTGGTGGTACAGCCATATTTATCAGGAACTGCATCAGGCACAATGGAATACTCACCCCCCCAACCTCCAACCTAGAACTCACCGGTGTCGAAGTCCACACAAATTCAACTGGAAGACTTTAAATATACGCAGCCTACAACTCCCCTGCTAAGACTCTGCTATTTTCTGACTTGGATGCTGTACTAGGCACAAATGAATCCATCATCGTCGCTGGGGACTTAAACTCCAAACATCCCTCCTGGAACAGCAGAACCACAAATAAAAATGGCCGTATCCTCTTCAGCTACACAGGATTAAACAACGCTGTCGTAACAGGACCCAGTGAACCAACCCACCACAGCCCAACTGGCACAGCCGACATCTAGACATCGCCATTCTACACAACATCAAATACCAGCACAGCATTCAAGCACTGAACGAATTATCATCAGATCACAACCCAATCCTACTTCACTTAGGGAACAAAGATCAGTCACCTCCCCCCCAAACCTCCATCATCTGGGAGAAACTCAAGAAAGTGCTACCAGAACACATTGGTCCGGTTCCCCATATAAAAGCCAAGGAAGAAATAGACACGGCAATAAAGAACCTCACCAATCAAATCAATAAAGCCATAACAGCAGCCACAGTATCCACGATTACCCACAAACAAAATCGTCTCCCGGAAGAAATCATGGACTTAATAAGGGAAAAAAACAGACAAAGAAAAAGATATCCCAACACTCGTGCTCCCCAGGACAAAACAGCCCTCAACAGATTAAACAAATCTGTCCGAGAAGCTCTCCAGAACCACAGGAACCAACAATGGGACAACAAGCTCACCTCCATCTCCACAGCAGATCATTCTATATGGAAATTCCTAAACAACCTCAGGATCAAGCGCAAATCCCTCCCCCTTCTGCAAGCAGAACAGCACCTTGCATACACAGATGCTGACAAAGCCGAAGCCATAGCAAGAAACCTAGAGAAACAATGCAGTCCTGCATATGATAACCTAAACATCAGCCACGTATACAAGATCCATCGTAAAGTCAGGTTAACAGTAAATCGTCCCGATGTCAATCCAAGTCCTATAATGCCTAACTCACCTACCGAAATAATCGGCATCATCAACCATCTCAATATCAAAAAGCCCCAGGTCCGGATGGCATCACTAACCAAGTCATCAAGGCACTACCACGCAAAGCCATAGCACATCTGGCAAACATCATAAACTCCATCCTCAAATGGCAGCACTTCCCCCAGTCATGGAAAATAGCTGACATCATCCCAATTCACAAACCAGGCAAAGATACACACCTACCTGAAAATTACCGTCCCATCAGCCTGCTATCCAATTTAGGGAAAGTAGCTGAGAAAATCATCCTCATCAGACTCCAAGATCATGTCAACCAATTAAATATCATTCCAGAAGAACAATTCGGCTTCCGTCAAAATCACAGCACCACCCATCAAATCCATAGACTGGTAGAATACATCACCACAGGATTCAATTGGAATCAACACACTGGAGCTGTCTTCCTAGACATCTCAAAGGCCTTGGATAAGATCTGGCACCAAGGCCTCCTCTACAAACTTATCATCGCTAACCTTCCACTAAACATGATACACCTGATCAAATCATACCTCTCCAACAGGAAGATGCAAGTCAAAATCAATGAAACAGTCTCAACCCAACGGAAAATCCTCGCTGGAGTTCCTCAAGGATCACTGCTAGTCCCGATCCTGTTCAACATCTATATGGCAGACATCCCTCAAAATCCTCTCACATCCACCATCGCCCTTTATGCTGATGACACGGCTATTCTAGCCAGATCTCGTCAACCACTTCTCGTCACCAAAAAACTACAAGATACCATCCTGAATCTAGAAAAATGGTTTAAAGACTGGCGACTACAATTAAACCCCCAGAAAAGTACAACGATACTCTTCACAAGAAGACGAGCATCCCCCAAAGGAGACATCACCCTGTTCAACTCTAAAATTCCCTGGAAAACTGAAGCAAAATACCTAGGAATACTTCTCGATAAGCGATTATGCTTCAATAGCCACATCAAGAGCATATTCACCAAAGCTTCAAAGGTTATCGCCCAGCTATACCCCTTGATCAACAGACGCAGCAAACTAAGCTCAACAAACAAAATACTACTGTACAAGACAGTGATCCGTCCCACAGTCACATACGCCTCCCAAGCCTGGAGCCATACCTCCAAGACAAACATCCTCAAGCTACAAAGACTACAGAACAAATGCCTGCGAATGATTCTGGACGCCCCGTGGTTCATCAGGAACGCCCAGATCCACCGGGACATAAATATCCCCTACATCTCTCCACTACTATGCTCCCTAGCAGAAAAATTCTTTATGAAGACATCTATCCATCCAAACCAACTGATACAACAAGCCGGAAACTATGACGGTAATGACTACTGGAAACATAAAACACCGAAAGCCATCCTAACACCCAACGACGAATAACCACTTCTGCCCACTCAGGGCGAGCTAAAATAGCTCACAAATCTCTCCCATCACTGCTCCCGAAACAGACAACAGGGAATATGAAAAGCGTCAAGCTTCACCCTCTGCGCCATATATGTCCTGCGTCCTGCGTCCTGCCAAAGTACAAGATGGTGATGGAATAATCGACTGTGAGATGCGGTGATTAATAATATATACCCGTCGAGGGTAATGGATGGCAATGCTGTAGCCAATGAAGTTTTAACTGAGGCTCGGCTATTGCTGTTACCCTCCTGCTATGATCAGAGTTTTAATAGCTCAATAACACCTCATTCCTACACTGTCCTCTACAGATAACGGGGAAGATGAAAAGCATTCTTGCTTCGCCCCTTTAAGCCAGTCCTTATAAGGACTATAAGGATAAGGCCAAAGTACAAGAAAAAAGACTCATGCCACTCGGACGTTGCCCTGTCAAACAAGGTCCACGTCCCCAATCGAGTAATCAAGGTTGGATCGAAAAATGAGTTACTGAAAACCAAGACAAAACTGAAAAATAGCAGTTGCTTCAAGAAGAAATGAAGAAATACAGATGTGATATATTGGGTATTTGAGAAATGAGATGGACATTGTCAGGAGAATCAAAAGGTGGAAGAGTTCTCTAGTCAGGAAATGAAAGTAAGCATGAAGCAGGCGTAGGTTTCCTGCTAAGTAACAAGGCGTGTCAGGCATTGATAGGATACAAACCAGTTAGTGAAAGAATATTGGTTGCAAGATTCAGTGGCCAACCATTTAATATCACAACCATTCAAATATATGCGCCCACTGCAGAGAATGCAGATGAAAACATTGAGAGATTTTACAGTGATCTACAACTAGTAATTGTAGTAACTGATGAGGTACCGAAGCAGGATATACTCATCACTGGAGGAGACTGGAATGCAAAGATTGGCAAAAAATAACACAGGATTGGAAAAGGGTGTGGGAAAATTTGGATATGGAGAAAGAAATGAACGTGGAGTGAGAAAGAAATGAACCTGGAACGTAGTGACTGAGTTCCAGGAAACTGGAACTCAGTCACTACGATATGTGTACGTGATATTCTTTAAAATTCTATTTCAAATAAAATAAATTAATTTACAGATTGTGTAAATTAATTTATTTTATTAAATAAATTTATGGAAGATTATTGTTATTTTAATAGTTAAAATGTTTTTTAAAAAGATTAGAAAATTTAAAATTATTTTGGAATTACTTAATACCCCCTTTTAAAATTAGCATATCCTTTATAAAAGTTTAAGATAGTTTAGTAATCCTGTACTCAGGAAGGGATCGATCGACCGTGAGATGCGGTGATTGATTCATTCAATCCAACACCCTTGGAGGATAATGGATGGCAATGCTGTAGCCAATGAAGATCTAACTGAGGCTCGGCTATTGTTGTTACCCTCCTGCCATGATCAGAGCTTTAATTGCTCAATAACACCTTATCCCTACACTGTCCTCTACAGATAACGGGGAAGATAAAAAGCATTCTTGCTTCGCCCCTTTAAGCCAGTCCTTATAAGGACTATTTAAATCATGTACTCGTTGAAGTTCTAACTGAGGCTGGGCTATTGCGGTTAAGTCTGATTAGCGGAATAATGAATTACTGACCATTTAAAACTATATGTTTAGAAATTTATGTACATTTAATCATACAACATTTATTTTACAATCGATATTCTATCTTTTTCAATTTAGCTACTTGAATACAAATTCTACCCTACGGTTCTTCTTTATGAACTGGTCAATAACATCGTCATAAAAAGTTGGTTGTAACTTAATTTTCCAAGCACCACGTACACTTGTAAAGGCTGGCTGGAGCTCACTGGCTAGAGCTACGTTAACTGCGAATGGCCTGTGTTTAAGACGACGGGAAGGGAGCGGAAATGGTTATGAGCGCGCATGAAATCACAGTGCTGCAGCGAGGACCTGGAAGCTCCTACAACCGAGCAAGCCAAGGTAGCTTTGACTAGACGAGCGAGCATCGGCCTTCAATTCACAACGCAAAGCTCAATTATTGCCGCGCAAGCTTAAGACGTCTTCTGTCTACAAAAATAAAAACCTAAATGGAATGCTATTAAATGCATGCATTTATTAACAAATAAATATTACTTCTTTCTCAATTAATGAGCTTGCGCAGCAAGCGTGGAGAATTCTCCCCTGATATCATGTAATTCGGAATAACTTAGACTCAAGTGAAAACGAAAGTTATGTATCCAAGTCAAGCCAATAATTCAGAAGTCTAAATATTTATTGCATAAATTGTTTTACTTTCTTTTAAGAATTACTTTATCTATTTTGTAGTTTCGTTAGAAGTAACATTAAAGTTAATGTAATCGGTAAAGGTTTCCGTAATACTTAAATTTTTCTGCATGATCTTGATCATATTTCTCATTGTCATCAGATGAAGTTAGCGATGCCTCAACGGCCTAAATACGAGGCTTACATTACGCAGAGAATAAGCAGCTGTTTGCATTTACTATTTTTTTTTTGTTATAATTTGAAGAATTTCAATTTACAAAGGAGTTTGCACTTTTCGTTTTTTCTTTAATATTTTTTGCATACTGCAAAGTGTTTAATGTATTAAATAAATTGAGAAAAAATATATAAGGTAAACAGAGTCCACTAAGAACCTTGAAAGATATGACTCAGTTCCTTTTTTTTTTTTTTTTATCGCTGCCAAACTTACTGAGCACACACCTCTAGAGTGGCAGCTTCTATTGCTTTTGAGAATACGAAAGAATCTACAATGCTTTGCCAGTTACGGATCGCTTGTTCGCGTTAAAAGGTAACTAAAACGAAATGGATTAAGAAGAGATATGACTGCATACAGTATTTTGATAAGTTAAACCACACGTTGCAATAACTTACAACATTACTTACCTCTTTTTTCGTGAAGATTTTGACGACGTCTGAAATAAAGAAGACGGATTTGTGTTTTAAATGTTGTCACAAACTTACAAGAGAAATACATCATTCACTAAAAAATAGAAATCGTCTCTTACTGACAGTCCAAAGTGATGTGTTCTGGGCGGCCATCAACGTCTAAAAATAACAAGATTATCAGCGCAGGTGACTGCACACCTTGCAAAAGAGGTTGAAATTTCGATGGCCATGCGCGCCTCAATTTTAATCCTGGAACTTATTTCAGCGAAGCATCTGGTGATCATTCCGGAGGTCTTTTTATAGTTAATGAGATTGATTAAAGTATCATTCCATATACACTCTCTGTCCAAAAAGAAACCGAACGTTCCGAATATAGAAGAAACTAGTGGAGCCACCTGTTGTGTCTTTTTGTTGTCGAAAGCGGCAATCGTCGTTAGTGTTGTTTCAATTTTTAATGACGTTTGTTTCATTAGAAACCAAGTTATAGTATCAAGAGTAGCAGTGTGTTTTGACGAACGGTCGGAAAATGAGTTTCAAACAGAGAGCTGCGATTGACTTTTGTGTTCAACTTGATAAAAGTTTGACTGAAACGCATCAAATGCTTCAAAAACCATACGATGATGAGTGCTTATCCCGTACTCAAGTTTACGTATGGTTTAAGCGATTTCAAAGTGGTCCTGAGACGAATCTGGGCCGTCCAAAAACTGGACTAAGCGAAGTTCACGTCCAAAAAAGTGCGTGATTTCATAAAGAAAACCCGAAATCGTCCGTGAGATTGATTGAAGATGAATTTGGGATTCCAAAATCAGCTGTGCACATCATTTTGACCGAGAGTTTGGGCCTTCGTAAATTAAATTCGCGATTTGTTCCCCACAAGTTGACCAACAATCAAAATATGTATCGAATTGAACACTGCAAGGACCTCATTAAAACCGCTCGTGAGGACTCAAACTTCCTTGAAACGATCGTTACTGGTGACGAAACGTGGTGTTTTGTGTATGAGCCCGAGACAAAGCGCCAGAGTGCTGAGTGGAGACCACCAGAAGAGGGCATTCGAAAAAGAAAAAAAAAGTCGCTTGGAGAAGTTAAAAGTAAAGAAAATGTAAATTTGTTTCTACGATTCCAAGGGCATTATCCACAAAGAATTCGTTCCGCCTGCCCAAATTGTCAATGGTGAGTATTTTCTCGAAGTTTTGAAGCGATTGATACAGAGAATCCTCGCGTACGGCATGAATATCGTGACGACCTACCATTCGTCAAAACACACTGTCACTCTTGGCACTATAACTCGGCTTCTAATGAAACAAATATCATAAACAGTTGACACAACACTGATGAAGGTTGCCGCTTTTAACAACAAAAAGATACAACAGGTGGCGCCAATTTGTCCAAAAAGAAATCGAAAAGTTCGATTTCTATTTGGACAGAGGATGTATATAAAAAAAAAACAGACCCAACTTCTTGTTTTTATTCCACAGATTTGTCAGGGTATTCTCTACTACTGTTATTCTTATCCCTTCCACCACTTTTTTTTATTTCGGATGTGTATCCCATAAAATAAATTAGATATCCCGAGACATAAGAGACATAATTTACTTTGCTGATTCAAAAAAGTTCAACAGTTCCACAGCATACTTTACCTCCTTCCCTATCAAAGTTCAGATGATATAGACGACGAATTAACCCGTCTCATGAATTTTATATTTAAAATAGTTTAATGGAGTTTCATACAAATCCTTTTTATGTTCTACCTTGTAAGTCTTAATGCAGTGAATCGCTGCCAGACAAGATATGAAATTTAATTGTTCTAAAAAAAAAAGTTAGGCAACCATTCCCTAGTTTTACGAGCGATATCTCTAAAGAATTTTTCCAAACAGAATTTGTGTACCGATTTATGTGAACTACTTAATGAAAAGCTACTTTTGTTGTCTTGAAAGTAGGCAATGGATATTCATATAATTGGTTACAAGATTTGAAGGTTTTTTTTTTTTTTTAATTATACAATTAATAAATTCTATCGAAAGGTTTTTAGGTTTTCTTAGATGCATCAGTAATTCGATATTTTAATGAAGCACTTTTCGATATCTTCTTTTACCATCAGCAATACTTCTGTTTCGTACAGCCTCCTTACGCAATCGGAAAAAAAAATCTTAACTTTTTCCTTCGAGTCTGATTCCTTCCAAGATGCGAGGTACCCTTCTAAGGGCATTTTAAATGAAGTGAAAATTCTATCAGTAAATAACTTGAGCCAGACTATCACTCGATTTAAAATACCCTAACAAGTGTACCTCGCATCCTAGAAACTCGTTCATCCCCCCCCCCCCGAAACAAAGACAAATTACGCAAACATGAGCACATGGAATAATTTTGGCCGTATTGAGGTCAAAAGGGAATGTGTAGAAAAGACATCAAAACTGACCGAATTGTTGCAAAAAAAAAAATCAAAAAGAACTTATGTTTGCTTGAAATTATTCAAATAAACAGTCTCACTGTTTATTATTATTATTATTATTATTACAGTGCTCAAATGAACAAAAATAAAATAATAAAGTTAATTGGACCACAACTCTCCGAGAAGTATATTACTGGTTCAAATACAATATCCCCTCATTGAATAACAATTCGGTTTCAAACAGTCGACCGTGAGATGCGGTGATTGATTCATTCAATCCAATATCCTTGGAGGGTAATGGATGGCAATGCTGTAGCAGCTGTAACCAATGAAGTTCTAACTGAGGCTCGGCTATTGCTGTTACCCTCCTGCCACGATCAGAGCCTTAATAGCTCAATAATACCTTATCCCTGCACGGTCCTCTACAGATAACGGGAGGGATGAAAAGCATTCTTGCTTCGCCCCTTTAAGCCAGTCCTTATAAGGAATAACAATTCGATCTCCAGGTGGCAGTATCTTACAGGTCGAAGTACGCATAATATAACAAAACTGATAAACCTAGAAATTATGGCTAAGTAATATTAATAAAGAATTTATTAAAGAGTAAGGCTAAAGAATATATGTAAATACAAAATATAAAGAGTAATAAATAATAAACTTTGTATCACATAGAGGATCAATTTGTAAATATGTAGAGAAATATTATTTTAAACCTAATTATTTCTCATTTAAGTTAAATATAATTTAATTTCGATGAAAAATTTATAGCTATCGGTTTATCGCCTTTGGGGTAAAGCTAAAGAGTAGTATCGAAGTTGAAGCCGACCTGCGACCTCGATGTTTGGCTCACGCCCTCATCGAAAGCGTCGGCGCTGACCAGATTTTGGGTTTTACTCCCTCTGGTGGTGGCCGCTTCCAAGTAGTAGTAAGCAGTGAACAAACAAGAGACAAACTACTTGGAGGATTCGAATGTAATGGAAAAACAATAGTTCCATTTTTGGTAGGGAGAATTACCAAACTACTTAGAATCCCCAGATTCCCTTTATAATATATTGAAACAGATGCAAAGATTATCCACGAAATATTCTTGATATGGGGCGTTGTACACAACGTGGAAGTCCTAAATGACGCAGAAAACCCCAAATGGAAGTCGCGTGAAGTCCACATCTCCCTCGAGATGAAAACGTCCGTTCCCAACTTTATTATTATTGGATCCGCCAGAGTAATGATAAATTACCCTGGTGTAAAAAAAACAATGTTTTAGATGTGGTGCCTTCACTCACATTGGGGCGGACTGTCCTAGAGTGAAATGTAAAAACTCCCTCAAAGCAGGCCACAACCAAGAAAAATGTGAGTCAGCTTGCCTGAAATGTGAGGTCATTGACCACAAAGTGGACACATGCCCATCCAGAACCTTGCTGAGAGGATGGGTGGTGCAATCACGCCAGCAACTCCACCAAGCAATGGAAATGACCCAGCACAGGAAGCTTCTCCTCTTTTCGAGGCTGCTCCTGATATAACAGAAATCCATACCTCCACGTCTAAGAAAAACTGTAAGGGGAAAAAACTTCCACAAGCAGTAAAATCCAACAAGAAGTAACAGTCGTTATTGAAACCATCAATACTAATACAGATAAGGAAGAAGGAAAAATGGAGGTGAACACCAACACCTCCAAACGGCCATTAAGCCCACAGGAAGAAGAGTTGGTAACGCCCAAAATAGCAAAAGTATCTGAGACCGCCCACCCAGAAGTCCCTCACGCAAAAGCAGGGGAGACTCTAAGCCATCTCATTAGAAATATTCCGGGGGTCGCGGAAAAATTCAAAGAAGCGATGGGAAAAATAGGAGAACCTGAACTCCTCCTCACAGGGAAACATGGATCTGACATCGTCAGTGCAAAATGGGGTGACATCTTCGTTGATGACATCAGCAAAATCACCTCTGAGCAAGTAGAGGTAGCCCAGGATTTAGACGAGGAGGCAGCTTCGGCGTTCTTCATAGCTCTCTGCAAACCAGACATGGCCAAGGGAAGTGAGGTGGTCAAAAGAATAATAACTGCCCACAACAAAAGAAAGACACAGTAACCACCTTGTGTGGTTTCTGTACACAGCTTCACTGGTTTCAGCTATCACGGGTGGGGGAGGACCTGAGATCCCGAGCGGCGAAGGCTTACCGCGAGGCGGTGCAGTTCCTTGTGAGCTGCATCACTCGGGCCAGATCCTTCCTCCACCTCTAAGTTTACCTTTCAATTTTTGCTTTTCTCTGTACTTTTTTTTGTGTTTGTTTGGTTTGTTTTTTTTACATCTTTTCCTTTTCAGGATTTTTCCTTTTTGTAAAGTGAAAAATTAACGACCGTTTTAGAAACACCGCTGGGGGGCAAACAGTTAAAACAGATCAACTGAGGCCTCTTTCACCTTCTCTACCACTATGCACTCTATCTTTTATTTCCTCTCCTACTATCTGCTGACTCTACAGCCAATGATGAAGTTTGTTGAACTCACAAATTATTTTTTTTTATTAGTATGGACTTCTGGAAACACAAGGTATGCAGGGTTTTTCTCTATCTTCCCCCTACCCAATGAGGATTTGCCCTGTCTATCCTCAAACATTCCTATTTCACTAACACTGTTCAAATGATATGAAAGCATTGACATCAAATCACACATCTCTGGCAATCTCATTAAATACTTAATTGGATATTTCCTACCCTGTTTCGAGGCCACGCTGGACCATGTGTGGAGATAGTGCCACAGTGAGACTACACGATAAGCAAAATTCCAAAAAGATTTGTAACACATGAGGATCGGGTGCTTCAGCTTAGGCCAAAACAGCGTACCGGAAATTTTTGGATGTTTTTGATTGTGAAATGCCTGATCTGGGAACGAATGAAGAGGTGCTCTTTACGAACATCAAAAACAGCTGGGGACTACCTTTTCACAGGGATTTGGCATGGAGAATCGCTTACGGCAGTCTCCCAGTGAAACCGGTAAAATCACGATATCGTCCCCGACCTTGTGACCCCTTTTTGTGATGTATGCCATGCAATCGAAACTGTAGGGCACTTCCTCTACCAGTGTCTACCAGCGCAGCGCATTTGGCGAAGAACCCGGTCGTCAACAGTTAAAAACTGCTCAAATGAGGCCTCTTTATCTCCTCTAACACTATTTAACTCTATCTTTTATCTTTCTCTGTTGAATCTCAACGCTACTTTATACTCTAAAGGCCAATGATGAGAGGCTTGAACTCACAAATGATTATTAGTAGTAGCATCTGTTCTTGTTAGCTTCATATCTGAGACGGGTCCTATCTGGGCCCAAGATGTTAAACTGATTTCTGGAAATCGGCGAAGAGCTCGGAGCTTGCTCCACCTTTGCGACGAGTTGCTTTGGTATTGCACTACTTCCAGGGTCAGCTCACTCCCTCCCTCTGGGGGGAGAATAATTAATCCAAACATAGGCTCATAATCGGATATTTCGTTTAAGAAATTAATTGGTACAACTCCTCCCCTTTTTGTACGTAAATGACAGACCATTTTTTTCAATATCCTGGGTAACTCCAAAGTACTCGAAACGGACAGACAGTGCGAATCCGGAAACAATTTTCTGTCTGCTTTGATATCTAATTTCATGAAGCTGATATGTGCACTACAATTAGCAACCAAATCGTTTTTTCTTTTTTTTTAACTCTTGTATTTTCTTGAATTGATTTCATTTCGTATTTTGTGTATTTATAAAGATATAAATAAATATATTCCAGCATTGTTTATGTGAATTGAAACTACGTTTTCTTGTCTTCTATAGAAAACGATTTTAATATGGCCGGCCTGGTTGGCCGAGTGGCTAGCGTATCCGCTCGCCAGCCAAAAGGCTGCGGGTTTGAATCCGCCGTGGGCATGGATGTTCGTGATTGTCTGTGGAAATACTAGTGGTGGTGGTAGTCGGCGGTAGATGGCGTTGGTATAGATGATGAAAGTAGTAGAAAAAGAAATGATAAGTGACTGAAAATGAAAATTACAAGACGACTATGCCAAGGATTATCGTCTACGTAATATTCGTAGAGTTCCTGACTAACCATATCAGGCAAAAACAAACAAACGAACGGTGTTAAGATGCCACAGTTAGTAATTCCCCTTCCTCCTATGGTTAAATTTGTAATGTAACTGCATGATATGCCATATTTGCCATAATATAAAAAAAAAATCAGTACAAAACTTGTTTCATTTTAATTACCACCTAAGAGAGAATATCAGTATTGAAAATGAACGGAAGCAGAACCAACCTAACTACCCCATAAGTTACTGGAGGGGGTTGGGGAATGGTACAGATTGACCAAGAAAAAATATTTAAAAAATTTACAATTTCACATTTGACGTCCGTAAACGCCGAATGGTCAGTACCGTATCTCACATGGTTTTAGCAATGATGTCTTCTGCTAGAATAAGTAGTTGGGATGCAGATTCCCCTTCCACACAAAGTTTGTAGGATAATCACAACCAGTGGCGACTCGTGGCTTGAAATCGTGGGGGTGCTGCAACTTTCGAAATATACATACATACACTGTAAGTACAGTGTATACGTGTTTGGATAAAATATCAAAATTACGGTAAAAATTAAACATGAAAAATATTGTTTATTATCGATAAACTTATACAGTTTGATATAATTCAAAATTACTTGAAAATAAAATTCATTATCATAACCCCAATAATGTTCTAAAATAAAAACTATGACAAATGTTATGTCTTTAATTGTAAATATTTAAAGAGACGGAGTAATAAGCACTATGAACACTCTACTACTGACGCAAGCGTCATATAAACAACAGTGGAACTGCGAGAAGGACAGTGCCGCATCATACTAATAGCTCGCATATCACTTTGACGTGCATAGGCTTGCGCGCGTAGCAATATGACACTGCGCTAAACACGGTGGCTAGCGTCCTCCTAAGTGCTACAAGATGGATTTTTTTTTTTTATACAAAATAAGAGAATTGTATAGGATTGTTGATGATAAAATTAAATATTACAAGCAAATATAAATAAATGAATAAATATATTTAGATATATCGAGAAAGATTTGGGGTGCTGCAGTTCCGCAGTGCCTATACAAGACACATCAAATAATATCCTACATAAACTAAAAGATGGAAAGTCACAGACCGTTTATAGGGGAAGACACAAAACTAGCCGATGCACACACACGCTACAATGCGAAACAATTCTTATGGAAGGTTGAGAGGGAATCGAAAATTACTTAAATGGATGATACGAATTTAAATTACTTCGGAAGCCACTGCAGCCAATTCGAATCGACTTCTTGTTCAAAACACCAAACAATCCTTCACACCAACCCGGCCCATTGACCTCACAAAATTCTTGTTGGGCACAGATATTGCTATCAACCGAACGTGCGCAAACCATCATAGACACAATAAAACACAACAACTTAATATCGACTTAAACAAAAGATCTACGAATTATAACATCCACAAAAACCATAAACCATATCACAGACAGAGGAATAAAACCTTCTGATCCATCAGGAAAACAAGGCGCACGTATTTTATGACTGCTTCACAGCCCATTCGCAGTTTGCTCTTTAATTATTGAGAAATTCTTCCTAACAATCTTAAATTTACCAGTTTTGTCAAGTGCACGTTGGTCACAGCCATGTCACCAATAATCGCAGCTTCCTACTAGAAGTGTAGAAAGGGACCGATCAATGCGATTGTGCCTTTGCTTTACGAGAAAAGAGGGAACCACCACTTGTTTCTTTTAATAAATAGGAAAAAAATATTAAATCATGAAATTTTTTATAATCGTATTTTTTAAGTGAAATAATTTTTAGATTTAGTATATTTAAAAACATTAATTTAAAATAAATTAAGATAACGAAAAAGATTATTTAATATACCTTTTGTTGACTTAAAACATATTAATATATAAGACTAAAAGCTTAAAACAAACATACCCTGGGACAAGCTCTAGGATCATTTTCTGGTATGGTTAGTTCATCTTTGTGAACTTTTCTCATAGGTGATTAGCAAATTGTTTAGCTAAGCGCAAATTGTAGTATAGTATATGTTAGCTCAGTTATTATCGACAAAGCGTCTCATAGAGGCATTTGATAATAAATTACAGCAGCAGAAGAGAGAATAAACCCCGGACTGGGGTAAGAATAAAACACTCGGTGGTGGGAATAGCTTAGGCACCCCACCAGCTATGGCTTTGCCACGTACGTAGACCCTTGGAATCGAAGTTGAAGCTGACCTACGACCTCGATGTTTGGCCAAAGCCCTCATCGAAAGCGTCGGCGCTGACCAGATTTTTGGTTTTACTCCCTTTGGTGGTGGCCGCTTCCAAGTAGTAGTAAGGAGTGAACAAACAAGAGACAAACTACTTGCAGGATTCGAGTGTAATGGAAAAACAATAGTTCCATTTTTGGTAGGGAGTATTACCAAACTACTTAGAATCCCCAGATTCCCTTTAGAATATATTGAAACCGATGTAAAGATCATCCACGAAATATTCGGGAAATGGGGCGTTGTACACAAGGTGGAAGTCCTAAATGACGCAGAAAACCCCAAATGGAAGTCGGGTGAAGTCCACATCTCCCTCGAGATGAAGACGCCCGTTCCCAACTTCATTATTATTGGATCCGCCAGAGTAATGATAAACTACCCTGGTGTAAAAAAACAATGTTTTAGATGTCGTGCCTTCACTCACCTTGGGGTAGACTGTCCTAGAGTGAAATGTAAAAACTGCCTCAAAGCAGGCCACAACCAAGAAAACTGTGAGTCAGCTTGCCTGAAATGTGGGGTCACTGACCACAAAGTGGACACATGCCCATCCAGAACCCTTGCTGAGAGGATGGGTGGTGCAATCACGCCAGCAACTCCACCAAGCAATGGAAATGACACAGCACAGGAAGCTTCTCCTCCTTTCGAGGCTGCTCCTGATATAAGAGAAATCCATACCTCCACGTCTAAGAAAAACCGTTAGGGAAAAAAAACTTCCACAAGCAGTAAAATCCAACAACAAGTAACAGTCGTTATTGAAACCATCAGTACTAATATAGATACTAATACAGATATAGATAGGGAAGAAGGAAAGATGGAGGTGAACACCAACACCTCCAAAAGCCATTAAGCCCACAGGAAGAAGAGTTGGTAACGGCCAAAACAGCAAAAGTATCTGAGACTGCCCACCCAGAAGTCCCTCACGCGAAAGCAGGGGAGACTCTCAGCCTTCTCATCAGAGGAATCCCAGGGATGGCGGAAAAATTCAAAGAAGCGATGAAAAAAAATAGGAGAACCTGAACTCCTCCTCACAGGGAAACATTGATCTGACATCGTCAGCGCAAAATGGGGTGACATCTTCGTCGATGACATCAGCAAAATCACCCCTCAGCAAGTAGAGGTAGCCCAGGATTTAGACGAGGAGGCAGCTTCGGCGTTCTTCATAGCTCTCTTCAAACCAGACATGGCCAAGGGAAGTGAGGTGGCCAAAAGAATAATAACTGCCCACAACAAAAGAAAGACACAGTAACCACCTTGTGGGGTTTCTGTACACAGCTTCACCGGTTTCAGCTATCACAGGTAGGGGAGGACCTGAGAACCCGAGCGGCGAAGGCTTACAGCGAGGCGGTGTTCCTTGTGAGCTGCATCACTCGGGCCAGATCCTTCCTCCACCTCTAAGTTTACCTTTCAATTTTTGCTTTTCTCTGTACTGTTTTTGTTTGTTTTGTTACATGTTTCCTTTTTAGGATTTTTCCTTTTTGTAAAGTGAAAAATCAACGACCGTTTTAGAAACGCCCCTGGGAGGCAAACAGCTAAAACAGGTCAACTGAGGCCTCTTTCACCTACCCTACCACTATGCACTCTATCTTTTATTTCCTCTCCTACTATCTGCTGACTCTCAGCCTATCTTACTCTACAGGCCGATGATGAAGATTTGTTGAACTCACAAATTATTAGGTTCTCCCAGTCCACATCGGTCCACCCCCTGTCATTCGTAAAAAAGAAGAAATAGACCAAGCTGTAAGCAATTTAACTAGGCAAATCAACCAGCAATAGCATCAGTCACTCACACCACTGTCCTCCGCGCCCCAAACGGATCCCAGAAGAGATAATGGACCTGATTAGGGCCAAAAATAAAGCCAGAAAGCGATGTCACAACACCAGGACCCCGCGGGACAAAACAACCTGAACAGACATGTTAGAAAAGCCCTCCAGATGCACAGAATCCAAACTCAGGGAAGAAGATAACTCCATGTGGAAGTTTGTAAAATCTCTTCGTGCCAAAAGGCAACCACTTCCCTCTTTGAGGACCAATCTTGGAATTGTACACTCAGATGAAGAAAAAGTAGCAGCCCTAATTTACAATGTGGAAAATCAATGCAGACCATCTTACGTAAACTTAAATATCAATCTTATTTACAAAGTTCATCGTAAAGTTAGAAATGCATTAAGACAGCCTAAGGATGATTCAGAAACCATCACCCCCACATCTACAACAGAAATAATAAATATTATTTCCCATCTGAAGAATAAAAAGGCTCCCGGCCCTGACGGCATTACCAATAGAATAATAAAGCTACTCCCACGGAAAGCCACAATTCATCTAGTTAATATTACCAATTCCATTTTAAGATTCCAGTACTTTCCCACAGATTGGAAAATCGCGGACATCATACCTCTGAAAAAGCCTCGTAATAACCCACAACTTCCCCAAAGCTACAGGCCCATCAGTCTTCTTTCTTGTCTTGGCAAAGTAATAGAAAAGGTCATGCTATCAAGGCAGACTACAATCAGCAGTGGACCAACAGAAAATAATCCCAAATGAGCAATTTGGGTTTCTCAAAGCTCACAACACGGTGCAACAAATTCACCGACTAACAGAACACATCACTCATGGTTTTAACTGGCACGTTCACACTGCTGTTGTATTTTTGGATGTTGCCAAGGACTTTGATAAGGTCTGGCATGAAGGCCTTATCCTCAAATTAATTGAAATCAATATCCCAATTAAATTAGTGAAACTCATATATTCATATATCAATGAAAGATACATGCAAGTAAAACTCAACGGAATTGTGTCATCAAGGCGCAAAATTCTGGCGGGAGTACCTCAGGGTTGTCTTTTGGCCCCAATACTTTTCACAACTTACATGGCAGATATTCCTCTCAATTCAAGAACAACTACTACGGCCCTTTATGCCGACGACACCGCTGTTCTAGCTAGATCGCTCAGCCCTCTCCTAGCAATTATAAGACTCAAAAGAAGTATCAGTGAGATAGCAAACTGGTTCACCAACTGGAGGATTCAAGTGAACCCCATCAAAATCTCAGCCATAATGTTTTCAAGAAGAAAGGTCAATAAAGAAGACATCCTGCTCTCTGGTCAAAAGATCCCATGGCAATCAGAGACCAAATATCTTGGGGTATTGATGGATAAGGAACTCCTTGTTAACAAACACATCAATCTCATTTGCTCCAAATCTTCCAAAGTCATTGCTCAGCTCTACCCATTGATCAACCGTAAGAGCAAATTGAACCTACATAATAAATTGCTTCTTTACCGGATGGTAATACGGCCAGGCGTAGGTAATACCTACGCCTCACCAGCATGGAGTCGCACTTCAAGATCAAACATTTCAAAATTACAGAGAATACAAAATAAATGCCTTAGGATGATCCTGGATGCACCGTGGTTCATCAGAAATTCGCAGATTCACCAAGAAACCAGCATTCCATACATTTCCTCCTTTCTTCGTGATCTTGCAGAAAAATTCTTCGTGAAGTCAAGTTCACGTTCAAACCCACTAATCGTACAAGCTGTCAATTACAACGAGACTGATTACTACAAACACAAAAGACCGAAGGCTATTCTTCTCTCAACTGATCATAACTAACACAACTGCCCTCAGAGGGCGAGCTTAACTGCTCACAAACCTCCCATTCCCAAACAACTCTCTTCACAGATCAAGGGGAATATGAAAAGCACTAGTGCTTCACCCATCCTGTCAGTAATGTTCATGGTAAACAAACATGCCAATTTTCGACTTTCGTAATTGCTGTTGACTTTTCTGTTCGCGACTGCGTTTATAGCTGGGGTTGTTTTTAGCAACGTGTAGTTATTCGCCATGTTATTAATCCAGTAATAAGTTGCAACTTTGAAGAGTAAACAAAGAACTGACTGCGCACGTATTTTGAGGAAGTGGGCTGTTAGTTTGTAAGGTTGCGATAAAGCGGCTGTCTGCTGTTATTCCCAATAAACCCACCCTTTTGTTTCGTGGGCTATTTTTTAAAATACCTGAAAATACAGAACAACTTGCTTGTATTCAAATTTATATTGAAATAGTGCAAAATGGCTGCCTGAACACACAAGTTACTGAAAACAGCAAATAGGAATGCTACTTTGAACAGTTCTGTGTGTTTAAAATGGAAACATGTCCATTCTAAAGCGATACTCTTTCTAAAATTTGATTTTATAATTCTCTAGATTTCTCCAGCCTGAGTTTCCTCGAACTTCATCACGACTATATGCACACATCATATTCTTTAAAATTCTTTTTCAACTAAAATAAATTAATTTACACATTTTCTTTCTAATATTATTTCTAATATTATTTTAATTTAAATTGAAAATTTTAAATTATTTGGAATTACTTAATACCCCCTTTTAAAATTAGCATATCCTTTATAAAAATTTAAGATAGTTTAGGAATATGGTAACAGATGTACTTCGATGACAAGAGCAGGAGGATTTCAAGCGTATCTGCATGAGTGTACAATTTGTTTCGGGATACTTGCTAATTGAATCCCGGTTCTGATGTAATGGTGTCGATGAACTGAAATAAACTCGATTCTGTAAGTATTAGTTTCCTATCATTCATCTTCTTTTATTTTGTCTAAATTTAAATATCGGAAACAAAGAAAGACCCATAATTAGCAAATCTTGATTACATGAGAAACAAAGGAAGACCTATCATTAGCAAATCTTGATTACAATCAACTGCTCACGTTGTTCACAAAGATTGGATTGGAGCTGCTCGAAACAAGATATCCAGGCAGAATTAACCATCGGGAGCTTGCAGCGTAGGTCGCAGTATATCTGAGAGATTCATTCATTACTAGTATATGCTAAAATGCAATAAAACAAAAGAAAAAACACTGCAAATATAATTCATGATGGTACAAATTAAGTGGATATTGAATCCAACATTATTTCATAGCCGAATACAGAAACTACAAGAGTTTCGTGCCGAATATATAAAAACTAAACGTTTCGGCGGATGCAAGCATAAGCAACCTTACGGGCAACTCGTACTAAAGGTGGTGTAAGCTCCAGATCACTTTCCTTAGTATTTTCCATAATGTAAAGCACATCTCCTAGAGGATATGTATTATAAATAAGTCTTTGGCTCTCTATTTCAGTAATACATGATGGTTTCAGTTACAATATAGAAATTATTGAACAAAGAATAAAATAAAAAACATACTATACTGACATCGGAGATCGTGGAATATCTCTCAGATATAATTTACTGTCAACTATCACAAACCTTTACATAACATGCGTTAAACCAAACTGATAGCGAAAAACAGTGCGGAATATCACTCGTAACATAAGAATGCACAGCTACTCATGACCTCCAAGCTATACACTGAATTGTGAAAGAATGTTTATATTAAACATTTTGCATGTATCTCTCAGATCAGCTGCGAGCTCCGGAGGGTCAAACTTGTTTCTATCGTTTAAAATCTCTCGTTGAAAAAAAAAAAAAAATAGCCCCGTGCACTCGGGCAGTTTGTTTCCCGAGCGAAACTTTGGTGTGGAGGCTGTATTTGTCTGTGATTGTGTTGGGATGAGGTCAGCTTGGTAGGCGGAGTTTCTCAAATTCCAGAGAGTGATCCGTTGGGGCTGTCAACTATTCGGACATCCCCCTTTCGGTGCTTGTCCGAATAGTTTGCAGATACTGGACTTTAGCCTTTTAAAAGTCACCCATTACAAGTTTTTGGAACTTGGCGGGTTTGAACATAGTCGATGTTTTGAAAGCTTAAATGAGATAATCAAAAAGAAGAAAAAAAACAAAACTGAACAGATTTGTGATGTATATCTTACGTCGTAGAAATTAACTGAAAAAATTGCAAATAGGAGCATATCTGAATTGTGCCACCTCCGCATTGAAATCGATCAACAACTGTCGAGTGTTAATTCTAGTCTTCCTTATTTCCACCTTTCTCAGATCCTAATGGCGCATCACCCAAACATAACACAGATCTCTTGGCATCAGTCTTTTCCGGCAACGTTTGTACAGACAACCAAGGCAACACTTGGCTATAATACCAAACGAATTTCGGTGAGGTTCTCGAAATCATACTCCATACGGTTTTATTTATTTATTTATGAACAAGAGGCTCACCTTAATATTAAAAATACAGAAAACGAAAATAATTGTTGAATACGTGAAATAATTCGTATATTGCATAAGAGCCACTTAGTTGAGTAATAAATTACAAACCATTTATTCGTTTAAAAGTTTAAAAATATTAAGCGAACAATAAAGGTTTAGAAAATTGTAGCAAATAATATTAGTAATGAAAATGTTAAGAATAATGATAAAATAATTTAATATTACAAAAGTATAGATATTTTATTAAAGACACCTTTATTATATATTAATCATTTATGTTTTTTTAAAGTCATCTGAATGATGCGGTGATTGATTCATTCAATCCAATACCCTTGGAGGGTAATGGATGGCATTGCTGTAGCCAATGAAGCTCTAACTGAGGCTCGGATATTGCTGTTACCCTCCTGCCATGATCAGAGCTTTAATAGCTCAAGAACACCTTATCCCTACACTGTCCTCTACAGATAACGTGGAATATAAAAGGCATTCTTGCTTCGCCCCTTTAAGCCAGTCCTTATCCTAGATGTGTGTTTTGCAATATTGTAATGTAATATAAATTTTGACTTGTATCAGCTCGGTCGAGTTTCGCTCCGAATATCATATCCTCCCTACCTTCTAAAAATATGCACCTAAGTGTGTATTTTTAATCGTTCTTTTAATTTTAACATAAATTAAATATATTTTACATTAGTCAGTTGCCACTTAATCTTAAGTATTTAAAAATAACAAAACTCCATTTAAGGCACTGGTTATAGACCTTGAAGAATGAATCTTTTGAACACTGTAAGGTTTCTTCAGAAGAAGAGGAATGGAATGATCATTGATGTATAGGAAAAAGAAGATGATGAAAGACGTGTGCAAAAGCAGTCATGGGACTCCAACATTGAAAGAAGAATCAAACGAAAGTAAAACCACCTAGCATGACACTAAATAAATGACCATAGAAGAAGCTGGAGATTCCATCACAAATAGCAACAAGAAGAACATGGCATGGTAGTTAGGTAAGAAGGCTGCGATTCATAATCCATTCTTTGGCATATTAAAAGCGATCACGCGAGTTTCTTTGAAACTTTCGTGGCTTGTTTCCAGAGTTGAAACATTAGCCAGGAGATTTGCTGTTGGGCTAGAGTAAGTGAAATTTATTAGTGATTACTGATTAATTGGATCTCCAGGCAGTGAAGTAGTTGATCCATCGAGAGTATTGAAATAAGAGAATTGGGGCGATAGTTTGATGGTTAACCTTTTTTTCTTCCTCCCTTTTTTTAAAGGAGAAGTCTGCACTCATTCTGTTCTTTAGATGAGAAACGACTCTGGCAGTTACTAAACCTGTTTTAAAGCTATTAATACAACTGGAAGTATACTCTCTGGACTAACGGATTATTAGCATCAAACCTATTCAGTATTTTTCTGATGTCCTTTTAGATAAGTTGCAGAAACAACAGGTGGAGACACTGACACTGAGACGTCCAACTTATCCTTAGGTGATGCTGCCATTGTATCATCAAGACATGAGAAATGTGACAACATGGAAGGGCAGAAGTTACTCCCGACAGCCTTGTAGAGCTATCAGAAACCTCGACTGCTATTTAATCAAGAAGATATTTTTCATTTAGTCCACTAAGCCTTTAGATTGGTTTAGAATCTTCTTAAGATTGTTCTAAGCTGTAGTATAAGTTGAGTGAGAAAATGGAGTTTCTGATGTGTCCATCGAATGTATGCTGCATTTTATCTTGGATTTGTTTTGGCACATTTTTGGAAAATTAAGCCTTGGACAGGGATCGAAGGAAGTGCGTGGATAAACAGAGTGGAAACATAATGTAAAAGAGATAGAAATATCCCAAAGAGCGTTGCAATCGTTATCGTTGTAGTGTCCGTGGGATATGCTTCCAAACAATCCCACAGATTGTTTGGAAGTGCACAGGTTATGATCAGAGTTCTTAAGAGGGGAGAATCCTTCGTACCTCAGTCGGTATAGACGAAGCACTTTGGTCGCAAGAACCTGGGTCGATTCCGTTCCATGACGTGCGATCTCTTTTGACTAAAGGTGAGTTAGCCGGTCTCATAAGGAGGTAGGGTTTTTTGTAACCTGGAAACACGGGTTTTTCATCCCTCAGAATAGGTATACCGGCCCCGTGAACACACACAGGGATCTACAGCCATGAATACTTGCAACAATGTGGAAGAGACAGGGTGTTCACCACATTATCCTTACGAGCATAGTCAACCATGAGTCACATCATTATAGTCAACTTCCTGGACAGGAGACGACATTTGACGATGTCAAGAGGACAGCTAATATCTGTAGGAGTATTCGGAGGGATAATAAAAAAGTTCTACGGATAAAAGCTAATAAAAATTCTACGGATGATTGGAAAACGGTGAAGGTTATCTAGTATTCTGGAAGGAAAGCAAAATGGGTGGTGTTAGATCATTACTGACATCTTCCCTTTCAGCTTGCTTTATACTCTTAGAGGACTGAGGCCAATTTGAAATATGAACGCCGAAGTCTCCAAGGAAGATTATCTTACTCTTTAGATATGTATTAGCTTTCATAAATAAAGGATCAACAATATCGTCACAATCATCTTAAGTAGGAGAGATAGAAAGGGAGAAGATTAAGGCTATAAAGTGAGGCGAGGGAATCCTCAACCAGAGTAGATTGTACAGATGAGATTCCAGCTTTTGACCTTTCGCGTAGGGATACAGCAGACCCGACGAAAGCACATATCCCTCCCTCCCTTCTCTTTGAAGGCGTCATACTTGATATAGGATGTGATAAGTAATGTAACCAGAAATCAACCATAGTGGCAAAATATACCCTTCTCTTACTTTCTTTCTCTTATTTAAGCTCTCTTATTGTGCCCATATGTTTATACATTCGTGCCTTCTATTGCTTTTGATAACACGCAGTTATCCACTGGGTTACTAATCCGTAACTAAGTTAAAAGAGAATTGAAGAGATCTGAAATTAAAATAAAACGGAGTACAGTTTATCACAAATTGGTACGTATTTTGATGTACAATATAATATGCAGTAACCTGTTATTGAATATTATGTTGATCCTGAGGCTTAGGCGGATGTGATTGTCTTCATTTTAATGAAGCCAGTCACAAAGGTGTGAAGGAAAACATGGCGGTGATTAATAATTTATCACAGTAACAGTTGACTAGTTACTCTAATTAATCTAATGAATATAGAAACGAACTTCATTATCGTATTAACATTTTGAGCACGAGAGATTTGTGTATTGTTGCCGCCTTAGTGGAGAGAGTGGATTGCATTCACGCTACAAGAAAAAAAAAAAAAAATCGAATGAAAAAAGAAGAGAAAACGAAGATTTCTATGATAGGTCTGCTCTTATGGAACTGATCGTGTTTGTGTATTTTATTAAGATATTAACCATTCTATTCAAAAGAAATTTCTTTTACGCTGCAGCGAGACGATGATCTGATTTAATTTTGGGTGTTGTTGATCAACAAGATTTTCTCATTCGAATTTATGAAACGTGGTTGCAATTAGCAACTGAAAGGATGCTAAATATACTTTAACAAAATAATAAACTTCCGTTAACAAAGGGAAACACAGAACAACGAAGTATTAGCTTTTAGTATAAATACATTCAACTTACTTGATTGAGAGTTTTTAAATTTAAATATGAGAAGTACCGCGTTTTCTTCCTACTAAAATTTTAAGTATAATGCATTGAAAACCCAAAAAGGCTCACATGTTCATAATTCTGCGAATTTAAGTTCCAGCGATTTCCCTCTCCTCCTATTGAATTTTTCATGTTGTCCTGGCTTTGTGAGAAAAGAGGGAAGCACAATTTGTGGCTTTTAATAAATAAGGAAAGAATTATTATCTTAATGACTACAAAATTTTTGATTAAATAAAACTATTTAATTTAATTTGAGACACCTCAAAATAATTATTTTTATGAATATTTTTGCAATATAAATTAAATAAACTAAAACAATTTAATACACCTTTTATAAACTTCAAAAAGAATATTATATGATTTTGTACGAAAAATAATTTGAAAAGTCAGTATGGTGTTGCAACTTTTTCCAGTAGTTATTACTTATTTGTTCTTTTCAGTTATTATCAAATAGGGGTCTCATCGAGGCTCTGGATAATCAACTAATCAGCCAGGTAGAGTAGACAGATTATAAACCCCGAATTGGGACAAGAATAAACACTTGGTGGTGGTAGGGATTAGTGTAGGAGAACCCATCACCGAACATGACCTCTGTTTTGCCGCGTGTGCGGACCCTCGGCATTGAAACTAATGCTACATACCGACACGGACGTTAGCAAAACCTCTCATCGACAGCGTCGGTGCGTACCAGATATTTGGTTTCACCCCCTATGGGGGTGGCAGGTTTCAAGTGGTTAAAAGGAACATTGAGACCAGGAACAAACTTCTTGAAGGTTTCAAATGTGGGGGAAAGAAAATAGTTCCCTTCATGGTGGGGGGAACGCATTCTAAGAATGCTTAAAATCCCCAGATTCCCATTGGAATACGCAGAAAATGACGACGAAATCATTCATGACGTGTTCGCAAAATGGGGCTCGTACGTAACGTACAAATCCTGAGTGAGATTTTAAGAGACGCAAAGAAACCGACAGATGACACGGCAACCCCCCCCCCCTAAGAAACCTGTAACTTTTAAAGTCAGCAATGGAAGCGCAATATTAAGAAGATTCAGAGGACCAGTGAAAACGGCAGAAAAACTATTTAGAAAATAATGAGCAAATCAAGACAACCACAATTTATAAAGATGGCTGAAAGTAAACCTAGATTGAAATGAACTGGGCTACTTTATTCATCCGCGACATAAACACTGTTGTGCCGGACGATATAAAGGGACAAATAGACCTAAATGAGGAGGAACTAGCACAGCCATGCAACACCTTAAATGTGCTAGCAGACTCAGATCTCAAAGAGGACAGCTAAGCCGCGGGAATAATAATCCTTCTGTCTCTCTTTTCTGACTTTAATGTTTTGTTCACACAGGAGGGGGATCGGCCTGAACAAACCCGAGCAGCAAAGACTTAGAGCGAGGCGGTGCAGCTCCTTGTGGGCTGCATCACTCGGGCCAAGTCCTTCCCCCACTTCTAAATTCACTTGTCTCATTCAACAGCTATCGAAATTCTCCTTCAAGATCTTCTGCAGTTCCTCTAGTTTCCTACATGTTTCCTTTTCAGGCTTTCCTTTTTTTTCTTAAAAGACTGTGGGTCAACAGCTAAAACAGGTCAGCTGAGGCCTCTTTTCTCTACTCTACCACTACACACCCTATCTTTATCTTCCTCTCCTACTATCTGCTGATCAGCACCTGTCTTACTCCACAGGCTGATTATCAGATATGTTGAACTCACAAAATATATGTATGATCGTGTTTCTCATATTTTCATCAGGTGACGATGACGGATATCTTAATGGCCTGAAAGATTACGCGTCGATGACGAAGGCAATTTATTTATTTATTTATGCTATGGCAACATGAAACTGGTAAGTGAAAAGTACAATCACAATTTCCAGAAACAAATGATGAAAATCTTAACATATAAAAGTTCATTACATAAAAGGCACAACCTGCTTTCTAAGTCTTTCCTTTAAAAAAATAAAGCAAACGTAACTTGTCAAAATCAAGGCAGGGGCAATTATCGTCCTGCTGTAACAAGTATGACAGGGCTGTATATTCTCGCAGCACTTCACAACATAAATGTAGCTGTATCCGAGTTTAAGTAGAGAGCAGTTGTGTCTTTTGTGAGAAATCTTGATCCATTAGAGGGGACCCATTTCACATTACATCATCATCTTCTAATATGAGGAGGAGTTCTGTTGATACCATGACGAGGACAATGAGAATAACGTCTTCGTGGTGAGACGGGACTGAGAGCTTCTGTTTCCTCCATAACCACCACCATACCAACTAGGTCTAGGCTGGAAAGCCAATTGAAGGCCTAATCCGTCACTTTGGGGATGTCCTGTAGGCCACCACCGTGAAATTGGCACCTTGGGCAGTCGTACAGAATATGAGTAATCGTCTGAGTCACGGGAGAACAATCACAATAAGGGTGATCTGATAGCCCCCATTTATGTAGAAGGTGGCCACATCTGCCCTGATTAGTTCTGATCCTGTTGATTGATGACCAAATCTTCCTAGGAAGATCAAAACCAGGCTGCGGAGTACAGGGATCTTCTACCAGGAAGCTGTTTGTTGGTAGATTGTTGGACCAGTGTTCTCTCCATGCGTCAGATATTGATGGCAGCGGAGCTGAAAAGAGTTCGTCCATGGACCAGAGAGGCTTTCTAGATTTGAGGCGAAGACTAGGTGAGTTTATGCGAGGCTGGTGTAGGGGTAGGAGTGGGTTCCTCACACTAATTTATTAAATTCCTTAATCGAGGCTTGTCTTCTCCGTACGTGTGGTGGAGCAATGTTAGATAGAACAAGCAGCCAGGAGAGAGGGGTGCTTCTCACTGTCCCACTAATTGTGCGCATGGTAGAGTTTAGCTGGGTGTCTATAATGTTAGTGTGCATACTTCTTTCCCAGACAGGGGCACAACATTCTGCTGTGGAGAATGCGAGGGCTAGTGCAGACGACCTTAGGACTTCTGCACCACAACCCCAGGTTATTCCAGCAAACCTTGAAATGATATTATTTCTGGTTTTAATTTTATTGGAGAGGTTAATGATGTGTTTTTTGTGGGTTAGGCTTCGGTCCAGGCTCATTCCAAGGTATTTTGGGTGAGGCTCGTGTTCTACCATTTTTCCACAGAAAGAAAGGTTGAGTTGTCGATTCGCCTCTGCATTGTACAAGTGGAATACTGAGGACATTGTTTTCGTTGGATTTGACTTCAAGTACCACTGCTTGAAGTACTCTTCCAGGGTGTTCAGGTCTGTTTTCAAGGTTCATTCTAGGTTGGTAAAGAAGGTAGATTGATGTAAGATCAATAAACAATACGAAGAGAATAAACAGCGGTGTTGTATAAAATATACAACGCCGCTGATGTATGGGATCTTGAGACGGAAGTCTTCTTTGGTGGCCAATAAAGCGATCCGTGTTTGTTTCGTGCAAGTGATTTAAAGTAGAAACTTCTGCATTCGAAAGTGATACGCATTCTGAGCGATCATCGACGTCCGAAATCGTAAACCCTCTCACACCACCACCCATAAAACAGAAAGGAATTTAAAGCCCCAAATTTCATGATCATTACACGAAATTCGAAGAAACGATTTTTGGCCATCCTGAAACCAGATTCAGTAGAATAGTCCCAAGAGTGTCAGAAACGATAAACTGTGTTGCAGTAGAATTACGAAGGAAATTCGTGTTTGAATCCTAATTTCAATTCGACATACAATCATTATCATTTTGGATTTTTTTAAAACACACAACATGCATATCAGTTGTCCTCAAACAATTTCTTTCTCTATTTTAAACAAACCGAGCTGTTCATAAGATTCTTTATTTCCTCTGTTAACAATTAAGCTCAGGTCATGCGCAGGAAGAACAATTACAGCTCGTGAATTTTGCATTTAAAAACATTCGATGCAGTTCCATTTGTTTCCATTCCAGTCTGATTTTTGTGAATTTTTAATTCTTTGATTCAGGACCTTCTGACAGAATTTATTAGTTCAACAGGACAGTCGATAAATATTAAGAATTTTCTTTTACATTCATTTCTTAGTAAAATGACATTTTTAGCTTGTACATATGTCTTTAAGTATTGAACTAACAAATTCTATCAAAAGGTCCTGTTTTTTCCTCCAACCTGCAACTAATTTTCAGGCAATAGTCTGATTCGTCTAACCGCCTGATCACAGTGAAAATGGTGACTAGCCTTACTCCTTAGAATGGAAATGTCTGCGGTTCAATTGTACTTGGGACTCCAGGAAACTTTACAAGCAATATAAAAGGAAAGTTTTATATTTAAAAATAATCTATTAACTACATTATTTTATTGTGATTTATTTTGTGTATCTATTATGGCAGATGAGCTATTCTCCTACAGCCGATAGTGCATGCTATTTCAATTGATTTTTTGTGTGTGTGTGTGTGTGTGTGTGTGTGTGTGTGTGTGTGTGTGTGTGTGTGTGTGTGTGCGTGCGTGTGTGTGTGTGTGTGTGTGTGTGCGTGCGTGCGTGTGTGTGTGTGTGTGTGTGCGTGCGTGCGTGCGCGCGCGTTCCTATAATTGTATTGACAATAGCTATGAAACTTAGCTGAAATCTTTGCAAATAAAGAAATTAAAATTAACGTATATAACGTTATTAATGTTATGATGAATTCTTCTTCTGACGTATCGATTTTTAGAGCAGTTAAAATAGAAACTGAACAAGATTGTAGAAGACGAACTCCTCGAACAGTTGGTCTTAACCACCAACTTTATTATATGGAAGTGAAACATGGACCATAAAAGAGAGAGAGAGAGAGAGGGAGAGAAACGGATTCAAAGAGCAGAAATGAAATTTCTCAGAAAAAAAGCTGGATACACCAAGTGGGACGATAAAAGAAATGAAGAAATTTTACAATCCTTGAATATAAAACCAATTAACCACTTTTCAAGTAAATATAAACAAAAATGGTTAGAACATCTCTAAATCGAATGCTATAAAATAGTTTTATCGCTGAACAGTATTAAACGAATTATCGGCGATTAATATTTCCCTACTGACAAAATTTCAATCGACTGCATTCATCTCCTCGGAGAAGGTGTTGCACCCCCCCCTCTATGTTAAATGGATATAAACCTGCGCGCGCATCGGAGCTGTACGTGCCAGTTTCAAACAACTGTATCTCCGCATTCTTCCATTGACAATTAGACATATGAACTTTTTTTTGACTCAGAATAATCGAGACTTCCACCTATCGAAATATTTGCTATTACTCCTGAAACGCCCCTTTACTAAACCATCCTTTCACATCTGGTAGAATGGCCAATGGGGCAACAACCTTAACAAAAGATAGTCCCCTGCTGCACACCGAATTGGTTCCATTCAAATATCATCTGAAGTAAAGTAGACCATGTGGCATATTCGTTTCTGGTCTTATTGCATTCACTAGTCAAACAACTCAGAAAGAAAATAAATTCCACCTCTTATTTAAACTTGATGACCAGTTGGAATACTTCAAAATCAGACTTCAAAATTAACCAATAATCCTATAGGAATTTGTTTCAATCACATCTTATTCACACTGAACGACATATTCCACCTAAAATTGATTGAAAGCTCATTCCAAGCAGAATGGTTAACCTTCCGGAATTTTTTATTTGTCAACCGCAAGCAAGTAACACACACAATAAACTGTCAAGTGTCAATATAATTAGAATTTGCTCCATAATTCAGTTTGTTTGCGTATGGTAACAGATTAATTTCTGCACTTGGTTCTGCTTAAGCGCTACCTTAAATAAATTATAATTTTCATACAGAAATTGGAGAAAGAGAATTACAAAATAATTAGAATACAGGATTCGTAATAACTGGATCGATTTTCGAATACCGCAAATAAAAACCAAAACGTTATTAAATAACTGCCAGCAATCCCAAATCCAAATGCTTATATAGTCCTTATAAGGACTGGCTTAAAGGGCGAAGCAAGATTACTTTTCAACCTCCCCGTTATTTATAGACGACAGTGTAGGGAAAAGCTGTTGTTGATATATATATATATATATATATATAAGGACTGGCTTAAAGGGCGAAGCAAGATTGCTTTTCAACCTCCCCGTTATTTATAGACGACAGTGTAGGGAAAAGCTGTTGTTGATATATATATATATATATATATATATATATATATATATATATATATAAATATAAATAATAATAATAAAGCTCTGATCATGGCAGGAGGGTAACAACAATAGCCGAGCCTCAGTTAGAACTTCATTGGCTACAGCATTGCCATCCATTACCCTCCAAGGGTATTAATCATTATTAATCACCGACTATGTAAGTAAAGGTGAAATCTCAAAAATACGGACGATCTCTAGGCCACTGCATAGTGGGCGAAAGACCGTCCTAATCTCAGCGTTGGTTCCACTCAGTGACGGGCTCCCCGACCACTGAGCAGAACCGCTCATATTCCGAGGAAAATAATTCACCGGCAAGTACCCCTCAGCGGGCCGTGCCGGAGAACACTTTCCCCGGAGACTCAAAGTGCTCCCTTAGGGCAAAACCTAAGAGAGCGAACTCATTAACCCAGGATAACAGCAACAGCCGAACCTCAGTTAAACTTCATTGGTTCAGCATTGCCATCCGTTACCCTATATGGGCATCTCATATAAAATCAATCACCGACTATGTAAGTAAAGGTGAAATCTCAAAAATACGGACGATCTCTAGGCCACTCCATAGTGGGCGAAAGACCGTCCTAATCTCAGCGTTGGTTCCACTCAGTGACGGGCTCCCCGGCCACTGAGCAGAACCGCTCAAATTCCGAGGAAAATAATTCACCGACAAAGCCCCTCAGCGGGCCGTGCCGGAGAACACCTTCCCCGGAGACTCAAAGTGCTCCCTTAAAGCAAAAACCTTAAGAGAGCGAACTCAAAAACTCGTCGCCCAAGGGGGTAACAGCAACAGCCGAACCTCAGTTAAACTTCATTGGTTCAGCATTGCCATCCGTTACCCTATATGGGCATCTCATATAAAATCAATCACCGCATCTCACGGTCGACTAATAATCTCCTCCCAAGGATGTTCACCATCCCCAAATGCTTATAGTCCTTATAAGGACTGGCTTAAAGGGGCGAAGCAAGAATGCTTTTCATCTTCCCCGTTATCTGTAGAGGACAGTGTAGGGATAAGGTGTTATTGAACTATTAAAGCTCTGATCATGGCAGGAGGGTAACAGCAATAGCGGAGCCTCAGTTAGAACTTCATTTGCTACAGCATTACCATCCGTTACCCTCCAAGGGTATTGGATTGAATGAATCAATCACCGCATCTCACGGTCGATTGATTCCTCCTCCCCAAATGCTTTGTTTGCCAGTGATTTATTTGAATAAAAGTTATATGAAATTCCAAATGGTGTCGCTTAATATTATTTATTTTATAGCAGACATCCCACAAAACCCGAGACATTTTATAGCAGACATCCCACAAAAATCACAGTCCTATATGCGAATAACACAGCAATACTATATATATATATATATATATATATATATATATATATATATATATATATATATATATATATATATATATACATCACCTTCTCCAAATGCTTTGTTTGCCAGTGATTTATTTGGATAAAAGTTATATATATGTCGGATATATATTCGACACAGCCCGTTTCTGTATTCGATACAGAAACGAACTAAGTTGATCATTCTTATAAATATAACCCTAAATTTTAATTACGCTGAGATTGGTAACTGCTGCCCTCTGGTTGTTGAACTGGACAGCATATCTGCTATCCAACCGACAGTCAATAGGTTCGAAGAGTGGAGAGTTTCCAGATTACCGAACTGTAAATCATTTGTTTATAATAATGTCTCGAAATATCTCACATTTTGTGTCGTGGAGTTAAGTTCTGAACGAATTTTGAGCGTTGATAAAATGCAATCAAGGGGCATTTGCTTATTTCGAATTAAATGTGACTTCATTTTTTAAAGCGTTTTAAGATTAATTTTCACTGCTGATATTTCTAAATTTAAACGTGCGGCGTATAAGATAATCTTTTGTTTTAAATTGTTACTGTAATATTTTATTGAACCACGTTATGAATAACTTTGCAGATGATTCATGTGTAAGCAGATTTTAATTTGCATATTAATCTGGATGTCCTGTGACTCCCTATTTTACTATGTTCTCTCTGCTTCCCGAGAGCGAGAGCGAACTGCAATGATTTTTATTAAATAACAGAACTTACACGAAGAATCAGAAATCTTATTCTATCAAAATAAAGTAATTCTAAGTTTACTATCAATTGTAATCTAAAACATGTGTGGATTCTTTATATACTTTTAAATTATTTTAAAATATTTGGATAATATTTAAAAATTGAAACAATTTTAAAAATTATTTAATACACCTTATAAAAAAGTAAAAAATATTACTATATAAAATGAAGGAAAATAACAAAATGTGATGGAGGTTAATCGACCGTGAGATGCGGTGATTAATACCCTTGGAGGGTAATGGATGGCGTGCTGTACCAATGAAGTTTAACTGAGGTTCGGCTGTTGCTGTTACCCCCTTGGGTGATGAGATTCGAGAGTTTTTGAGTTCGCTCCTTTAGGGTTTTTGCCTTAAGGGAGCACCTTGAGTCTCCCGGGAAGGTGTTCTCCGGCAGGGCCCGCTGAGGGGTTCTTGTCGGTGAATTATTTTCCTCGGAATTTGAGCGGTTCTGCTCAGGAGTCGGGGTGCTAGGATGGGGCGGCCGACACTGAGTGGAACCAACGCTGAGCGGTTCTGCTTAAACGGGGAGCCCGTCGGGGTGCTTGGACGGGGCGGCCGTCAATGAGTGGAACCAACGCTGAGACATGGACGGTCTTTCGCCCACTATGGAGTGGCCTAGAGATCGTCCGATTTTTTTGAGATTTTACCCTTTACTTACTAATCAGGGTAATGGATGGCGTGCTGTACCAATGAAGTTTAACTGAGGTTCGGCTGTTGCTGTTACCCCCTTGGGTGATGAGATTCGAGAGTTTTTGAGTTCGCTCCCTTAGGGTTTTTGCCTTAAGGGAGCACCTTGAGTCTCCGGGGAAGGTGTTCTCCGGCAGGGCCCGCTGAGGGGTTCTTGTCGGTGAATTATTTTCCTCGGAATTTGAGCGGTTCTGCTCAGGAGTCGGGGAGCCCGTTGGGGTGCTTGAACGGGGCGGCCGACACTGAGTGGAACCAACGCTGAGCGGTTCTGCTTAAACGGGGAGCCCGTCGGGGTGCTTGGACGGGGCGGCCGTCAATGAGTGGAACCAACGCTGAGACATGGACGGTCTTTCGCCCACTATGGAGTGGCCTAGAGATCGTCCGATTTTTTTGAGATTTTAGCCTTTACTTACTAATCAGGGTAATGGATGGCGTGCTGTACCAATGAAGTTTAACTGAGGTTCGGCTGTTGCTGTTACCCCCTTGGGTGATGAGATTCGAGAGTTTTTGAGTTCGCTCCCTTAGGGTTTTTGCCTTAAGGGAGCACCTTGAGTCTCCGGGGAAGGTGTTCTCCGGCAGGGCCCGCTGAGGGGTTCTTGTCGGTGAATTATTTTCCTCGGAATTTGAGCGGTTCTGCTCAGGAGTCGGGGAGCCCGTTGGGGTGCTTGAACGGGGCGGCCGACACTGAGTGGAACCAACGCTGAGCGGTTCTGCTTAAACGGGGAGCCCGTCGGGGTGCTTGGACGGGGCGGCCGTCAATGAGTGGAACCAACGCTGAGACATGGACGGTCTTTCGCCCACTATGGAGTGGCCTAGAGATCGTCCGATTTTTTTGAGATTTTAGCCTTTACTTACTAATCAGGGTAATGGATGGCGTGCTGTACCAATGAAGTTTAACTGAGGTTCGGCTGTTGCTGTTACCCCCTTGGGTGATGAGATTCGAGAGTTTTTGAGTTCGCTCCCTTAGGGTTTTTGCCTTAAGGGAGCACCTTGAGTCTCCGGGGAAGGTGTTCTCCGGCAGGGCCCGCTGAGGGGTTCTTGTCGGTGAATTATTTTCCTCGGAATTTGAGCGGTTCTGCTCAGGAGTCGGGGAGCCCGTTGGGGTGCTTGAACGGGGCGGCCGACACTGAGTGGAACCAACGCTGAGCGGTTCTGCTTAAACGGGGAGCCCGTCGGGGTGCTTGGACGGGGCGGCCGTCAATGAGTGGAACCAACGCTGAGACATGGACGGTCTTTCGCCCATTATGGAGTGGCCTAGAGATCGTCCGATTTTTTGAGATTTTACCCTTTACTTACTAATCAGGGTAATGGATGGCGTGCTGTAGCCAATGAAGTTTTAACTGTGGCTCGGCTATTGCTGTTACCCTCCTGCAATGATCAGAGCTTTAATAGCTCAATAACAGCTTATTCATACACTGTCCTCTTCAGATAACGGGGAATATGAAAAGCATTCTTGCTTCGCCCTTTTAAGCCAGTCCTTATTATTATATATTATATAAGGATAAGGAAAACGTGATGGAAAGAGGAAGAAAAGTCCTTTTTAGGACTTCCAGAGTAACGAATGGCAATGCTGTAGTCAATGAAGTTTTAATTGAGGTCCGGCTATTGCTTACCCAGCCATAATTAGAGCTTTTAGCTCAATAACACCCCATCTACACATACAGAGGTGTTCTTCATTCAGATGACGGGATAAGGAGTCAAAGACTCAGTCCATCTCCCAGTTCTTTTAAGAACTCCAAGAAAAACGTGATAAAGCGAGCTGTAGCCAATGCAATTTTAACTATTGAAGTTACCCAGCCATGACTAGAACTTTTAGCTGAATAACACCCCGCCACACAGATTTTCTTCATTCAGATGAAGGGATAAAGAGTCAAGGACTCAGTCCACCTCCACAAAAAAAAAAAAAAAAAAACCAACGTGATAACCCCGTTTGTGGTGGCCGGGCTATGAATAGCGCTACTGTAGCCCATGCATGTCGTAAGAGGCGACTAAAATGGGATGTTGAGTTTCGGGAGTTTCGTTCTCTTAGGTTTCTTCCGGAATTTTGCTTTCGGTGAGGGGGGGGGCTTAGATTTCAGGGGGTTTACCCAGAGAGAGCATTTTGAGTCTCTGGGGAGGGTGTTCTCTGTGGGATCTTGTCGGTGGAGGCCTTTCCCTGCAATATGAGCAGTTATTCTCGGTGGTAGGGTGAGCCTATCACTGAGTGGACCAACGTTGAGTTGGACGATCTATGAAGTGGTCTAGGTATCGTTCGAATTTCAATACTTAAAAATCGCCACTGCAGTCCATGCAGGTCGTAAAAGGCGACTAAAATGGGTACTCAGGGAGAGTAATTGATGGCAGTGCTGTAGCCAATGAAGTTTTAACTGAGGCTCTACAATTGCTGTTACCCTCCTCTCATGATCTCATAGCTCAATAACACCCTATCTTTACATTTCATTGTCTTCTACAGATAACGGGGAATATGAAAAGCATACTTGCTTCGCCCATCTAGCAAAAAAAAAAAAAGTGATACTTTCTTCCCCTACATTTTATATAGTAATATCCCCTGTGGTGACCGAGATAAGAATAACCCCACTGCAGCTCATATGCATGTCGTACGAGGCGATTAAAGTGGATATCCAGGGAGGGTAATGGATGGCAGTGCTGTAGCTAATGAAGTTTTAACTGAGGCTCGGCTATTGCTCTTACCCTCCTGCCATGATCAGAGCTTTCAGCCCTACATTATCAATACATTTTCTTTACAGATAACGGGGAAATATGAAAAGCATTTTTCCTTCAACCATCTAACCAAAAAAAAAAAAAAAAAACGTGATACAAATCTGTATTATTATTTTTTGAAAACGTATCGCTGTGTTTGAGTAGAAGGATCACATGAGTTTACTGAGAGCAGATGCAATTAACCGACAGTAATCATACATTGAAAACGGTAATAGCCTTTGATTAATATTAAACAACCATTCAGAAGATGACTATTCTCCAAGGTACCATAGAATGACGATGGAACTTTTTGCTGGTGAATATAAGGAATATAAGGTAGAGCCTGATCAATGCTGATCAGGCTCTGCACGTGAATGATTTGCGGAAAAATCAATAGGCAGGCAACCGTGCACGGAGCAGCGGGCAGGCAGTCAGCCAGCAGCTGGCGTCACCGCGATACACGCACGAAATAGGCAGAAAGGCAACTGCGGGAAAAGTGCAGCGCCATCAGCCGGGCATTGCGGGCCTCGGTGGCAACCGCGGACACCAAGATAGGGATGGAGTTTTGTGTCTGGCCTTACAGTGAGACGTGTGTGTGCTATGACGTACGAACGTAACCACAGACGGACTATTCACCTTCAGCAACCGCATCCCTCCCGTCAGTTCAAGAGACTCCCACAGCTCCAACACGGCAGAGACATCGGCGTACCTGCAGACAGAGAGACGGCCATCAATGGCTGGTAAGTGGCATTCTTATCCAACAAACTGTGTGTGTGTGTGTGTGTTACCTACCAGATAAGACTGTGATTGTGAAACAAAACTGATAGCCAACTCACATGTACTCGACTTAATAACTTTACCTTACGAGATGTTTACAGATTCGCCTGATGCAGCTACATTTTCTCTACATGCGCAGGTCAGCTGTTCTGCGGTTTATGGAGTGAGTGCCGCTATTGTGCTATTGAAAAACATCCCTCCTTCTCAATGAAATGAGGGAATATCTTTCGTCAATAGAAAGAAAACGTTTCATCTTATTCATGTCTGTAACTATTTCTCTCTGTTGTATTTGATATTTGATTTGTCGTGGAAGTGAATGCTTCTGACAGGTAGGAGTTCCATATCTTCATTGCAATAGTATTCTAGAATTAAATAGAGATATCACAGCATGTTATATGTTTTTAACTAAAGCTAATTAGCTTTAATGTGCGTGTGTGCTAGCGACTCATCAACTGATACTAGAATACCACCACAAGCACATGTTCAGTGAGCGTCCAAATGGACGCTGTGTGCTTACTTGAACCAGCCCACCTACAGTTAGCCAACAGACTGCAGTGACAGCAGCTATAGTACACATGTCCGAAACTAACAGTTCCGAGTGACACTTTTGTACCATGTCGTCGTGTCAACCACACTACAGACAAGATGAGTTGGCATTAAATGAGTTTTAGGGAAGTAACCACACGAGAATCGAAACACTTAAACACTTGATGTATTAACTGTTGCTTAAATCGTGTAGAAATATAAAAATTCTATTTATTTTACTTCACATGATTTTATGATTTCATGTCAAATGACATAAAATAATTAATGACCAGCCCTACTTTAGTCATCTTAAACGATCCTCCAGACGTCAAGTACAGAGATCATTTCTTCCGCCCACCCCTATTTCAAATGAGTTCGTGCGAGAAGGAAAATAACAGAACAAAATCACAGGTCACGAAAGAAAATGGCAAGGCCGTGATAAAAGGTTTGAGTTTAAAATCTACTGGCTAACGGGTGTATGCCGAGAATTTACCATTTAACTGCGTGTTGTATAGAAATTGCCTTTAACGGGGAGAAAATTATTTCTACCCTTGAAGTTAACGTAAACCAGATTACTTTTTAACATAAGAAACCATTCTTCTTCCATTAGTGTAGTTGTAGCAGCTTAGAATCAATGGTGTTTTTATACATAAAAACTAAATATTGGTTGTAACTTCTGTATTTTAAGCAGTGCTGCCATCTGGTAACTATTACTAAAACAGCAGTGTTTTTTTTTTCTTTCTTTTGTAAATTACTAATGGTGGTGGAAGCTCACGTACATATTAAATGAGAATTTTAATAAGACGCAATTAAACTGGAAAACACGTTTCACAGCAATGTTTGGTGTATGAAACATCTTGCTTTTCACACACACTGGTTACTTTGGGGAACGTAGATTGAACTGATTTTCTGTTCAATTTGATTTCTAGAGTTCTAGTAGTTCACATTATTTCAAAGTTTACGAAGACATTCAGAGTCTTAAAAATTCTTATAAGTCCTACCTAAACCAGAATACAATTACAAATGGAAGTACTAAATTTAGAGGAAGTAAAATTCCAGAATAAAAACTCAGAAAATAATCTCGATTCAAATTTAAATTGTCAGTAGGATTATAAATTGCGAATGGTGATATGGAGCCTTCGTAGCTCAGTCTTATATAGACGAAGCCCTTGGGTCGGCAAGACCTGAGTTCGATTCCCGTCAGTGACGTGAGGAACCTTTATCTGGTCACTTTCGACTAAAGGTGAGTTAGGCGGTCTCATACGGTGGTAGGTTTTTTTTTTCACCTGCAAACTCGGGTTTTTTTGTCCTCCAGAACAAGCAAACCGAACCCGTGAACACACATGGATTACAGTCATGAATACTTCCTAGCCATATGCCGGTCCTGAGCCCGGAAAATATTGGGGGATTGGGGAAAGCAATGGTGAACTATCCTGTAAAAATCTCACAAGGAATACTTTGTGGGCAATGCCTACAAAGTCACCTACGGTCGGAAACGACTGAAAGGGAAAATCAGATCAGAATGGTGATATGGATTGCGTATATATATTTAATGCAACATAATTTCTGAAACAACTGGTATATACTGTAAGAGACAGATAGAATAAGAAACTATTAAGCTGCTTAATGAAGGTCTGAATTGGTGGAAAAAGTACCATTTTATTCTCTAGAGTAGCGCAGGAATTATTCAACTCCTATCCCATCTATAGTACTAATATATTAATACATCTTTTCGATATTAAAACATAATTAAGTAGCCAATTTCCGTCTTACTATCTACAGCATCAATATTGGAAAAAGTCGGGTTTTTCAACTAGCAAAACAGGCAAATTGGCCAGAAAAACACAAACTACCTCATAGCCCTAGTTACGTCGGTGCTGTAAAGCACTTATAGCTAACCATGGATTTTTTTAAATGGAATACCAATGGACTGGACTTAAGGAAAATTCATGGAAATAACTGAAACTGGCTCACTCGTAGCACAGAAGGAAACCAGAGATTTCTGAGGCTGCTATGGAATTTAAACTATATTTTTCTTCTCAAGTAAGTCAAATCATTTATCGACTACAAGCTCTTAGGGCATTCGGGGCGCTAAAATATTGTTCGATAAAATATTTCGCTCGTTTTTTTCTTCCAATTCAAAAGAATATTTGAACTCGAATGTAGAGCATTTGGGAGTAACGACGAGCATTTTACCCTGTGCTACCCATCATCACATATTTCACTCTTGACGAGTTAAGAGGAATCTGTGGTTACCATAGAAACATTGTTACATCTTTAAAAAAATCGTTTTTTTTTGTAACAAAAAATTCCCCACTGTTATTCTTTTATATAAGAGCGTTTGAAAGATTTTGAGGGAAGAAAGATAGAATAGCTCAAGATGGCTACCAGATGTAGACATTTGTTGTATGAGTCCTAGTGCCTTACGTAAATAAATCCGTTATGTAGGTGTGCGCGCGCGCTCACACACGCAATTTATTTCACTCCGTATTAGGAAAGTATGGTGAGACTCAGCATCGCTATCCCTAATGACAAGCCACTGCTAGGAATTATTAGTCGTGTTTAATTATTCACTGTTTCTGCGTTCTGCGACACCCGCAAATAGCTAACGGTAAATTGCATTTTAGCTTTTCTAATATCCAGATTTGATGTTCCTCTGTAATTACGTAGCGTGTGTTGGAGAGAGAGAGAGAGAGAGGGGGGGGTAAGATTTCTTTTTTAACTAGCTTCCAACAACTTTGAACTAATAAATCGAAGTTCAAGAAGTCCGAGATTAAGCAATAAACTATCACTACACTCATAATTCTTATTAGAACGAATTCAAAATTTAAATACATTATCGACATTTGTAACGACGTCTGCAAACCAATTCGCTTGATAAATATGCTTCTTGCAATAGTACACATAAGTTGTTGAACTTCCCGATCGTGTTCTCTTAGGAGAATATATCCCTACGTGCATCTTCTCTTGTAGCATTTTCTGGAAACTACCCAGAGGCCGTTGCTTTGGAGATATAAGTAGACTACACATCTACTTTAACCTTATGGATTTTCTCCAGCACTCAATTCAGCAAAGAATTGTCAATATCTACAAGACAAGTGCAATAAAAGGCATTATGTCATGATCGACATAAGCGGGAAGTTGATTTTCCTTGGATAACCTTTTTGCGTTCCCAGTAATTCAAGATAAGAGGTGTGTACGTGAGAGAGCGTAGATAACTCCATGAAACATTACAATACATCGACATGTTACTGATCGTAAAAATACAATCCTAATTCTAAACAGCAACAGTTTAATTAACTTGAAATGAATCGATACAATTCAAACATTTGCTATCCAGAGAACAGTCACAAGCTGTGAATATAAAGCTCTGGACATTAAACAGACATCACAGTCTACTTCACTAACAATAGTTAGGAATTATGTTTTTATTGCTTTACGTGCGATGGACATATATGTTTTCCAAGTAAACTTTTTTCTCTGCTTCTTGCAATACCGAATTCATTCTATTTATGTCCTGATTTAGATACTATTTCAGATACCTAGAGAACTGTGGCTTTTATTATTATTTTTTATTCCCAATAAATGTTATCATGAACTCTGATAGTTTTGAGACCTATTCAGAATGCACGGAAAAC
Organism: Typopeltis vanoorti; assembly: GCF_054136105.1. Lineage (NCBI taxonomy): Eukaryota > Metazoa > Arthropoda > Arachnida > Uropygi > Thelyphonidae > Typopeltis > Typopeltis vanoorti. The sequence continues at coordinate 100,910,085 of NC_143565.1, forward strand.
TTGGTTACATTTCATCCAAACATTTTTTTTTTGAGTAATCCCCTTCCCCCAATATACAAACAAAATAATTCCATAAAGTCTGCGTGGTTTGTTGTCTCCCATCCCCAAGTTACCCAAGAGGCTCCTCAACAATTGTTAGCGGAAGTTTTACTTCAACTTTTTTGTTTCTTTTTTTTTTGACAGAATTTAGGTAAGCTTCTTCGGCAGTACACACATTAAGAATAGTTAATAATAACTTAAAGGGTGGTCGAGCTTGTTCAAAACTTCTAAACATATGGTCTGAAATGACCATACATTAAATATGTAAGCAGTGTTTACAAGAGGGAAAACATCTACAACCTTGATTCTAAATATAGAATCACAAAGACGTACTGAATAACGATTTTTTTTTTTGAAAAGTAAAATATGCGATTATCGGGACAGAGCTTACAAGATCACAGACTGACAGTTGCCATGGAGACAAAGATGCACGTGTTGGAAGAATAAATATCTTCCATATGCACGCACGTAGCTTCGTTTGTGTAATATATTAATAAATTTACAGCTCAAATAAAGAAATCTTTGATATCTTTTTATTTATAGTCATTATATAAAAAGTTATAAAAATACCGTACCAAGCAGGCGTTCGATTCCAAACTCTGACTGAATAGGATGGTTAACCCTCATTCTCGTTGTTGCCGTCTGTATATTGCTTATATTCTTCTGGCCGCTTTGACTACTTTTTCGGATTGAAAAACCGGAGTTTCCGGGAGAGAATGCTGTGCTACAGCTCTATATGTGACCGGCTAACTCATCTTCATATGAAAATATTTGCTAAAGGTTCTTCACGTCCTAGATGGGATTTAAACCTAGGTCTTTGCGATCAAGGGTCATCGTCGAATTCGACTGAGCTACGTCGGCTTTAATCAACTTTAATCAACTCAGACTCATATCACTTTTTGATATGCCATTCAGCCATCATCTTATCCACGCTAATATTCTATAATCGAAACCCATATTCTACAATTTATGCAACAGTCTGCCATGCTGTATTCTGTGAAAAGCTTTAGCAAAATCCAAAAGTATCATGGTGTGTCCATTCCCCCTCGTGTAGTTCAATGGTCACATTATTATAGAATGTGAGCGAGTTGCTAAAACATGCCTTTCCTTAGTAAACCCATTCTGTTCATTGCAAAGTAGAGATTCTCTGACAACCCATTTCTGAATGCGAGCCATAACCAATTTTTCCAAAGCGTTCATCACCACCACTCCTGAGATACTGATTGGTCGATAGTTGGACACATCGGTCTTTGCACCACCCTTGTGCAATGGAATTACCATACATTCTTTTCATTCCTGCGGAATCTTCCCTGTTTTGAGACTCATATTAAGGAATGTCCAGTTCAGCTGAACAATCTTTTAATACACATGGTGATATTCCATCTCCCTATTTCTGAATTCGTATTCAGTTGTGCAACAGCTGTAATACCTCGTTCTCATACACCTGAGTTTCTTCATCCAGTGAAGAGGTAGAAGTGAGCTGAATGTCGCGTACTCCAGATTGATAACTTTAACAAAATGGACACTCATCAGTTGAACAACCTCTTCTGCATCTGTTACCCTCACGCCATCTGCATTTAGAAGAGTTATTCTTTCATATTCATTTTTTCTCTTACTTGCAGCATATGGATAGAATTCTGGTGGGTTGTCTTTAGCACGCAGATCCAGTTTCTTTTCATACTCAGACTTTGCTTTCCGTACAACTGTTGTGACAATTCTAGCCTGCTGCTTATAATTCTCATACAGTGGGCATCCTTATGCATACGGTATTCCTTCCACATAATCCTTTTCTTACAAATCTCTTGCTTAAATAGTTACACATCTATTTGACTCCTTTACCCTATTTATTCTTCGATCTCTCGGGACACATTTAAGTATTGTTTAAATGCTTTCCATGCTCTGTCGATATCCTTTCCATCCAGCAACCGATCCCATTCCACTGAACTCAGTATACTCCTCCGGTGGTCATAAGTTCCTGCTTTGTATTTCAGCATGTAATATTTTCTGAATGGAACATTCCTAAACTTAGTTACTTCCCAAGAGAGTACCGCATGATCACTGTCACCAACCGGGAGCAGAATAGTTCTTTAACTGAAACGCTCTCTGACACTATAATGAAATCTAACACTCTTTGACCTCGAGTTCCTTCTGTCTTTGCTGCGTTGGGAAGTTGTACTGCAACAGCCCAATAAATGCATTTTCATTCTTCTTATGAGATTCTATTGCTACCCAATCAATAATTTGATTGGGTAGCAGTAGAATCTCATAGTAGAAGTTTTTCGTAGTATTCTTGTAGAATCTCGTGGTAGCAGTTTGATTTGGACAATTAAAGTCTCCCATTATGATTACTCTTTTCGCGCTCATCTTTACTATTTGGTGATGCATTTCTTCATCACTAACAACCGATCCATCAGATCTGTAACAACACCCACTATGCAATTGATCTTGATAGATTCCACCTCACACCACATGGCTTCAAACTCACTGCCACATGAAATACTGTTAGTAGTAGTACTACAATCATAGGTCTCAACTCTAACTGGATTCAAGTCATCCGATATCATTAACAGCATGCCCGCTCCGCTTCGCTTCGCTCCTCTCCTATACTATCTATCCTTCCTAAAAATACTGCACCCTTTTACACTCAATATCAGCATGTCTGATTCTGTTAGCCAGGTCACTAATGCCTACAATCTGAAGTCTCAGCATATTGACCAAGGAAACAAACTCTGTCGCTTTGTTTCTGACACTCCTAGCATTCTTGTGTAGACATAATGATCCACCTGCATGTATTCGCTTGTCTGCATGACACAGTTGGACAACTTGCAGGTTCTTCTCTAGTGCCTTATACATGTAGACATCTTTGCACACGTTTGATGGGTCCGAAAACAATTAGTTTTGTTGTATTGTTTTATAGGGGGGGGAATAAAAATTTAAGTAATTTAAACACCAAATAGAATAAACTGTACGAGTTCTGTCCTTCGCTAGAATAAATAGTTTATTTCCTCTTCTGTTCTCAAATGCATTCTTATATTTTTACATGTGTGCTTGAAATAAAGCACAATCGTATTCGTATTACAGTTAAACCCAAGTGAATAAAGCCTTGATATGAATGGAATCCGTGAATCGCCAATTCGTGGGCCACCCTAGAGAACTAAGATGACCAAACGAAATCCTTACATCGGTTTTAATTTGGATCAAAGGAAGATGGAGATCTATGCCGAATTGGGTAGGCCTCATCCTTACTGTTTTAAAAGCTCCTGCGCAATCGGAAAAACATTGATTGGGTGAACAATCCAGCCCCTGTATCCTGATTCAACAGCCTTGATCATCTCTGTGTATAATTTCCGACCATCTGTAATTTCATCGCCCAATTTTACACTCATTTGCAGTAGACTTGCGAGTTTCTTTCTGTCTCTTCCTGGAATTCTCATCTCAATGATGAACTGTATTTCACAACTACGTAAGCATTCCTTCTTAATCGCTCTTTCCTTTCTGCTGTACACAGTATACTACAGGTTAACTACATTCTTGTACATTTTACCATCAGAATATGTTTCATTTGTCTTCTTGTCTGCATTCATACTATCCATTAGCGTTTCGTATATTATCTTATCTCGAAATTGTTGCATTCTTTCTTTGTGTTTACCTTCACAAAAAAGAAAATAAAAATCTTGACTTATAAATTTCCCCATCCTAATAATAAATAATCTTTATTTATTTTATTTTTATTTATTTATTTTGTAAATAACCACGCCTCTTTGAGCATGCCAAATATGCAGTGCCTTTAACTAGATATTTTTTTCTTTTTCTCTCCGCAGGTTACTCAACCCAGCTAAAGTGATATCCTTCTGAAAGATCTCTATCTGGAAAATGCCCGACTTCTCAGAAAACTGCAGTTATCCGAGGAGCAACAAGAGCGAACACAGCAAAATAACATCCGATTACAGTATAAGTGCAAGGTGCTGAGCAAACTGTTGACCGATATTTTCCGAGCAGCTGTGGCATAATATTAAAAACGAACATGGAAAGCAATCATTTCAGATAATGACAGCCATGCTGATTCTAAGGAACTTCTCTCTTTATTTTTTTTCCTTTGATGTTTTAGCTCTCCGCGGCCAAGAGATTTGCTGTTTTGTGAATTTTCACTTCGGTGTGGAAAAGGAAATTCCATTTTCATTTTATTTATAAGATGTTATCGCTATATTAGAAGCAACAATATATTATTGCAGCACTTTTACCAGCTACAGCGAATACTAGCCAAAATGTCCAATTATGTACAAAGAAGAGGGCGCTGCGGTAAAGTGCAAATATTAGAACCTTATGGAAAGACTACTTTTTTATTTTTTCTCGTAGGAATTACAGACACAAAAGTTAATCATCCGTTCTCATAGTTTCATTCTAAATCATATATTCTAAAAAATATATAAAAAAACATTTTAAATACCCTTCAGAAAGTAAATAAATTTACAATCATGGAGATCTATGACAGTGCGAATATGTGGTGAATATTTGTAGAAATACATTCGTTTCACTCTTCGGTAGGTTGATCACTAAAAGTTGAATCTACGAAGGGTGTTCGACGTTCTTAAATGTGTTTTTGTGATTGGCGCACAAACACTGTCAACAGACATTGTTGCATGTCCAGTTCCAAGTGCCATCATTGTCATTGAGTACTGATGTTTGGTTGGGTTTTTCTTTGCATTTTTAATATGGACGTGTGTGAATGGTTGGGCGGTCTGTGTGTGTGTATTCGTCTTTCATCAGAAATCACTAAAAATGACGTCGATTATTGCTTTTCTTTATGGATTCAGTTATTGTTTCATCCCATAAAAATGTTAATGTAATTAATGGAGTTTAGTAAAGGCCTGTTAAGCAATGGTCGTTCTTTAGTTTGCAGTACATCACTGACATATACACAGATTCGGATAACTGTTATTATTAATCGAAACCTTAGCCCAATACTACGAGAGCTGATCATAAAGTATCTAGACTGATTTGGTTTCCCAAAATTCAAGAAAAAAAAAAAATTACAACTTTTGTGCTGCACCCAAAGCAAACATGCCAGGTGAGCAACAAAACCAAAGTAATGCCTAATGGCTCGTAACCCCTACGAATGGAAACAGCATGGTAGTAACACGTCTGCTGCATTTGGTTCATCTTCAAGTCACACCTTTTGGCCAAATGCAATATTACAAAATCGTAATTTTTCCCCACGTAAAGGACCCTTGAAAATGACGTTCTTATTACATCCCTGACGATGGCATAAGTGTTTACCCCAAACATACACCCACTCATTTATAATGTGTGGACTGCATACGCACTTCCATGGCTTACATTTCTTTTTATCGCTTCAATCTGGATACTTTCTTAGTCAGACCTTGTGCATGTCATCTGGTATAGTTGTAAAGTGTTCCGTCATCTTTATATTATTCGTCTTAATTATAAATTATTCAGCCACATTTCCTCCTCCTCCAGTGATCGTAATCTCGAAGAGCATTGTCATTTACTGGTTTGTGGACAAAATTCCCGACTTACAGTTGTTATCAGTGGAGAAAACTGGCGTTGCTTAACTACTTGTAGCTGTATTTTATTTAGTAATTGTTAACCTTGTGTTTAATTCTTGCTGTTTGTCCCAAACTTAAAAAATCAGCGATTAACATTTAATTTCAAAGGCCTGTAAAAGTAATTTCTCTAAATTGTAGCAAACGAAATTCTATTTTTCTATCGTTGAGAGAATGAATTAAATTATAAAATTTTAATAAAATAAGTTTTTATAAAAACCCTTTTATATAATAGGGTTTTTATAAAACCCTTATAAGAAATAAAAATTTATTTTTCACGCGGATAATTTACTTCAAATAGAAGTATATTATTGTTCAAATGACGAGTTGTTTTTGTATCTTGTAGAGCGTGTATGTTGTACTGAAGTGCTTATGGATTTTAGTAAAGGTGAGCTTTGAATGGATTCGCCTTTTATTAGTGCTTTTAGGTATCTCTGACCAGACAACAGGCCTTACGAGGGTTCTTACCTTATGAGGGTAAGAACCCTCGAGTAATCCCGTGTAAGACAGTTATATGTGATAAGTGATATTAGCATTTTAAGCGAATTATTACTTGAATATCTTTCTTATTCCCTGGAAAGAAAGAAAGAAAGACAGAATGCTTCATAACTTTCTGTGCAAAGAAATGTCTCTATCTGAAGATTTGTTTTTAGCTAGAACTATATTTCCTTCTCATCTATCCCTTAGGGGAAGAGTTCAGTTTGCTTATATGAGACCGACTAACTCACCTTTAGTCGAAAGAGACCAGATAAAGATTCCTCACGTCACTGACGGCAATCGAATCCAGATCTTTCCGACAAAAAGACTTCGTCTATTCCGACTGATCTACGGAAGCAGAACTATATTCTGTAATGTTATTGGACGATAGAAAAACGCACGCAGTGTGCTACCATTAATTGCAGAGTAAGATTAATTTACAAGAACAGTGATAGCTCGTGAATTACTGCATTTATTCTTGGTGCGTACCAAAAGACCGAATTTATAATTTTTTTTTCTATCCTAAATGGGAGTTAAAATTTAAAGGTTTTTTATGCGAATCTTACTCAAGAAAAGATGTAAATCTATGGTAAAGTTTACTTCTACTTTCGTGGGTAAATAGGCTAAGGTTTAAACTCCGAACCACAGCCGAATTGGAAAATCATGTATCATTTAAATAGGCCTTATTTGATTCATGTCGAACAGTAAGTCAGTTTTGCTAATTTCTAGTAATGTCAGGCTTTAGTCTGTGACACACGGAGCAAATATAGCCGCTCCAGTATGCTTAGTTGGAAAATACCCGGATTTGAATTTCATTCTAATTGAAGTAACCTTTTGAAAATTGCAAATTAGCCGGTCTGATACAGAGATGACAGGATTTCCTATGCTGGCGTTTCTTTCTTTTTTCTCATAAAGCAGGTTTACCAGTTGAGAATACATGTATTAAGTATTCAAAAACGCATTTAATGGGTAATTGCGAAGTAACCTCCATTGGTACTCGAGCTTCATGGAGGTGCCAAGTAATAACATTATCTCTGAGCTGTTTTCAGTAACTTCCTTATTTCCCCTGGTGACCATTCCTTCCTACTCTAACTAGCATTTATATTAACCATTACCTGCCCGTTTCTTGGTAGTTTTTGTCCCCAAAGGTGCTATCGTTTCATACACATGGTAATCGTTCGTTGAAATGAAGATGGTCGAATCCCACGCATCTCCGAAAGCAGTGATTTTAGAGACTGTAAGGTGGATGTTGTGCTTAGGTAAAATAAAAACACTTTGACGTGACTTTCTACTACTTTATTTTGATTAAAATAAAGGATATATTCCAGTTTTGACAATAGATATGTTAAAGAATGCATGAAGGCTTTAGTCAGAAGGTGGTATTAGACGAACGCAAATTCAATCGACAGGCTTAAGAGCTTAAGAAAAAAGTTAAAGTTTACCAACATTTGAATATTTCGGTTGATGGAAAATTTAAATTCAGGAGTCGTTACAACCATTAAATTGCGTGCGTGTAATTAACGAACATTTATTTGTAGTAGAAGTTATGTGTACGTCTCTATTCAGGTGAGTATTGAATTCCTGCTGCCAGCTTTGCTCGCCAAGGTCTTTAATGGATGTAAACAAAATCGAGGAGTTCAGAGAAGATTGTCTACTTTTGTAGTTGGATCATGTGACCAATGGGGTCATTTGCATCGCAGTGTCATCACTGTCGTCCGCACCCTCCCGTGAAGCATCCGTAGTTCAACCGTTATTGACGATGCCCTTTGGTGGAAAAGACCTGGGTTCGATTTCCGTCTAGGTTGAAAAGAAACGTTTTAAAGGCTTTAAAGTGACTTTATTTTTAGTTGAAGGGATTTTTAACTAAAAGTGGGTTAGCTGATCATATACGCCGGGAAAGGTTTTTTCCAGCCCAAAACAGACAAACCGAAACGAACAACATATGAAATTTACAAACTCTCAGTCTCTCATTATAGAGAACATTCCACAGGCCCCTGACTATCTTGGTCACTCGCCTCTGGATCCTCTCCATATCCTCATCCCAAGAAACCCAGGTGACCAGACCTGAGCACAGTAATCCAGACGTGCTCGTATCAAAGCTTTATAAAGGGGAATAATAACTCTTATCTCTGCTTATTAGTGTGTTCTACAACAGCGAACTAATTTTGTTAGTAACCCTGGCTATTTTAGCAATATTTTAGCTATTTTAGCAACCCTGGCCATTTTAGCTTTCTAAACTTCCCTATCCACTACTACTTCCAAATACTTGGCTTCAATTTCCTGGAATGCAGTTCCACAAGGGTGCAAAGATTATATTCACAGCTTGTAATCTGTTTATTCTAAAATGCATAACTTTATATTTCTCTACATTAAACTGAGCCCATTAACTTTTGCCCATACTGACAGCCCATTTAAATCGTCCTGCAAGCTCTCCACATCGTCTTAACTATTACTTTTCCAACTTTGCATCATCAACAAACAACCGAATATCTCCCTTCACGTCATTTCCTATATGATTTATGTACAAATGAAACGGCGCTGATATCAGAGCCCTGTGGCATCACCTGCCTTCTCCTGGATTCTACTCCTCATTACACTACTCTTCGGTATCTGTCCATCAGCCACTGTTTTATCCACATCACCCGCTTCGGATCCATTCCCATTTGCTGCAGTTTGTGTACGAGCTTTCTTTCAATGTCGTATTCTGTCAAACACCTTTGCAAAATCCAGCAGTATCATCATGTAGCCATTCCTTTTATGGAACTCAGTTGTCACTCTTATAAAAAATGAGTAGATTACTAAGACATGGCCAGCCCATCACAAAGCCATGCTGCCCTTCAGACAGTATCATATTCTTATCCACCCATTCTTGAATTCTTTTTGACCAACCTTTCAAGTAATTTTACCACCACTCCAGTGATAGTGACTGGTCTATATTTGCTATAAAGATGGCGCCAAATTTCTATATTTGCTATAAAGAGGCGCCATCTTGGCGCCTCCTTTATGCAAAGAATTGCATAAAGGAGGCTCCAAGATGGCGCCTTCTTCAAATTTTCCCTTCCTCTAATTCCGCTGGACTCTTACCACAGCTGAGACATAAACAACCTAATCAGAGGCAATGCCAGTTTCTTTACGCATTCTATTGATACGTTAGCTGATGTCCCATCTAATACTATGGACGTATTTACATCGATATTCTGCAATATCCTAAGAACCTCCAATTCATCCACCTCTGTTTTCACATGGGTTCCTGTTACGTTCTCACTTGGATGGTAGAACCTTGCAAAGTGGTCGCTCAACTATTTCGTGTGTCATCTCGCTACAATTAGCACCGCTAAAGATCATTCAATAGTTATTCTTCCTTTTATCTAGTACATAACAAAAACTTTTCTGCTCGCACTCTGTACTGCTCATGAGTGTGCTGATCATCTTTTTCTTTTCATTTCCTCAAGTTTTTCTTTCAAACTCCTGATTAAACTTTGGGTTTGCAGTGTGATATTGCTTCCTCCGGATACCCCTTGACTATCTCATGCGCTGCTAAAATGCAGATTTTTATGCTATGGCGCTGCTTCTTCAAGTGATCTCCTAAGCTCGACATAATTCACACATCCTATAAGCTCCATGTACTTCGTAACTGAAAATCCCACGTTTCACAACCTCCCAACGCAAGACCACGGGATGACCCTCCCCAGTTACAGACAATGTGACCATCTTGGTTATGGTGAGATCTGATCCTCTGACACACCCAAGGCCGCACTTACACTTTTCCTGAGGCAATAGAGTGCTCCGAGGCCCATGCTCATTGAGGCCCTTAAGCGGATCATAATTTTCGGAGGTCCTAGCTACAGCATCGTGCTCCTGTGCATAAGTACAGCCATGACTACACAAACAGTCTCATACCCCCTCATCCATTCCGTCTTGCCAATGTGATATTTCCTCCTTCCACTGTATATCTCCCTAGTTGAAATCCTTCTGTGCTAATTTGCCAATCCATACTATCTACATATCAATTGCACCTCCTGTCTATCTATAGCAACAACCAACTGATATGAGCTGCCATCCACACGCACACGCACACGTCTTCCTGGAGTAATCAGCAAAGCATACAATATCCTCTGAATGGACAAAATAAAAATAAATAAATCCGAAATGTTGCTTCTCTGATATATATAAACTCATGAATGTTGAACATGTAAATATTGTTTCATATAAAAAAATTATGAATGTATTGTAAAACTACTGGAGTGTGAATGTACAAAGTCAACCCATAATTGAGATATTCGGACTCAGGATGAAGAGTTGGTTTACATCCGGGTGTTTGATTTTCTGCCCACCCATTACAAAAACATTAAACACACACAAATGTCTCCGATAACAGTGGTGCTGTAGAAGTATGAAATAGGAGTTGAAATAAATCAGAGTTCGTGTCGCCTCCATTCTGTAGTGCTTTAAGTTTCTCAGTCAAATAATATAAAACTGTAGAATGAAGGATTTATTACAGAATCGTTCGCTGTATTTGTTTTTTTTTAAAAAAAAAACTTTTAAATACTCTTAAAATTTCAAGCCGATGCAAATTTTCAAAATGCATTCGAATATCTTTGCAGAAGCGTCTAGAAACTCGTGAGCTCCAAAAAAAATAAAAATAAAAATAACCAAAAAATGAGTTATTTCTAACTAATCCCAAAGAAAGTCAACATGGCGTCCATTTTTATTGATTTTCTTTTAAAGATCAAAATTGTTGATCATGACTGGTGTTCTGATTCTTTTTTTGAGTATCAGAACACCGGTCTACATCGGTGTTCTGATACTCAAAATTTTCTTACTAGATTGTATTATTTACAAACTTACGGATTGTATTTTCTTACTAGACTGGTCTACACCAGTCTACTAAGAACGATCAATAAAAGCTTTGTAAGAAAATGTAAGGCAGTGCACACAAAAAAAAAAAAAAACACTTTGGAAAGTTCATTAATTTTTTTTGACCATTGGATGTTGGTTTCACAATTCATCAAGGGTTCTGTCACATTTCATCTGAATCATACGACAAACTCGAGGCTTTATTATATACGATGTTGGTAAAGAGAACCACGGAGATCCTTCATGTTTAAAAACCATTTTCAAAACAATTTAAATAATGTCATGAGCCACCTCCCAAATCTCTCATATCTCATACAATAAGTCCTTATGAGGACTGGCTTAAAGGGGCGAAGCAAGAATGCTTTTCATCTTCCACGTTATCTGTAGAGGACAGTGTAGGGATAAGGAGTTATTGAGCTCATGGCAGGAGGGTAATAACGGCAACAATAGCCGAGCCTCAGAACTTCATTGGCTACAGCATTGCCATCCATTACCTTCCAAGGATAATAATCACCGCATCTTACGGTTGTTTTCCTGTCGCTCCACCGTCTCTCATATCTCATCCAATAATTCTTATTTGTAAGAATTAGTGTAGGGATAAATGTTATTGAGCTATTAAAGCTCTGATCATGGCAGGAGGGTAGAACTTCATCGGTAAAAAGTCAACAGTATTAATCACCGCATCTCACGGTCGATTGAATTCCTCATATATATACATATACAATAATTGACAATTGACATTTATGACTTTAGGGGTGAAGCAAGATGCTTTTCATATTCCCGCTATCTGTTGTGGTTACAGTGAAGGTAAAATTTATGAGCAGGTTGCTCGCCCTGAATGGGCATGGAGATTATGCATCACTAAAGGAGGCTAATATAGCTTTTGTTCTTCTATATTTGAATATGTCCGTTGGATCGTATGCTGCAGCTTGCTGAAACAAATCGTTGGGATTTGTGGACGTCTTTAGGAAAAACTTGGATGCTAAGGATTGTAGAAAAGAGAAAATATAAGGAACATTTGTATCTCTATGAAGTTGATTGTTTCTAACATACCACGGGGCGTTCAGAATCATTCTCAAGCACTTGTTACATATTACATATACAATACAACAACAACAACAACAACGTTACTGGCTTGCTGGGTGAAGCATAAAATGCTTTTTATTTTCCCCTTTATCTGTGTAGAGAAACTTGACGGGGGGAGGTTGTGAGTCTTATGCTCGCACTTTGTGAACTATGGAGTTAGCTCTGTTCTGCTGAGAGCAGGATTGCCTTGGGTCTTTTATGTTTGTGATAGTCATGTTCACTATAACTGGAAGCTTGTCTGATTAGTGGGTTGGGATGAGAGTGTGAATTGCTGAAGAACTTTTCCGCATGGTCATGAAGGAGAGTACATATACGTATATATACAATAAGGACGCAGGACGCAGGACATATGGTGCAGAGGGTGAAGCGTGATGCTTTTCATATTCCTTGTTGTCTGTTTCGGGAGCAGTGATGGAAATAGTTCACTTATTGTATATATTTTAAAAAAATATATATACAATAAGTTCTTAAGAGAACTGGGCGATGGACTGAGTCCTTGACTCTTTTATACAATAAGGACGCATGAGGCAGGACATATATGGTGCAGAGGGTGAAGCGTGATGCTTTTCATATTCCCTGTTGTCTGTTTCGGGAGCAGTGATGGAAATAGTTCACTTATTGTATATATTTTAAAAATATATATATACAACAAGTGAAATATTTTATATATACAATATAAAATAGTTCACTTATTGTATATATTTTAAAAAAAAATATATATACAATAAGTTATTAAAAGAACTGGGCGATGGACTGAGTCCTTGACTCTTTATCCCGTCATCTGAATGAAGAAAATCTGTGTGGATGGAGTGTTATTGAGCTAAAAAGCTCTAGTCATGGCTGGGTAACGGCAATCTCAGTTAAAACTTCATTGGGTACCGCATTGCCATTGTTACCCTGGAAGTCCTAAAAAGGACTTTTTCCATATTATTATTTTTCCATATATTTCCATATATATATATATATATATATATACACACAACAAGTGAACTATATCGATTTAAATTATAAAATTATTGTTTAAAGAAACGGGTGTATTAAAAGAACAACTTTTGTTATATATTTAAAAAAAAAAAACTCCTGTTTTCTGGACTATTTTAATTAACATTTAAGGAAAATACTTTGTTTATAAAAGCAAGTCAATTTGTCAAAATAAATTACAGATATAAAACAAAATGATATCTCTGCTATCATTTGGCATTGAATGTTGTTATCGGAATATTTCCAACAATACAACCAGCACATCACCCATTCACTCAATTTACATTTTTTAAATGCAATAAATGAGTAAATTATAATTTAAAAAATGATTAAAATACAACTGGGTAAAGTGAAATATCTTAAAGATAAAATAACAGATTTAAGTAATAATTTTGCGTTGAAGCATCAGAATTAAAAATCAAACACCACCTAACTGAAGAAAGAATATGAAAAATTGTAAATGACGAGAAATGGAATGGAATGACCATCAGGTGATTGCCAAAAATACATTAAAGTAGGGGGAAATGCTTTAAAAACGAAGATCTTCTTGAAAAATAAAAATAGTAAAAAATGGCTTTTTTGTTTTAAGCATTGTCGTCCTTATAGCCCTTATAAGGACTGGCTTAAAGGGGCGAAGCAAGAATGCTTTTCATCTTCCCCGTTATCTGTACAGGACAGTGTAGGGATAAGGTGTTATTGAGATATTAAAGCTCTGATCATGGCAGGAGGGTAACAGCAATAGCCGAGTCTCAGTTAGAACTTCGTTGGCTACAGCATTGCCATCTATTACCCTCCAATGGCATTGGATTAAATGAATCAATCACCGCATCTCGCGGTCGATTGATCCTCTCTCTTCCTGGATTTAAGCATTGTCGTGGTTTGTCATTTTGTCTTCATTTACTGGCATGTTTGGTCTGTAGAGCAAAATTTCCAGATTATTTAAAAAAATAAACACAAATAATAAATTTAAAAAAAAAACTAAATTAAAAATTGATTTCTATGAAATTGTTAAAATATAAATAAAAGTTGCAAAAATAAAATATAAATAAAAATTCAAGAAAACGAAGCCGTTTTGTTGGATAACAACAACACCGTTACTGGCTTGCTGGGTGAAGCATAAAATGCTTTTTGTTTTCCCCTTTGTCTGGGGGAGGTTGTGAGGGGGAGGTTGTGAGCCTTAGGCTCGCACTTTGTGAACTATGGAGTTAGCTCTGTTCTGCTGAAAGCAGGATTGTCTTGGGTCTTTTATGTTTGTGATAGTCATGTTCACTATAACTGGAACTTGTCTGATTAGTGGGTTGGGATGAGAGTGTGAATTGCTGAAGAACTTTTCCGCATGGTCATGAAGGAGAGAATGGATGTCTGGGGTTCCGGTTTCTCTGTTGATCTGCGTGTTTCTGACGAACCATGGGGCGTCCAAGATCATCCGCAGGCATTTGTTTTGTATCCTCTGTAGTTTCCGGATGTTAGATTTGGATGTGATTACTGGTCGTATTACCATCTGATATAGTAACAACTTGTTGCGTGATTTGCTGTTGCTGTTTGATCAGGGGATAGAGTTCAGCTATGGTTCTGGATACCTTTGTATCTATGAGCTTGATGTGGCTGTTGAAATTTAGCTTTTTGTCTAGCTGTACTCCAAGGTATTTGGTTTCTGTCTGCCATGGTATCTTTTTTCCGAAGAGTTGAATATCATCTTGGATGAAGGCTTTGCGTCTGGTGAATAGTATAGCTGAGCTTTTGACGGGGTTTATTTGTATCCTCCAGTCCAAGAACCATTTCTCTAGCTTTGTGATGGTGTCCTGGAGACGACTGGATGCCAGGTGTAAGTGGAGAGATCTTGTCATTATGGTTGTGTCAACTGCATAAAGGGCTGCGATGGCAGTCCTCAGGTTCTGTGGAATGTCGGCCACGTAGATTGTGAAAAGTAAAGGGGCCAACAGGGATCCCTGTGGTACTCCTGCCAGGATTTGGCGCCTAGTTGAGATGGTGCCATTTATTTTTATCTTCATGGATCTGTCAGTGAGGTATGATTTTATTAGACGGGTAAGGTTTGTTGGAATGTTGGCCTGAATGAGTTTGTAGATTAATCCTTGATGCCATTCCTTTTCAAAGGCCTTGGCAATATTCAGAAAGACTGCAGCTGTGTGAAGGTTCCAGTTGTATCCTTGAGTGATATGCTCCACTAGTCGGTGTATTTGTTGCACTGTGCTGTGTATACGGCGGAAGCCAAATTGTTCGTTTGGAATTATTCCTAATTGGTCTGATTTTTCTTGTAGTCTTGAGAGGATGATTTTTTCAGCAATCTTTTCTAGGTTGGAAAGCAGGCTTGTCGGACGGTAGCTTTGAGGGAGTTGTGGATTGTTTCCTGGCTTTTTTATTGGTATGATGTCGGCTGTTTTCCATGCAGTGGGGAAGTGTTGTATCCTTTGTATTGCATTGGTTATGTTAACCAGGTGCACAATAGCCTTTTGAGGAAGTAGTTTGATGATTCTGTTTGTAATTTCATCTAGACCTGGAGCTTTTTTTGTTTCTTAGATGTTTTATGATGTTGGATATTTCCATTGGAGTAGTGGGAGTGATGCTGTCTGGTTTGTTGTCTGTCTGTCTTAAGGTACGCTGGACCTGCTGGTGGACTTTATATATGTGGGTGATGTTTATGTTGTCATATGATGGGCTGCATTGTTTTTCTAGGTTTTGTGTATTGCTTCTGCTTTTTCTGTATCAGTGTGCGCAGTTCCATGTGCAGTTTGCATGGGGGGGGAGGTAGAGGGTTGTGTTTGGTGCGCAGGATCTTCAGAAATTTCCATATTGTTGTGTGATCTTCTGGGTTGAGTGATGACAGTTTATTGTACCAATCCTGATTCCAGTGGTTTTGAAGTGCTTTTCTGACTTGGTTGTTCAAGTTGTTCAGTGTTTTCTTGTCCTGTGGGGCTCGTGTGTTGTGGTATCTTTTCCTGGCTTTGTTTTTTGTTCTGATGAGGTCCATGATGTTTTCTGGGAGCCGACTGGTTGGGTGGTTAGTTGTGGTTTTGGTGACTGCTTCTAGTGCTTTTTTGATTTGGTTTGTTAGATTGCTTACTTCTTCATCTATTTCTTCTTTTTTGTGGATGATGAGTACAGGGCCAATGTATTCTGGTAGGATTTTGGCTAGCCTATCCCAGGATATGAAGGTGTGCTGGGGGACCAGTTTGTCTTGCTTGCCAAGTTTGATCAGGATTGGGTTGTGGTCAGATGATAGTTCATTGATCGTCTCTAGTTGGTATTGATAACTGATGTTTCTGAAGATAGCTATGTCAAGTACATCTGATCTTCCATGAGGGCTGTAATGAGTGTGGTCAGTGGGTCCTGCTACCACAACTGAGTTAAATGTTGAGTAGTTGTGTAGTATGCGTCCACTTCTGTTGTTGGTGGTGCTGAAACAGGCTGCGTGCTTGGCGTTTATGTCACCTGCTATGATGGTGGAGTCTGTGCTGCCAATGACGGCATCCAGGTCTGCTGTCAGTAGAGGGTTGCTTGGTGAGTTGTAGGCGGCATATATCATGAGGCTTCCAGCATTGTTTGTGTGGATTTGTATTCCTGTAATTTCCAGGTTGGTAGTCTGTGGTTTGGATATGGCATTATGGTGGAGGTACGGTTTGATATAGATGGCAATGCCTCACCCTCTGGTGCTGAGTCTATCGGTTCAGTACATTGTGCATCCTTTCACTTTTGGGTTGTTAGAGGGTCTCAGGTGGGTGTCATTGATTAGTATTATGTCAGGGTTGTATCTGAGTGCAAATTCTTGTAGTTCTAGTGTTTTGCTGGAGAAGCTGTTGGCATTCCAGGCTGCAATTAGAAGCGAGTTGGGTTTTACTTTTGTTTTATTCATTGTTGAGTGCTGTCAGTATGGAGTGGGTTCCTTGCAGGAATCTCTTTATGGAGGATGGAGTTGGGTTTGTTCTGCTGAATTCCTGCAGCATAGTGGCTAGCGAGGCAGTCAGTATTGCTGTGATGTTGGAGCCTATTTGATTTCTCTGTATTGTGTCCTTTGGGCGGACTGCTTCTGCATAGGTCTTGGTGGGAGGTTGAGCCCTTTCCTGACTTTTGTGGATAGGGTTTTGTTAGTTTGATGACTGTGCAGCTGAGATTCTTTGAATGGTCCAGATTGGGGGAAGTTGGACGGGTCTTGTAGTTCCGTAATTTCTGAGGTGGTGGTTGCACCTTTGTAGTTTGCTGGGTGGGGACCTCCACAGCTGGCACATTTGGCATGTGTGGTTCTTGGTTTTGAGCATGTAATGATTTGATGTTTCTCACCACACCTCAGGCATCCGAACGCGGCTTTGCATAGTCTTTGGGCATGGCCAAACGTTTGGCAACGATGGCATTGCCCTGCTGATGCCCTTTTCCTAAGTGGTTCTGTTGTTATATTAAGTCCACAGACCGCGGTTATGTCGTAAATTCGTCTTTGCATGTTCTGGATCTCAACTAATACTAATGGCATCTGTCGTTTATGGGATCTGAGCATCCGGCTGACTTTGATTGGTGTTAGGCCCTGCTGGGTGAGGTCTGCCGCGATCTCCTCGGAGGTAATGCCTTTAGTGACACTTCGGAGTACAACCTTGATATTTCTTTCGCTGCTTAGCGAAGGTGTGGTACTGTAGTTTGTTGTTGTCCATCATTTTGTTTTATCCCTCTGTAGTCTGTGACTGTTGTTAGGTGAATTTTTACTCCTTCGTCGGTGTTTCTGGCCCAGGAGTAGTCAATGTTATGTTCTCCCAGGTTTCGTGCAACTGTGGTCCATTTTTATTTTTCACGGAAAATTACTGGGGGGACCTTTTCCTTTTTTTCCGGCATTGTTTGTGAGGGTGTTCCGTTTTCCATATGATCAACCTCGGTTCTGCGTCTTTTACTCGCGTGTTCTTCTGTGAAGACCGTCTGACTGTGGTTCTCAGGTAGGGAGATGGTCGTGTTGTTGATCTCTTCAACTTCGTCCTCGATATCTTCGGGGTCATCTGGTTGTGTGTACAGGTTTAGGAAACCTGGTCATTCCCTATCGATTTTTTTAAGTAATAATTTAAATAGTTTTAGTGCTTGATCTTTGTTTAGATGCTGCAGAAGATCATTAAAGTTATCCATGTCTGTCCTGTTCGTTGTTAAATCTAGTAGGTGGTGATTGGGGAATTGCGTATGAGTGCAAGTAGAAATCCCGCAGGTCTTGAGACCTGCCAGCAGAAATTCTGTAGAGGATATCGCAGATGCAAAGGACTGCCAGCAATGTCGAGCGATTAGCTGAATGCGCGAAGCAATAGCCAATTAAAATTCACAAAACGAATAACGCTTCCTTCTATATATTATTCGAAAATATCACACTAATCAAAACGCGAGACTAATACGCGAGCCGCCATCATCACGCCACTCTTTTGTTGGACAATAGACACTTATGTCTTTAGGGGTGAAGCAAGATGCTTTTGATATTCCCCGCTATCTGTTGTGGTTACAGTGAGGGTAAAATTTCTGAGCAGTTTGCTCGCCCTGAAGCATGGAGATTATGCATCTTATAGAAAATTTGTTCTAAAGCCCTTTGAATGGCTTCGGCTACGGCCATCGACAAATTTTATTTCTTCTGGTAAAGGTCTCAGAAAATTACTATTTTAAGTTTCAGTTTGCTATTCTCTTCATTCGTTTTTTTCAGCTTCTTTTATTATTCTACAATTTCGCCCATTAAATACATCTTTGTGATTCAGCAGTTTGGGCAAAATTTTGGTTTAAAAAAATAATTTTACCGAAGTACGCAATAGGAGCATAAACTGACATTTATGAAACATAGCAGACGTTTTTACCCAATCCATGAACAGACATGACGCATGCGCCGTTTGAATTTAGCTATACGTAAAGTGCTGTTTCCATGTCTGCTACTTTTTACACAGTTTTCTAAAATATTTTTATTTTGTTTAGAAATAATTATGCAAGTTATATTTTACTTAGATTTCATATATAAATTTTAAACAATTTTGATATTTTACAAAAAATTAGTGGATATTATTCATGTACTAATAATTGTACGCAATAATAATATTATAATTAAACTATAACTAAAGAATGAATTTGTCTGAAGAATAGACTCGGTAATTAATATCCTTGGTGGGTAATGGAAGGCAATGCTGTAGCCAATGAAGTCTAGCTGAAGCTCGGCTATTGCTGTTACCCTCCTGCCATGATCAGAGCTTTCATAGCTTAATAACACCTTATCCCTACACTGTCCTCTACAGATAACGGGGAAGATGAAAAGCATTCTTGCTTCGCCCCTTTAAGCCAGTCCTTATAAGGATATAATGAATTTGTCTGAAGAATGGAGAATAATACCCTTGGAGGGTAATGGATGGCAATGCTGTAGCCAATGAAGTTCTAACTTAGGCTCGGCTATTGCTGTTACCCTCCTGCCATGATCAGAGCTTTAATAATAGCCCAATAACACCTTATCCCTACACTGTCCTCTACAGATAACGGGGAAGACGAAAAGCATTCTTGCTTCGCCCCTTTAAGCCAGTCCTTATAAGGATAAGGATGAATTTGCCTTCCGATTATAAATAATAACGGGATATATGAAATGGTATCCTCAAAGTACAAATATCCTCAAATTACAGAGAGTGCAAAACAAATGTCTCCGCTTGATCGTAAACGCAGCATAGTATGTCAGAAATGTCTAACTCCACCGGGATACAAATATCCCCTACATCCACTCTTTCCTGCAGTCTTCGGCAGTAAAGTTCTTCTCAGCATCCTCTTCACATCCAAATGAATTAGTGCAATAAGCAGAAATTATGATGAAACAGACTTCTCCAAATATAGGAAACCCAATTCTCTCCTACTTCCAAATGAAGATCTTTAAATCGCTCCCACTCAAGCAGAGCACTTAACTCATAAACTTTTCCCCACACAGCAACCTTATCAGATAGCAGGGATTATAAAAGCAATTTGCTTCACCCTTATAGTCAGCAACGTCTTGCATATAAAGGGATACTTACCTGGGGCGCTGAATACACACACACACACACACACACACACACACACACACACACACACACACACACACACACACACACACACATATATATATATATATATATATATATATGTATGTGTGTGTGTGTGTGTGTGTGTGTGTGTATATATATATATATATATATATATATATATATGTGTGTGTGTATATTCGCTTCTCGGCCTTTTGGCTAAGATCAAAGTGTAGTATCGGTTCTTACAAAGTTTTCGAGCTAAGTGAGAGTGTAGCGTCTGTTCTTTCCAGTTGATATCAGACACGGGTCCCATAGGGACGCGAGATATCAAACTATCTAAGTACAGGCACTACCCTAGACTGGGATAAAAGTAAAACACGAGATAGGGATAAGGACTTTATAGATCCCCCTCCTGGCAATCTTCCAACGATGACATCTGTCGGCCCTCGCATCCGGACCCTCGGCTTTGAGGTGGATGTTTCAACACCGGCAAGGACAATAGCGAGAGCTATTATGGACCATGTAGGAGCTGAAAACATATTTGGGTTTACCCCCTATAGCGGCGAAAGATACCAAGTAGTTGTCAAGAACATAGCAACAAGAAATAAGCTACTTGGCGGCTTTGAATGTGGAGAGAAAAAAAATTTCTCCCTTCATGGTAGGGAGCATCCTGAAAATGCTAAAAATATCGAGATTCCTCCTAGAATACGCATAGAATGAAGACATCATTCGAAGCGTGTTCTCAAAGTGGGGCGACGTAAAGGAAATCCAGATCCTTAACGAAGCTGACAACACAGAGTGGAAATCAGGGGAAGTAAACATCTCCCTTAAGAGGAAAACCGAAGTTCCCAACTTCATTCTCATTGGATATGCCAGGGTAATGGTCAACTACCCTGGCTTGAAAAAGCTATGTTTTAGGTTTGGTGCCTTCAGTCATCTTGGGGCAGACTGCCCTCGACTAATATGCAAAAATTGTCTTAAAACAGGCCATACACTAGATAAATGAAAAGCAGCCTGCCTCAAATGTGGTGCCATAGACCACAAAGTGGACACCTGCCCATCCAGAACCCATGCAGAAAGGATTGGTGGTATCACAAGGTCGACAACAGTTACGACAGAACAAGAGTCGGAAAACCCAGACTTTCCAACTCTAAAAGAGGCAAAACAACGGCCGAAGAAGAGAAGGCAGCCCCCACAGAAACCTCAGCATCCAAACCTAAGCAAGAGAAGAAGCGAGGCACACACGAAAAAGGAACAGCCAAAAAAAGATGATGCTACAAATGATGAAACCACTGAAGAAGAGAAAGAAGATGAAACAGAAAGCATGGAGACAAACAACACCCCTTTCAAAAGACCAATCAGTCCAGAGGAAATGGAAATAAAAAAAAAATCAGATGAACCTGAAAAAGCAGATATGCCCACCACGATCCCCCTAATGCGAGAGCAGGAAAGACGCCTAGGCGTCTGTTAAAAGAAACCCCTGTGCTATCAGAAAAGTTCCAGAATGCAACAGCAAATATAGGAAACCCTGTACTCATGCCCACGGGGGTCAAAAAGGCCCTAAAGTAGTGAGTGTGAAATGGGGTGACCTATACATAGAAGACATAAGTGAGGTCACTCCAGAACAGATAATTGGAGTTCTGGATAGAGAAGAAGAGGCAGAAATAGCGTTCTTCGGAGCTCTTCAAATGATAACTTTGGCCAAGGGTGGCTGGTTGGCAGATGAAATATTGACAACACAAAACAAGAGGAAGTAGACCTTGTCAACTCCTTGTACAGTCTTTAAGTCTACACAGGAGGGGGTGGACCTGAGAACCCGAGCGGTGAAAGTTTACAGCGAGGCGGTGGAGCACCTTGTGAGCTGCATCACTCGGGCCAGGTCCTTCCCCAACCTTCTAAGTTCATCTTTCCATTCTCCCTCCAGACTTTCTGTAGGCTACTATTTCTGTATCTCTTTCATGTTAAGTTTTCTAGTTTTTTTGTTTTTTTTTTGTTACATGTTTCCTTTTCAGGATTTTTCCTTCTTCTTAAAGTGAAAAATCAACGACCGTCTTAGAAACACCCCTGGGGGATAAACAGGTCAGCTGAGGCCTCTTTTACCTACTCTACCACTATGCACTCTATCTTTATTTCCTTTCCTACTATCTTCTGAATCTCAGCATCTATTTCACTCCACAGGCCAATGATGAGATTTTGTTGAACTCTCAAAATATATTGTATATTTTAGATTTATTGTATATTTTATTTTAGATTCGGCCTTTTCGCTCATTAAAAATTACTTCTGTCTTTTACCGTTTTTTTTTTTTTAAATAAAATTATTTCATCAATAACAGTCATGTTTTTTTAAAATAATTTAAGATATCTTTCTGTTCTTATTTTTCACGAAATTCATAATATTATTTTTGCTCCTGTTTACGAAGAGTGGAAGGGGGCGCTGTAATCGTCCTTGTCTTCTGGATCGCCTTTGATATTGACACAGACGTTGGAGATAACCAAAAGATCAAAATATATTTTTTTTGTGATATTTTTTTGACATTCCAGCGTATTAGATTAAATGATGAGAACTTTTTCGAAGTAATAGACCATTTAATCTGGAATTTTTTTCAAAAAAAAAAAAAAATCCAGTAGTTAAATTAGTGGCTATACAGTATATAAATCAACGATCATTTATAAGAAGCTTTTCTTATACGAATCCAAATAGAGAAAAGATTCTTATAAGAATCTTTTCTCTATTTGGATTCGTATCTTACACACAGCCAATACTGCTGTCTAGTTTATTATAAACGTAAAAAGTGGACTTCTGCTTAGGATTTAAAAAAAAAAAAAAAAAAAAAAAAACGTAACTAATTCATACTTTCAGCATCGTCTACGTTTAAAAATGAGTTGCATGCTTACATGAAAAACCTAAATTTAAATTCCATTTCTTTCTTTCCAGCTTTATCCACCCGTAAAAAAATAAATAAGTAAATAAAATTTAAAAAAAAGTTTGCTCTTCGTCTGTCACGTGATATCAGCTTTGTTGTTGTTGTTACAGTTCCGCAACTTTATATATATATATATATATATATATATATATATATATATATATATATATATATATATATATATATATATATATATATATATATATATATATATATATATATATATATATATATATATATATATATTATATATATATATATGTGGCGATTAGTTTTTACTCGGTTGTTATACATTTCAAAAAATAGATTTAATGACTCCAAGACCGAGATAACATATAAAGATTTTAATGATAAATACTACTAGTTTCGGCATATAGCAGCCTTCTTCAGGTATTTATAAAGGAAAGGAATACTAATAAACATTGAATTATTTAAATAAACAAACTGGAAATTACAGGTACAAATTGCCTCACATAATCGATACATAAAAACGTTGTATTTTTCAAGTTGTTCCAACTGGCGTGCCATTGTTTGTTGCAATTGTGCGTGCAAGTTCACGTGAACGCCAATATTGAATAACTGCAGCATGGCTATCTGGGATGTTATAACTTAAATTATTATTTAAGTGGACCGGGTTCAGTAGGATTTCCCGTGATTCTACGATTTTTCTTTCAAACTCATCTTCACAGCGAAAAATATTTTCTGATCTATTCCAGCATACAGAGTGGCTTTGTTGGTCATCATTAGGATTATTTGAAAAAAGAACATGACTGGATAAAGCAGTTGCATGAGATCTTTTGTATGAGATGTCTCTCTTATGCTCTTCTATGCGTTGTTCAATAGATTTGTTAGTTTGACCAAAGTATGGGATATTGCAATCACACCACAATTTATATACTCCAGGGTACTTAAGGTTGTGATGAGTAGGTTTTGGATGGCTGATTAGAGAGCGGATTTTTGGAAGTGTGGTGAAGAAGGTCCTGATATTATATTTTTAAGGACTTTAGCTATTTTCTTAGAGACTGTGCTAATGTATGGAATAGAGATGCTACCTTTAAAATTAATAGTCTCTGTTGTGCACTGCTTAGGAGGGTTCAGAAGAAGTTTCTTAATTGTTTTTTCAGAGTATCCATTTTGTTTAAAAATAATCGAAATATATATATATATATATATATATATATATATATATATATATATATATATATATATATATATATATATATATATATATATATATATATATATATACACATATATATATATATATATATATATATGAATTAATTTGGACAAAAAAAAATTACGTTAAGAAACTTGGATATTAATCAAGATGCTGCATGCATTTTCAGCCAATGACGAAAGCCATCAATTGCTGTATTGTTGAAAAGTTTGCATCACTGTTTGAATTCTGCCAAACATGTTTGGCAAGCGAACAGGAAATTACCCTCGTTAATCAGCCGACACAGGAAGTAGGAGAATAGACTTCGGATTCTATTGGATATGTGAATGTACTGGTTATTTAGAACTTTTGTTGGGTGCCGGCGGGTGGAAATATGGGCAAAGCAAATCACGATCAACAGTTCCGACGATTGATTTGCTGTTGGCGCAGGAACCAGTTATCAATAATTAATTTGGGCAAGCGAAAGTTTGGAACACTGAACTGTTCTAGACTAGTTTTGATTTGTTACACGTGCTGACGATATCTCTCGAAGGTCATAATTCACTCGACAACTTCGTAGGTATTTAGGAAGAAAAGGCAAGAACTATCTCAAGATCTGTTTTTCTTTTTGAAATCACATCAGAACTAATCGAAGTGAATGTTTCGATCAATATATGCTTGCACGTCGTTTACTAAATTATTCAAAAAAAAAAAAGCCCAATTTATTGCTTCCAGTCAAATGACGTGTTTGGGACCAGCTGCTTTACAGTTCTAACCGTTTTGCCTGAGGCTTATGTATGATGGTATCATCATTACAATAGCAGTTATGATAATGACTGCCGGCTTTAAATAGAACGATTAGGGGTAGTGTTTCTATTATCATTTTGCACGTAATATGGCTAGTGGACGACATTTTGTAATCATTACGTTAATTGCGTTGTAAACACAACTTTTCAGAAAGAACTTTCCATAGATATCATATGAGAGTTCTTATCGGATTGTCAACATATTTAAATATTTAATATATCTAAGATTTCGTTATTTATGTTCCTGTAAAGAAGCCGCGGTTGTACTTCGTTTGGGAGAAAATCTAAACAGAAATCAAGGAATGATTCTGAAAGACATCTGGAAAAGCCTAATAAATTCACTCAGCTTACCAGAATTTCATTTTGCTAAAAACTATAAACGCGCTCAATAAACAATGACTGAGATACCACACTCCGTGCTTCTGATGTTACGCGTCAGTTTTAATTTTAATTTAATTGATTGTGAGTGTTCTTTTTTTTTTTTTACTAGCAAACGTTATTGTGACGTCATACCTGTCCTGAAGAAGCCAGACAGAAAAGCTGGTGAAACTTGTTGACAATTTGTGCAAATCATTTATTAATATCTGGTCAACAAATAAACCTAGAAAAATCTAAAGTTTTAATGTTAAATGACCATAGTCCTTATGAGGACTGGCTTAAAGGGGCGAAGCAAGAACAAGAATGCTTTGCATCTTCCCCGTTATCTGTAGAGGACAGTGTAGGGATAAGGTGTTATTGAGCTATAAAGCTCTGATCATGGGAGGAGGGTAACAGCAATAGTCGAGCCTCAGTTAGAACTCCATTGGCTACAGCATTGCCATCCATTACCCTCCAAGGGTATTAATCACCGCATCTCACGGTCGATTAACTCGCATCCTGTTAAGTGACCAAATACAAAACAAAAATAAATAATTTACTTTATTTTAAAAAAATGGTTTCCTTGTTTTGCACTTGATATTTTAAAAGATTATTTTAAAAATTCATGTATTTAATTTTTATAACCATTTATTTTTTCTTTCTTCTTTTTTAATTTTTTATATAAAATAATCTTTTACTTCATAATAAATTTAAAGTATTATTATAAAAGTAAAATAGATATTTTGTTGTAATTGAAATCTGGATCTGTTCCAGCGATAATTATTGTATTGGTGGACTCGGAATTTTTGTTGAGGAGGAGAAGAGAGAGAAAGATTTAGGAACATTTTATTTTTTGAAGTATATCTCTTGCAACTAATATAATTTTTTTATTTGTAACTTTTAGTTCGAAAAAATTTATTAATATTTAAAAATTACCAATATAGCTTTTTTATTATTTGATAAGATAAAGTTTAATAGTTGATATTATTTTTTTGAGACATCGTGGTACAGGAATTCTTAACATCATGAATTCTTTGGAAATCGGGTAATATATATTATCTGGTATATTATCTGGTATTCTAGTTGATTAAGCATTGCAAACATCATTGCTAGATAGATTGTTTTTGAATTCAGTCCTGCCATGAATATCTAGGGGTTCTGTTCATGGAAGAGATTTTCACCATCCCGAGCTCACAGTATCAGACTTTTTATTTAATCTTTTTTCCTCTCTTAATTTTCCCAAGGATTAAAGAGAATATTTATTTTCTAATGTTATGAAAATGTAAAAGAACATTTAGGCTTATATCACTAATTATTTCGTGTTTTAAGAAATCTTCTTTAAACTAAGGGAAAACTTTGTCACGAATAAAAGA
Source organism: Typopeltis vanoorti (assembly GCF_054136105.1). NCBI lineage: Eukaryota > Metazoa > Arthropoda > Arachnida > Uropygi > Thelyphonidae > Typopeltis > Typopeltis vanoorti. The sequence goes on from NC_143565.1 coordinate 100,936,706, forward strand.
AAAGAACGAATATTAATTTGCATGCGTAATCCTGCCGATTGCAAGACCAGTAGTTGTGTTCCATTCAAAATGGAAGGAAAAGTGTTCAGCTGAAATTGTTCATTTTGACCATCTTCTTAATATATTTCTTATTCTCATTTAAAGGGTGCTCTCTGAAAGGATAAAAATTAAGCCATTCTTTCCTCGGGGGCAAATGAATGACTGCCTAGTTTTTTATATGCAAAACGCAAAAGTTAATTAAAGTACATTTTAATTGCAGAGCTATAATTGAGTTTTTTCCCTCTTGAAACTCGTTTTAACATAATTCATTGGTCTACCCATAGGTTAGAGGTAGTATGAACAGAATAGCACTGTAATGGTATGAATTAAGAAATTTTGCAATTATTTTACTAATATAAAAGTATAAATAATTTTATATTAAAATTATTTGAGATTTAAACTATTTTCTTAAAACATACTTATGTAAATTAATTTAAAACTAATACACCATATAATTATATGTATCAAAAACTTTAAATAGATAAAATAGAAGCAGTGTTTTAATTTGGATTGAGAATGGGATGATATAGAAAAGTCCTTTTTAGGATTTCCAGGGTAACAAATAGCAATGCTGAACCGAGGAAGTAAACTGAGGTTCGGCTGTTGCTGTTATCCTGGGTGATGAGTTTTTGAGTTAGCTCCCTTAGGGTTTTTGCCTTAAGGGAGCACCTTGAGTCTCCGGGGAAGGTGTTCTCCGGCAGGGCCCGCTGAGGGGTTCTTGTCGGTGAATTATTTTCCTCGGAATTTGAGCGGTTCTGCTCAGGAGTCGGGGAGCCCGTTGGGGTGCTTGAACGGGGCGGCCGACACTGAGTGGAACCAACGCTGAGCGGTTCTGCTTAAACGGGGAGCCCGTCGGGGTGCTTGGACGGGGCGGCCGTCAATGAGTGGAACCAACGCTGAGACATGGACGGTCTTTCGCCCACTATGGAATGGCCTAGAGATCGTCCGATTTTTTGAGATTTTACCCTTTACTTACTAATCAGGATTTCCAGGGTAACAAATAGCAATGCTGAACCGAGGAAGTAAACTGAGGTTCGGCTGTTGCTGTTATCCTGGGTGATGAGTTTTTGAGTTCGCTCCCTTAGGGTTTTTGCCTTAAGGGAGCACCTTGAGTCTCCGGGGAAGGTGTTCTCCGGCAGGGCCCGCTGAGGGGTTCTTGTCGGTGAATTATTTTCCTCGGAATTTGAGCGGTTCTGCTCAGGAGTCGGGGAGCCCATCGGGGTGCTAGGATGGGGCGGCCGACACTGAGTGGAACCAACGCTGAGCGGTTCTGCTTAAACGGGGAGCCCGTCGGGGTGCTTGGACGGGGCGGCCGTCAATGAGTGGAACCAACGCTGAGACATGGACGGTCTTTCGCCCACTATGGAGTGGCCTAGAGATCGTCCGATTTTTTGAGATTTTACCCTTTACTTACTAATCAGGATTTCCAGGGTAACAAATAGCAATGCTGAACCGAGGAAGTAAACTGAGGTTCGGCTGTTGCTGTTATCCTGGGTGTGAGTTTTTGAGTTCGCTCCCTTAGGGTTTTTGCCTTAAGGGAGCACCTTGAGTCTCCGGGGAAGGTGTTCTCCGGCAGGGCCCGCTGAGGGGTTCTTGTCGGTGAATTATTTTCCTCGGAATTTGAGCGGTTCTGCTCAGGAGTCGGGGAGCCCATCGGGGTGCTAGGATGGGGCGGCCGACACTGAGTGGAACCAACGCTGAGCGGTTCTGCTTAAACGGGGAGCCCGTCGGGGTGCTAGGACGGGGCGGCCGTCAATGAGTGGAACCAACGCTGAGACATGGACGGTCTTTCGCCCACTATGGAGTGGCCTAGAGATCGTCCAATTTTTTGAGATTTTACCCTTTACTTACTAATCAGGATTTCCAGGGTAACAAATAGCAATGCTGAACCGAGGAAGTAAACTGAGGTTCGGCTGTTGCTGTTATCCTGGGTGTGAGTTTTTGAGTTCGCTCCCTTAGGGTTTTTGCCTTAAGGGAGCACCTTGAGTCTCCGGGGAAGGTGTTCTCCGGCAGGGCCCGCTGAGGGGTTCTTGTCGGTGAATTATTTTCCTCGGAATTTGAGCGGTTCTGCTCAGGAGTCGGGGAGCCCGTTGGGGTGCTTGAACGGGGCGGCCGACACTGAGTGGAACCAACGCTGAGCGGTTCTGCTTAAACGGGGAGCCCGTCGGGGTGCTTGGACGGGGCGGCCGTCAATGAGTGGAACCAACGCTGAGACATGGACGGTCTTTCGCCCACTATGGAGTGGCCTAGAGATCGTCCGATTTTTTGAGATTTTACCCTTTACTTACTAATCAGGATTTCCAGGGTAACAAATAGCAATGCTGAACAGAGGAAGTAAACTGAGGTTCGGCTGTTGCTGTTATCCTGGGTGTGAGTTTTTGAGTTCGCTCCCTTAGGGTTTTTGCCTTAAGGGAGCACCTTGAGTCTCCGGGGAAGGTGTTCTCCGGCAGGGACCGCTGAGGGGTTCTTGTCGGTGAATTATTTTCCTCGGAATTTGAGCGGTTCTGCTCAGGAGTCGGGGAGCCCGTTGGGGTGCTTGAACGGGGCGGCCGACACTAAGTGGAACCAACGCTGAGCGGTTCTGCTTAAACGGGGAGCCCGTCGGGGTGCTTGGACGGGGCGGCCGTCAATGAGTGGAACCAACGCTGAGACATGGACGGTCTTTCGCCCACTATGGAGTGGCCTAGAGATCGTCCGATTTTTTGAGATTTTACCCTTTACTTACTAATCAGGATTTCCAGGGTAACAAATAGCAATGCTGAACCAAGGAAGTAAACTGAGGTTCGGCTGTTGCTGTTATCCTGGGTGTGAGTTTTTGAGTTCGCTCCCTTAGGGTTTTTGCCTTAAGGGAGCACCTTGAGTCTCCGGGGAAGGTGTTCTCCGGCAGGGCCCGCTGAGGGGTTCTTGTCGGTGAATTATTTTCCTCGGAATTTGAGCGGTTCTGCTCAGGAGTCGGGGAGCCCGTTGGGGTGCTTGAACGGGGCGGCCGACACTGAGTAGAACCAACGCTGAGCGGTTCTGCTTAAACGGGGAGCCCGTCGGGGTGCTTGGACGGGGCGGCCGTCAATGAGTGGAACCAACGCTGAGACATGGACGGTCTTTCGCCCACTATGGAGTGGCCTAGAGATCGTCCGATTTTTTGAGATTTTTCCCTTTACTTACTAATCAGGGTAACAAATAGCAATGCTGAACCAAGGAAGTAAACTGAGGTTCGGCTGTTGCTGTTATCCTGGGTGTGAGTTTTTGAGTTCGCTCCCTTAGGGTTTTTGCCTTAAGGGAGCACCTTGAGTCTCCAGGGAAAGTGTTCTCCGGCAGGGCCCGCTGAGGGGTTCTTGTCGGTGAATTATTTTCCTCGGAATTTGAGCGGTTCTGCTCAGGAGTCTGGGAGCCCATCGGGGTGCTAGGATGGGGCGGCCGACACTAAGTGGAACCAACGCTGAGCGGTTCTGCTTAAACGGGGAGCCCGTCGGGGTGCTTGGACGGGGCGGCCGTCAATGAGTGGAACCAACGCTGAGACATGGACGGTCTTTCGCCCACTATGGAGTGGCCTAGAGATCGTCCGATTTTTTGAGATTTTACCCTTTACTTACTAATCAGGGTAACAAATGGCAATGCTGTAGCTAATGAAGTTTTAACTGAGGCTCGGCTATTGCCGTTACCCAGCCATGACTATATAGCTTTTTAGCTCAATAACATCCCACCCACACAGATTTTCTTCATTCAGATGACGGGATAAAGAGTCAAGGACTCAGTCCATCGCCCAGTTCTTATAAGAACTCTAAGAGTGTTTTAATTTGGTATTGAGAAAAAAAGTCCTTTTTAGGACTTCCAGGGTAACAAATGGCAATGCTGAACCGAGGAAGTAAACTGAGGTTCGGCTGTTGCTATTATCCTGGGTGTGAGTTTTTGAGTTCGCTCCCTTAGGGTTTTTGCCTTAAGGGAGCACTTTGAGTCTCCGGGGAAGGTGTTCTCCGGCAGGGCCCGCTGAGGGGTACTTGTCGGTGAATTATTTTCCTCGGAATTTGAGCGGTTCTGCTCAGTGGTCGAGTGTCACTGAGTAGAACCAACGCTGAGATTTGGACGGTCTTTCGCCCACTATGGAGTGGCCTAGAGATCGTCCGATTTTTTGAGATTTTACCCTTTACTTACTAATCAGGGTAACAAATGGCAATGCTGTAGCCAATGACGTTTCAACTGAGGCTCGGCTATTGTCGTTACCCAGCCATGACCAGAGCTTTTTAGCTCAATAACACCCCATCCACACAGATTTTCTTCATTCAGATGACGGGATAAAGAGTCAAGGACTTAGTCCATCTCCCAGTTCTTTTAAGAACTTAAGTGTTTTAATTTGAATCAGGTTGGTATAGGAGTGAATCAATCGACCGTGAGATGCGGTGATTGATTCATTCAATCCAATACCCTTGGAGGGTAACGGATGGCAATGCTGTAGCCAATGAAGTTCTAACTGAGGCTCCGCTATTGCTGTTACCCTCCTGCCATGATCAGAGCTTTAATAGCTCAATAACACCTTATCCATACACTGTCCTCTACAGATAACGGGGAAGATGAAAAGCATTCGTGCTTCGCCCCTTTAAGCCAGTCCTTATAAGGACTATAAGGAAGTGTTTTAATTTGTAAATGTTCTCATTTCGTTTTATGTGTTTGAAAGATGCTGTTTTGAATTACAGTTGAATAAGGAAGGCGGTGCCAGGACGCTTATGTAGGTGAATTGTACGCATGTTTTTCTGGCCGTTTGTGGGATGAGATTTTAAATCAAGAGCACGAGTATTACTGCATTTCCCTTTCACACAGATAAAAACTGGAAATACGGGTCTTCTTTTGCATACGAAAGATGATTTTTGAACGTATCATATCATATGAAACAATCTGAAAAGGAAAATGGAAGAAAGCGGATTCAGCATACCAGATGAACAACATTAGTTAAATGTCCACAAATACAAATAGTGACCATTGTGATAGTTTTCACAGATAACATTCTTCCATTTCACTAGTAATTATACATCGCATGATAATCAGCAGAAAGTTCTCCAAAATCACAATCAGTTTTTCCTCTTCTTTTTATCAATGCGTTTTAAAGATGATGAGAGAACGTTTATGACTCAGGATGTTTTTAAACCGAATCGAGCCATATGCAACACATCTTCTATTCAAAAATCTAGCAAGTTCTTGAAAAATAGCACAGTTGAACACATCCACTGCCTTAGAAGGAGCAAGAAATAAAACCGCTTAATCATTAACTTCATAGATTTCTCAAACCTTACGACTGAATCAATAGATAAAGGATGTCCAAAATTCTCGGTTATTTTAACCTGACCTTGAAAATAATCGAAGCAATAGTAGAACCGTATCAGAATTATCACGCAAAAGTAATAGTTAATGAGGAGATGACTGAGATCTTTCCTATTTCCAGTGGAAATCTTCAGGGAGACTTTTTGGCGCTTTCTTTTTATTATTTCCCTTGATTGTGGATTCAGACTCACAGGAAATTGGTACGGTATAAAAGTCTAGACGGTTAGGGCAAGAAAGACCTACGTAAGCAGTCTTTATTTTGCAGATGATGTTGTATTGACTGACTCTAACGTTCAGACTGCCCCAAATCACTTAGGTGATTTATATAAAAATGCAACACAGGTAGTCAATAGTAGAAAAACTAATGACCACATTCTTGAAAAAGTAAATGATTTTCAGTATCTTGGTTCCAACATCGATACTTGAACTGACATAGTGAAAGGATGCACACAAAACTCTTCGATTTTATAAAAGTCTAATATCTGGAAATTCAATCTAATCACTACAAATATCAAAATTCTTCTGTACTAAACCACCAGTCGAGCCATATTTATATGTGGTTCCCAGACATGGAACATCCTACACTCAACGAGCAGTTAATATCGCCGATGGCTTGGGAAAAACATGCCTTCGATCAATACTAGGATGTACATGGCAAAATCACATTATTGAAGAAAGTCAGCGAAGACCCCCTGAAAGAAACAACTCAAAAAAAGTCAGCCGAGGTGGGTGGGACTCCAACTTAGACATCCACCTTCACCTACATTCAGTGTTTTTACTCTCTATAGGCCAACTAATGGACATAGAGGAAGACCAAGAAAACAGTTTTAGCAATACATAACCAAGTTTCCTTTTGAAGGTGAGGCTTATGGGCCATCTGAATTTACCATTTGGTACAAACACGGAGCAACTTGGCTCACTTTCATCTAATTGACTTTATCTCCGTGAGTTTTTGTTGTATGAATATTTCTGTGTATATTTTCCTATTCTTAAATGATGATGATGACAAAAGATTCCAACCAGAAGAACGGATTTTAATTTTTATAATCACCATCTATCGCTTCTGGTAGGTGTGGCAAATTGATTAAAAAAAAAGGACATGACTGATCAGTGCAAAATTGTTAATAATGGAATCAACTGATCACGTTTTTAACTAACTGCTCTGATTTAGCCCAAATTTAGCCCAAACTGCGTGGAGGAAAATGGCAGAAACTTTTAACGTGCCGCAGTTTTCCAGAAATATAGTACAGTAATAAATTTAGTCCCCTAATTTAGTCCCCCCCCTAACAAGTCAAATAAAAATGTTTTTATTTACTGTTAAATAATAACATTTTGTTTTATTATCTCGAGCTCGTGAGAATTGTAGTAAATGATGTATTTCGCAAGTGATGTTACTAAAAATGGTTTTAATTTCTATAATATAATTAAATATATCTTAAGATACCGTGGACCAAGATGTAAGATGAATATATAGCAAGCGAGATATTTCCTTGCCTTTTTCATACTTAATTCATTTTACTTTTTTTTTATTGAATTAAAGTCCAATTTAGTCAAATAAGCTACCATTCTGAAAGGAAACTATTCACATATTGCCGATAATCAAGATAGTTGGAATTTTCAGAGCCATCTTCTTAGAAAATTGATTGCAAAACCAATGGAAATACCGAAATACGGCGTGTACTCTAGTTAAGAGGTTTTAAGTGAAGTGTAATTTCTGGAACCACCGTAATATAATAATAATAATAATCGGAGCAGTTCATTTTTTCAATGGTACTTAACTGATGATATTTAAGTATAATCTGATATGAACTGTATCACCAGTCAAATTCTTGTAATTAATATCTGTTGTTTTGGGCTGTATTTCGATTGGATAAAATAAATATAAAATACAATTATACTGTATGCATAAACAATTAGTTCAAGCTAATATTCATTTGAAACTGAATAAAAATAGTGTTATATCCAAATTTTTTTTGTATATTTAAAATATAATATTGGAATTGTAACAGTAATTAATATTTTAATAAATTACAAACATTATCGAAATGTTTATTTTTTATTATTAAAATTATTAAGTACACCTTTTAAATTTATATATACGTTTGGATAATATTATAGAAATTCAATTTATAGTAATAATATAGTAATAATAAATTATGCATAATAAGAATTCTGCATAATAATTCTTATCTATTCGCTTGGTGTCGCACTGCTTAGATCGTCGGCTTGTCGAGAGCTCCTGAAAAGATTAGTAGTATTTTGTGTTAACATTAGATATTTTACTAGAATTTTAAGTAGATTGTTTGCTTTTTGTTTCTTGGTGTGTCTGTGCAATTGTTGCGTGTTTTCTGTTATTTTAATTATTATATTATTTTTAAGAAAAGATAGCGTACACATGGCACCGATAAAGAAAAAAATGGCGGCCAGGTCGCCATGTTTGTTTAAGAGTTTTGATGTAAACGAATTTATGCAATGTGCTGTCTGTGAGATGTATGCCTTGCGAAGAGCGGTGGGAGTCTGGTTAGAAAGTGATAGTGGAGTTAACATGTGTAGAAAGTGTAAAGAGAATGAGGACTTCAAGCGTGTTTCGAGTGTCCAGAGTGATATCGTTAACGATAGTCAGAATGTAGAAAATGGCGGTGTGCTAGAGAATTGCGTGGTAGTGCCAGATAGGTGTGAGAGCGTTGCTGAAAGTGTAAATGAAGGTAGAAACACAGAAAGAATGGATGATTTGATCGATAATGAAAATGGTGAGATAAATGCGAGTAGCGAAATTATCCTTTTGAATGGTGCGATACACAGAACTAAAAGACAACTGGAGCGTATGGGAAAATGTGTGTTGAACGTACCGACAAATAACCGGCGGAAGTCTGTGACGGCAAATAATAGAATGTTCGTAAACGTCAATAAAATGAAGGAGCGAGTGCTGTATAGGGATTCGCTATTAAGAGGCGTAATAATTGAGAGTTTAACGAAGTCGTACCAGCCGGGTTCGAACATAAAGGACGTCAGCGAATCTATTCGACTGCAAAAACAGAGGGTGAAAGAGATGATAATCGTGGCAGGAATGAATGATTTGAAAGAGGACAAAATGGAAATGATAGAGGATGTGAGGGAGTTGTTTGAAGTAGCAAAAGAGAAGGGTGAGAGAGTTAGGATGGTGAGTATCTTACCGCGGTATGACAGCGAAGTGTTTAGAAGGAGGGCCATAATTGCCAATGACTTTATGCGTGGGTTATGCATGGAGGGTGGTGTGGAATTTGTGGATGTGTGGAGTGAGTTTGATGGGCGAAAGGACTTATATAAGATGGATGGGTTACATTTGAATGGAGTTGGTGTACGGAGACTTGAAAGAGTGTTGATGAAGGATGTGGAAGTGGATGTACAGACTCAGGGAAACTAGATTTATTAAGGGGGGGAGTAGATATGCATACTTTAGGGGAGCAGTTAAGTGTATGAATGAGTATATTATGCCCGAGCGAGTACGACGGACAACAAATCAGAATGGGATAGTTAGTATAAGGCATCAATGTAGGGATGGAACAAATGGGCTTCTGCGATTCATGTACACTAATGCCAGGAGTATTAGGAACAAGAAGGAAGAGTTTTTGGCCATGGTTGGCACTTCCAGGCCACAGGTTGTCGGTATTAGTGAAAAATGGCTGACAGAAGATGATAAAGCTAGTGTGACTGAATGCGACGGGTATAGCGTGTTCAGGAGTGACAGGGTGAATAAAAAGGGGGAGGAGTGTTATTGATGATAGCTGATGAGCTTCAGCCAAGGAGTATAGAAGTTGAACTGCAGGATGGGGAAAAAAGCACATTTGAGGCTGTTTGGTGTGAGATAGAATCTAGCAGAACAAAATGTACAATTGGGTGCTGCTATAGACTGGGTGATGGAGTGGATGGTGGGGAATGTATGCATAAGCAAATAGAAGAAATGAGTGGAAGGAGGGTAATTATTATGGGTGATTTCAATTATGGTAACATTGACTGGAAAGAGGAGAGGGCACATGGGAGGAAGGAATTGGATTTTATGCGGTTATTAAGGGACAACTATCTACGGTAACATGTATTGGAAAATACCAGGGGGCAGAGAGTGCTGCACCTAGTAATTGCAACTGAGAATGTGGCTGTAACGAACATGACCATGTTGCCACCAATTGGTGAGAGTGACCATAAGGTCGTGACTTGGGAAGTGGCTAAAGGAGTCGAATTTACAATTAAGACAGGGTACATGTGGAATTACCGGGCTGGTAAGTATGACAAGCTTAGGTGTGTGCTTGGCTCAATGCCATGGCATGTGAAGCTGCAGGGGCTGGATGTTGATAGTGCATGGGAGGTGGTTAAGAACTGTTTGCAGGAGGCAATGGTTGACTGTATACCAAGAGTCCGAATAATAAATCAAGTAGGGGTTAAATAGATGAATAACACTATTAATCTTGAGCTGCAAAAAAAGAAACAATTGTGGAGGGAATTTAAAGAGAAGGGTGACCATCAGGCGCAGGAACAGTATAAAGCTCAGGCCAGGATGGTAACAAGGGTGGTAAGAAAAGCAAAAGCAGATTACGAAAGGAAATTGGCCACGCAGGCTAAAGAGAATCCCAAACAGTTTTTTCAATATGTTGCAAGGAAAAGGAAAAATGCTCATGGTAGAATGATCTTAAAAATGCTGAGGGTAGGGTGGTAACCGAATCAGTCGATATTGTGGAATTACTGAGCGAGCACTTTTCAAGAGTATATCATCCAGGTGGTGACTTTGCAGGAATGGAAGAACCAACAGCTTATACTGGAATTGTGATGAATGAAGTAGAGGTAACTAGTCTATTACAGAACCTCAATGTCAATACATCTGTGGGATTGGATGGTATACCAGCTCGTGTCGTACGTGAAGCGGCCAAGGAATTGTCAGTGCCCTTAACCATTTTGTTTAATTTGAGCCTCAGGACTGGGTCAGTCCCAAGGGGGTGGAAAGAGGGGAAAATAGTTCCACTGCACAAAGGTGGTTCCAAGGCTGCTGTTGAAAATTACAGGCCAATCAGCATAACAGGAATCATTATCAAGGTCTTAGAGAAAATAGTCAAGAGGAAAATACAAGATTGGATAGAAGAAAATGGGATACTGTATCGGGGATAGCATGGTTTTGTGAAGGGTAGGTCATGCCTCAGTAACTTGCTCACGTATTATAACACAGTGACGGCTGAACTGGATAAGGGTAATGGGTTTACAGTGATTCTACTGGACCTCGCTAAGGCCTTTGACAGGATACCACATGGAATTCTAATCAGTAAATTGCAGCATATGGGAATGGACATAGGGTTGGTGAGATGGATAGGAGGGTGGTTGACGGAGAGATATCAGAGAGTGGTTTACTCAGGAGTAGAGTCCACAAGACGGCCTGTGACTAGTGGTGTGCCACAAGGATCTGTTCTTGGACCACTGCTGTTTAATTTGTTCATAAATGATATAGGAAAGGATCTGAGTGGAACAGTTCATTTGTTTGCGGATGATGCGAAGTTGGGTAGGACAATAGTGAATGCAGATGACGTCAAAATTTTGAAGGATGATTTGGATAGATTGGAGGTCTGGACTAAGGAGAATGGATGTCAGTTTAATGTGGCAAAATGTAAGGTTATGCATTTTGGGGTGAAAAGATTGGCGGCAGTTTACTGCATTGGTGGAACAGTGCTCCAGGAAATTGATGAGGCACGAGATTTAGGAGTATTGGTGGATAAGGAATTGAAATTTAGGAGACACATTGCAAAAGTGGCCAAATCAGCTCATCAAATCACTTAGTTGCTGAAGAATACGTTGACAAGCAGAGACAAGCAGGTTATTGTTCCTCTGTATCGAGCCTTGATAAGACCCCATCTCGATTACTGTGCTCAGATTTGGTCACCTAGGTTTCTTCTTGATGGGGAGGAGGTGGAGAGGATCCAGTGGCGAGTGACCAAGATGATAGCAGGTCTGTGGAATGAACCGTATGAGAACAGGTTGAGGATTTGTGGGTTGCAAAAATTGGTTGATAGGCGGAGGAGGGGAGATATGATTGAGACATTCAAATTACGGAAGGGTTTCTATAAAATTAATTCAGAAGATATTTTTGAGAACAGGGCTGGTTGTGGGAGGACTAGGGGACATCCATTGAAAGTGGGCAAAAGTGTGGTTAGTAAAGGTGTTAGAGCTGGGTTCTTTACTTTTAGAGTAGTGAATGAGTGGAATGCGCTCACTGAGTCTGTGGTGGATGCTGTGACAGTGAATGAGTTTAAGGCGAGGTATGATAGATACTGTATGAATGTCAAATAGTTGTGATGAATATGATTTGGGGCCTCCCTCGATGAGTCTAATGACTCCCTGGAGTTGCCCGTAATAATAGTAATAGTAATAATTGTGGAGGTATAAAACAGAAATTGTGAAAACACTACCCAAAATCCATAAAAATCAATGTCACAAGGGACTGGCTTGTTTCCATGAGGGAAATACGTGGGTAGGCTTCGTAGAAGATTGTTTTTCTTTTTTTTTTCTTGTACGAGACACGGGGCGGAGCGAGTGCATTGTTATACGGTATGTATCAAGTCATGCCTTCAATGTGAAGGACTTGATCCTGATCGATGTTCACTCCCTTTTGTAAGGATCCCCTGCCTTTATATTCTTTGTTGTATTTGTAATAATGCAAGTGTAGGCAGAGGCGTTTGCAGTCCATAAAGAAATTTGTCATTCACTACATTGAAGTTCTGACAATCAACAAGAATATATTCCATTATGACTAACATCAACCAGAAATTTGCATTTTTTTGGACACGACCTCTAAAACAGATATTAAAAATTTACTAATTTAAAAGTTATATTAAATACATTTTTTACTTCAATCCCGCATACGAAAAATTTAAAACCTTTATTAATACCATGGTTAGATTGTGTTCAATTTGTTTGAAAACTATTTTTTTTTTAGTTATCGTAATTTATTTTTTAGTTACGTAATTTATTTCTTTTTAGATAACTTATTAATATTTTACCTATATGTTTATAGCATTTCGAAATATGCACAAACAATAAGTTTTAAGCTAATAGTCATTTGGGTCTAAAGAAAAATAGTAATATATCTAATTGTTTTGTATTTTTAAACTTTAATATTGGTATTGTAATTTATAATTAGAATTTTAACAAATAATTATTATTTTACTTACTTTTATTTTATATTTGCAGAGTAATTAATTACACCTTTTAAATATATATATATATATATATATATTAAATAATAATAGAATACTTCAATTCCGTAGTGTCAATTCTAATGTGAATATCTTAATTGTATTTATTTTTTTCGTTTAAAAAAAAGTAGATCCGTTTTTTTTTTATTGAAGTTTTTTAATGGAAATTTCAAACTTAAACTAATACCAATCTTTTATCTCTAGATATCTTGTAAATTTACAATCACTTGCATGCTGCTATAAAAAGGAAAAAGTACTTTTTTTTTGTCCTTTCAAGCGTGATTTCACAAATCTCATCAACAACAATAATGAGATCAAGCTGGGGTATTTTGATTTGGCTGCGAATGGAAATGTACATAAAATAGAAATACATTTATTTCGTTGGTCACATGACACGCGGTCAACAGTGAAAACGAGATAAATCTTCTAGACGCGTAGCTCCTTAAGTCGGAATACATTACTGGAGAATACAGCGAGCAGAATACTAATCTACTCAAAAGTTACCACTTACACCGAAAATCTATCTGAGAGCATGTCGAAGGCAAAAAAAAAAAAAAATGATTAATAGCGGAACTCGAGATGGGCTTTGGATAGCTAAAAGTAATAAAAGAAAGAGAAATAGATATTTTAAGATGGGGAAAAAATAAATAGCCTAAATCAGTTTAACTTTTCTTGGTTGCGAAGATTTATGGCAACAAAATCAAATAAATGTTATTCAAATACGTTCTCCATAGCTTATAGCGGATGGCTTTTTGGTAAGAAGCCTGTTTGTTAGACGGTGTTTTAAGCCTACTTTAGCTTCACAATACTGTGATTTATTTACCTTTAATAGAAACACAGCACTTCTTGCTCTGCCTCTTTTCACGGGATCTTTTGCATGTTTTCTTGCTATTCCCGGTAGAATGCACAAACTAGTCGAGCTTTGTAAAACCTCGGTCTACGAAGAGAGAGAGAGGGAGGGGGGTGGTACGGAGGATTTCATAAGAGTTGAGTTTGCACGCGAATTGTAAATTAACCCATTCTTAATTAGTGGTAAAGTAGACGCCGATTCCGTAACTTAAAAGAAGTTCGATAGGCCGTGAGGAGGGTTTCGTCATCTAGTGGAACTATCCGACGATTCGCAGGTGTGTTTAGAAATTGAAGAATTGAACTGTTTCTTCTTTCAACGCAAGTTATCGGACCACGGCAGGCATGTTCGCGGTTGCTAAACACTTCTGTGTCGATATTTGGTTATTAGTGCTACGCATGGTGTAGACGGCCACTTATTAGCGGAAATTGTTTCGCGGATAATACGGTAGGCACATGAACACGGATTCCATGAATAGAGGGATTGTGTGGGGAATGTATGGAATTCCGTTACTAGCAGGGCTCCGCTGTCAAGGGGTTGCTGAAAGTGTGGAATTAACGATGGTCTCGGGAAAATTAATCTTCAAGAAAGTTTTTCGCTTTATTTATTTATTTTTTTTACGCAGTTGTATTTATTTCTTTTCTTTTCATCTTTTTGATTCATCGTTCTCTCTCATATGTGTCTGTTGCTTCATTCTTGCGATCTCTCGATGTGAAACTATCGCTTGCTTAATGGTCCGAATCGACTTGATAAAGTTTTATGTTTGGTTCAGTAAAGGATTCTCCTGAATTATCTCGCCCCACCCACACTTCTTAGTGGTAAAGATTTCTGGCTTTGCTGTGTAGTATTAGCACCATAAAAAAGGACTTTTAAAAGATTTGTTTATTGCAATAGCACTGAAACGTACACAGTCTAGGTATGAGTTGTTAAGTTGATCACATTTTGCTTCTTTTTTTTTTTCTTTTGTTAGATTTCATTGACCTGAGAGCACTGTTTCAAATTTAGTTCTTCTAACAGCTTAGCTGGAAATAAAAGGCTAAACAATCAGTCCGAAATCGTGTTTGATTAATAATTAAGTTGTGGTGATATTATGATAATTGTATTTTCAAAACCTTCAGTTTCTCTGAAATGTGATTCAACTTACGGGAAGGGGATTATATTCTAAAATAATTCGAAATGATGACAAACTGGCTTTCGAGAAGGATGGAGGCAGCGATCCGAATTATATTTGTGGGAGGATTTCTTTTTTCTTTTTTTTTTTTTTCGATCAACGAACAGTTTATTTGTACTCTGAAGTAGAAGAATGCCCGCCTCATTTAATATGAATAGTTGTTAGTGTATAAAAGGCTGTTCTTGAGTCATGCTGTGGCTGCAGTCCATACGAAAATCATATATATAATTGTTTTATATAATTTTAGTTTTAGACATGTTGGTTTTTTTTTTATTTTTCCATATTTTGTTTAGTTTATTCATGCTGGTCCAACCGAGGTTTAGCCCGTGCTTTACTTTCCATGTCGTGAGGTTACTGGAAATGAGACTGCCAAGATAAACATTTATTAACTTGTTCCAACGGATGATTTTCGAGATTTATAGAAATATTTTCTTCTTCTCTACCTATCTTCGTTATTTTTGTTTTATGAAGATTTATTTTCATATCATACGGATTACGTTTTACAGGAGTAATATAAGATATTCATAGTTTTTTCTAACTGTGGTTTAGAATCTGCTAAAATAATGATATCATCAGCGTATTGTATGTGATCAATGTTGGTACCATTTCTTTTTACACCTGGTCCATCAACTATGGGTTTACAGACTTCTAGGAAGACGATAAAGAGTTGAGGTGAAAGATGGCAACCCTGCATTCATCTTTCTCAACTTTGAAATCCTTGGTTTTAATATTGTTCGTTTTAACAAAAGCTTTGGTGTCTCCGTAATAATTTGTAATAAATGTTAAAATATCTGAATCCGTTCTTACATTTTTCAAAATGGTAATCAATTTGTTTCTATTAACTGAATCAAAGGCTTGCTTGAAATCTATAAAACAACAGTATATGGGCAGGTTGTATTCCCAATATTTTTCTGCTATATTATTAATGGTGAAGATGTGGATCTATGTGGCCTGAATCCTGCTTGATTTTCTTCCATGATTTTTCTTTTGAATAATTCGGATGATTAGTTTATAGTTATGGGTCTGTAATTTTCACGTATTCTTTTGTCTCCTTTTTTATGAATTGGTATAATAACTCCTGTTTTCCAGTCAGTTGGATTACTCCAGTATAAAGAATTTGGTTAAATAATTTCATTAAGAAGTTAATGGCTTCCTTGCCACCATATTTCCATAGTTCCATAGATATTTCATCTTTGCCCATAGCTTTCGAGAGTTTCATTTGGTTCATTTCATTTATAATTTCCGCTGCAGTTATGGGTGGGGCCCTTTTCATAGATCATCTCTTCTGTTATACTTTCCTCCTCCTGTTCTTTCTGACATAATGTTTGATAGTAGTCTTTCCGGATTATTTTAATAGTTTGTATTGATCCAGTTTCTAGATTGTTTTTATCTTTCATCGTTAGTGGTTTATCATTATAGATCTTAGTTAATTCTTTTGTAATTTTATATACAGTTTTATGTCGTTTCTTTTATTAGCTTCTTCACACAGTTTTGCGTTTACCTCCAACCAATCATTTTTGGCAGATGTGCACATTTTATCAATTTTGTTTTTAAAGTTCTTATAATGTTGTTTATTTTCTTCTGTATTTTTTACATTTTATATATGCTTTGCTGCTCTTTTTTCTTCTAAAGTATTTAAATTTTCGGGGGTTATCCATTCATTGTTTGGTCTTGCTGTTGTTCCAAGTATGTTTCGTGCAGTATTTATAATAATTTATTTTCTATATTATCAAAGGTTAATGGTCTGATCTCATTTCCTATTAGTGTTTAATCGTTATCTTGCATAAATTTTTCTTTCAGTTTTGACATGTTCATTTTGTTGATAAAAGCTCGTGACTTGGCGTACTTAAATTTTAGTTTTATTTTTGCCACAAGCAGTTCATGGTCAGTGTCGAAATCTGAAGTTTTTAAACTTCTAACATTTTGAACTGATGCAATTTCCAATTGCGTTTGATTAGAATGTAATCAATACAGTTCTTTGTTGTACCATCATTTGTTGTATATGTGGGAAGGTCTATGGGAAAAAAGGGTATTGCACATAAATAGATTATTTGCTTTACAAAATTCTAGTATTCTTTCTCCTCTTTCATTTCTATTGTCAACTCGAAACCTGCCCATTACATCCTCCATGCCTGGGGTGAACTGCTCAATCTTGGCATTAAAATCTCACATAACGATTAATATATCCTTCTTATTAGTCTTGTCTATTAAATCTTGTAACGTATCATAAAAAATGTCGATTTCTTCATCTTCATATGACTGATCGGGGTCGTAGATTTGAATAATTGTAAAGTGAACATTTTCCTCTCTACCTTTTAGCGTGATAGAGATCATTCTTGGGCCATGGGGGGTTCTATGGCCATGACTGCATTTTATAAACGGTTATTCACTAGGATGGCGACTCCTTCTCTATGTATATTGTCCTTTTTTCCCGAGTAAAATAGTTTTCCCGACTTCAGATTTATAATTCCTCCTGTCCAGTGGGTTTCAGCTAAGCCCACAATGTCCCATTTAATCCTAGCAAGTTCTTTTTCCATCAAGTTTGTTTTAGCAGTGTTCTTATATTTAATGTTAGGAGATGAGAAACTCTATTGGCTGACCACATAACATGCTTCTCGACTGATCCCTGTGATCTAGGAACAGTCGCGTCGGCTTCCTATATATATATATACAGTATATATATGGAACCTTCGTAGCTCAATCGGTATAGACGAAGCCCTTTGACCAAAAAGACCTGGGATCGATTCCCGTCCATGACTTTAGGATCCTTTATCTGGTCTCTTTCGACTAAAGGTGAGTTAACTGGTCTCATACGGAGGTGGAGGGCTTCGGGTAACTCGGGTATCGAAACAGGCAAACCGGTCCCGTGAACACACACGGCTACAACCATAGGATATAGTACGGCAAGGAAAGCAACGGGAAACCATTTACATCATATCCCCCTATTAATCAATTGCAACCCTCTCAAAGAGAGGAGGCCACAGGATTAGGATTAGGATATATATATATAAATAACGAATTTTGTAAGGACTGGGTTATTTTCTCCACATAAACGTTTCTGGAGAAAATAACGCAACCACCATCCTCTGAGATCGGATAACTCAGTCTTATTGGAAAATTGCCTAGAAAATGTTTCTTGAGGCCATCGCTAGATTCGAAATGAAATATTTCTGAAAAAAGATCACCTGAGCATCCACACAACTGAAGATATAAACCTATGGACGGCACTTGACCATACTTTTCTTTACCTCATGAGATTAACTTGCCTTTCTGTTTGTATTTCTTATTGCCTCCAAAATAAAAATAAATAAATAAATAAAAAATCCCGTTCTTTTTTCTATTTGTCTCTCTTTCCTTATTTATAGAGAAAGTTTAAAAAATAATTTAACTGAACTCAGGATGGCAAAAATGAGATTGCGAATAAAAGATAAAAAAGTAAATCGTCGCCTGATTTGTTAGAACTGCGATGACACCACTCCTATTAACCTTCTGATTACTCCATCTGAGGTTGGCATTTTTATTGGCCTCTGTTACCACGCGTGCTTGCTCGGTAACACACTGTCAGCACTCCCGGTGACATCTGAAAGCGGACAGCGTTCGGAGCACGAGACAATCTGGCAGTCTTTTCCGACAAAATGGCTGGTTTCTTGATTAAGAAAAAAAAGGAGAAAGAAAATCTAAGATGCAGTAAAGGTTTCAAAGTAATTGAAGACACTCAGTCGACTTCCCTTTAAGCACACTTTGACGGACATCAAGAAAATTAATTATAACCAGGAATGGATAGAAAGAAGATGAAAATAATGAAATTAAAGGAGGCCTTTCAATAGAATACCCAACTTTTTATTTTTGATTTTGTTCCTCTGAATAATTTATTATTTTTTTAAAATATTTCACCTTTTTATGTACTCGTCCCCTCCTCTTCCCACCCCCCCCACCCCAAAAAAATAATGGAACATTCCTGACTTCTAATAATGCATCGTATCTTAGAAACCCATCCTTTTTATCTTCAGCAAATTCGTTCTTCTGTTACCATCTTTATTGCTGAATTTACTTTCGTGCCTTCGTGAATTGTTTCTCAGCTTCTCCGTAACTTCCGCTACCCTTTTCGACCGCATCGTTAACGCACCTCCATAGTGTAGTTACCACGCTTTATGTGTGCGCGTAAGCCAAAGTGTTGTAAACTCTTGGCCTCACGCTGATGTGACAGGGCCAACAATGGTAGCACGTGAAACAGCTGCCAGCGTTTGCGGGCTAATTATTGTTTAAAAGAATACTTTGTTGGGAGAATTTGTTGGCTGGTGTTGCAGTCTACAACATCGTTTATTGTTCGGGCCTACAACGAATTACATACAGCCAAATTAAACTCGTTTTCGAAAGAAAAGGGATTTAAAAAAAAAAAGATGCGATATTCAAGTGGAGGATATTATGGATCCATCCATATTTTATATATTTAAAATATGGATGGATTTTTTGCTTGATTGGTGAAGCAAGAATGCTTTTCATATTCCTATTATCTGTAAAGAAAATGTATGCATAGGGTAATATAGGCTAAAAGCTCTGATCATGGCAGGAGGGTAACAGTAATAGCCGAGTCTCAGTTAAAACGTCATTGACTACAGAATTGCCATCCATTACCCTCCTGGTAACTGGGTACCCATTTTAGTCGCTTTGTACGACATGCATAGGCTACAGCAGGGTTTCTCAAACTTTTTCTAAGACGGAACACTTCACAAATCCTGAAATGTTCATGGAACACCTTGGTTATTTTGTAATGTGTTAATTAATAATTAATTGGTAATTTAGCTTATTTTATTGTTAATAAATAATTGATAATTGATAATTAATGATTAATAATTGATAATTATTAATTAATAACTGATAATTAATTATTAATAATTGGTAATTAATTATTAATAATTGGTAATTAATTATTAATTAATAATTAATTAAACATCGATTAAACCACCATTAAATTAATTTGTGCTGATTTTCATTGACATATCCCATTCTGATCACCAAAAATTTATAATATTATTATAAGTACTTACGAGTGAATGCAGACTTTTTCTCCTGTGTGCTGGTTTTGTAGGTTAGGTAAATATAAAGAAAATAAATGAGTAAATCTAAGCGTTAAGAAAAAAAAAAGCAATCATTTATTGTCAAATGTTAATTAGTAAAAACAAAACACATAAAAATAGTAAAACGTATATTGCAAATTAAGTTCTTAATGACTCCGATGTTTTTGGGTCTTTGAATTACAAATTCTTTTGAGATCAGGCACAATATTAGAAAGTTGAATTCTCATATTTGGTGTGGCGTCGAATCTGTTCCTGGACTTTGATTTCGTTGCAGCATAATATGAAAATCCTGCCTTGCATAAATATCTCATTGTAAACGGAAGTAATCCAAGAATAGCTACTTTTGACACGCTTGTCTTGTCCAGAAATCATTTATTGGCAGTTGATTGTATTTTTGTTTTAAATCAGAGTCACTATAGTTCGCCCACCACTTCTAGGTCCCTTCTTGGCTTTGTGCTAAGAATAGTCGATTCATGCTGAAGGGGAGAAAGAAATGAAGGATGTACGAATTGGTCGCCAACATGCGAAATCACGTGCTTTCTTGTCTGTCGCTGTACTAGTACTAGCTTGATTTTTGTTGTTCTCTTTTTGCATTATTTTTTTTATTATTAATTTGTATGATGGATCCAGTACAGTCAACAAGTTCTGTTGTTAAACGTTTCAGTAGCTCTTGCAAAAGAATATTGAATAATGTGCAACATTCTGCGAAAAAGAATCGTCAGAAGGCCGTCTTCTTGTTCCCCTTTCTCAAGGCATAAAACGTGCAAGTGCAATTGCGGGTATCGGGGTCGACTGTTAAAAGAATTCGTAGGGAATCAAAAGGTGAAGGTAAGCCAAAATTTAAATCTCCTAAAAAAAAAAAAAAAGCGCCAGAGTAAAGAAAACCATCGAAACCGTAGCTTTGAATGATTTTGATGTAGACGTTATAAGAAGAACTATTCACGAATTTTACGTATTCGAGAAAAGAGTGCCAACTGTTCTGAAATTGATTCCTGTGCTTAAAGAAAAAATTAATTTTTCTTGGAAAAGAGAAACTTTAAGGAAAATACTTCACGAAATCGGATTT
This sequence comes from Typopeltis vanoorti, assembly GCF_054136105.1. NCBI lineage: Eukaryota > Metazoa > Arthropoda > Arachnida > Uropygi > Thelyphonidae > Typopeltis > Typopeltis vanoorti. The sequence continues at coordinate 100,957,428 of NC_143565.1, forward strand.
TGTTTTAAAAAGTCCCGGAATAAAAGGAAACTTATCATGGAGCGAAGTGACATTGTTTATGTAGAACGCAGTATTTGCACGTATTAACACTCTACGTACATTTTTCCAACTGTTATACAAGCAAAATAGTTACACTTTAAAAACGGCAATGTTCGTAAAAGAAAAGCTAAATTTTCCGACCTGTAATAATAAACAAACTCAGTTTGTTTATTATTACATCCCAGAAGACAGACTGATTACCCTATTATCGGAATGGATTCTCCTTTTTCTGACATGCGCAGTAGTTTCGAGGGACCTCAAATCGGTGGGCGAACTATAATTAAGTCAATTAGATTTTCATAGTCACTTGCGCTGAAGCCTGCTGGCTTAGCTGTCACTGTAAATGGATTCAGAACCCAGAAATATCCTCACTGGATTTTGGAAAATATTGCAAAAGGGTTGATTGCAAGTCATGCAAGTGTTCTAAAATTACGTTACATACTTATTCATTTACTTTAGAATTTATTTCAGTCAAAAATTCATGTAAGGCGGGAAAACAATCAAAAGTATTCTGTTCAACTGTAGAAATCCAGAATCGCAACTTCCTATCAAAAGATGCAATTTTATCTCTTGTATTAAAAATTATAATATTCTTTCCTTGTAATGACAAGTTAATTTCATTGCCCTTTGTAAAAATATCTGCCAGATACGCAAGACTCATCAACCATGAAGAATTTCTTAATAATTCAATAAAATTTTGTCCTAAATTATGTGACATCAAGAAGAACATTAACCGACTACGAAGCTGTGCCTCTGGATAGCCATCTCACTTCAGTACGTAATAAAAGTGCGTTATGTGCACTACCCATTTCAACGCACAGAATTTTAAATAATCTGGATTGAAGTGATCGAGATTTTACATAGTTGATCAATTTTACGGCTTCATCCAAAATAGTTTTTAAATATGTAGGAATTCTTTTTGTTACTGGTGCTTGTCTATGCAAAACACAATGACTTTTGGTGGCTCTTGTAGCTACTTGCAGGATATGTGTTGCAACTTCCTTCATCTTTCCTACCTTTGCTTGAGCACCATCTGTACAAATATCAATACACTTCTCCCAACCGATTTCCTGTTTTGTAATATATTTATTAATACAGTTGAATATATCTTCTCTGGTAGTTTTTTCTTGTAGATGTTCGCACATTTCTTCAGTACTTTTATCGAATATGTAACGAATAAACACTAGTAATACAGCGAGTCCTGCAACAACTGTAGATTCATCCATTTGCAATGAATATTCACTGCAGTTTAAGTCGATGAATTAGCTCTTTTTCTATGTCAGCAGAAAGATCTTTGATGCGGCGTGAAACAGTATCATTTGATAATTGTACTGCATCTATTTTTTTTAGCAACCTGCTCGTTTAACATGCATGATGCAATGTCTTTCGCACAAGGCTTAATGAGCATCTCACCAATTGTATGAGCTTCACAATGAAGTGCAATGCGGTAACTCACGCGAAAAGACGCCTCTGTTGCATTTTCAGTTGTAGCAATTGTAGCCATTTGAAGTTTAGATTTTTCTAGCGAGTCACGTCGTCTCTTAAAAAAATGTATATCTTTTCCTTTGTAATCAGTGTGTTTCATTTCTAAGTGCCTTCGAAATTTAGCTGGAGCCAAAGAACTGTTTACTAGTATTTTATTACATAAAACATCAGGAGCATGTGTATTGCCAATGCACGTAAATCCATAATTTAAATAACTTTCATGGTACTTCCGTTTTGGTCTGTTCTTAGATGACTCTTGTTCTTTAATATTAGCTTTTGAAGAAACGATAGTTTGCAATTCGATATCTTCTCCAATCATACGAGTAGATGTGTCAGCAGAAGTACTTGCTCCTCCTTGTGTTAAAGTTCCTGTCTTTAAACAAGAATCCATGGGTATTTTTTCAATAATATTCAAATTCCAATATTTGTCAGAGCTATAATAAAAACAAATAGAATTGTGTTATAAAGGTAACTTTAGTATGAAGAACAATAAGATTATAAATAAGAAATGTCGAATAATATAAAAGTAAATGAAAAATGCAAAATAGTAAAAAAAGACTGCAACATACAAAAGTAAATATGAATTGTAACAATACTTGTAAGAAAAGTACTAAACCGTATCAAATAATGTAAAAGCAATTGTAATAAGAATGATTTGATAAAATGTTCAGTAACAAAAATTAAACACTTCGAAATAACTCAGATATTAATTATAAAATTAGTTAAAAGAGTAAGAAGAATTCTTTTTTTAAACGTCGCCTCGCCTACTTCCTATATACGGGAATAAAAAGACGTTAGCTGATTTTTTTTTTTCCGAGGGCCCGGTCCCAACAAATTTACTCGTAAATACCTTTCCAAATTTTTTTAATGTTCATACATTAACATAAGTATTAATAATTAATTATGGCGTAATCATAAAGAGTATTAGTACACTTATGTATACGGTGTGGCATGTTGACAAATATAAATTACATTTAAATCCATTATCAATCACTGGACTAATGAAATCTTGTGGCATGTCGTAGTTTCTTCAGGCAAACATCATTAAATTAATTTGTGCTGATTTTCACTGACATATCCCATTCTGATCACCAAATATATTTATAATATTATAAGTACTTACGAGTAAATGCAGACTTTTTCTCCTGTGTGCTGGTAGTTTTCCCCTCCTTTTGTACATCCTGGAGATCTTTGTAGGCTTGAAGTGGATGACTCACTATCTGTTCCATCACAAACACCTTCAATAAGAGATTTCTTAATACCAAAATTAAACAAAGTGCCTTGTCTCTTATTCATATTAGAATTTAAATCTGTATTCCTATTACTTTAACAAAAATCACGGCACTCCGGTTTCACAACAAGCACTTACACACTGCAATATGAACTTGTGAAGAAAGTATTCAGTAGTAATTGAGAACCGGATGCAGACTACTCTTCAATTTCAGTGGAAAAATTTTCTTTATACTTCTTTGCTGCTTGGTCACTGACATTTGCAACACAGATGTCATTTCCTTCAGTTTTGAGAACAGAAGATATGACACCAATTGTTGTAATGGACTTTCAACCAATTTTTATGACCCGTCATCAACAGCGTTATTCCCTTTCCCAAATGTTGAAAGGTTTCGATGTGTGAAAATTGACGATACACAGATCTGGGTCTGAGCTTTTCGACATATTCACGAATATTATTCTCCTCAGAATATTATAAAATATTAATTCATGAAAAATGCTTAGAAAACTAAAATGACAAATTTCAGAAAATCTCGCGGAACACCTATTCACCTTCCGCGGAACACTAGTGTTCCGCGGAACACAGTTTGAGAAACCCTGGGCCACAGTGTGGCTATTCTTATCCCCGTCACCACGCCGGTTAATGAGTATTTAAGTATTTTAACATAATTTTGACAATGCACAACTCAGAAAACGAAGTAAACAATATCAATATAATGAAGCAACAATTTAAGCTTATAAATTTAAAGTTTTTATTATAATTTGCTTTCCAATATAATATACACTTGAAACTCTCTCTCTCTCTCTCTCTCTCTCTCTCTATATATATATATATAATGAAAAAGAAACATTATTCTAAACTTTCTAGTTTTTTTTTGTTTTTTTTTTAATATGTAATTCGTTTACCAAATTGAGGGTTTATTTTTTGGGAAGGGGTGGGGAGAGCAACATGACATAAAAATATTCTATAAAATCTTAATCTATTAGTAATAATCATGAGGAATATCATGAATTCACGTGTATCAAGTTAAATATTTTATGCGAATCATTTTATATCAAAAGCTAAATATGCGATGGCTTCTATTGCACTTGTGTAGTCCTTGTTTTGTTTTGCTGTAGTGTAATATCTGTTGGCTTCTAAGAAGAAACGCTTCACTTGCATCACCACCTCTACAGATCAGAGCAACTTTAGAAGCCGCAGGCTTCCACGTGCGTGCAACTTTGATCTAAACTAGGGGTCGCTAAAGTTATTCGCCCGTCGACCCCTTGAAGAGTTTCTTGACTTTTTATCGACCCACCCTCTATTTTACTATTACGTAATTATAATAGATCAAGCCAAAAAAAAAAACGATTATGTGAGTTTTTAGATTGTTTATTTTATAGTTACAGTGTTTATTGTATGTATAATATAGTATATATATTACTATTACTATCACTAGTATTACTAGTCATATTAATAAACTACTGGTATTAATATCACTGGTATTACTACCAGCGCTGCTCATCTCTTCAACATAGAGAAGTTTAGTTCGTGAATGAATAACGATTGAATTATAATATGTATGTTGATGAATTTTAGAACATTAACGCTCACGTGTATGTAGATGCGCAAAAATCGTGGGATCCCCAGGACATTGAAAAAAATATGTATATATTGATATAAAAATATTAATAAATAAATAAAAATTGAAAAGAAAAATTAAACAGGATTTTAAAAAAGTGGGAGACAGAACTTTAATCCCCACGGAAGAAAAAAAACATTCAAATAACAAACACCTATACAGATTTGGCAAAGAAACACCAACAAACACGTTTGCTTGTTACACAATACTCTTACTTCAGAAATTTAGAATCATCTTAAGTGAACACTTAATAGGTTTATTACTAAATACTAAATTAGAATGCTGAAAAGATTATATTTGATTAAAATTGCATTTTAATTTAGAGAATATTATAGATTCATTTATATTTTATAGCGAAAAATTTTCGAATCGCATATCATAGTGTAATTTATTGTGATATTTTTTAATGTGAAAATATCCCTTATATGTTTGAAATTATATCTTATTTATGTTTTAGAGGATGCTAACCGGATTATTACGATCAACTGCAAATTAAGATGCTTAAATTCGGTTCAAAGTGACTTATCCAGACTGACCAAGAACAGTTATTGCTATTGTATAACATGAATCTCGTATTTCAAGGATTCCAGTCAGATGGCTGATTGAGTCGCTAAGCAACCCAAATGGTTCACTTGTGCCAACAGTCAAGTGCAATTTAATCACTGTTGCGGTTTGGACTTGGTCCAGCTGCTATAATGAAAGGTGAGCAATGTCAAGATTATTGAACTCCGTGACAAAGCAACGCACTATGCTATCAACAGCTAGGATTCCGAATAGGCACGTGTTAGGGCATAAATTTGATAACTTACTGTGAGACTAAAGAAGACAAACATTTCTAGGTGTTTGTTATTTTAATGGTTTTTTTCCCTCCGTGGAGAAAAAAAATTCTGTCTTCCACTTTTTTAAAATCCTATTTAATTTTTTTTTCAATTTTAATTTATTTATTATTATTTTTTTTTATATAAAAGGTAAACTTACATACGCATGTCATGCTCCACCTTTACTAATGAAAATTCGATGACCCACCAGATCAGTAAAATAATACGCGCGCGCGCGCGCGCGCGCGTGTGTGTGTGTGTGTGTGTGTGTGTGTGCCACATTGTTTTCTTTTACACAGTTTAGATCAAATGATTCGCATATTTAGCTTGATGCAGACCAAAGAAAAAAAATCTTTATTTCAACAAAGAAGTTTAAAATCTCAACTCATTATTTAAAAAAAAAAAAACCCTGATGTAAAACGTATAAAAGACATTCATCCCGAAGGGTAAAGAAGTGAGTTTTGGAGTTTATTTTACGATAATTAACCATAAAATGACAGACAGCTGACGCATACCAGATAGTGATGTTGACCATGGCATATACCTCAAGGGATTGGGGCTGCTCATGTATTATAGTTTATCCCCGTAATGGTTTGGGGAGAACAATAGACGTCAAGCACAAGGTGAAGGATATCTCATGCACTCACACTGGCCAACTTCCTAATATGCAACAAACAAAAGTTGGTAAGCTGTGGCGTGAACTCTCGCAACATGTACGGGTTGTTAGAACAAATTTGGCTGTTTTTATCTGTTGGTGTTACGATAAGAAAAAGATAGCTGAGGAGAGTGATCTGGCAGGTAGCCAAACTGTTTACAAGACATGAGGTTAAGATTAGGTACGATCAAATACATAACGGCACCTGTCAACGTGGTGATCAATGGCCTCTGAATACGATAACAACTCAAGAATCAAAACACTACTAACAAGAAGACAGAAGAAATAGATTATTGCTGGTAATTAAGAAGAATACCCAAAATATTCTAATGTGGGGAACGACCATTACGTAACAAGGATAACAGCCTACGAAATAAACTGAAAATTCATCTTAAATTTTCGTAATTCTATAGTTTATGATCCCACTTTTGAAGGCAGTTTTCACTTTTAATTTTCCAATATTCTTGAAGACACTTTATAATTTTCATTCTTTTTCTGATTCTGCTAACTGCTTAAGAATCCAAATATTCTGCATTTTTTTCTGGTTTAATGTTATACAAGGTTGAAGACATCGTGAAGAATATTATACAGCTTAGTCTTCAAGATATTGCATAATCTAAATATTTCTATATTCTTCAAGATAATGTGTAATATAGATAATTTCAAATTCTTCAAGAGATTGCAAAATTTGTATATTTCTAGTTTTTTCATGATACTGTGTGATCTGCATCTTTATGCATCTTGATTATAAAGGATAAAGCTACTTAATGACAACATCTTTACGAAAATTAAATAGCATTCCTATATAATACTGTGGCCAATATTATACGAGGGAATATGAGGGTGCGCATTCTGGACCATAGTTGGTGATCTGAACTGCGTTGACAGCTTACTTCGTGCTGTTGACCCCGAGTGGAACATGGCAGCAGCTAATGGCGTAGAATTAGTAGTTTCTTGGATTAATGATGGCCGCCATATGCTACCGGCAGGTCAATAATCTTTGGCAGTAGAATCAGTGTACTGCAGCCATTCTGTTATAACTGATGTACGTTCTGTGTGAATCGATGGACAGAAATGGGAAAAAAAAGAAAGAAAGAAAGAAGAAAAACAAAGTTAGAGAAGAGACTTTTGTAGTGGAAGGTTAGATTGGTTAGTTAGAGAAGTTTGATGTGTTCTCTGTCCGTCCTTCAGGTTCTCTTGTATCGGATGGTGGTGACGAGATCGATGTTGTCACAGAGGAACCAATCTGTGATGGCATCGAGACGCATAAACGGACATATAAAGGAAAAATTTCAACTCCCAGAATAAGCTTGATCGATACAAGGTAACCATGGTAACTCTGTCAAAACCTCCTTGCGTCTTTCTACATTAAAAGTCTGTTGAAAACTATGTACATTCCACAGTACGTAGTTATTCACTAACTGGAGTGTCCACACAATTTTTGTTTCTCTTTTAGAGAAACAAAAATTATAATCTTTGACAATATTTAAATACAAATGAAACTGCTTCATTTGAAAAATTGAATGCTCTACATATTACTGTTTATTAAACACCCAAATGCTTTGTATTGAGACTCTCATTGCTACTGGTTCACAATACCTTTATGATATTATATAGTAATTTTGAGATTGATAGTTTCAAGATTACTCGGTAGAAAATTGAATCATAGGTGGCGACACCGATATTGGAATTATTACTTGACTGTGACAATCTATTTGTAGCCACAAGTTTGCGCAGAAAGATATTCGGGAAACCACGTTTCAATCAAGCGTGTAGCATAGATAAACAGACAGACAGCTAACGCTACTCCTGCTGACTAGATAAGGGTTAGTGCTACAGTCTATGACCTGATTCGCGCATGTTAGCTCAACAAACATACAAATAGATTCGTCTTCTGGTTGAACTTCATTAGCTGCACCTGCGGGTAATTTTTTTTAGATCATGTTTTTATTGCTCTGTAGAAGATCGTTTGGAACTCTCAATAGAAAGAAAAAAACTAAAAGTTTCTTTATTTGTCGATAAATTCTGTCAACCGAGTGATAAGCGTTGCAGTACCAGAATTTTAATAATAATATTAAACTTAAATTTATTAAAATTTTTTTTAAAAAAACCTGTCTGCCTGTGCATTCATTATTGAATATTATTGAACAATTCAATATGAAAACGAACAGCCCAATATAATAATAATAACGAAAAGTTCGACGTTAAAATTATATCTCTTATATACAAATAGAAAAAGGGTGTGTTAACTTATATTTAATATTTTCTAGATTTTAAGAGTATATTTTAAATATCATTCACTTTTAAAAAGTATATTTGATATAAAATAATATTCTTATTTTATCTCTCACTTTAATTAAATTTCGTAATTTTCGATATTATATACTTATGAGAACAAAACAAACAGTTACATGATAATCAAGTTTTGCCTTTATTTATTTAACAATAAATGTCGACAATATCAGAAATCTTTCTTCTCTTTATTGCTATTAAAATATTAAAAAACTTTGCATTTTATATGATTTAATGTACTTATATTAGGAAAATAGATAAAAATTAATTGTAATAAAAACTTTTAAAAAAATTCTTTGTACACCCACGATATGAATGTACTAAAAATTTACAAAAACCTCTTAGGTGCGAGTAAAATGTGGTGGGCTGAATTCGTATACGCTCGTGCCATTTCAAACCATTAGCCATGATGGTTCTGAGTGTTGTCCATCTCTGCTTTTTCCTTAGGATAATCAGTAGCACCTTTTCATTGGGGTAAGCAGAGGGATCTGAAATGGGAACATCCTCGTCCATACCAACAAATTTTTCTCTTCTTACGAGCGTGGATTTCTTCTTGATCAGAAGGATTAGAGATAGAGACAACTAGGTTGAGTTTTTGCTCCATTTGAGGAGAGTCTTCATTTTCGTCAACTTCAGGTGAGGAATATAAATTTAAGTAGCCGGGCCAATCCCGTTCAAACTTTTTGAGAAGCTTTTTAATAAAAGTGAGTGCTAGCCTTTTATCGAGTGACTCGATAATGATGTCAGGGTCAATCATGCTAGTAGGCCATGTTGTCAGCTTGAACTTCTTTTGGAGTTTATCAATAAGTACTTATCGAGCAAATCAGTGAATACGTCTAGGTCAGGTACGCTCATATCATTTTAACTGCGTATGAGCGTTAATAAAAAAAAATCCCGCAGATCTAAAGACCTGCCAGCAGAAATTTTTGTAGAATATCCCGCAGCCGCAAAGCACTGCCAGCAATATTAAGCGTAGGCTAAAGAGAGCGATAGCAATTAAAATGCATCTAAACAAAGTCTTACCTTGATATTTCACGAAATGCAGAACGCCATCAATAAGAAAATTATCAAAACTGACCTTATATATATGGCAACGAATTGGACGCAAGAGGAACTCAATATCACACATTTTCACTTGCCTCCGAAAAAAATCTGAAAGTAATCCTACGAGGAGTCTCCGAGGATATTGACACGGATGAAATAGTTACTGACCGTAACTTACAGGAACTACCTCCCATAAAGGTCACTAGAATGTTTAGATCAAATAAGATACCTATGCCTTTGGTCTTGGTTGAGATTTACAACATTTATAAAGACATCTATAATTTAAAATCAATCTGTGGACTCAAAATCACCCCAGAACTATTGAGAAGGAAAGCATCTTCTGGGCAGTGCCACCGATGTCAAAAATGTGGCCATGCCCAGAAGCTATGCAAAGCTCAGTTCAGATGCCTAAAATGTGGCGAGAATCACTCCACAAACACCTGCGTCAAGCCAAAATCCACCCCGGATAAGTGCGCTAATTGTGGGGGTCCTCACCCTGCTAATTATAGAGGGTGTATACATCACCCCAAAAACAAATGGAACGATCCAAATCATCATTCTACCTCGTCATCTAGTGCATGAGTTCCTGAAGCTCAGGCTCCTCAGTCCTCCAAGAGTGAGATCATGACAACAGGTGCTCCCCCATTATTAACTGAGCCCCTTAAGAAAACGAATCTTCAGCATCAAACGAGAATATATGCTGATGTGGCCTGCTGCAAACAGATAGTACAAACCCAGAACCTGAATAATCCACATTCAAATCTATCAGCTGTTATCACCTCTTCTCTTGCAATCATGCTGCAGGATTTCAGCAACTCAAATCCATCCTTAAGTGTCACAAAAAGATTCTTACAGCAAACTCAATCCATATTATCAGCACTCTCCGATGTATAGGAAAAAAATCACCCCAAACTCTATTAGAATTATCGGTTGGAATGCCAACTGTATAAAAATTAAACTGTTAGAAATCCAGGAATTTAATAATAGATATATTGCTAATCAATGAAACGTACCTGAGGCCTGCTGACACCCTGAAAATCAGAGGGTATGAGATTTAGAGAAACGACAGACTTGGTTATAGAGGTGGAGTTACAGCCACCCTTATCAAAAACTATATCAGTCATCATTCAATAACCAACCCTACTACCACCAACCTCAAAATCACTGGAATTAATGTCCTCACAAACTCAATTGGAAACCTTAAAATGTTTTCTGCGTACAACCCTCCATTAAAGACATTATTTCCCTCAGAACTGGATGCCATCCTTGGAATAAAATGACCGGTCGTCATTGCTGGAGACCTGAATGCAAAACATCCTGCTTGGAACAGTAAATCTACCAATAAAAATGGTCGCATCCTTTCTAGCTACACAAGATCAAACTATGCTCTTGTGGCTGGACCTACCGAACCAACTCATCTCAGTACGTCTGGCACTGCTGACATCCTGGATATAGCCATCCTGCAAGACATTAAACTACAGTACAGCCTTATATCACTAAACGAGCTGTCGTCGGATCAAAACCCAATTCTACTGCAATTGGGAGAACAAGAATGCCTGTCCCCTCCCTCTCATTCACGCATATCGTGGGAGAAATTGTCTAAAGCACTTAGGGATCAAATTGGACCCGTCCCTCACATATGCACACCAGAAGATGTGGAATCTGCAGTGACTAGCCTCACCCAACAGATTAATTCCACTATAATGGTTGCAACCTTCCAGAAGCCTGTTCCCAAGCCTGATCGTTTGCCTGAGGACATTATGGACCTGATCAGAGAGAATAGCAGAGCTAGGAAGAGATTTCATAACACTCGCGCGCCTCAGGACAAGACAGTGCTTAACAGATTGAATGGAGCAGTAAGAGATGCACTTAAAACACACAGAAACCAAGTTTGGGATAGAAAGTTAGCCTCTATCTCACCTATTGATCACTCTATCTGGGGACTACTTAGAAACATCAAAAATAAAATCAGATCCCTCTCCCCTATAATCTCAAACCAGGGCCTAGTCCACACAGATGCAGATAAGGCAGAAGCCATACTAAAAAATCTTGAGGATCAGTGCAAACCTTCTTATAACAACTTAGATTTCAATCATCTGTACAAAATCCACAGACAGGGTAGGCATGCACTAAACCTCCCAGATACCAGTGCTGACCATATTGCACCCGCATCACCTGTTGAATTATATGATATTATTAAAAAAACTTAAGAGCAATAAAGCTCCTGGACCAGACAGCATCTGAAACACGGTGACCAAGCTGCTGCCTCGAAAAGCTATAGTGCACCTGACCAGTATAATAAATGCAATTTTAAGATTTCACTATTTTCCTTCCACCTGGAAACTGGCTGATGTGATTCCTATACATAAGCCAGGCAAATACCCACACCTACCGCAGAATTATCGTCCAATCAGTCTCATCTCCAATCTGGGTAAGGTTGCAGAGAAGGTCATCCTCTCACGACTCCAAACTTCAGTAAATGACCTAAACATCCTCCCTAAAGAACAGTTTGATTTTCGACAACATCATAGTACTACCCAGCAAATCCACAGAATTGTCGAATACATCACCACCAGCTACAACTGTCGCCAGTGCACAGGAGCGGTATTCCTAGACCTATCCAAAGCATTTGACAAAATCTGGCATTTTGGACTCCTGCACAAACTTATCTCAGCCGGTACCTTACTAAAAATAGTTCATCTAATCCATTCATATCTTCAGAATATATCAATGCAAGTTAAAATCAACGGTTCTACATCGTCCCAGCGCCATATCTTTGCTGGAGTGCCGCAGGGATCCCTACTGGCTCCATCGCTGTTTTCTGTATACATGTCAGACATCCAACACAATCCGATGACTTCCATTTTGGCCCTATATACGGACGATACGGCAATATTAACCAGATCTCTCAGACCCCACTTCGTTACCAGAAAGCTTCAAAGAAACCTTCTAAAGCTGAAGGGTTGTTCTCCAAGTGGAGATTGGAAGTCAACCCCCTGAAAAGCTCAGGAGTTCTTTTCTCAAAAAAGCCAATGTCTCCTGCAGGAAATGTGTATACTAAAATTTTGCAAGCTCAAAAAGTGTGTTAATTATTATTATTTTTTCCCAGATATTTCATGGGCTACTGTTATTGCGCCTTGTACTCGACTCTCTTCACCAGCACTAAATGCCATTCCCTAATAATGTTTACGGAAAGAAACTAAATACAATTAGGATTAGTGGTAATACCTCTAATGTTACCACTTCAGTGAAATTAGCTCCGTCCATTGTAGCAAAAGAAATGTCCATCGTCGATTTAACAATTAGTAAGCGTACGCAACAACAACAAAAAAAAAACATTTAACGTTACTCAAGTTGGTTTCTTTATAACTAAACATCACTGGAAAAAATTAATTAGTGACGAGAACAGAATAGCACAAAAATCTGAAGGCTCCGTCTCTTCGATAAGAGAAGTTGTTGAGATGAAATAGCTACAGTTAGAAAGACCCGGGTCCAAACCCATCTTTTGATGCGAATAACGTTTATGACGACTTTTCAAGTGATTGTAAGTTAACATGCTTTATATATGGAGGTTACGGGACTTCAGTAGAAATCATATTTTTACTTTTGCAAAAGACAAATCAGCCGTAGAACACACACACAGACGAGCGCACGTAGATTTTTTTAGTTACTCAAGGCATTTACATTCCTAGAACAGCATCGCATGTTCATTTGAAACCTAAGGATTTTCAATAGCTTGGATCCTAATATGGATCTTCATAATTTCCATCTCTTCCTTCATCAGCAATCAATCTGAAAAAAATAGTACAGGATGCTGGAATCTGCATTTGTGAGGAATTATAGGATTCTACCAGTTAAGGGTAACAGTAAGAACGTTTTTTAAGCTTCCCATCATTCCTTTCTGTGATATCACAGCAATTTGAAGTGTCATTGTCGCAAACGATTCCCACACAACAGGATTCGTTTACCTGATTTCAAGAGCTATTTGAATTGTGCTAAAACGTCTAAGATTTAGCGTTTAATACAGTCTTTGTTCAGCAGAGAAAAAGATCAAGTTGTTATAAACAATTCATTCAACGCATGCACCGGACGGACGGACAGACCGACGAACGAAGCGCTCCTAATGGAGCCTTATGCATTACTACCTAGAAAAGTTGAAAAATGGCTACAAAACACGAGTTTTAAATTTTATAAACTGATTTATGTACTTCTCAGCGATATTTTTCCCATCAAAGCATTTTCTAAAATGATCCTTGCCGTTCATTTTTTTTTTTTTTTTTTAATTCAGTTTCTTTCTCACATCGCACTTTGCAACAGGATGCGTCGCATCCCCACTATATCTACCAAGTTACGGGAAGGTGTTTTCTAGCCTACTGCACAATGTCACGAACGTGTTTCGAAAGCCAACACTGACATGTGGAACTTTGAAATTCGATCAAACGTTCAACTTACTCAGAACTTAATCTGACGTTTATAGCGGAAACAGTAACAAAAGGAACATCGTCTACGCCTTGAATATATCCTGATTTTCTACGTGCATGCACTTCGCTATCCGTAATGGCAAGCGATGACCATACCACAAATTTTGGTGCTAACGTAAATTTCGGCTGTTCTCTTTCTCTCTGGGAAAGGACGTCTGCAGAAAAATCGAAATTGCACAAAGATAAAGTAAAGTTAATCGTCATTTTTTGTGCAGCACTAAATGCTTCGGAATACAAATATCTCAAGAGTCACATGATCGTGACGTCAACAAAGGCCTTGAGTTTGCAGACGAACAAAAATTCTGTGAAAAGTTCGCAACTCGTAGGCAGGTTTTATCGATATTAACTAAATGGAAAATATCTAATGCTGATCTTTAAAAAATTAAAAAAAAAAAAAAACAAGTTACAGTATGGAAATTTAATTAAATTTGGAGCCGTCGTATGTGTGGCAGCTGTATGCCCGTAGTAAAATGATAGTCACAGATTTGCTCCAAAGTGTACCCAGTAGGACGTGGAGATATTTGCTGGCGAGTCGATTTCTCGTTACCAATCGATGTGCTGTAAAATTCATAAGGCTGTGATACTACACGTATACACCGTCTCCATCAAGAAATACATCTCAAGATTACCGATGAACTTCACCTTTTTTCTTATCCAATGTTTTATGTCGATTAAAATTCGACATAAAACATTGGATAAGAGGCGGTAGCGAGGATAGTAGGAGGCAAAGACTAGAGTTTTAATTACATGGTCGGCGTGGATTAAGAACTGTTATTAACACAAGGTAAGAAGCTTGAATACATTTATAAGTACACCATTTTGCAAAAGATAAGGAATATAGAATTTTTAAAAAAATGAAGTTGAGTAACGAGAAAATAAAGAAAATAATAAAAGAGAATGACAAATAGATAAAGATTAGAAGGGTTTTGATCCTTCTGATCTTTGAAAAGTGTACAAATGGGAGACGTTCACTTGAAGATGTTTTGAACTTGTATTTTATAAAAATCTTCAAGCATTACTAAAGTATAGAGCCGAAACGCTTCACTTTCGCAAATATAAAATGTAGGATATTATAGATCCATTAATATTTTATAGCTAAATAAAGAAATAAGCTTAAAAATATTTCGAAATTTACCAGAATGGGAATAGGAATATAACCTTCAGCCTAGGAGTTCCCTTGGTTTGCACTACTTAAAATACACAAACACTTCCCAGGAGCCCGTATGTTCGCTTTTTAATGCTAAATTAGAGTAGATTTCAATCCGATGCCAAAGGTTAAATTCTCATTCATATAAATTTCGAAGAGGAAGTTGCTTTTTCTATTTGGCTATAAAATATGGATGGATCCATAATATCCTCTATTTGATATCTTCAAGCACTTTGTCACAGTGATACTAAATAGTTAAATATAATCCAAATAGAAATATAAAAGCTTTCGTTGCTCAGCTTGGATAATTGAATTGCCGGATGTAATCAATCTAAACTGCTTGAAAGCTGTCCTATATATATTCCAATATTCCTATCACGATCTACCCTTAGACGGTTTATATATAAATTATGTCAATGGCCGAACTACAACAGGCCAGTAAGATTAATTATATCGAATCCTGACTGGCATCATTTAAATTTGAAAGCTTTATCTGTATTAAAGAAGTAAATGGGATTCCCTGTAAAAAGAAAAAAAAAAGAAAGATAATTATAAACACAAAGAAATGTCCATATTTGTTAATAACTATCCTATTTTGATTTTAAAAAAACATTTTCATTGCAACAGCGATGCTTGTAGTTGTCTTTTCCCTGCTCTCCTATCGAACAACGAACTATTTACACGAATTTCATCGGAGCTATTCGACTAGCTTCGGAAAACAACGACATATCACGATCAACACTTCTTGACAACCATCATTCACAGACCAAAAAGTAATTAAACAAAATACATCGAATTGAAAGAAAGAATGAATTTCCAATCCATTAGCCAAGAATTTGTTGATTTGTCGAGAACTAAGTCTTAGATAAACAAAACTAATCTTTATAAGTCATTAAAAACATGTTTCTTTATAAAAGAAAGGTTTTTTTATACTTTTTAAATTTTCACTAAGAAGTGTTTGATGCATTCAACAGACAAGACTTCAGTTTCTGTTACTGTTCTACAAATTTGCTCCAAAGACGCATCCAGAAATTGGTACAAAGGCTGAACTGTTACTGTAATTAGTTTATGGTTATTATCAATGACAAATATCTGTTATTAATAATGTCTCATATACATCATTCATCACCGACAAAAAAAATTCTATAAATTTATTATGACTTAATTAAATTCGCCAGATTTAATTCGGGGTTGTGACTTTAATTAGCTAGAAGAAGAAGATTCATTATTTTCTCACTAATGCTTTTATTTGTATAAAACCACGGACCAATATTCTCACTGTATATCATCAAAAGAATTCAGTTTACGTCTAGAACGATTCTAATCTGAAAATCACTTGTTTCAGAGATGAAATCGCAAATATAGCAAAAACCCATTGCGAACACTGTAATCATTCTCACAATTCCAGACCAGACTCGGTGAATAAATAAAAAAAAAGTAGACGTTTAATAAATTCTTCACGATTTGCAACGTTGGGCATCGTATGATTCGCGTTAATCTCATTAAATGCTGCGTAGTTAACGCATACCCAAATTACTTTCATTAGCAATTAATGGGATAGAGCCCTATCTAAACTGCCTTAGTAGTGAGGAGCGGGGGGGGGGAGGGATTGTGCACTTTTTGCCACCCACTTTAATGGCTTGCACGTGCATCTACTCGACGAAGTAATTGTTCTTGTTAATAACAAGAACAATTCGTGGATTTCCTGGTGATTTACTTTGGCGCCATATTCAATACAGCAGATGCGGGTTATTAGCTATTCTTATTGTGGTTGCATGGGGGTGGGGGGGGAGGGTGTCTTGGGGATAATAGAGTTGGCGAAAATGGTTTAAAAAGAAAAGTGTTTAGAGTTTACTCTGGGGAATTCCGTTTACTTCAAACTTCTCGAGCGATTGTTCTGTCTTAATTAAGAGGTTAAATTATTTCCAAACTCATGATTGGATTATTTGAAACCACCAGACGAAGTCTTGTTTTCTTAGCTAGAATTTCAATTTGCGGTGGGTAGTTTTCTTTTAATTTTCCCCGAAGATTATAGTGGCTCATTACCATCCAACGCATTATGCCTTGCAGCTTTCACGGAACAATAGACTGCTTGGTAAAAAATAATAAAAAAAAAAATCAAGGTATATTTCAACATGACAATAGCAGCGAATATGGACTGGTTATTTTTTTATCGGAAATTAAAATAGCACGTATAAGGTTTCCATATGTCTATGGAGGACCAGAAACGGATAACATTTCAGCTTCTTCAGGCAGTTTTTATTCAGACTGCGTAATATAAACTTGAGCCCATTTTTATTTTATATTCCTAAAACCGAAATGAATATCCCTTAAAATGACATATTTTATAGGTATTGGTTGTACATTGAATTAAAATGAGAGATCTTAATGTCGGTCTTTCTGGCATATCAATTTTAATATATTAATATACATTTCGGATGTGTGTTTGAGTTACCTGTATATATATATATATATATATATATATATATATATATATATATACAGTAACTCATATATATATATATATATATATATACACACACACACACACACACTAGGGGCTACGACGCTCCACCCCCCGTGTTCCGGATTGGTAGGCCGGTTCTCCTTGAATTCTGATGACTCGAATTTTGAAGAATCGACACTCAGGGTAGCCCCTGAGTTTCAAAACGTTTCAAATAAAGTGACATGAAAAACGTGACAGTTTAGCTTATCTTTTTAAGGATATAGGGTAGATAAATATTAATATATATTTTGGATGTGTTTGAGTGTGTATGAGTTACTCTTTTGGATGTTTGAGTGCGTGTGAGTTACTATATATATGAGTTACTATTACTATAATTACTATATGAGTTAATATTTTGGATACTATATATGAGTTACTATTACTATATGAGTTACTATACTATATATGAGTTACTATTACTATATGAGTTACTATACTATACTATATATGAGTTACTATTACTATATGAGTTACTATATATGAGTTAATATATCAGTTACTATATATGAGTTATTATATATGAGTTACCATATATGAGTTACTATATGAGTTACTATTACTATATGAGTTAATATTTTGGATGTATTTGAGTGTGTATGAGTTACTATATATGAGTTACCATATAGTAACTTATAGTCCTTATAAGGACTGGCTTAAAGGGGCAAAGCAAGAATGCTTTTCATCTTCCCCGTTATCTGTAGAGGACAGTGTAGGGATAAGGTGTTATTGAGCTATTAAAGCTGTGATCATGACAGGAGGGTAACAGCAATAGCCGAGCCTCAGTTAGAACTTCATTGGCTACAGCATTTCCATCCATTACCCTCCAAGGGTATTAATCACCGATGTTTAAGTAAAGGCGAACTCTAAAAATTCGGACGATCCCTAGGCCACTCAACAGTGGCCGAAAGACCGACCGTCTCAGCGTTCGTTCAACTCAGTGACGGGTATCCCCCCCCCCCCCACCGCCGAGCAGAACCGCTCATATTTTCCGAAGAAAAGCATTCACCGACAAAGCCGTCACCGGTCCGTGCCAGAAAACACTTTCCCCAGAGACTCAAATTGTTGCTCCCTTAAGGCAAAAATCTTAAGAGAGAGAACTCAAACTCTCGAATCTCATCACCCAAGGGGGAAACAGCAACAGCCGAGCCTCAGTTAAACTTCATTGGTACAGCATTGCTATCCATTACCCTACTAGGGTATTAATCACCGCATCTCACGGTCGATTAAAAACAATTCAAAGTCTATATATCTATCTATAATTTAAATTTTTTTAAAATCAAGAAATATTTAATAAAGTCATTCCCTCTTTGAATCTAAAAGTACATCAAGTGATAGAATATATTAATTTAATCAAGCGATCAGTACTATATATAAAGTTTATTCTAATATGATTATCCTTTTGGCTGCATTAAAGTATCAATTATTTAGGGGTTGTTTTTTTTTTTCGTTTAAAATAATGAGTGTCAAATCTAGAATGTTTAAGTAATAGCATGCATTATGTTCCAGTGTTACCAGCCTCTTGTTCATTGATGATGAAACATGCACTAACGACTTTAAAAAAATAAAAAAAGAAAGAAAAACCAGCTGTTGCCACGAGAAACACTATTGGTCTCAATGTATGCAAAATAAAGGAACCGTGAATGGTGACTACACCTAGTGGACACCTGGTGACTACACCTTTGTACGAAATAGTCGTATTATCTAGCGATCATTGGTTCAGAGGAAAAAAAAAAACTGATCGTATTCTAAATGGGAAAATCATGTCTTGAGAGTCAAAGTCACTCATTTTTTCCAGTCTATATGATGCAGGTAGCCAGATGTAGAAACATTACATGATTTGTTTAAGTAGTTGGTGTAAATTGCATGGTCATAAGTCTACCGTCAAACTGCCGACCAATTGCAATCACCTCTGTCCTCTTCAAAATAATGGAGAAAATCTTCAATAGCCACCTCCTCCACTATTTAGAGGCCCACGAGGTCCACAGCTGACCTCGTAGCTTATATCACCACCAATGGATACTTGCTATGGAAAGATTCGGAGAAACGTGTGCTGTAGCCCTTGACATTTCCAAAACTTTCGACCGTGTGTGGCATCGAGGGTTACTGAACAACTTGCCATCCTTCGGTCTCCCTGCCACCCTCTGTAATTGGGTGGCCAGGGAGACTCTCCACTTATCCTACTCATTTGACAAACCATGCGCTACGCTGAAATCCCAAGCCACAAGATATCTACGACTAATGTCTTAAACAGAGACTTACGTACTATCCTCGAATGGGGCGAGGACCACCTTGTTATGTTCAAAGTTAACAAGACGCAGTCTTCCCTTATTTCGCTCAAAAGCGATCCCAGCTCACCCATCGGTAATCCTCAGCAACACAAATCACCAGACACGATTAGATCTCTTTGCTTAAACTAATGTTTATCTCCAGTCTTTCCTGGCATAAACACATCACATTAACAACCTCCTCAGCATCCAAGAAACTAGTCATTCTCTTTTGTTCAAGAACCTATTTTACATCCAATTAATTATATATAAATCCCACATCGGACTTTTTTTAAAATACAGCTGGCATGTTTGGGGTAGTGCACTTAAAACTTCCCTTAAAATCATTGACGTCATCCAGAGGCGAGCAATTATTCTCATAGATGATCCCTCTCTTGCAGATTCACTTCATCTTCAATGTCACAGCCGCAGTATTTCGGCCACTGTGGCTATTCTACAGGAACTTCCATGATCACTGCTCCAGAACTGGCAACTATCATTCCTACACTTTCTGTTGCGCCTATTATACAAGAGCTGCAGCTGCCGAACACCCCTTTACTGTGAAATCACGAATGCACTGAACCTGCTTCCTTCTATTCATTTTCTTTTATTCTGTCCACTGGAACTACTTTCGTCAAGAAGTATTCCCAAATAACTACAACCTGCAATTCTTCAGAAAAAAAAAAAAGCTTCTATCGCAGTCATCTTCTTCACCCCCCCCCCCACACACACACAGGTGTGCTTCTAGGTCCTTCGACCTCGTATATGGGATCAATATATAAGTTATATAAAATAAATAACTCCAAACTTCGCATATAAAGTTTATTCATTCATTCATTTCGTATGGTGATTCAACGGCCGTGAGCCCCTTTTAGGGGGAAGGTACGGCACCACCTCACTCCTCCCCTATTTTTATCCGGGATCGGGACCGTCATAGCTGACGATTCAGACCTATGGCTGGAGGGATTGTCTTCAGTATTCCTGACTGTATTCATGTGTGTTCACTGGGCCGGTTTGCCTGTTTGCGGGATGAAAAACCCCAGATAAACTTGGGGGGCGAGAACCCTGCTTTCCACGCCCAAGACCGGCTAACTTGGGTAGGGTTGAGGAAGATCCTTAAGCTCCTGACGTCGTCGACGGGAATCGAACCTAGGACACTCCTTTCCCACGCATATGGTTGCGAAGCGCATAGCCACTAGGCTAACCGCGCAGACGTCAAGCTTATGCTAACATAACAGTGAACGTTAAGTTTTTATATTGACCATCGTTGCCATTAATAATCTTTTCCAAGCCAGTAATCGATGGCACATAAATAAAGTTTATTGCAATAACAGTGAACGTTACTCTTTTTTTTTCCCTTATAAAGGAGATATTTTAGCACTACGTGGACTTCTTGGAGCCAATACTATTGAGGCCGTCTTACTCTATTGAGAGATGGGAATTGATATCAAATCAGCAGTGTCAAATGTTTGTCTGCTTCGGTTGGTGAGTGGGTAATAATTTGCTAGCAATACGCCGCCTGCTCTATGCCAGCTTGGACATAGCATGAGCGACCATGTTACGTTTTCAAAGTATCATTCAGGCTTATAACAATGGTTAGTGTTCATACACTAAAAGGTGATCATCTATTCACGTGTATACTTGGAATACATTAAAATACAAAACGTGTCTGTGTATTCAAAGATTAGAAAGATCAAAAACATCAAAGGCCAGCCTCCACAGTATTCGGCGTCAAATTTAAGGGTATTTCCCCTCCACAAACTAAGTTATTTTAAGTGCACTCCCCCCCCCCCCCCTTCTTTACCACATCTCTAAAAACACATTATTTAGAGAATATGTGTTTATATATCCACATACGTCACATAAAAAATAAAAAGTCTCATATTTTTTCTAATATATTTTCATTTCATTTTCTTAGACTTTAATTTGATTCTTGACAACTTAGATTAGAACTTAGTTAATCGTGAGTTTTCAGATGCTTATCCAATTGACAAAACTTAACAGTGGCAAGAGGGTGTTTTTTTAGTCCAAAGCACTTAAAAATTAAAATAAAGTTTAATTAAGAAATGAGAAATGTTGCAGATAATTAAAATTCTTTGAAAGCTCAGTAAGCATTACAGGAAACATATTTTGCTTTATGTAAGTTTTTTTTTTAATGGATTCCACAACAATCGGAAAATTAAAGTCCACACGTATTCCTGTAAAAAAAATAAAACGGTGGAAAGAGAAATGATAGTAATTATTGCTCATGCGCAAAATGACGTCATAAGAATGATGTAATTCTTCATTTGGTTTATAGCATTCGTGGTATATACGAGAATGTGTTTAATCAGATGAATATTTGAATGATCAGTATTCTATAATATACTAAAGATATTAAACAGTTATTATAAATGACTATTGTATTATTTATTAGTATGTATTATTATATATTATTTCCTATTATAATGCATTTCGAGTAATGATAAATAATTATTATAATCATTAATTTTATTTAGTAGGAGAGTGACCAATCCATGAAAGCAATTTTAATCATGCGCAGTGAAAATATTCTCGAACTCATATTACAGCGAACAGTGTCAATAATATTCCAGTTGTTTTTGCCTGTATTTGTGTATGCGTAAATTTTTCGACAATTTGAGATTGCTTTTTTGGGGGGGGGAGGGGGGGATTTGATGCTCGCTTTTGTTTTTGATGATTGGCAAAGCAACTTGATATCATATGTACTCACGAAGGAGAGTTATTTGAGGACATTCATTATATATATTTAAAATAATTATAATTGTATGAAGACCGTGAGCCTAGAAAATAGATAGAGAGTTGTTTCAAGTTTTTCTTCTAAATAAAATGTCGATGTTCGCCTTTTATTATTTGGAATAATAACTGCTGCCAAATATAACACGTGACGATCCCTGAAAATAGACGAGGAAGGGGGGGATTTTTCAACACCCAAAAATATAATTTATTTTATTTTTTTATCTCCACTCTCATTTGATCTCTCTCTCTCTCTCCCCCCCACCCCCCCCCCCCCCCACCCCCCCCCCCCCCCACCCCCCCCCCCCCCCACCCCCCCCCCCCCCCACCCCCCCCCCCCCCCACCCCCCCCCCCCCCCACCCCCCCCCCCCCCCACCCCCCCCCCCCCCCACCCCCCCCCCCCCCCACCCCCCCCCCCCCCCACCCCCCCCCCCCCCCACCCCCCCCCCCCCCCACCCCCCCCCCCCCCCACCCCCCCCCCCCCCCACCCCCCCCCCCCCCCACCCCCCCCCCCCCCCACCCCCCCCCCCCCCCACCCCCCCCCCCCCCCACCCCCCCCCCCCCCCACCCCCCCCCCCCCCCACCCCCCCCCCCCCCCACCCCCCCCCCCCCCCACCCCCCCCCCCCCCCACCCCCCCCCCCCCCCACCCCCCCCCCCCCCCACCCCCCCCCCCCCCCACCCCCCCCCCCCCCCACCCCCCCCCCCCCCCACCCCCCCCCCCCCCCACCCCCCCCCCCCCCCACCCCCCCCCCCAACTAATGAAGGTTGCCGCTTTCGACATCAAAAAGATACAACAGGTGGCGTGGCGCCAGTAGTTTCTTTTATTTTCGAAAAGTTCGGTTTCTTTTTGGACAGATTGGGTATATATAGGAGAAATTAATGCATATAATATATATAATGTAAGATAATATATATTATATGAACCTTACCCATGGGAAATCATAAAAGATGTAACGCAAGAGTGTCCTGTATTACAGATCACAAACCAAACCCTACAACACGAATCATTTAGACTGGTTGTTGTATTTATTAGGAAGAAAAAAAAATATGGAAAAGGCTGCTTCAAAAAAACAAAGTCGATGGAATGATTCAATGAAGTTGATAAGACTTTGGTGTTATAGTTCTGGAATTGAACTATGTATGGTGGACTTATCTGTAATCTTGCATGATTAATGGACAGCTAGGAATGGTATTGACCACTCGGTGGAGTTGAACCCATGAAACTATCTATAAAAAAGACATCAAATAGAAACAAAGTATCTGTGAGAAAGTACTTGGATGGGGTCATTAAGCATTCTTAGGGAGGTTTTGGATGCACCAGTTGAAATGTGAGAACAATATTCTCATGTCGCGAGTATTTTGGATTTATGAAGTGTTAAGAGGTGTGTAGGGAAAAAGTACTGTTTCAAAGAAAGCAGACTCCAAGTTTTTTGAAGGAAGAAAAGGCTATGGATGTGATTTGTTTGCGAAAGACAATCTAAGAAGATAAAGATTATCTTGATATCTCTGAAGTAAATAAACAGGGGAAGTAACATATTTCTTCCGAGATTATATAGCATAGGCCTGTGTTTTGGTAGAACTGAACTTCTCTAGACTATCTTTAATCCGATGAGGAATGGTGAGGAGAGCAGTGATTGAGACATTGCTTATAAAAAATCTTGAGATTTGAGTCATTTAAGCATCATAAGGGTTGTTGAATGAAGAAGAGGAATGAGGTAAACTGCCAACGGTAAAAACTATGGATAGGATTTGAAGTTGGTGAGAAAACGTCATTAATATACAATGAACAACTGCGGTCAAAGCACAGATTCCTGATTCGTCTGAAAGAAGGAAGCTATGCATTGCTCATCAAACATCTTTTAATGGTCCAAATATATAGACAAAAGCTTAATTAACTCTCTTTATAGATGATAATATCTCGACAGTCACGAAATAAACATTTAACTGTCTATCGTGTTTCTATGACAACGAACTATACATTGTTTCTGCCACTAAGACATACATTATTTATTTTTGTATTTAAAAAAAAAAGGCATTGTTTCTACAACAAAGAAATGAACATAATGGTGTACACGCCATTCATATAACAATGAAATACTGTTTCTGTTAATGAATGTACATTAACTGTTGCAAGGAATTGCCTTTCCAGAGAAATGCAACTCATAACTGTTCCTATACCAATAAAATGTATAGTCTTCGCTAGCATGACGTACATTGACTTCTGTATTGCAACTGTTATTATAATTGTGTGCGGCCAGCAAAGGTGTAGTTGCTTCACATTTATCCACTGTCTTTGTTCATATCTGTTCCTATAGCAAAGAAATTTACGTCTTGCATCGTTGCTGTAGCAACTGTTTCTATAAGTCGAAAATGTTTCTATAGCGATGAAATACACACCATCTGTCTCTATAGAAACGAAATACACATCAAATGTCTTTACGTAAAAAAAACTGTCTTTATAACAATGAAATAAGCATGAACTTGTCTATTAATTGTTTCTATAGCAACGCATGCGCTGTCTGTTAATTATTTCTATAGCAACGGATGCACATTATATAACATGACGAAATACGCACTGACTGGCTGAGTGGAAACGAAAAGTAATGTTAAGGTTGGTTTGATGTGTTTACATTAATCCCTACGAGTCCTCTGAAGTGAAATGCATTAAAGCCCTTTATTTCGCTCATTTATTTCACATTACAGACCACTCAAGTAGACGAAGTGAAATGTGTTTTTAGCTACACTAACACAAGCGGATCATCTTTAATGTATGTGTCCAGATAGTTAAAGTCAAGACCAACAAAGAAACGCACATATTTTCCCACCGAAATACAAAAGAAAGAAAGAGTGAGAGACAAGTTGAGCAGTTTCCATCAGAAGAAGACTGAACTCATCAAAAGTTTCCATTACTTGTCCCTAACATTGTGTAACTTCCAGCTTCGAATCAAAGTCCTTTCGTTGCCGCCAGACACGAAATTCCATTACGATCTGTAAAGACAAAGTTCGGAGCGAAGGCAACAACAACACGACCCGCTCTTAAAGGTTCTTTTGTGAAAGGGTTTGGATTGGTGTTTTTATCTTTGATTTCGGGCGTTATGGCTTAGGTTGCAGCAAGTTAATGAAACCACCTTTGTCGTCTAATGGCTTTCCGCTTCGCTGTGTACCGCGACTCGACACACACACACACAAACACTCACCTCCAGTATAATATCTTTAACTTAAACTCGCAATACAACTTCTATTATTTGCACTCAAAAAAAAAAAAAAATCCCTTCCAATTTGTAACGTATATTGCACAATCGACCGTGTAGGCGGCGCGATAGTCAAACTACATAATATAGAAGGTGACTTAAATATCATGGAAGATTTTTCCATGTGACCAGCTATGTGTCAGAATGACCTGGGGATACCGCATAAAGATGGTGTTATTACGGAAGCTCCTCAAGACGATGCGGCTCCTTATAGAAGATATGTATTTAGAAAAGCGGCATTTCTTGTGTGTTTAATTTAGTTGCTTACAACTAACAAATTTGATTATTTAATAAATTTCTCTGTTAACCACAGAGACTTGTAAAGAAAATCTCCGTCTTTTTCTTTTTTTTTTTTTTTCTATTCTGACAGTGTTTGTGCAGCCTGCGTTTCCATGGAATTCTCGCAATTCTCTAACATGGATTTGACTTAACAGAAAACCAGAAATAAGTTGAGCGGCTGGTTTTTTTTTTTTTTTTCCGACTGGTAATATTCATTCACGGAAGGGGTCAAGGAAAAGGCACTGACGTTCTCACACTCTCGATCTGCTGTCGTCTGTGCTTGTTTCCGGAAGAGAACCTTCCAAGTTCGCCGACATTTTATTTATGCACGTGGCCTTTGAGAGTGGCGGAGAACATTCGTCAGCGAACGCCGGTATGTTTTATTAGAAAATGGACCAGCTGACACCCACAGATGTTCAGAGGGGACTTACTGTGTGTAAAGTTAGGGAAGTTTTCCAACAGTTTGGCTTTTTTTTTTTTCTTTTTTTTTTTTGTGCAATGGAATGGTTTGTATTGAGTCAAAAGGGACGTTTGGCACAATCTCCAGAGAACACTATTTTTGGTATTTTATGCCGAACCCATGTAAACTTTGTACATTTGTGAAATGGTGATTGAACAGACGAATGCGGGAGAACAATTGCAATTAAGAAAGAAACAAATAGTATAGTACCGTTTAGAAAGTAAATTAAGAAAGAAACAAATAGTATAGTACCGTTTAGAAAGTACATGTAAATCTCAATAATAGGCCTATTTTTAGTCATCTCTGGAAGGTACATTTGACGGATTCCATAGTTCTTATAGTTCTTATAAGAACTGGGCGATGGACTGAGTCCTTGACTCTTTATCCCGTCATCTGAATGAAGAAAATCTGTGTGGGTGGGGTGTTACTGAGCTAAAAAGCTCTAGTCATGACTGGGTAACGGCAATAGCCGAGCCTCAGTTAAAACTTCATTGGCTATAGCATTGCCATTTGATACCCGGTAAGTCCTAAAAAGGACTCTAATCAATCCATCATCTATTTTTCGATTCCATAGTTTTGTGTTTAAATAAATAGTTTTGTGTTTAAATAAATATTTATATTATTTCTCTAAATTTAAATATTAAGTGTATTAAAATCATTTAAAATTGTAAAATAATAATACAAAATATAAGTTTATAAATTTACAAATAATAAAAATATTATAGATACATTACTATTTTATAGCAAATAATAAAAATATTATAGATACATTAATATTTTATAGCAATCCTTAAAATATTTAAAATCTACCAGAGTACATTAGAAACATATGAGTGTATTCGTCTTTAAGTATTTAGAGGCGGATGATCATAAAAGGAACAGCCAGTGAAAGCAAGAAAGACAGGGGAGGAATCCCAATTCGAGAATAGCCAGTGTGGCTGCCTACATCGTGATTATAACTGCATAAATATAAACAAAGGAATAAATTGGTGGCTATATCCCATTATTTCCATTCTCATTACTTTTTCATTTTTGATAATGTCGAAAGAGAGAAGAAGAAGAAAAAACAATTCTTGCATTCATAAGCACAACACAGCTGTCTTGAAACGCTTCCTTTGATGAAAATGAGTGTATTTATGCATTTATATCTAATTAAAAACGGTATTAAGCAACCGTGTGTTTATTCGCTTCTTAATGAGTGTAGTGCGTGACTCGGTTCACCATATGGTTAGTTATTGTATGACCGCATATAAAGGTGCAGCTAATTACAAATAATGGCATTCCTCCTGAGCTAATTACCAGACTAAAACACAATGATAATGTAACAATTTTGCTAATAATGTGACAATTTTGCTAAAATTAAAATATACCTTACGCCATTCATCATGCGATGGCCGAGTTTTGCAAGATGACGTCTGCTCATAGTGATATTAACAATTAAAAGTTTTGATGAAAGTGACGCATGCGTGAAGTGATTGTTTATAAAAACGAGATTGGAAATGCAACGGAAAAAATTTCTTAAATGTTATATAGTATTTATTTAACCTTGATTTTGGGTTTGCCTTTAACAAAAAAAAAAAAAAAAAAAACACCATTCTAGGATTGTCGGAGAAAACGTTTTCGCCTCTTCTAAAATTTAATGACAAAAAAAAAAGCAATTTAATCGCCTTTGATGTTACAAATCGATCATAGAACGCATAACATATTCTATTTAAGGCAGTGCAAGTGGTAGCCCTAAGAGGCTATCGCTGTAAGAGAAATTTTTAGTGTCTTTGCATCAGATTTTATAATTGAGATTAATTTTTGTAAGATCTTAAATATAATTCGGTGCTTGGTTATTCAAGATTCCATTTAATTAACAAGCTAAGAGCCTCTAATTGGTTCATTTAATGTAAAGATAAAGCGTGTCCACTTAAAAGATTTCTAAGAAACTTATTAACAATAATTAGAGATTGAATGAATGGCACTATATCTTAATAAAGGAAAAATCGCATGTTTTTTATTTATTTATTATTTTTTATTTGATGATTTTTTTCCAATGCATAATGTAAATAGTGAACAATGTCTAAGTGGAGATCCAACAGCCAGATACAAATTTCGACGTTTTTATTGAAAGACAGACATTTCTACATATATAACAAATTTATTGAGAAAATGTCTGTTTGTTTGTATAAAAACATTATTTTTCGTTTTATTTCGAATCAATTACAGGATTTGCGTAATAAACACACAAATCTTGTAACGTTTTTGTTTTTTTATTTCTGAAAGAGCTCTTTTACTCCTAAGTAACTTTTTGTAGTTCGGTGGGCAGCCAGACACCACCTTTCAGCTTGACACCAATGAGCTCGACGCTCTGAACTAACCAAGAAGTTCAGCGGAGCGGTTACTGCATATAGTGCCGCCATCTTGTGGTCCTAAATCCAAACATTCGTGCTATTGTCTGAAATAGTGTGAGTTATACGGTTAGTGTTTTGAGTTGTGGATTAAAAACCAGATTTCTGCGGGAAAAAACCACCTTTCTTGTCTTCTATGCCAAAGATCAGCTCGAGAAACAAATTGATAAGATGGCCTAGAAGGGTTCGTCTAGCCGGGATATGGAAATGAATCTCAAACAGTCTTTGCTAGGGCTGGCTAGTGAAATGGAAACAACTTTCAATTTCTACAGGGACTACACAAGTATCATCAGGGGTTTGTTTGTTAAACTAAACTCTAAACGGCTATGTCTGTGTTTATTTGTATTATTTAATTTTATTTTTGGAGTTTCAACGCATAATTTTATCCTCTGTTATGCGCACCTAGAATGATGACGTCCCCATTTTAAGAGATGGAACATGACAGGTACGTAAAACGGCACGTGAAACAGCAAAGTGAGTAACATAACATACATAAAATGAATCAAGCGCTAATATATACTAAGAAAATTAAAAAAATATTGCTCGTCCAAAGTTTATAATTATACTCCAGTGGCGGCTCGTGGCTTGAAATCGTGGGGAATGCTGCAATTTTCGAAATATGCATACACACTGTAAGTACAGCGTATACGTGTTTGGATAAAATATCAAAATTATGGTAAAAATTAAACATGAAAAAATACTGTTTATTTTCGATAAAATTATATTGTTTGGTATAATTCAAAGTTACAAATAAAATCCATTATCATAACTTTAATAATGTTCTAAAATGAAAACTATAACAAATGTTAAGTCTTTAATTGTAATGTCCAAATATTTAAAGAAACGGAGTAAACACGATAAGCACAACGAACACTCTACTACTGGCGCAAACTGCATGTAAACAACAGTGGAACTGCGCGACAGACAGTGCCGCATTACGCTAATAGCTCGCATCTCACTATGACGTGCATAATCTTGCGCGAGTAGCAATATGACACTGTAGTAAACACAGTGCCGCTAGCGTCCTTCGCCCTCCTAAGTGCTACTTTTTATACAAAATAAGAGAATTGTATAGGATTGTTGATGATAAAATTAAATATTACATACAAATATAAATAAATTAATAAATATATTTATATATCGATAGCGAGAAAAATTGGGGGTGCTGCAGTGCCTATGCACGAGTCGCCTGTGCTCCACATATTTTAGAGATATTTGTGTGTTGTGACATAAAGATACCTTCGTGTGTCTTTGTCGCGCACAAATATATTAATTCCCTTAACATCACGTGACAAACAAGAACAATGTGGACTGAAATGCGCTACGATAGTTTTGTCATTTCTAATGCAGCCAGGCTCGAGCCAAAGGAAAGTTACGGACTTGCTGTTTTGTAGGATAATAATCGTGACTGGATGCAGTTATGTGCTAATCACTTACGGAAAAAGTTTTTAAAGGCCCTAGGGAGTTACGGAGTCTATCTCAGATCACACACACACACACACACATCTTGCTGTAAGATATAACTCGAGGAAAAGACGTAGCACTGACTTAAAGCGATATTTCTATTGACAGAGCAAATCTTCCTTCTTACCGAAGACTCTTCTACCAAGAAAAAGTACACAATTTTATGTATTAACGTGGCACGAGCACATATA
This sequence comes from Typopeltis vanoorti, assembly GCF_054136105.1. NCBI lineage: Eukaryota > Metazoa > Arthropoda > Arachnida > Uropygi > Thelyphonidae > Typopeltis > Typopeltis vanoorti. The sequence goes on from NC_143565.1 coordinate 100,987,805, forward strand.
ACAGATTATTTTCTTGGGTTCTAGAGGGAGAGAGAAAAAACTTTCCAGGGCAAAATGCATTTAACAGAGGGAAGGAGAGAAAAGAAAACAATCAGAGGCATCCCCGGATTATCCTTTTTAATCTGCAGTAGCGAAGGCAGATAGGCGAGGGGATGTGTCACAAATAATAAGTAGGGTACACAACCTTACCCATTCCCCGCTACACACTCTCCTTGGGTAATTCATCAAATGGCTGAAGATTGCCAAAAAAAAAAAAAAAAAATCACCGAATAAACTGGCTGGGGGGATTATTATTTTTTTTCTTCCCTCCAGTGCATTCGTTAGTTGGAGGAGAGTCTGTTTTACTTATTCTTCTCAGCCACAGCCGTTTAAAATTAAACACGCTGCAATGATTCCAGTGGCTTAAGAGCACGTGATTAGTCGTCCTGCATTCAACGGAACTCGCAATATTTTATATCCGACGCACTCGGGGATTGTTTTCGGTCTTATTTTTAGCATTTTCGAGACGAGGTTTATATCAATTCCTTTTGCAGGTTACTCAGGTATGATAGAGAATGCGTACGGTAAAAGATAGGGGAAAGGAATGGGGGTGTAGCGAAGATTTAGGGTAAAGTTCTCGATTTGCTTGCGAGTGTACGTAATAACTTTGTGTAAGTGAAACGAAGTGGTTGAAGTGACGCAAACATCCGGGCTTTTATGTTTGAATGCGTTCTGTTATCACGATTCTAGCAGGTACACTCATTACTATGTTCAAAGCTTTTATTTTGAGTGTGGGGGATCTTCATGCTTTTCTTTTACACTTGAACAAGTAGGGAATATTACTTTCCATTACAGTGGATGATAACTTCATAAACTCGATTTAAAAGAGAAATTGAATCCATCAAGAAATGCTTTTTTTTTTTTAATCAAAATTTCTTGTGTCTACGAACAATCGTACTGAACGGTGAATTTTATTTTCTCAAAGCATTGAAAGAATAGGATGAAAAAATAATTCGAATGAACAAATGCAAAGAGTAAAACTGAAAACAAACTCAAAACCCACAATCGATTAAACGTGATTGGTGCGATACAGAAAGCTGTACATCGACGTGAGGATTTCAATGCTGTGGTTTTCATTTCTTCCAGTAAATGACAAATAAGCATTAACGCGTTTTAGGAGTTTTACAAAATGCAGATATCACCTATTAAATTCTCCCCCCACAAGATAAAATGGATCCTTGTACATGCATAGATTCATTCCACACACTATTTTTTGTAAATATCTTGGTCTTCCTCTGGGTCCTTCTCCTGCCAACCTGGTGGAGATCACTTGTTTTGCTAATCTTTCCTCTCCCATTCTGTTTAAGGGACCATCCCACCACGAGATCAGCTCTGCTCACAATGCAGTTGTGAATGGAGTCCGTCTTTCTGTCAATCTTTGTATGATCGTTTAAGAACATATGCTTTCTTGTTTTCTTTTTTGATTAGATAAACAGTTGTAAAAAATTAATTAGAAAATCACATGACCCACAGGATGATTATCGAATCCCATAATTTGTTTCATTGTGCGTGCTCCTGTGGAGTCTCATACAGTCATCGGAATGCCAGATGTTAAAGTTGCGTCAGAAGTTAAAATTATTATTATTTGGATTGTTAAAATGATACCCGGTTTGTAAATGAAGCAGTGGCAACGTGCACAAAATGTAAAATAGGTTATTTATCAACTCTATACAATTACATCCCTTCAATGTAATCTTCTGCCATGTTCTGCGCGTGTCCAAATTTGTGGGAGCCGCTGGACACCATCAGAAGACTGCGGGAGCCTGTGGATATCAGTAACAGTGCAGCCTACTGCTCGAAGAATCTCTTGCAGTTCCCGAAACAGCAGACCTCTGAGGGGGGCCCTTTCATTTTGAGGGAACAAGTCGAATTCGCAAGGAATATACAGTGAATACGGAAGATGTTCCAATACTTCCCATTTGCCACTTGTCCAACAACTCTATCACCACTTCCGACACATGTCATCGTACATTGGCGTGCAACCAATACGATGGAGAACTCGTGAAATGAGATCGCTTTCTTCGTAAAGCAGGACGCAAATGGTGCTTCAGACATCGTCGATAGCAACGTACGTTAGTTTGACTTTGGAGCACACCGTGAACGTCGTAAGCGACTATCAGAATGACCTTGAGCTTTGCTGGGTTCCTAGCGAAGTTTTTTTCGGACGGGGTTATCCTGAATGTCGCCATCCGTTGGACTGTCTCTTCAGAGGCTCATAAGCCCTTGCTCAAGTTACATTAATGGTTACGATACGATACAGGAATGCATCCTCGTCCCAGATGGAGGCCAGCAACCATGTACCATTTTTGCATCTCAGTCAGATGATGTCGAACCCAATGAGCTGAAATTTTGCGCATCCCGAGCCACTCTTTTCGGATATACCAAACACTCGTACGTTGGTGGTTTATCAAGGTTTCCTGGACCAACGGGCGTCCAGTACATCCGCGTAAGAAGCCCCGAACAAGCTAATGGAGGGTGATCCAGCACGACGATCTCTCCCTACAAGAAATGCACTGGCCCATCTTGCGACACTCCAGTACGGTAGGGCACTGTCGCTGTAGGCGTCCCTATGGCCACAATAAAAGTCACCGAGAGGGGAGTTTTACCTCGAATCCAGGATCGTTCTTCTAATGGTTCGAACATGCTTTAGAGCGTTGAAAACTGAAAGGTTGATATTAACCACTTCTCCACCAAAGGGCACTTGTTAGATTGGGCTGTGTCGCCTTGTGCGCATGTACAGTGCATACAACTAGCGCCTCTATCTCTCAAGAGTAACATTTGAGTTACCCACTACGTCTTATGACGGTGTTTGCCGCTGCTTTATTTACAACCCCCGTAATTGATGAAACAGTGCTGGGAATGTATAATTTTTATATTAATTCATCGGCCTGGTTGACCGAGTGGTTAGTGTATCCGCTCTCCAACCAACAGGTTCGACTCCCGTTGTGGTTATGGATGTTTAGGATTGTCTTTAGGTGGGAGATGAATTTCATCGGCCAGTGCGCGAACATTCTCCCCTCCGCTGTTTATTGGAGACCTGAAGTGGCTTTCAAAAGCTCCATGTTTGGTTTTTAGAACCAATAAAAATGAATTCAAAATACAAAAAAAAATTAATCAAAGTAAAATTCCTTTTGCATTTTATATTTCTTTTTCTGTGATTTGCAGAAAATATTCCAAATAATTTCAGTTATCAAATACTTTTAGTCAAATACCAAGTTCTTCTGATGATGATCTCCTCCTAATTAAATTCGTTTGGTGCATTTTTTATTTTTGCGATAGCGAGATGCGCCAGAATACCTACGAAAAAAAGAAAGATAACCCTATAAAACATCCGAAATATTAAATGAGCAGGAGCTTTGTTATTAAAAAAAAGTAAGAAAACAACAAAAAAAAGTGTTCACAGTTCTCTGTGTTCTGTTATATTCTGTGTATTCTGTTATACACTCCCTCCGATGTTATTTCAAAAAACACCCGCGGCTGCAAGGAAACAAAAACCTGTCAGATCAAATTTTATTAAGTTTGAACTAAGCCAGAAGCCAATCAAACAAATGTGTTATTTGATTCAATTTATTTTCCTCTCTCTAACATAAACCTGTGGCTTTCTTTCAGCTTTTACCTTGTTGATTTTATTTCTTACTGTTTTGTTTCATTTTTTTTTTTTATGATTGTTATGATCATTTCAATTGTTTGTTTCAATCTCGAGATAAACGTTGCCTCGCGAATATGAGTGTTAGTGACGTGAGTACTTTTTCATTGTTATACATACAAGTGTTTACTTGGGATATTTATTGAACATTTCATACGGTACTCGATTTGTGCAACTCTCCTATTGCAAAGAAAAACGTTAATAAATTATATGGGAATTAATTTTACTTTAATCGTGTTTTGTTACAAGCGACAATTATTGTTAAATAAAAGAGTACGTCTGTTATAATTTTTCTCCTTGTATTACTACGATAAAAATAAATTTGACCTGTAATATAACATGGATAGAGTAGATTTTTTTTTTTTTTTTCCCTAATATACATGGTTTACACGTTGGTCCAACTCTGTTTTTATTCATTTGAACACACACACACACACACACACACACACACACACACACACACACACACACACACACAGGGTATGTCAGAGCTACTTTAGCGTTACAATTCACAGCCGACATTGCTGGATCGATGCGAGACGGGAGTTCGCTTTTAATGTATCAGATGTCAACGACATAGAGAGAGTTACAAACATAATAGTTCTTCCCAAACAGAAATTTTCATATTTTAATCTATTACTTAAAGGTTTTATGTGATCAGTATGGAGTCTACCGGGAAGTAAAGTTTTCAATGATGACAACCCAAGGAAGGTCTGATTTCAAATACGATATGAAAGCATATTTTTGATACGTTCAACTACATTTCATATCAATAAACAAGATTGGTTTTCTTTTTATACGTTCTTTATACGTATGTGGCTGATAATGGAGTGACATATACCCAGCTAAGTGAATCCTGTTGGTTTTCCCAATTGGAAAGGGGAAAAAACTGGGGAGCGGGATAGGGAGAAGTAAAAATAAACATTTCATTTCTAATATTGTATTCAGAAATTTACCGGGTCTGGCTTACAAAGAATTCTTCGGTTAGCAACTAAGATGGCGACTTCCCTTAGGGTCCTATACTACTCACTAAGAGAAGGAAGATTGTATTTGATCAACCCTATTGTATACCTAACAGCTAGCTTATGGGGATTATTGTCCACGAGAAGGTCGTGCTAGCATATTTCGTCACACGCATTTAGGAGAGATCTCCGGGAGATCTAAGGCAACACGAATTGATTTCATTTAGATCCAAGTATACAAGGACTCTCTTCTTACGTCAAGCGAATGATGTTCTGAGGACAGCATCGTCGAATCGTTTATTAACTTGCCGTAAGGTGTCGGTGGCAGCTATTAGTATACTCCCGTCGCTAGGGGTAACGAGACCTGCATCGTCAGCGGAGGCTCATTAAACCCTCGCCTTCAGTAATGACCTTTTACGCCACGCGGATATTTGGGAAATATAACGGATAGGAGCAGTCCCTATCGTATAAACTTGGTACGGAATTGCCGGGTCCTAAAAAACAGGAAATTAGGACGTTAACATCACTAGTTTTTAATATTTGGTAGCGTCTAAGTAAAAACTTGCACTTTTATTTTGGCAATTTCTTCGTTCTCTCTATCTTTTTTTTTTTAATCGTTTTTCTGCAAGAAAAGCTTTCTCTCCCACGTACAATGGGAGTTAATTATGTTTAAATTCTTCTGAATTGGTCCAAAATGACGTAATGGAAGATTCTATAAGTGGTTAAATTATTTATGAAAGCTATGAAGAATAACTCTTAGTTTCAATTATTACTTTAAGGCAATGTTGAGTAACATTAATGGGGTATCTGAGACATTACTTCACCAGAAAAAATATAGCACTTCGTTGTTTTAAGTGCTTTTAAGTGTTTCTATTAAATGTATATAATTCATATGGACGTTCCTCTGACGTTCCTCAACCCCCCCCGCCCCCCCGCGTCCATATATTGTGAATATATTACAGTTGCTGATCCTGGAGTCCATTTTGTTTAATTTTATTTACTTTTTAACAGATAAATATTTTACTAGCATATATTTCATTCAAAACCGTAATTGCTGTATACGAAAAAAACCTAAATATTACTTATTATCAGGTATGGCTCGTTCATAGGCACTGTGGAACTGCAGCACACCCAATTTTTCTCGATATATAAATAGATTTATTAATTTATTTATATTTGCTTGTAATATTTAATTTTCTATCATCAACAATCCTATACAATTCTCTTATTTTGTATAAAAAATAATAAAAGTCCATCTTGTCGCAGTTCCACTGTTGTTTTTGCGCCCAGTAGTAGAGTGTTCGTAGTGCTTATCGTGTTTCTCTTTAAATATTTGGACATTGCAATTAAAGATGTAACATTTGTTATAGTTTTTATTTAAGAACATTATTGGAGTTATGATAATGGATTTTATTTTTAAATAATTTTAAATTATACTAAACTGTATTTATCGATAATAAACAATATTTTTTCATGTTAATTTTTTTAAAAAATTTTTACCATAATTTTGATATTTTATCCAAACACGTATACACTGTACTTACAGTGTGTATGTATATTTCGAAAGTTGCAGCACCCCTACGATTTAAAGCCACTAGCCACCACAAGCATACAAGAAAAACAGAAAGCACATCACACGTATAGGATCAGCACACAGCAAAGAGGTACATGTAACCTGTGGAGTACCGCAAGGAGCTGTCCTATCTCCCATTCTATTTAACATATACACACACACGACATAAGCCAACTCCCCCTAAAAAGTAAAATCTTCCAGTATGCAGACGACACTGCCATAGTATCCATTCACAACACTGCAAAAATCGCTTACAAAAATATGCAACACGACATCAATCAAATCAAACTGGTTAACCGAAAACGGCATATATATAAACCCTGGAAAAACAAAGCTAATGATATTCAAAAACCCCCAAACCGTGCCCATAGAAACTAAATATCTCACTATCAAACATTCATCCTCCTATACACAAAGTGCAGAACCTAAAATCACAACCATCACACAGGTGAAAACAACACGCTACCTTGGACTTCACTTCGATACAGATCAAAGTTGGAATAGCCATACAAACTATCTACATACCAAGCTTAGGATAATAGCAAGCAAACTATACAGATTAAAAGACATTGCCCCAACCCACATAAAAATACTAATCTATAAAGCATTATGTGAAAACATTTTAAGACATGCAATCACATCATACGCATTCTGCGCAGACTACAGACTTAACAGGCTCCAATGGTTGCAAGATAAAATGATAAAACTGATATTCTGGGAACAGCCCACTCTTATGCACGAAGCACGGACAAAACACAAAATATTTAAGGTGAAACAATTACGCCACTACATAGTCATGTTAAAACACTACTACAGCCCAACATATAGAGTAACCAGAACAACATATCAAATAACAAGACCACAGTCAACAAACTACATAACATATAAGTACAACAATCACTACGGTAAAGCCACCCGAAACTTCTACATACCTGACATGATAAACAAACTGCCGTTCGACAACAGAAACCTAGGAACATACAGAGAGCTGAAACAGGCACTATATAAATATTATAGCGAGAATGAAAATTAGAGCAATTCCTGTTTCTCTCTCCCCCACCACACACACACACACACACACACACACACACACAAACCTATGACAACCCCCCCTCTCCAAAAACTATCACTACAAGAACACAAAGCAACAAACACACCATGTCTAAATCCAACCCTATTTTCACAAAAAAAAAAAAAAAGTTAAACTGTAATAGCAGTCGAAGTCTTTCAAGCACCTACCAACAAACAGTAAAATCAACACCTGGCTTGTGACCACTATAGGAACACAACCATAAAACCACCACCCTCTGTCATCTATTATCTTCCTCAGATAAGCTCTGCTAAGCTTCGAGGAAGAAAATTACTAACTTGCAAGTATCTGTTATACACACTTGTAATGCATTATAAATATTATATACATATAATTACTACAGCAACCATGTATGCAATTCATCTGTAAATATTATTATTGTAAGTAACTTATACTGAGACATAATGAAATGTAAAAAAAAAACTTATTATTATTATTATTGAATTGTGTGTGTATGCTGCATTACTGCATTGTATCGTGAATTGTGTGCACATTGATGCCAATCCATATTTAGCTAGTTAAAAAAAAATGTATATTCATATTTATAAAATGTACTCTGCATTTTGTATATCAAATTTTCGTACTGTAAAAAAAAAAAAAAAAAATTATTATTATTATTAAACTCGCCCTTTTCTGTCTAAAACAACATTGCGCCATCTCGTGAGCAGCTTTGAATAGTCTCGATATCAGTTGAATGCACAATATTATTTAGACAGAAAAGAAACTTTGTTTAATAATTTTGATTAAAAAATCACTTCAAAGAAGTTCTTTATTTTATTGTGTTCTCCAGAGTGGCGTTTAGTTTTCTGTTCTTTGCACGTTATTTTAAAACATGCAATCCGTAAGTTCGATATTTGTTCTGAAAATTTTCAGAGTACAGTATTCCGATACTTAAAATAAACTAGCATTTTTTATAAAAAAAAAAAAAAAAAAATTATTACTACTATTATTATTAAAGTAATATTAAAATGATAGTTTTTGTTATCTTTCTATTTTAATGCGTATTTTACCTTCGCGAATCAAACTGTAAAAGTCAACACATGAAATAACGTCATAACTTGTTTTTTGTGTACCGAGAGAGAGAAAGAGAGAAAGTAATTAACTTTGCTACCAGTCATCCTAATTACCCGCTGTAATCTAGAGAGTGCTTTACGGACTGATGCAGTTACTCCACATACGGGCTTTTACTGTCTGCATAGACTAACATGAGATTATGGATGAAAGCAGGAATTTCCTATTAAGTGATCAAACTGAAGGGAGGAAATCCACAAACAAGAAAAAAAAAAGAAGAATACCTTGTTGAAATTTACGAGTAATTAAGAAAAAATAATAATATTTTATAGGCGTTAATTTTTAACATGCTAACTTTCTGTTTTTTATTTTTATTTTTTATTTATTTATTTATCTTTAATGAGTGGTCGGAATTCTTGGAAATCAGATACACCCCTGTTTGGAACACTGAAAAGAAAAATTACGACTAAAGAGTTGTGATCATCATCATCATCAGTAGCCACTTTTTTTTTTCGTTTGTCAAATATTCTGTATAGAACAAATACAAAGTGAACACATATAATCTGAAATCGGTTTCAAATACGCATTTTAAAAATAAAATTTTTGCAAAAGAATTGCAAAAAAAAAAGTTGTGGTATACATACTAATGAAGTTCAATGCATTCACTTTTTAATCTATTTTATTCACTTTTTTTATTAAACAAGATGATTGAAGTTGCCCTTTAGTTCTGATGAGTAAAAAGCAGATTGTGTGTGTGTGTGTGTGTGTGTGTGTGTGTGTGTGTGTGTGTGTGTGTGTGTGTGTGTGTGTGTGTGTGTGTGCCGTCTACATAGCTCAGTTGTTACTGAATTCCTTTTCGGTTTGGAAAGTCCCGAGTTCGAATCCCGTGTAGTATGAGAAGAATCTTTATAAGAGCTTTTCAAATGAAAGTGTTAAAAGAGAGAGAGAGAGAGAAATGGATGGATTCTCTCCTTTAAACTCGGACTTTTCCTTCTCCAAAACGGACAAATCCACCACAAGAACATATACGCAGTTAAAATGAACACAATGACCTCATAACTTCAATTCTCCATCCTCAGTGAAACAATGTTTGGTCAGATAAGGGATCAATACCATGCTTGAACTGAATCCACATACAGAGGACACGTGTTTGTCCAAAATTTCTTTTTACTGACAGCAAAACAAATCCACGAACAACAAAATCTCCGAGAACTGTTATTTCCCACTTCTACCTATAAAAACTAATGAAACGTTCATAATTATCCCAGAAAACATAAACGAAATAAATTAAGCAATAAACTCTACAAAACTTCATTAGTGGAATAATTTCTGTTTAGCGTGGATTACCACGAAATTCTCATTATATTGACAATGCGCCAGCAACGCACTTCTGTCTGCCACCAGATGGCACTGCAAATAATTACTCGGTTAGAAGTAATCTTTACGATTGTAAATATTCTCCTGATTAATATTAATTCATCGGATAGTGTCGTAATATAGATCATTTAGGTAAATGATGGATGGCGGACAACCACTGCGGATTGCAGGGATTTTTGCATTCGTTGCCTAAGATGAGATCATTAATCTCATCCGCTATGGGCCGAACGAGATAAAGCGTCTTAATTAATTCAAATCACACTGCAGAAACAGGAAGCACTCCGGTCATTTTTCCCAATAGAAAATTGGTCGTGTATTTTATATTTTAATATGTGACGACGAAATATGCAAATGTACAGAGTGATGGGAGAGTGTTGAATATTTTCGCCTGTCAGTTAAAATCTCTTTAATATTCAATTAAAAGGTGTTAAATCAGTTTAAAGTACTTCAAAGTACAAGTTTTCAAATACTTCAAAGAATTTTAAAATAATCTAAAATTAAAATTCTGCAGTAATTTTAGAATTTTAATTCTAAATTCTATATTTAGGCCTAAAAAGGCTGGAGAACGTTTCGTTGTTAGGTCATAAAGGATCGCACCGGGAGATGAAAATCATCTTCCACCCAAAGACGGTTGTTCATAGCGAGACGGTAGAACGCGTTGTTTCTGACTTATTGCTGTGCAGTATGCGCAAACTAAAAAAAAAAAATTCATTAAGTAATTATTTTTTTCTAAGAACTATGATATTTAATAACAAATTAAAAATAATAAATTATATGCACTGTGCTTTTATATCCCACTCCACTTTGTGTCAGTTCAAACATATTCAACGGAAAAAGTCATTAAAGATTGCAAGAGACTGTAGTTGCCCATTAGAGTAACTTAAGTCCGAGTTTTGATATTACACAATACGTAAAATATTAAATTTAGTTAATATTTTAGTCCAAAGTTTGCGCCTGAAGTATATTCAGGACTGAGGCAACTCGCAGGAAAGGTGGACCAAGCTCTCATCACTCCTTGTCTTAGTATCTCCCATAATGCAAAGCACATCTCCTTGCGCACATGTATAATGCTATGCATAAAGGGAAGGGCCACTACCCAGACCGGTTTCGACCTTTATTGAGGTCTCGTCAGTGGGAGTCAGACCCAGAAATGGTGATACTAAGGCAGAAGCAGTGGAGAAGTCATATTTACCTATACGAGTTGCCAAAAGATGTCCCACTGACGAGACCTCAATAAAGGTGGAAACCGGCCTGGATAGTGGTCCTTCCCTTAATTCATAGCATCATACATGTCCGCAAGGAGATGTGCATTGCATTATGGGAGATACGAAGACAAGGAGTGATGAGAGCTTGGGCCACCTTTACCACGAGTTGCCTCAGTCCTGAACTACTTCAGGCGCAAACTTTGTTTGCTTACACTTGGATAAAGGATGAAACTAAATTTATTATTGTCTAAGCAAGGGAAAAAAAATTCCAATACGTAAAATATCATTTTATCTTTCATAATTTAAAATGCACGAAAAAAAGTAAAATTGAGTGTGCCCGAAAAGCTTAATAAAAATCTCTCATGTTAAATTTCATCAGCTACCCATGACGATAGAGTGATATCCACATTCACCGGATATCCAATACGGACAAACGGACAGACAGACAGAGCGATCCTAATAGAAAATAGATATAATGTGTGCTTACACATTATTGAAATGTATGTAAAATCGTCATAAAACATGAAAAAAAATGAAAATTCTGTTTATTATTCTTTTTTCCCCTATGTGACCATCTCTCTCTCTCTCTAACTGACTTTCTCTCTATTAACTCTCCCATGGAGGATGCACGGACTGCGTTCCAGTTGGCCAACGAGTCTAGATGATGATCTCGGTGATGATGGGTTCTCTTTGATGATGGGTTCTCTTTGATGATGTTGAGGTCATCTATGACTATTCTTAGAAGGTCGTTAATCTGTTTTCTAGTTCTTGAACGAATGTTGACACCTTGGTATCCGGTAGATAGCGATAATTGTTTCTTTGCTACTTCTGTCATCTCTGACCTTCGTGATAAATGTTCGGCAGTTGTCAAGGGTAATGTTGTAGTGGCGTGTGCACCGGTGTAGATAAAAATACTTTTCCCACTCTTGCCGACTCTACCGTACTTGTATGGGGAAAAATGGTCGATCCGTCAGATGCTTCTCTGTTACGATAATCTCTGGTAGAGAAATCACGACGTAACTGTATTTCTGTGATGATATTTACACCCTTTGAGTGAAGATGAAACGTTGCCTGTTATTGGTCAGAATTGTGTATTGTTGCAAGCAATTGATTCATATTCAACAATTGAACTTTTTCATTGTATTGCGTTATTTAAGTTAAATTATTTTATTGTTGCAAACGTGATTAGTGAACATTTTTCACCAAGCGATATTAAGAGCTCTGAAAGAGGTTAATTCAATTCTTCCTTGTTTCGGATTAGTTGGATTTCTTTCTTTTCGGTATTTAATTACTGCGGTGGTTATTCAGGTATGAAAGCTGATATTTTTTTCCAAACCAGTTAACATTTTGAGTAGAAATATTTGGAACAAAAAAACAAACAAGCATAAAATTTAAAAAATAAAAAAAAAGTAAATTAAAATATAAAAATAAAAATGTAAAATTAAAATAAAAGTAAAAGTAAAAATAAAAATAAAAGAAATACTTTTAATTGTAAAACCGTTTTGTGCTTGCGTCTTTTATTCAATAGAAACAGTTTGTTGTGGTGGAAGTGGTTATAGACTTTCGGCTGTTTAGGGACAGCTATAAATATACGCCACCATTTAGGGAAATGACTATGCGCAAGGTGGTTTCCTGTTGCCTTCTTTGCCGTACTATATTCTATGATTGTAGCCTGTGTGTTCACGAGGCCAGTTTGCCTGCTTGCGGGGTGAAGAACCCCAGATAAACTGGTGGAAAAACCCTGCTGTCCACGCCTAAGATCGGCTAACTTGCTATGGCTGAGGAACAGAGGCGTAGCTAGGGAGGGGCGGAGGGAGCAGCACTTTGAACCTTTTTGAACTTTTGCAGTTAATTCTAAAATACAGTCTCGAGAACTCATTTCCAAATATTGTAATAGTACTGCGAATTTTCCTCGCAATTGCTGCAAGTGTTGCTAGTTGTGAGAGGAGTTTTTCTAAATAAAATAGATTAAGAATTACCTATATTACTATGAAATAGACTTCGATAATATCATCGACAATTTTGCTAACAGAAAAGCAAGAAAAATAACATTTTAGAATGTTGGAATTAAAGTTTTACTTCAGAAATAAACAGTGTTTTAATTTATTTCCCTATACGTCGTTTTGACTTTGTAGTATTTTTGGTGTATATTGAGAGGGGCGGCAAAAGCCCTAGCTACGCCACTGCTGAGGGAGATCCTTAAGCCGGTGATGGGAATCGAACCTAGGACACTCCGTCCCCAGGCATATGGTTGAGAAGCGCAAAGCCACTAGACTAACCGTACGGACAGAAACAGATTATCAACAAGAATTCTGGTGATACAGCTTATAACCAGGTTGGTATTTACTATGTGAAAAATAAATAAAAATTATATAAATATAAATATAAATATAAATATAAAATAATAAATATAAATAAAAAATTACAAAAAATAATAAAAACAAAAATATCCTTACTCCACCCACGGTACTAATCTACCATAGGGAGTCAAATATATCCACCCACCCACAATATGTTGTACACCTATCCTGTATTAGCATTATGAGTAACCTAAGAGTTACATAATTTAGGAAACCCTATTCTAGAGACCCATGAAACGGTTCCAAGCCTTTCAGACTTGCAATAAACAAGGTCTTACAGCCTAAAAGAAAATCATTTACCACCTAAAGATATTCACAGACTTTTATACAGACTGTAGGATTCGAAAATCATAGCTTGTTGGTTGAAGAGCAGATACGCTCTCCACTTGGACAACTAAGCCAACTGTGTTACGGATGTCCAGAAGGCGCAACAGACGAATTGGCGAACAAATACCGAAACCCTGATTGGAATGAGTGGCTACTTTCTCGGCTTTATAACCAACAGACTGTTCGAGTCTCACCGTGGTTGTCTTTATGTAGCAGATGAGACTTTCACTATCCTGAGATCCTTGATACTTTTTTTTTTCCAAGACACTTCAAGCCTGCAGTAAATAGGATGGGTTACAGAGCAGCGAAATTTCATATTTGCATTTGCTGGAAAACTGTACCGTAAGGTATATCAAAAACAATTATTTGATAGTTTAAAAAGGCGTGACGTCATGAATACTGTTTTTCATAGTTTTATTTAATAAATTTTAAATTTTTATATAAAATAATAATGTAACTTAAATTAAAATTCAAAATATTGAATATTTTAATACATATTATAATTTTATTTTGAATCTTTTAAATATAAATTAAGTACACCATTTAGTATATAATATAATAATATATTACAATTAAGTTATTGAAGGTTTTCTAGTTATTATGGCTGGGTAACAGCCATGACTAAAACTAGGTCACTTTTAGAAAACTTTTAGCTGATGTGGTGGGCGGGTTAAGAATATCGATGCTGTAGCTCATGCATGCCGTAAATGGCAATTAAAATGGGACGCAGAGTTTCGCTCGTTTATGTTTCTTCCGGAATTAAATTTCGGAGGTTCGCCATGACAGAGCATTTTGAATCTCTGGGGAAGTTGTTCTCCAGCGTGGCCCGTGAAGGCCTTGTTGGAATGCCTTTCCCTGGAATATGAGCGGTTCTACTCAGTCGGGGGGGGGGGGGACGTCATTGAGTGGAGCCAACGCTGAGTTGGACGATCTTTCGGCCACTCGTGAGGAGTGTCCGGGGATCGTCTTAATTTTTAGAATGGGCTTTACTTACATACCAGTCCCAATGTAGCCCATGCATGTCGTACGAGGCGACTGAAATGGGTACCCAGGAATGGTAATGGATGGCAATGCTGTAGCCAGTGAAGTTCCAACTGAGACTCGGCTATTGCTCTTACCCTCCTGCCATGATCAGAGCTTATAGCTTTATATTACCCTATCCATACGTTTTCTTTACAGATAACGGGGAATAGGAAAAGTATTTTTGCTTCACCCATCTTGCCAAAAAAATTTTAAAAAATCTTATCAGGTAAGTTATATATAAGTTATAGGCCGATGAGTATAAAGTCAGTGCATTTGTTATTTTGTTTATCTTGCACAGTGAGTGAATTTCCCAACTTAAGTTTCGTTTTTAAATTCCATTTGGAAATTTCCTCCAAGTATTTGGCATTCCATTATCGATTCAGAAGGCAGTTGGGCTAATTAGCAGTTGCTCAAGGAATTGCTTTTACGTATTAAGAGGAAATAGAAAAGTTGTCGACTGTTGCTCCACTGTTTCCAACAGGTTCAGTAAGAGCGCGTGATATCAGCTGTAAATCAAATCACGGTGTTGTCTGTTTCACCAACTTTCGTCTCGGCCCAAACGTCTTGAATGGTCTATCGATCTTTCTGTCCGTGTGATAAATGAACGTGGCGAAACCAATTAGGATTTTACTTACTTCACTCCCAAGTGGCGCTCATGAGAGCCACAGAAAGAGAGGGGGAAGGGTTTAATTAGCTTATGACCATTAAATAATGGTGAAGGATGAGATAAACAAAAAAAAAGTAATGAAAGGAATTGATCTAATAGAAAGAAATTAGGGCGAGATCGGTCTGTTAGTCCCTTGCAATTAAAATCCGCTACCTTACACAACGAAGAGCTCAAACAATAGAAAAGAGAAGATGACGTTTTACGTCACTTCCGGTTGAACGTTATCCGCATTAATGTCCATTATCTTCTGTTGAAGTAAAGGGTTGGTTTATTGGCACGATATCAGATGGGCTGAGATGTTCAAACAGGAAGTGACGTATAATCACTTCCTTACAGTTCATCATTAAAAGCTGATCGATGTATTGGGACTGAAGTTTAAAAAACCGGAATGCTTGCAGAATCTAGTGATAAATTTCTTTTGTATTAATGAAAAAAAAACCCCAAAAACTAAGAGAATTAATTTTAGAAATAATTTCGCAAAAGGACAAAAACAGATTCCTGCATTGTACAGAAAAAATTCATTTTACTTCAAAATAACCCAAGTTAGAAATGAGATCCATTGTCAACAAAGAAACCATCTTTCTGCTCGTAGCTGTTTCGAACTTATCTCCTGTTCTTAAATAGCTTAAAATTTTTCATTACGGTTGTGAGTCAATGAAGTCATCACAGTGCACAAAATCAATCAGTAACGGACATTGATGACCAATGAAAAATGGTCGGTATAACTTGTGCTTCTTTAGGCAATGACTTTGTATTGGATGGATAGGATGATTCTTCCATTTCCGACTCATTTGCTTTGTTTTTGGAGTGAAACTTCGTCAATCTAGATTCGTATTCCTGTGAAAAGAAGGGGCAATGCCGAGATATAGACGTTAATAATCCACAGACTTGACGCGGTTGCCATTCTAAACGGACTCAAGGCTCTTAAGGAAAGACCAATAATAATAATAATAATAATAATGTATATTACACAAATACATTAATCATCTTTAGTGACATTCCAACTTGTAATGTTTACAAAATTCAGCACTAAGTGCTGCATATGTGATTCAATTTCTACATTGCATTTCAATTAAAATTTTGATAACAATACTTTTTTGCATCTATATTTACAACACGTGATCTTCTAATATTAACAATGAACACTGCACGGGATTTTTGAATAATGGATAATAATAGCAATACGATAATGTCTCAGATAAATTACATGCATATGATTATTACAGACATTTTTTGCATGTTTACACATTATGTATAAAATAACAATTTTTCTATTTTATCGTACAGAGTATTTACGGTTTTAAAATTTATGCATATTACACTTGATGCTCTGTACATTGTATTGTGCGCAGTTTAAGGCACAATATTCATATATATATATATATATATATATATATATCTGTATCTTGATAATTATTATTCACCGTACTACGGTGTATAATAATAATCTAACTTATGAGAGTTACGTATGGATGAGTGAAGCAAAGCGAATTAATCCCACCTACTTCGAAGCTTGGGTTAGCTTTTATGAAGAGAGTGGGATTAGCCTTCACTATTTACGTTGTTGTTACTGTTTATGGATGGGATGTTAGCATTGTTTGCGGGTGATTTGTGATGTGTATATTAGTGTTAATGGTTTCTTAACTTTGTTGGTATATTTTCAAGAGTTCGTGTTTTAATGTCCTGCAGTTATCTATTTGTTTTAAATTACATGATAGATAATAATAATAATAATAATAATAATAATAATAATAATAATAGCATCACTTTGTTTTTGGTGTGTGTTTTAAAATACCAGAACCACTCGAAACTCTGATTGGTATTTGCATTAATAAGTATTTTCTTTCTGTTGACATTGTAATAATTTTTACTCCAAACTTGATTTGTTTGGACACAGCTGACGCATGTCAAATGAGAATTTGACTTCTCGGATAAAAAATAAAAATAAACGTATACATTATTTTTAATCCGAAAAGTATAATGTCCACGTGTCTGAAAATCTATTTGTGTGTGCGTGCGTGCGTCGTTTAGTCATCCTAAGAAATGCAATTTGCTAACAGACATTAGCGAGTGCATGTGGCTAAAGGGTGTGTGTGTGTGTGTGTGTTGCCATTTTATCTGATGCAAAGGAAGCTTAATGATAATTAGTCCTGCGTATTCTGCCCTATTGAAACATTCATCAAACACTAACGGAGTGCTTCGAACAAAAGCAGATGCGAAGACTTTTTTGTTTGTTTAGTACTTTGCTAAGGAATCAGCGTAACATTTAAATTAGTGTCTTTTTAACCAACTGCCGATGTATTTTGCATTGAATGAAATTTTATCATCTCATGAATACCTTTTGAGTGGCTCACGGAGCTGAAAAGGCAAAAGAAAATTGTTCAACTTTAGCTTCATTTTATCGGCATTACTATAGTAACAATTTCTACTAGTAACATTTTACATGTGATGTAAAATGACAATTCTAAGCATTAATTTAATTAATGCTCAGAATTGTCAATAGGCCAGTCTATTGGATAAAACCTCTCATCCGAACGTCCATCGCTTCGTCACACACGTGTCAGTTCCAAGCTATATAAAGCAGGTCAGCAGATACTGTTGTGCGTGTGGAAGCGATCAAATCTGATTGCAGGAGAATATTCGTTGTTCGACTTGAAGTGATTTTCTCGTATTCGCGTACGACCTTCTCGAAAAAGTACTAAGTTGTCAAAAAATTACAAATTGTTCAATCAACAGCAATCCTATGGGCAACTTTTTAACGTGAGAGACAACATAGAGAGTCACAAAAATGACTTGCAGTTTAATCGAGGGATTAAACAGATGCTATAAGAGCAGATGACGTCACAAAGTTTCTTTTCTACCAGCTAAACATCACGAAGCTGCAAGTAAAAGGAACTTCGATAATGAACATATTTTAGAAGAGTAAAGACAAATCCGGGTTCTCAGGATCCAGTTCAATAAAAGTACGATTAATCGAAGAATCCATCACTCTAGGCGATAGCACTGCAGGATGGGGGGGGGGGGGGATAACGGTTGATGCTTTTGACACAATGCCTGAATACCATAGCCTACTGAACCCTGATGCTGACCACATACATTTCACGATCACAGTTTATTGATTTGGTATTTATTATGATTTACACAATGCTATAAATCTACTTTAGAATCGTGGACTGCTTAAGGGCTAGATAATAGTTGCTTCCATCAGGATAATGCGATACGCAGTGAAGAAAGATTTTCATGGGGCCAAAACATGAATATACGTGGGATGGTGCAAATGACCTCTCTCTCTCTCTCTCTCTCTTTCTCTCTCTCTCTCTCTCTCTCTCTCTCTCTCTCTCTCTATCTCTCTCTCTCTACTGAGATAAGTCCACCAATAAACAGAGAAGACATTCCATCATTCATACGATATACAAATATACTATATAGGAACCCTTCACTGATCCCAGCATCCTTCTAGTCTCAAGCAGTTCCGCTGCCTTTCGTGACTGGCAGGTTGTCGCCGGTGCCATCTTATAAAGCTCAAGTTCTTGTGCAATGGTTCTGGTTCCAGGAATACAAGGATGATTTTATCATACTTAATTTGATCTTCACAACTCAATTAGGCATCCATGGAGGTGATAAAGATTGACTTGTTCAAGATAGGAATCCGCCTTAGTTCAAAGACAATTGCGTGATTGAAGTGAAATGGCATTCCAGCTAAAGCAACTCACTCTGAGGCCAGTCTATTATATGTGTCGTGTGTGTGTGTGTTTTCTAGTCAGTAACCGGAAAGGAAACCTTCTATTCCCAGAGGAGATGGGCTAACTCATTATCCTTGTTTGATCAATGTTTTTTCTACCACTAAATACTTAAATAAGATAACTGAAAATTGGATTTTAATTGGTCGGAAATTTGTCTTCGTGAAACCCTTTAGGTACCTCGTGCAATCAACACTCATCACACTGAGGTGTAAACTCCAGTACGCTGTATAAGCTGAACCAAATATACTGGCCAGTCAGTGTATGCGGTATCAAAATCTGGAAAAGAGGTTTAAAGCAATTTTATGGACGAACTTTAGTTAAATAAATGACTCGATAGACCTCCTAAGAGAAGGAATCCTGTTTGAACAACACGCTCACTCCACTTTCAGCACCTTTTGTTACGCGGAGACCAAAATCTCATCTTTTTTTAATGTTACAGAATTCTGTACTGAGAAATACGAGAAAGAAATTAAAATCCCAGTCTTCTGTACTTCCTAATGAATTCTTGCGATCAATCGTCCTCATGAATGTCTGTTTAGCGTAAGAATTTTAACCTTTTCTCGAAAGCACTTTGGCAGGAGCCAGATAATCTAGACAATACGGTGGTCAATCGATTTCCAAAGACTTTTGTTATCTTGTTCGGAGTTTCAACCCGTTTCTTTGTTAAGGAGTTTTCATTTGTCTTCATTTAAATACTCTCCTTTGACATAAACCGAAAGAAGGGCGAAACCACAACTGTCCTACACGATTATTCATCACAACAGATGAGCAACTAATGAAAAAGTAAAGGAAAAAAAAGTTCTTAAGTTGATTATTGATTTTGCTTGAAGACACAAAGTTAAAACGAAAACTTTTTTTTTTAAATAAAGGTTTGTTAGTTAATATCTTTCTAAAATATTTTGGACATTTGAAGCAGAGTGAAATACAAGACACATTGTAGTGGGATATATTACTGAATCTACTTCGAAATAATTCTGGAGTAGTCCTATTTATTTAACCCTGCGGAGGTCGCAGGGTTAAATAAACAAACAAATGGTTTAATATAAATATTCTTACACATATCCAGTGTATAGCTTGGAGGTCATGGGTAGCTGCGCATGCGTATATTACGAGTGATATTCCACACTGTTTATGCAGTCAGTTTTGGTTTAACACGTGTTATATAAAGGTTTGTGATATTTGACAGTAAATTGTATCTGAGAGATACCGCGACCTCCAATGTCAGTATAGTAATTGGTTTAGTTGTTTTTTTCTTTGTTCAATAACTTCTAGATTGTAACTGAAAATAAATAAACCATCAAGTATTACATTTGCAGTGTTTTTTTTTTTTTAAGTTTTATCGCATTTTAGCACATACTAGTAATGAATGTATCTCTCAGATACACGCGACCTGCGCTGAAATTTTTTCGACCGCGACCTCCGCAGGTTTAAGCGTAGCCGTGATTCTTTTCGCAGTAAGATATCTCTTCATTTTCGTCCTCACATATCACATCACTCGATTAGGAAATTATTTTAGCCCAGCTATAAATAATAAGAATCTAAACAGTATACGATATCATTGGAATGTGTTAACAGATATGAAAGAGACATTTTAATATATTGTGGGAGTTATGATTAAAGTGTTGGGGAGGGCTAAGATTCAGAACGGGGTCGATAATAGGATTTGCAAAGAGGAGGTCATGTCTTAGAAATTCACTTATGTACTATAATAAGGTGACGAGTTCAATGGAAAATATACTTAGATTTCTCAAAGGTCTTTATTTTGCCACATGGCACGCTGGTAGCCAAACTAGAATGATCTAGATTGATTGGGTAAGACACTAGTGACTTGGATAGGCTGTCAGATGGGTACGGATAGTTATCAGCAATTTGCATGGAGGAATGGCATCCCAAATAAGGAAGGTCATCGTTGTTGTTTATGTATATTAATAATGTTGCGATTGGTTTATCTGAAGCTGCTGCAAAATTATGAAGAACTATGAGGAGTCAAGCAGGTGTTGTGGCCTTACAGGAAGATCTAAATAGACTGCGTGAAGGGAGCAGTGAGTTGAATGTGTTACGTAGTGTGAGGTCTTGAAATTCGGTAGCCAACAGTGAAAGAGATGAAAGGTCTTGGACACCGAACAAATTTGGAAGAGTAGGGAGTCAAATTTCTAAAATTGTGATATCATATTGTTTCTGTATGTCAAGGTCTTTCCTCATCTCTAATAATAAATATTATTAAACTACCTACATTAATTTTATTATTATTATATTATTATTATTATTATATTATATTATTATTATTATTATATTATATTATTATTATTATTATATTATATTATTATTATTATATATTATTATACAAAATATATATTACATTATTATATTATAATATATATTACATTATATTATATTATAATACAAAATATATTATATTATTATATTATAATACAAATATATTATATTATTATATATAATATATTATATTATTAAACAAAATATAATACAGTAAAACCCCGAAGTTAAGCGGTAGGTGAGACCAACAAAAAGCGCGTAAGTCAAATTCGCGTAACTCGGGGTATAATTTTGTATGTAATTTATATATACAAACATACAATTGGGACCAAAGGTTTACAAAAACACCTATATTTTTAAAGAAATGTCATCATAATTGTAGTTTTTCGTACATAAAAAAAGAAAGTTCTTTCGATGGTTTCATAAAATCTAATAGATTCGTCTGACGGCATAATGTCTTTTTCTTGTCACGCAAAATTTCTTCATAGCAAGCTAATGATTTTTTTATTCCTTGCCTTTTGCCTTGTGGCTAGTTTGTTCCTCGTTAGAATCAATGTCTCCAAAATCTGTAAACCTTTCTTTTATGATTGTTCTTACTGTGGATTCCTGTAGATCGAACTTCTTTGCTAGCTCACACATTTTCATTCAGCCTTCAAAATCCTTAATGATGTTGAGTTTTGTTTCCAAAGTCAATGTTTTTCTTTTCTTGCTAGCTGTAGAAGAATCGGACTTGCTTCTTTTGGATGACATTATTATTTTTTGTGATAAAATTTTTATCAAGAACATAACATTAAACAATCGCAAGGTTTGTAGACTATAAAAATCGTGTATGAATGGAGACCGCGCAAAACACATCAGTGCTTGTTCACAGCATGTGCGACACTGGCGAATGCGGCCGGCGCCTGAAAGATACTAGTGGTGAGGCGTGAAGCGGGACGGGAATACGTACATATAAGAAACCGCGTAAGTCGGGGTCTGACTGTATATTATATTATATTATTATACAAAATATAAGAAGATTCCAATCATTATTAGGATATCAATCGAATATGTCACGAATGCAACCTTATCCTTATAAGGATTGACTTAATAAAGGGGCGAAGCAAGAATGCTTTTCATCTTCCCCGTTATCTGTAGAGGACAGTGTAGGGATCAGGTGTTATTGAGCTATTAAAGCTCTGATCAAGGCAGGAGGGTAACAGCAATAGGCCGAGCCTCAGTTAGAACTTCATTGGCTACAGCATTGCCATATGTAAAGGTAAAGCCGTCTCTCAAAATTCGGATTTTCCCTAGTCCTCTCAATCGTGGGCGAGAGACCGTCCATCTCAGCGTTGGTTCCACTCAGTGACAGGCTCCCCCACCGCCGAGCAGAACCGCTCAAATTCCGAAGAAAATCATTCACCGACAAAGCCCCTCAGCGGGCCGTGCCGGAGAACACTTTCCCCGGAGACTCAAATTGCTCCCATAAGGCAAAAACCTCAAGAGAGCGAACTCAAAAACTCTCGAATCTCAGCGCCCCAGAAGGGTAACAGCAACAGCCGAGCCTCAGTTAGAACTTCATTTGCTACAGCATTGCCATCCATTACCTTCCAAGGGTAATGGATGGCAATCACAGCATCTCACCGTCACTTTTCATCCACTAAATAAAAATAAAAAGAAAACCATTGACCATTGACGTTACTGACAGGATGGGTGAAGCACAAGTGCTTTTCATATTCCCCTTTATCTGTAATGAGAGTTATTTGGGAATGGGAGATTTGTGAGCAATTAAGCTCGCCCTCTGAGGGCAGTAGTGTTAGCTATGATCAGTTGAAAGAAGAATAGCCTTCGGTCTTTTGTGTTTGTAGTAATCAGTCTCATTGTAATTGACAGCTTGCACGATTAGTGGGTTTGAGTGTGAACTTGACTTCACGAAGAATTTTTCTGCAAGATCACGAAGAAGAGAGGAGATGTATGGAGTGCCGGTTTCTCGGTGAATCTGTGAATTTCTGATGAACCACGGTGCATCCAGGATCATCCTAAGGCATTTGTTTTGGATTCTCTGTAATTTTGAAATGTTTGATCTTGAAGTGTGACTCCATGCTGGTGAGGCGTAGGTAATGACTGGACGTATTACCATCTGGTAAAGAAGCAATTTATTATGTAGGTTCAATTTGCTCTTGCGGTTGATCAATGGGTAGAGCTGAGCTATGACTTTGGAAAATTTGGAACAAACGAGATAGATGTGTTTGTTGAAAAGGAGTTTTTTATCCATCAATACCCCAAGATATTTGGTCTCTGACTGCCATGGGATCTTTTGACCAGAGAGCAGGATGTCTTCTTTGTTGCAGATCTTTCTTCTTGAAAACATCATGGCTGAGCTTTTGAGGGGGTTTACTTGAATTCTCCAGTTGGTGAACCAGTTTGCTAGCTCATTGATACTTCTTTGGAGTCTAGTGATTGCTAAGTGAGGGCTGAGCGATCTGGCTAGAATAGCGGTGTCGTCGTCATAAAGAGCCGTAGTAGTTTTTGGGTTGAGAGGAATATCTGCCATGTAAGTTGTGAAAAGTATTGGGGCCAGAAGAGAACCTTGAGGCACTCCCGCCAGGATTTTGCGCCTTGAAGAAACAATTCCGTTGAGTTTTATTTGCATGTATCTTTCATTGATATATGAATATATGAGTTTCACTAGTTTAATTGGGATATTGTTTTCAATTAGTTTGAAGATAAGGCCTTGATGCCAGACCTTATCAAAGGCCTTGGCAACATCCAAAAATACAGCAGCAGTATGAAGGTGCCAGTTAAAGCCATGAGTGATATGTTCTGTTAGTCGGTGAATTTGTTGCACCGTGTTGTGAGCTTTGCGAAACCCAAATTGTTCATTTGGGATTATTTTCTGTTGGTCCACTGCTGATTGTAGTCTTGATAGGATGACCTTTTCTGTTACTTTGCCAAGACAGGAAAGAAGACTGATGGGCCTGTAGTTTTGGGGAAGTTGTGGGTTATTACCAGGTTTTTTCAGAGGTATAATGTCCGCGACTTTCCAATCAGAGGGAAAGTATTGGAATATTAAAATGGAATTGGTAAATAAAAAGAAAACTGCTACGAATTTATTTTCCTAGTAATGTGATCCACAAAGATTAGTGGTGTCCACTAATTTTTACACAAGATTTGCTGTAATAAGTAATCCATCCGCGATCAACTCTGTTTACTTAGAAATTATTTATTACTTTATTTATTTCTGCTTAGAAATTTTAACTGTTTACCTAGGTATCATCCTAAAGAAGAACCAAAACGACACAGGAACTGCCAAGGAGAAATTAAGGAATCGAAAACCTAATTAAATAAACACATTTTTTCACATTATTCGGACATCTAGAGTAGGTCAAACTCCTACTAGGCGACAATGATGCTTTTATGATAGTATTGTAATAATAAAAAAGAAATCCAAGAACTGTATTATTTTGAACTTCCGGGAGTGTCATCGAAATTTGCGTTGTTTTTTTTTTTTCAACACTGCAAATGAGTCTGGAATATTTTTGTAATTCGGAACATTTCGTAAACATAAGTTTCGTAAGTCCAAGTATCGTCTTCATTGTATTCATTTGCGAAAATGCTGCTTCTCACATTTCTTGATAATTGCTCTCTTACAAGGAAGATAGGAATATATTCTTGGATGTTGGCTAAAAATCTTTACACGATCGACTGCTCGAACACGATTGACCTACGAACACCATTGACATAGATAAAGAAGAAGAAGAAAAAAAAGAGAGTGTGAACTCTTGTCTCGCACTGTGCTGCTCGATTTCTATCTTACTGTATGCCTTTTCCTAATCTTCTTCTTCTTCTTCTTAACATGGAATATAGGCCATGTGGCCTGTTCCGATCTCATGCCATCTCTTTCTTGGTCTTCCGATTCTTCTTTTCCCACTTATTTTGTGTCTGTATAATATTTTTGGTAGTCTGCTATTGTCCATTCGATTTAAATGTTCTAGCCATTTTTGTTTATACTGTCTTATGTAGTAATTAATTGGTTTGATTTTTAGGGATTGTAAGATTTCTTCATTTGTTTTATGTGGTCCCCACTTGTTCTATCCAGCTGTTTTTCTGAGGAACTTCATTTCTGCTGTTTGAATTTTCGTTTTTCACCTTTCCTTTTTTATCGTCCATGTTTCGCTTCCGTATAGTAGAGTTCGTTTTGACAAGAAATTATATTTATCTGATTCTAGTGTGTTTTTGATTCTAGGGATGGCTTAAATATATTATTTATTATGCCATTTACTTTGACAAAGTTTGATATTTTGGTGTCCACGTCTTTTTCTTCTTCGTATGATAGATCACATCCCAAGTATCTGAAAGTGTTTACTTGTTCTAGTATTTTATTATCTATCACTATTTTACTTCTTATTGGGTTTTCTTCTTTGAATGCCATTAGTTTTGTTTTTTCTTTAGATACTCTAATATTATATTGTCTTGAGATATCATTTAATGATTTTAACGATCTTTGTAGATCATTCCTAATCTGTAAAACTTAAATTCTCATGATTTTTCAATTATTTGACTTAAAGTAAAAATCCAACTCTGACAACCTTGTTTGTCTAGAATCCAGCTTGTTTTATTCCAAATTTACGTTCGATAATTTTTCTTAGGATTTTCAATTACGCTTACATGAATCTTAGCTGGAACACTCAGTAGAAAAATTCATCTGTAATTCTCGTATTCAGTTTTATTTTTCCATTGTATAAATGGTTGCTATGATAAAGCTCTATTCCAATCATCCTGAATTCGATCTACTGACCATTTAACATGAATCTTCAATTCAACATTGAATCTAGTCTATATATCTTATAGTCTCTTACAGATACGGCATATTTGAGGTCAAATACATCTACTCCAGCTGCCTTTGTACATCTCAGTTTTTTTTTTTTTTCGTAGCATTTTCTATTTTAAATACTGATATATACTCCTGATTTTTAATTTTTTTAAAAGTTTTCAAAAAATGAATTGCTCAGTTTACGTAATTTTGCGAAATACGGAATTAACTGAGCCTCGGTTTATTTCTAGCTAAAACTACGTCCGTTTTCTATTTAGCAATAATTAATTAACGATGGAGGGTTAAGCTAATCAGTCCGTGAGATATTGCACATGACTGGAATGAGTTAAGTGCAGTTCATGTTACATATTTGGAATTCATAACTAATTTATGTCTTTTCATGATTGCTTCCATAATTAAATTTTGTTATGCTGTGCGCAGAAATCACTTTTAAATGCATAGTAATACTAACGATGGGCTTTAGGAAGTTGAGAATCCTAAATCCATTGAAAGACCGACTGCAACGTGTGTTCCAGCTAATTATTCCAGTGCTCACTGCTCTCCTGGTGATATTTTGCGTGCAAATGAACGAGATAGATTCTAATAATGTAGATCTGGGTCAACGTTATTACGTACTTAAGCTTATATTCTAATATTCTGGTATCCCAAATTTTTTGTGTAGGGGTCTATGGGAAAGGATACATTGTATATGACACACGTCTATACCGCTTTAATATTTGTATTACACTCATTTTAAAATTTCATTGGTGTCGCTTTTATGCAAGGTAATGAAAGAAATGATTTCCTTATTTGGTTACACTAAGTGGCCATTTTTTAAGAACACCTTCCCATTTACCTAAACGAAGAGGCGTTCCTAATAAATTGGCCACTCAGTGTACCTATCCTTCAATACGTTTGATCACCCACAATACACATTAATAGTGGAAGTACTGGGAACTTAAGATTACTCCATATTTTAACTTTGATGCCGAGATTATGTTTTTTTTTTTCTTTTTAAATGATGTCAAAATTTCGGATTTTGGGAAAAAAAACGAAAATTTATATATATATATATATATATAATAAGTCAGTACTTCAACAATTTCGACTTATTTTTATGAACAAAGTTTATATTAAATTTTTTATCAAATTTAATAAAAACTTTGTTCATTCACTTTGACAGAAACTTCACTTTGACAGAAACTTTAATGCCTAAAGTTTAGGTATTAAAGAAACTTTAATACCCAAAGTTTCTGCCTGGTCGCTGATGAGAACCAAAAGTTCTAAAGAGCCCGACTAATAAAACGCGAATATACTCCAAAGCAACTCCTACGTCAAATGTTAAATTGTCATAAATTTTCCAATAAAACTCAAAAATTAACTATAAAATATTAATGAATCTTTAATATTCTCAAGAATACTGAATTTGTTTTAAATAGTTTTAAATTATATTAATATTACAATTTATTTTTTCGAACATCAAAATATTTTTATTATTATTTTGTTTCTTATTTCATCAATGTATGAACTTTTTCCTTTGTTTTTGAGTAATTACAATAAATTATTGTAAAATTTTGAGTTTAAATTTATTTTATCAAAGTAAGCCAAAACACCACACCATTCATCCAGTTGATAGTAGGTCATTAAACCTTTGTCTTCCCTTACTTTACTAAGCCTGTGTTAAAACTAAAACAGTTTATCACAACCACTACTATCACGTGACCTCCCCGTTTGACTGCACACTCCCGCTTCATCTGTCCGCACTCACTTCAGATCCTGTACTGCATGCTGCGCTTTCATTCTGCCAACAGCAGAGCAGTTAACGAACGAATAGAGAAACAGATGGATAGATGCAACATTCACCCAACAACCAGCTGTGCGTCGAAATGTCTTCGCTCCGGCAAACTGTGTTGTGACCTTATTAGCACTTGATGTAACCTAGCAGCTGACCGGTGTTCGCCTGCTGTGAAACAGCTGCTCCTACTGGGAGATCGACAAAAATAAAAAGTAGAAGTTGCGTGTTGGGTTTTTATGAAAGCTAAAACTTGTTAGCCCTATAGGAAGGTCATAGTAGAAGTCATTTAAAGAGAGAAACATTTCTAACAAGTCCTAATGGTTGGCTTCAGCATCAACAAGAATTCGACTCATACCGATCTGCTTAATCTAATGAAACTTAGTTTAATCAGTTTCTTCGGACATCACTAGATCGCTTGCGATGATCGCAGTAATTGGATGATCGAGCAAGTCTAGATGTGATAACACATGTTTAAGATAACACGTCTTTAATTTTCTGATATTACAAAATTATCAGTCAAAGTTATATAAAAAAGTATTAGGTGTCTAATGTTCTAAAACTATTTTAATATTAAAATTGAAGTGTAACTTTATTATTATTATTATTATTATATTTAAATGTAATATGTAGAAAGCTAATAGTTGAAATGTTGAATATTATCAGACTATAGAGAAATCTAAACGAAAGTCGAATATACATTGAAATAAGTTGCAGCTACCTGAGAAAGAGAAACAATGTATAACTGAATAGAGAATAATAACTTATTGAGTTGTATTCGTCATAGTCAACTTTTCCCCTTGATGACGCATGCGTATTAGCACGCCAATATGCGCATGCGCAGATAAATAATTTTTACAAAGAACACAGAATTATTATAAGGAAATGAACCAGTGTGTGAAATACGATAATTCCGGTTCTCGCTTGCTATTTTTTTTATCTATATATCACTACATAAAGCTGGTTAAGAAGCAGAATTTTCACTTATTACTACTATCTTCCATTTGAAAGAAAAATATTAGAAATAAAATATATTTATTTTCAATGATGAAAACTGTTCAATTTAAAAAAAAAGTAATTAGTTACGGTAATTATTCCTTACTGCAGATAAGGAATCGATTTTTGGTGTTTTTAACAGCAATGAATGGTTTGCGGGGGGGGGGGGGAACTCGCGCGCGCGAGAGAGAAGAAGGTCTCTTCTCTCTCCGAACCCTAACGTAGCAGTCTGCACGAGGTCATAAATAGCAATCATTCCCCAGTTCCTTTTATGGCTATATGGGAACGCTTCACTACCTAAAATAAATGTCCGAAGGTGATTCATACTACTGGCGAACGGTTTATATGTCGATTCTTTTGGCCTTCGTGTAGACGTACGAGAAAAGGGCATGCTGCCTTGCACGAGACCCCACGGAGCTATCATCGCCATTGTTAAAGATCGCTTTTATCGTCCTCAACCCATTGTTCTTGATGTTGAAAGTTCTTTTTTCATACAACAACACTTCCTGCGTTCCTTTTGCATCTTAGGGATGTTTACGGCCGTTTGCAATCTCCCCCAATCCATCTCATCTCACCCCTGCCTCTGTATGTCTGTTGCTTTTTGCACAACAGATGGTTGTGTTTTGTCCACTTTGCTAGTCTTGATTTAATGCTTTGATTTTTGTTTTATTTGATGGGGTGAGTTCATATAGTAGCGTTTACACTGCTTACTGTCTTATAAAGGAAGGGATGCGGGGGTAATAATTAAAGAGTGTAATTACGTCATTGCATGGTTGAATATGTTTAACACTAGTTATGACATCGGTTTCTGGCTGAGTTTTTTTTTTTTTTTTTGTATAAATTATCACGTATTCGGTTTGACCAGGAAAAAATATTCACGCTAGAGATCATATAAAATTTTTCTGGATTGCACTTGTTATTTATGTCACACACACACACACACACACACATACGTGCTCGCGCTACATATTGCTCTCACATGGACTGAGCGTCTTTCACCCCGAAGATATCTACTATATTTCTATTTTGGAATGTATTATGAAGATATCTATTTTGGAATGTGCTACTATTTTTTTGTTTTGATTGGACGTGCGAAAAGAATGAAGTTATTTTACGTTGAAGCACAAATGAAGAAATTACGAACATGATTTATTTTTCATTTTTTATTAAGAACGAAATTATTTTTATGCTTTTAAGTTCAAAAATGCATTATTTTTAAACTTAAAAATGCAATTTAAAAAAGCAATTTCGTTATTACATAATTCGATTTAAAAAAATTCCATAATCTGATTTGAAAAAATGCTATCGGAAATTGTATTCTGTCATGAGCTTGTTATAAGAGGAATCAGTCAAAATTTCCGGGATCCTTTTAGAAAAAAAAATCATGCTTGCCTTTTTCTCTACTTGTGAATTCGTCTGCCGTTTTTGTCGAGTGAAAAGTCTGTAGGGTACCGCACGTTGTAAGTGAGAGAGAGAGAGAGAGAGAGAGAGGGGTCAAGTTTCGGATAGTATCTGACAAAATTTTGGTATTATACAAATATCACAGTAATAGTTGCAATGAAATTGTAGTTGCATTTGTGTAGATTGCATCTACACATTTCGGGCAAGAAAAATCTTAGTAACGCATTTTTCAAGTTTTTCTATCTCTCATAATCAAGGAAAAGTAGTATACTTTCCCGAGCTCAAAGTTAATAAACATCCCCATTTGGAAAGATTGTTTATGGGAATAACGCCCACAAAAGGTTACATGCCTATCGCACTTTTTGACCCTTGGATGAGCTAAAGATTAAATAATCCGAGCACCCCGCTCTAAGACCAAAAATCAAACCTTTCAATCCACTTCACGCCTCCAGTAAGTATACTGGTTGTAGTCTCACATCTGCAACAAAAATCATCTGCTACCTAAAGATGGAAACATCCATATCCTCAGTGGGATTGAAACTCACGGCAGATCGGTTGGAGCGAATGCATTACCTAATCCACTAACGAGGTCGTCATTAAGGTTGGAAGAAACACTAGGATTAAAGATAAAATTAAGATTAAGATAAGATTAAGAATTTGGGATTAAGGATAAGAATAGGGATTTGGTATTAAGGATTAGGAATAAGAATAGGAATTTGGGATTAAGGATATGAATAAAGAGTTAAGGATTGAGCTTTACAATTGAATATTTTTGTTAGATGTATTTAAATGTAATTATTGAGACTGAATGTGGAAATATGTATAAATATAATTTATTAATTTTTTTCAAATCTAATTTTAAAAACGTTCTGTTTTGAATTAGTTAATAACTTAAAAAATTCTCTCTCTCTCTCACTCTCTCTCTCTCTTTTCTTCTTCGTTTTCTTTAACCATATGTTTATATCAGAAGAGATGCTTCAAGTTTACACTTGAGGAAAATCTCCTATTTTCTGACTACTACTACAGTGTGGTTATGTTTTTTTTTGTTTTTTTTAACAAATTAACGTGGTAGCCATAGGACCAACACATATTTAGGAAGTCTGACGTCTAGATGGTTTTTATTTTACGATTCGATCGTCATTGAAGATCAATTACGAGTTCAAAAATAATCTAAGAGGAAATATTAAGAGAAACATTTATTCTCGTCTCCGATGTGCTTTTTGGTCTAAAGCATCTAGGTTCGACTCCCAAATCGCTTCAATAATAACAACAAGCTCGGTGAAACAAGACGTGACTTCACAATGAACTTCAACAAAGCCATTTTATTGTGTCTCTCCTATGAATCTGTCCTATACAACTCATACCATAGTAGTGTTTCCTAATACTGTTTCACTGGTAAAATGTGCACATAAGTTCTTGCCAACATCAGCGACTTTTTTTTTTCTTTTACGCTTCTTCACCTCCCCCAAATTCTACTGGTCTGTGTTAGTGACAAGAACACCCACTGCTTTAGTAACGGGCGTTTAAGTAAAAATATAACTGAAGAGCGTTTTTGAAGGATGCGAACCAATGAGATTAGTTTATGCAGTGCCACCCTTCGGTATTTTTGGGCCAGGGGGAAAAATTATGCATTTCTTTCCTTTTTTTTTTTTTTCTTAAGAAACAATAATTATGCGCTCATTCCAACAGATAGTGACTATTAAGTTTGAATTTTTTTATTTAAAAATAATTTCTTCAAATAAGTTATAATTAATATATTATTATTATTATTATTATTATTATTATTAAGAGAGACCTCCAGGGAGTCACCAATGGCAATCCAATTCCACTCACGCACCTCCCTATGACTCAATCCTATCACCCCTCTTTCTCCTGTTTGCTAGTGTCCGCAGTCTACAAATTCTCAATCTGTCTTCATAATCAGTATTCCACAATCCTGATATCATTCTTGACATTCTCCTTTGCACTCTCTCCACTGTATCAGAATCACAACGGAAACCAGGACACATGTGCACAATAGTCCAAGTGAGGTCTTATCAAGACCTTGTAAGGAGGCAAAATGACATCCTTATCTTTACATGTGAACGTTCGTTTCAGCATTGCGATTTTCGTTTGAGTTGTATTTGCAATCTTTGCCACAATGCCCCTGAACTTCAACTTCCTATTTATTAACACTCCAAGATCCCTAGCCTCATCAGTTTCTTTTAGCCAAATCCCACCAATCTAATACGACATTGGATATCTAATTACACCAAAGTGCATGACTTTAAGGAAGTTTTTTTCCCTTTTTTTTTCACTTGGTTATGCAACGAATTATATATTTGGTTTAATCCTTTATCCAAGTGTAAGCAAACAAAGTTTGCACCCGAAGTAATTTCAGGACTGGGGCAACTCCTGTCATACCACCTTTGCCACGAGTTGCTCAGTCCTGAAATTACTTCAGGCGCAAACTATGTTTGCTTACACTTGGATAAAGGATTAAACCAAATATATAATTCGTTGCATGACTTTACATTTACTGACATTGAACTGACACCCATTTTCCCATGCCAACATTTCGAGTCTATTCAAATCATTCTGCAAGTTCTGCATATAAGCCGCCTTCCCGATTACCCTACCTATTTTTGCATCATCGGCAAATAGTTGTGTGTTGCCTGTAAAATCCTTCCCAATGCCATTAATGTACAGACTGAATAACAGAGGACCTTGTGCTACACCAGTGGTTACCTTAAATCTTGCAGACTCATATCCCCCCCCCAATATACCACTATCCTCTTATCGACGCTAATATTTTATAATCCAAACCCATATTCTCCAATTTATGCAGCAGTCTGCCATGCTGTATTCTGTCAAAAGCCTTAGCAAAATCCAAAAGTATCATGGTGTATCGATTCCCCTTGTCTAGTTCAATGGTAACATTGTTACAGATTGTGAGGAAGTTGCTAAAACATGACCTTCCCTTAGTAAACCCATGTTGCTCATTGCAAAATAGAGATTCACTGTCAACCCATTTCTGAATGCGAGTCCTAACCATTTTTTAAAAAATTTTCTCCACCGCTTCTGAGATATTGATTGGTCGATAGTTCTTTGCATCACCCTTGTGCATTGGAATTACCATACATTCTTTCCATTCCTGCGGAATCTTCCCTGTTCTGAGACTCCAATTATATAGCCTGGTCAAAGAAATAACCAGTTCAGCTGAACCCTCATTTAGCACACGTGCTCATATCTCATCAGTCCCTATTGCTGAATTCTTATTCAGTTTGTGCAACAGCTCTTATACCTCATCCTCATACACTTGAGTTTCTTCATCCAGTGAAGAGGTAGCAGTGAGTTCAATGTTGCATTCACCAGGTCGATAGCTTTTAGCAAAATAGGAACTCACTTCACCCTCGCACCATTTGCATTCAATCGAGTTATTCTTTGGTATTCATTCTTGCTTTTACTTGCGGTATATCAATACAATTCCTTGGGGTTGTCTTTAGCTTGCAGAGCCAGTTTCTTTTCATGCGCAGACTTTCTGTACAACAATTGTGACTCTTCTGGCCTGCTTATAATTTTCATAACGGACATCATCCTGATGCGCATGAGGTATTCCTTCCCAACCATGTTTTCTTACGAATCTCTTGCTTACTAAGATTACACATCCATATCATTCCTAATCTATTTAACTGATACCACGACACAGAACCCAGCATACCCCTCAGTTGGTCATAATTTCCTCCTTTGTTGTTCAGCATGGAACCTTTTCTGAATGGAACATTCATAAACTTTGTCACTTTCCAAGTGATTTCCGCATGATCACTGTCACCAGCTGGAGACAGAATAGTTACGTCTTCACGTTATATAAATATAGTAAAGGAAAATATATAATTGAAACAAAAAATTATAAAAGGTTCTATCCAAAAATTCTCCAAACACGTAAATAAAATGTGGAAATGATTTTACTGTCCTAATCTGTTATAATTACACTGGAAGTGTTGAAACAAAAAACAAACTCTTATACAAATACAAAGCCGTTAAAACAAAACTCATATGGGAAGCATGTTTTGATTTCAATTATAAACTTATAACTTCTGTGGCTTGATGGACCCCAATCCTTGGATTATAATCCCTTGGATTATAATCCCTTCATCTCTATGAAAAATGGTTTAAATTAATGAGAATTTATCGAGCACCTGGCTCACCCATTTTAGGGAAGTGTGGGAGCGACTGTACCGATGAGCAGAGCCGCTTTCGGACGCTTGTGTTTCCCCCTATCGTTTTCACCGTAGTTAGATGAGTCTCGAATGAGTTGATTGGGATGACTCGCTGCTTTGGTGAAATATGTAATGGCAGTATTATCACGGAGAAACATGTGACTATCAGGAATGTCAGCGTTTCGGTGGAGGAGAGTATTCCTGACAAACCACGGAGCATTGAATATCATAAGGAGACATTTGTTCTGGATGACCTGTAGCTTTTTGATGTTGCCAGGGGTGGTGTGACCCCAAGTCGGTGATCCATAAGTCAATGTGGGTCTAATGATTGCTTTGTAGATTCGTAGTTTGTTTTCGGTGCTGACACGGCTTCTTCGGTTGAGAAGAGAGTAAAGTTGCATAATTGCGGAGTTTGACTTGTTGCAGGCATAGTCGATGTGAAAGTTAAAGTTGACGGTTATCTAGAGGAATACCTAGCTATTTGGTGCTGGATTTCCATGAGATAGCTGTGTTGAAGCGTTTGACTTCTTCGTAGCGGGATGCCTTCCGTCTTGTGAAGAGAATGTCCTGAGCCATTTTTCTAGGTTTGTTGCTGCGGTTTGTAAGCGCTGCGTAGCTAAGTTCGGTCTGAGAGATTTCCTCAGAATTGCCATGTCGTCCGCATAGCAAGCTGTGATGGTTGATGTCGTGTTAGGGGCGTCAGCAACGAAGATGTTAAAATGCAGCGGAGAGAGAAGCGAGTCTTGAGGAACACCTGCAGTGATTCTTTTCGAAGAGGAATTGAGTCCTCTCAACTTGACCTGAAATTTCCGGTTTTTTAGAAAGGAGTCGATAAGTCTGGTAAGGTATAGTGGAACGTTGGCTATAAACAATTTATAGATGAGGCCTTTGTGCCAAACCTTATCAAAGGCTTTTGCAACATCTGGAAAAATAGCTCCTGTGTGTTGTCGCCAATCGAATCCAGTTGTGATGAATTCTATTAACCTGTGAACTTGTTGTGTAGTACTGCGCCCGGCTCGAAACCCAAACTGCTCTTTCGGAATTATGTTGTTTTTGTTCACCACATCTTGAAGTCGACTGAGGATGATTTTTTCCGCAATTTTTCCCAAGTATGAAAGGGGACTGATGGGTCTGTAACTTTGCGTAACTGAGGCTCTTTTCCTGGCTTGTGAATGAGGATTATGTCTGCTTGTTTCCATCGGACGGGAAAATAATTCAATCTGAGTATTGCATTTATAATGGCTACCCAATGCATGACAGCTTTGTGCGGAAGGACCTTGGTTGTTTTGTTGGTTATTTCATCTGGACCAGGAGTATTTTTGTTGTTAAACTTCCTAATGATTCAGTAGACTTCTTTACGCGAGGTGGGTATTTTCACTGCTACCGGAGCACAGTGATTTCAATTATAAGTCCTAAAAAGGACTGGCTAGATGGGCGAAGCAAGAATGCTTTTCTTATTCCCCGTTATCTGCAGAGGACAATGTAAGGATTAGGTGTTATTGAGCTACGAGCTCTGATCATGACAGGAGGGTAACAGCAATAGCCGAGCCTTATATCTAAGTAAAGCCGTCTCTATCAATTCGGACGATCCCTAGACCACTCCATAGTAGCTGAAAGACCGTCCAATCAGCGTTGGCTCCACTCAGTGAAGGGCCCCCCCCACCACCGAGAAGAACCGCTCACATTCCAGAGAAAAGCATCCACCGACACAGCCCCTCACCGGAGAACATCCTCCCCGGAGATTCAAAATGCTCTCTCAGGGCAAATCCCCCGAAATCAAGCCCCCCCCCCCTCAATGGGAGCAAAACTTCGGAAGAAACCTTAAGAGAGCGAAACTCATAATAACAATAGCCGAGCCTCAGATAGAACTTCATTGGCTACAGCATTGCCCGATTTCAATTATCGTCCTTATAAGGACTGGCTTAAAGGAGCAAAGCAAGAATGCTTTTCATCTTCCCCGTTAGCTGTAGAGGACAGTGTAGGGATAAGGTGTTATTGAGCTATTAAAGCTCTGATCATGGCAGGAGGGTAACAGCAATAGCCTACGTCAGTTAGACCTTCATTAGCTACAGCATTACCCTCCAAGGGTATTGGATTGATTGAATCAATCACGCATCTCCAATTGATTTCAATTATCTTAAAAGAACTGGGCGATGGACTGAGTCCTTGACTCTTTATCCCGTCATCTGAATGAAGAAGATCTGTGTGGATGGAGTGTTATTAAGCTAAAAGCTCCAGTCATGGCTGGGTAACGACAATAGCCGAGCCTCAGTTAAAACTTCATTGGCTACAGCATTGCCATTTGTTACCCTGATAATCCTAAAAAGGACTTATCATAACCTTGATTTCAATTATCCTTATATCCTTATAAGGACTGGCTTAAAGGGGCGAAGCAAGAATACTTTTCATCTTCCCCGTTATCTGGAGAAGACAGTGTAGGGATAAGGTGTTATTGAGCTATTAAAGCTCTGATCATGGCAGGAGGGTAACAGCAATAGCCGAGCATCAGTTAGGACTTCATTGGCTACAGCATTGCCATTCATTACCCTCAAAGGGTATTAATCACCGCATCTCACGTTTGATTAACTCTCGATTTCAATTAAAGTTCTTAAAAGAACTGGGCGATGGACTGAGTCCTTGACTCTTTATCCCGTCATCTGAATGAAGATAATCTGTGTGGATGGAGTGTTATCGAGCTAAAAAGCTCTAGTCATGGCTGGGTAACGGCAATAGCCGAGCCTCAGTTAAAACTTCATTGGCTGCAGCATTGCCATTTGTTACCCTGGAAGTCCTAAAAAGAACTTTTTCACGATCCCCCTGATTTCAATTATTGTCCTTATAAGGAGTGGCTTAAAGGGGCGAAGCAAGAATGCTTTTCATCCTCCCCGTTATCTGTAGACAGTGTATGGATAAGGTGTTATTGAACAATTAAAGCTCTGATCATGGCAGGAGGGTAACAGCAATAGCCGAGCCTCAGTTAGAACTTCATTGGCTACAGCATTGCCATCCATTACCCTCCAAGGGTATTGGATTGAATGAATCAATCACCGTATGTGTAAGTAAAGGTGATATCTCAAAAATATCGGACGATCTCTAGGCCACTAATTCGTGGGCGAAAGACCGTCCAAATCTCAGCGTTGGTTCTACTCAGTGAAACTCGAATACCGAGCAGAACCGCTCATATTCCGAGGAAAATAATTCACCGGCAAGTACCCCTCAGCGGGCCGTGCCGGAGAACACTTTCCCCGGAGACTCAAAGTGCTCCCTTAGGGCAAAACCTAAGAGAGCGAACTCATTAACCCAGGATAACAGCAACAGCCGAACCTCAGTTAAACTTCATTGGTTCAGCATTGCCATCCGTTACCCTATATGGGCATCTCATATAAAATCAATCACCGTATGTGTAAGTAAAGGTGATATCTCAAAAATATCGGACGATCTCTAGGCCACTCATTCGTGGGCGAAAGACCGTCCAAATCTCAGCGTTGGTTCTACTCAGTGAAACTCGAGTACCGAGCAGAACCGCTCATTCCGAAGAAAATAATTCACCGGCAAGTACCCCTCAGCGGGCCGTGCCGGAGAACACTTTCCCCGGTAACTCAATTGCTCCCTTAGGGCAAAACCTAAGAGAGCGAACTCATTAACCCAGGATAACAGCAACAGCCGAATCTCAGTTAAACTTCATTGGTTCAGCATTGCCATCCGTTACCCTATATGGGCATCTCATATAAAATCAATCACCGCATCTCACGGTCGATTGTTCAAGTTTCCTCGATTTCAATTATAAAATTGGATTCAATTATTTTAATTTTAATCATTCCAATATCTAACAGATATTTTAATATAATTTAAAATTATTTAATAATTTTAAGAAATGTTTAAATATTTCTTATTATTTCAAAAATATTATAATATTTACACAGTAATTTTATAATTATTAAGGAATTTTTTGCATATATGAATTTCAATTAAAAATATTTCTTGTTCTTTCTATTTAGCGAATTATATTAAGAGGAAATTGTTCGGCGTATTTCGAAAAATGCGTTCTGTTTTCCCCTTCATATTCAAATCAGCCTTGGATGAATTTTGTTGGTGTTCAGTGTTTGGAATCATGAATAATCTTTTCAAAAACTTGTCAGGCATCTCAATTTTTGTTTCAATCAGCTAATATCTTGGTGACAAACCGTGTGGAAGTTATATCTTGTCTTGTCTGAATGGATTTAATGAAACTCTTAATGAAAATGAAAATTTAATGAAATAATTATGGAAAACAGCAGAATAAAGTTTAAGGAAAATATATTTTTTTCCTGAATAAGATATTCCAATTACCACGAAAACAACAACAACAGAAGTGCTGTTTTTCAGCCCGCTTACACGTGGATTTAATTATCGCATACTCATACCAACATTTGATTTAAATTTAAAAATATTTCAGTTGCGACTTTGATTCATTCGCATTTTTGAAGATTTCGAGATTCGTCAACCGTTTATTTATTGTATTTTATTTATCTGCTGGTAGGTCACGTGAGCAGTTTCTTCTTTAATACAAATCACGTACACCCGGTTTTATTTTAAGCTTATTCTATTTCGTCCTATTGCTTCTATTTATTTTATATTTAATTTATTTTATATACATATAAAATAAATAAAATACATAAAACGTCCCCCCCCACACACACACACTCGCGCGCACGCTGCTTGGAAAGAAGTCAGACATACTTTCCACAAACGTACCATGACAATCGACATGTAATGAGATCCTGGACTGTTGTGGGGTTGGGGAGAACGTCTCTTGATTCCCACCAAATTTTAATTGCAAAATTTAGAATGAATTTTGCAATTAAAATTCATTCTAAAACATTCAATCTAGCATGGCATATTATAGTTTTTAAACTTTATAAAAATGATGCCGTTAATTTTAATTTGTACGATATCTCTTGAGGACACCTAGGGTAAAAAGTTATTTTCTATAAAATTCTATAGGGAAAAAAAATGTTTATTTAAAAAATATATGCTTTTATAATATTCTTCAGATACTTTATTATTTTTAATTTTATATTCTTAATGCATTTAAATTTTTATATAATTATTATATATTAATAGATCGCAGTGTGCATCCATCGATCAATCGACCGTGAAATGCGGTGATTGATTCATTCAATCCAATACCCTTGGAAGGTAATGGATAGCAATGATGTAGCTCTAACTGAGGCTCGGCTATTGCCGTTACCCTCCTGCCATGATCAGAGCTTAAATAGCTCATTAAACTTATCCCTACACTGTCCTCTACAGATAACGGGGAATATGAAAAGCATTCTTGCTTCGCCCCTTTAAGCCAGTCCTTATAAGGACTATAAAGATCCAATTGAAGGCTGAAAATCGGATTGAATCATTCAACCAAATACTCTTGGAGGGTAATGGATGGCAATGCTGTAGCTAATGAAGTTTTAACTGAGGCTCGGCTATTGCTGTTACCCTCCTGCCACATGATCAGAGCTTTAATAGCTCAACATCTGATCCCTACACTGTCCTCTACAGATAACGGGGAAGATGAAAAGCATTCTTGCTTCACCCCTTTAAGCCAGCCCTTATAAGGATATAAGGATCCAATTGAAATGTTATATGATGTGAAACGAAATATATATATAGTATTTCATGTATTTAAACTTTCTTAGTGGAAAAGACATAATATATCATCAAATGAGTTCCCGCTTGAAGAGAAAAGAGTATAATATCTTCTCAAGTATAATTTAATTTCCATTCAAGCCTTAGAAACTGTTTTCATTGGCTGATGCCTTCCCACTTTTCAAATGACTAATGTCAGCTAATACTTTCGATTTGCTGAGCTAAGGAATCCACTTGTTTAAAACGGCATCTCTGTAAAATGTACCAAAAAAGTTGTCTGTAAAATGCAAGCAGTTGACATTTGACACAACGTGATGGCACGCACAAAAGGGAAAAAAAAAAAAAAAAAAGCGTTCATTCAAGTAAAAGTCACTTGTCGTTATAAACACCGGAGGCGTTCTGCTCACGTGGAGTTTTGTTACAGCAAAAACACTAAACTTCTTAAAAACGATGCCTCAGGAAAAGCTTTGTGATAAATTTCTTGCCTTTTATTACTTTGCCCCTGTTTTCATAAAGGGAAGCTGTCGTGGCAGGTAGTCTCGTATTCACTGCTGCGACAACAGAATCCGGTTGTTTGATGCACTTTCCGTCGGATGTCAGAACAGCTGAAAGGAGAAAAAGGTGCCAAGGAAAATGTTTATTATTATGAAATTTTAATTTTGTACGATATCTCTTAAGGACAACTATGAAAAAGCATTATATCTATAAAATTCTATAGGAAAGAAAATATATTTCTTCAAAAAATATATATCTTTATAATATTCTTAAAGTATTTTATTATTTTTGATTTTATATTCTTAATGTATTTAACTTTTTATATAATTATTTAATATTAATTGATCGCAGTTTGCATCCAATTGGTGAGAATCAATCGACCGTGAGATGCGGTGATTGATTCATTCAATCCAATACCCTCGGAGGGTAACGGATGGTAATGCTGTAGCCAATGAAGTTCTAACTGAGGCTCCGCTATTGCTGTTACCCTCCTGCCATGATCAGAGCTTTAATAGCTCAATAACACCTTATCCCTACACTGTCCTCTACAGATAACGGGGAAGGCGAAAAGCATTCTTGCTTCGCCCCTTTAAGCCAGTCCTTATAAGGATTATAAGGATAAGGATCCAATTGATGAATTGATCTTAGATTATGATCTTGATTGATTATGAATGGAGTTTGTCGTAAAGTTTGATTGAGTACAGACGTGTTTCTCAGCGCTCTAGTTATTACATAAAGTTTTGAGATTTAATACTGATGATTAGAGATCGAGACTCTCGATAAGGCGTTCGTGTCGATCAGCAGAGCAGGTAAGACTTTTTAGTTTCTGTTTCGTTTTCGTAAGCCTAGCCATTCACAAATCTTTCGACGATCTCCATTTTCAGGAACTTTTGACGCTATTCAGGGATTTAGGCAACTTGCTACATAAAAAATGGCCAGATAAAATCGGAGCACACCAGATCCTTGAAGTGGAGACAGAGGATACCCATCCCTCTGAACTTCCTCACCCTTCACATGACAACGCCAGCGAGCCAGCAATAACAACTGAAGACATCTCTCTTTCAAACTCCAGTGGCTTTCAGGAGGTCAGACGGAAGAAGAGAAA
The DNA here is from genome assembly GCF_054136105.1 of Typopeltis vanoorti. NCBI lineage: Eukaryota > Metazoa > Arthropoda > Arachnida > Uropygi > Thelyphonidae > Typopeltis > Typopeltis vanoorti. The sequence continues at coordinate 101,029,510 of NC_143565.1, forward strand.
GAAAAAATCCCATGCAGCAGATCCTGAAATAATACCTCAGACGTTGGAATCTACAGCTGCAATGGGCACATCAGCACTAGCTGATGAAAGAACAGAGACAGATACATTGACACAGCCCAAGGAGAAGATTCCACCAGTAATCTTGAGAGCTAAAGAAAACTGGTCGTCACTTGCAGAGATGATGAAGAACAATGACATCAAGTTCTCATCAGCCAAAAACACCGACGATGGAATCCGCATACAGTCTCAAGGAACAACGGACTACCGGCAGCTCACCAGACTTATGGATGAACAGAATGTCCCATATCACACATATCAACTGAAAAGTGAAAAAAACCTTAAGGTAGTCATCAGAGGTCTGGCAGAAACCATAACAGCTGATGAAATAGATACTGACCTCAGATTACAAGGTCTTGAACCAATTAAGATCTCGCGCAGACAAGCGCCCCATGCCTCTGGTCTTAGTGGAGATCAGTAAAGATCAGAGAGAAATTTACGACCTTACTATAGTCTGCAACTTAGTCATCAAGACCGAACCACTCAGAAGAAAGGCATCCGCCGGTCAGTGCCACCGCTGCCAAAAAATTGGGCATGCGCAAAAGTTATGTAAAGCAGATTACAAGTGCGTAAAGTGTGGTGACAGCCATCCCTCGCACACTTGCACAAAATCACGGTCTACACCTGCTAAATGTGCGAATTGTGGCAGCCCCCATCCATCCAATTATAAAGGCTGCTCAATTCACCCTTCTAACCTACGGAAGACAAGAGCGGCGTTGGCTCCTCCCACTCAGATTCAAGCCACGAAACCTTCGCCGGAAGTCACAGTGCGGAGTGTTCCCGCCGATAAAACATACGCTTCTGCGGTCTCTCCGCGGATTTTACCCGTAGCCTCGACAGCTTACAGCAAAAACTCTACACTAATTCTTGCGGCCTCACTAGGGGAGATGCTAATGGCCTTTAGCAACATGAACCCCAGCCAAGCCGACACTAAGAAATTCCTCAGGAATACTCAAGTCATCTTCTCCATGATCAAGAAATGACATGCTCTCCTGCATCTCGACGCTGATATCCCAGATATTTCCACATTGCTTCGTAACACTACCGCTACTTTTTCACCTAAGCAGCTTTTCATTCCAAGCAACTCATTCAGGAGTTTTCTAAGCGCCGAAAGCTGCACTGCCTTTCGGCTGAGGCGCTTCCACATTGCCCTAAACAGGGTGAGCCAAGTGCTCGCTAACATTTAATACACGACTATTTCATACCGATTAAGGGATTGAAGTCCATGGGACTGTTATCCATCAAGCCATATCAGGTGATCATGTTATCATCCAATTGGTGAGGATGAATACCCTTGGAGGGTAATGGATGACAATGTTGTAGCCAATGAAGTTCTAACTGAGGCTCGGCTATTGCTGTTACCCTCCTGCCATGATCAGAGCTTTAATAGCTCAATAACACCTTATCCCTACACTGTCCTCTACAGATAACGGGGAAGATAAAAAGCATTCTTGCTTCTCCCCTTTAAGCCAGTCCTTATAAGGATCCAATTGGTTCTCTATCTATATAGACCTATCACTTCTCTCTTTTCCTTCTCTGGTAAGGTGACAGAGAGAGCAATCCTCACGAGGCTTCAAGCAGAAACAGATAAGTTAGGAATTTTGCCCAACGAGCAGTTTGACTTCCACAAGGCCCATAGCACAGTTCAACAAGTACAACCACCGGCTGGTGGAGATCATCACAAAAGTCTATAATTGGAAACTCCATACAGCTGCCATCTTCATCGATGCTGAGAAGGCGTTTGGCATCAAGGCCTTGTTTACAAACTCATAAAATTTAATTTGCCAATCAAGTTAACAAAAATAATCCACTCATACATGAAAAAAAGATATATGCAGGTCAGGGTCAGCGAAACGGTTTCGTCCAGACGCAGGGTTATTGCATTAATGGCAAGATCTCTGAGCCCAGAACTGACAACTAGAAGACTTCAAAGCAGTATACATATATTAGAGGGGTGGCTGACGGACTGGACGATCCAAGTGAACTCCCAAAAGAGCTCAGCCATACTGTTTTCTAGAAAGAACATCCATAGTATGGAGGACATTCATCTTTTGGGAGTTAAGATTCCATTTCAGACTGAATGGCATCCCCCGCATGGAGCCACATCGTGAATGCAAATATTCAAAAACTACAAAGATTACAGAACTAGTGTCTGAGGATGATTCTAGATGCCCCTTGGTTTATTAGAAACTCCCAGATCCATAGAGAAGTCAACATTCCTAGATCTTTACCAAGACAAGCAACCATCCAAACCTGTTGATCAAAAAAGCTTCTGAATACAATGAAGCGGAAAGCTACAAATATAAAAGGCCCAAATCAATCTTACGTCCAGCTGACCACATTTAATTTCATTGCCCTCACTGGGCGAGCTTATAGCTCATAAACACTCCATTCAAAGTTCTTCCTTTACAGACAAAGAGGAATATGAAAAGCCTTTTTGCTTCACCCATCTAGCGAGAAATGTTATTTGTCGTTATTCATCCAATTGGAATGTTTGTCATGTGAGATATATAGCATTTCATGTACTTGACGCCATGTTGTTTCCAGATTTATATCTTTTCCAGACTTTTCAAATATTTCTTATGTTATATATTATTATTATTATTATTATTATTATTATTATTATTATTATTATTATTATTATTATATATGCATATACATATTATATATGTATATATATATATATATATATATATTTTTTTTTTTAATATTTTTTTATGAAGAATCGAATGACTAGAACCGAGATTTAAGTAAAAAGGTTTTAATATATAAACACGACTAGTTTCGGCCTGTAACAGCCTTCATCAGGTGACATTATAAAAGAAAGAAAAAAGAAAAAACACTAAACACTGAAGGTTAAAAGACTATGAACAACATAGAGAGTCTCTATACATAATTAGCATGAAAACGTTGTAGTTGTATTTAAAGCTGTTCTTTCGTTAGTTGTATTGTTGGGAACGTGCGTGCTAGTAGCATCTCGTGAACGCCAGTACATGATTACAGCGAAATGACTATCTGGGAGGTTGTAGCTCAAGTTGTTGTTTAGATGAACAGGATTGAAGATGATTTCTCTAGATTCCACAATTTTTCTCTCTAGTTCATCATTGCAACGGAAGATGTTAGTAGATTTTTCCAGGCAGACTTTGTGACTTTGGTTATCATCATTAGGATTAGTCGAGAAAAGGATATGACTTGATAATGCACTCGCTCGCTGTCTCTTGTAAGTAATGTCCCTCATGTAAGGAATATCACAATCACACAATATTTTATATACACCAGGGTATTTTAGTTGATGATGACAAGGTTTTAGGTGGCTAATTAAGAAACGGATCTTTGGAAGTGGAGTGAACAAGGTTCTGATATTTCATTTTCTTAGAACTTTTGCTAATTTATGTGAAACTGTACTTATGTAAGGAATAGATATATTGCCGGTATATTTGCAATAGATATATTTGCAAGTCGAAGATGAACTTTCGTTCAACTTCGACTTGCAAATCACGATACTTTGTAATTTTTTCATTATATATTATTATTATTATTCCTGATACCTCCAAGGAGTCCGAAGACTCATCGCGGGAGGACACCTACAACTGTCTCAACCACTACACCAAAACATCTCCATCAACGCCATCTACCGCCCACCTCCACAACTAGTATTTTTTGTCTGTAAATTGCGTGTGTTCTGAAGGGCCGATTTGTCTGTATGCGGGATGAAAAACCCGAGTTTCCGGGAGAAAAAAAACCCTGCTACCTCCGTATGAGATCGGCTAACTCACCTTCGATTGGAATCGTCCAGATAAAGATTCCTCCCGTCGCGACGAGAATCGAACTTAGGCCTATTCCAATCGAAGGGCGCAAATGTACCGGCGTTCTTCCAATTGCGCTACGGAGGCGCTATATATATATATTTATGATTTATTTAGGCCATTTATACGCATGGATATACTGTATTATTCTTTAGGCTAAACATTTAGCTTTAGGCTACAAACGTGGAACATTTTCTTAAACTAATCGAGATGTTATCAGTAGACACGTGCTTGAAGTTTTTGTCCGTTATGTTGTCTATTGCAACAATGAATGTAGTATGCTCGTTGCCAAGCGAAGTTTATGAAGTTTTCCGGGATTGCGTGAAAAAGTATTGTTATGGCAAAAAGTTTAATTAAGTGGAATCGTCATTACTTTCTCACTTCCGTTGTTACATTAATTAAGTAAAACGGTCCTTTCTGTATACATTCAATTACCAACATTTCTGCTCGCCTACTTCGGGCTACGCAACTTGGGAATATTAACACTTCAAGACCGGAGTCGAGAAAAGTAATTAAGATAAGTAGATGAGAAGAAGGAATATTCGAGCGTCTTCTTGGGCGAGTAAAAATTACAACTTTAAGAAAGCATTGGTAGAAGTCTTCGCATTGTTTTAAGCAAACGCAAAATGAATATTGTTAATGGACCACGAAGGTTAAGAGGATTTTATAGCACTGTGGAAGGTCCAGCAGCGTTTCTGGTTCTCTATTAGTTCATCGTGTGACCCCATCGTAGCGTTTATGTTATTGAAAACCCACTGTGTAACAGAGAATTTAAAAAGTATCTTTTAGCGAGTGCAGTACAATCTTTTTACGTTTTTCAGTAAAACTCAAACGAGGTTTTTTGTGTGGGTGTTTGGGTTCATACTATGGGACTGCCTTTGGTGGTGGAATGACTCTCTTGAGATAAAAAAAAAAAAAGATTTTTTTTAAATTTATGTTTACGATAGGTTTCTGACAGATGGTTCGCTACTTCTCATCCATTATTCATAGAGTTGATATACCCTTTACCTTTCTTTTTCTCTTACAGGCTTCTCTCTCTCTCTCTCTCTCTCACGCGCACTCACACACACACACATTTCTCTACGTCTCCATGATTTTGGAATTGTTGTGCTTATTCCATATTTTCCTAATTGTATCTTATTCCAGCTATCTACTGGATGTACACTTCTGTTAAACTAGAGGTAGATTGAAAAAGCTCTCACGAGATCTTTTTTATATAATCACATCTTGAGTGATGTTAGGTAAACCCTGCCTGGCTGGCCGAGTGGTTAACGTGTCCGCTATCCAGTCAAGAGGCTGCGGGTTCGAATCCCGCCGTGGGCATGGATGTTTGTGATTCCACTGTGAAAATACTAGTGGTGGCGGTCGGCGGTAGATGGCGTTGGGGTAGTTGCGGTGGATTGTGAGTGGTGGAAGCAGACCTGTAGAGTAGATGCCCTCCCTCAATGAGTCTTTAGACTCCCTGATGGTGACTAATAATAATATAGTTACTCGCTTTAATCGACCTTCTGTCAGTCTAATTTCCTTCACAACCTCCCCCTGCAAAAAAGCCTTTAATTTCAAATACTAACATTCCATCCACGAATCTACAGTTTATTGCCTTCTTTCTTTTCTATTTTTCGTCATTCATTACACTACCGAAGTTAGTAAATATAAAGAGAGAAGTTTACAATTATAGTCTAACTTGAAAAATCCGTCTTCCACGATATCTTTTCTTGTTCTTACTGCTGTCGCTTATCCATTAATTTATTTGGACTAATATTATTAGTCCAAATAAATTAATCGATAAGGGACATCATAACCTGTTACCCTTCATTAAAAAGCTATCGTATTTAAAAAAAGAAAGAAACAGTTTAAAACCTAAGTTTCTGAAAGCATATGACCAGAATCGATCCTACCCATCCAATGACTATTTTAATTAGTGAAATGCTCCCAACAAAGCATACATTTTCTGCCGTTTACTTAATTACAAAATGACTATTTATCGTTCTTCAATGAAATACTGAGAAACCTTTGAAGGCTACTTATTCAAAATAATTTCAGGAAATTCTTTACCGAATAATTTTCGTGAGTTGAGCGTCCTGCGAATTATACCTAAATGACATTCTTAATTCCGTAGATGAAGAGAAACCTGTTATCGTCAAGTACTCCTTAAGCATTCTATTAGTTCTGTGATTCACTATACGAATACGAATTCCTAAAATGAAGGAATTCCACAGGAAATGTTGATACAAATCCAGTGGAGCAAATCAAATCTTAGCACGATCCTCTATTAGAGTGTTCTCAGCCTGTTTCATTTGACTGGTATCACCGGGCAACATTCATCACTGACAGTCTATTACCATAATTGCTTCCCAGCACTATTTAATAGTAACTAGAGACACCTGGTGTAACACGCTTTCATCGGTCCACTGGACGGCTGGTAGAATTTCTCCAATAGCCTCTAACCAGGTGTTCAGATCATCACTTTATTTTTCAATTAGCTTCGAACGACATTTCTCCGCCCTCCTCCTCCCCTAAAGTGAAGGGTCATTTTTCACAAGTTACCATTGCAAAGCGGGTAGCAGTTGGTAGTGGCGTTTGTATTTTCTCTCCCCCCCCCCTTTTTTTTTGAATCTGCATCGAGTTTTCTATAGTTCTGCGTTTGACAGCACGTACCAGAAGAAAGCCAGTTTTCGTTGCACGGTCCTTAGGAGTCGCAATGTACCCGTGATGTATGTGCACATTTACCCGAGCGTCGTCACCATCTGCATTGCCTTTAAAGTGAAGTGGAAGAAAAGGGGCGGATAGAAGCAAAGATGTTCAGTCGGCAAGTGACCAGATGGTGTTTGTAGAATACAGTATTATGCGGCTAATGTTTTTTCCTTCTGTTTCAAATGCTTTTTAAAGGGGGTTTCATTCGCACGCATTGTGGTTGCCGTTAGTGTGTTGAAATACAAGAGATGCTTTTTTTTTTTTTTGCCTCCTCTTTTCATCTTATTGGTACTTCAAAGAAAATCGCTATCAGTGTCGTTTCTCTTTCTTAAATGTAGATATGTAAGAAGTCGAAAGAACAGATTCCTTAAACAAGCAACACTTTTTTTCTCGGTCCGCATGCGTTTACTTCAATAAGGAATCCAGCTGTCTGTTGACAATGATGGATGGAAGAGTGGAACTTTCAGAAGCTGTAGAAATTTTTAGATTTGTGAAAATAGTGTATAAAATGAAGAATGGTCGCTAAGGGAACTGTTTCCTCTTTAGAAAAAAAAATCTCATTTCGACAGTCCAACGTGTTTACGTTAACTGGGTCTGTCGAAATCAACGTCTTTCTATGCAAGCGATAGTTGGTATAACTAAGCATGGAATGTTCGAGTTAGGAAGGCAACATAATGTTATAATAATCCTAGGGGGGGGGGTAGTAGCAGCATAAATAGATTAAACTCGATCTAATCAGAGATAAATCTAAATTTTGACTTTTAAATAAATAATTAGTGAGATAAATAATTTGAAATAAAATATTAAATAATAATAATAATGATAATGATAATACTATAACAGTAATCTATTCAGTTATCGTAGGCTTTTATACACATAATATAATTTATATAAAAAATATTTATATAAAAACGTATAATATTTAAAATTATTAAATATATTTAAAAATTCTTGTTTTTAGAACAAAAATCTTTTAATTATTTATATTTATTTATATATACCTTTTCGTTTAACTTATGACATGTCTATTTCAGAAATATTCCGGTAATTATAAGGTTTCAGGGGATTCATTCAATCCAATACCCTTGGAGGGTAATGGATGGCAATGCTGTAGCCAATGAAGTTCTAACTGAGGCTCGGCTATTGCTGTTACCTTCCTGCCATGATCAGAGCTTTAATAGTAGCTCAATAACACCTTATTATCCCTACACTGTCCTCTACAGATAACGGGGAAGATGAAAAGCATTCTTGCTTCGCCCCTTTAAGCCAGTCCTTATAAGGACTATAAGGTTTCAGGATTGGGAATACGGATTGGATCAATCGACCGTGAGATGTGGTGATGATTGATTCATTCAATCCAATATCCTTGGAGGGTAATGGATGGCAATGCTGTAGCAAATGAAGTTCTAACTGAGGCTCGGCTGTTGTTGTTACCCTTCTGCCATGATCACAGCTTTACTAGCTGAATAACACCTTATAAATCCCTACACTGTCCTCTACAGATAACGGGGAAGATGAAAAGCATTCTTGCTTCGCCCCTTTAAGCCAGTCCTTATAAGGACGTGTTTGGTCATCAAAATCCCCATGTCAAACCAACTCTCAGGGAGAGCACTGTAACAAAAGAAGAACTATAGAAGACCAGATGGATGAAGACATACCAATATCAGATGTCCCGAGGAACACCGAAAAGGTTCCACCTGTTAAACTAAGGGACAAGGACAAATGGACCACTGTCACATCAGCCCTTTAAAATCTCATATTCCTGGGCTAAAAACCAAGATGAAGGGAGTTAAAATCCAGCCAGCCTTAGTCGCTGACTACAGACAACTGACAAGATTAATGGATAACAAAAGTCTCCCACATCACACTTTTGCTTTACCAAGTGAAATAATCTCAAAGTAGGACTTCGTGAGGTAACCGAAGGTGTCACCTGTGAAGAAATCATTTCTGACCTTATGAGGCGGAGCCTAACACCAGTGAAAGTGAGCAGGTTGCTCAGGGCAGATAAACGGCCAATGCCACTGGTACTCGTAAAAATTGATAAGACACAGAAAGAGATATATGAACTGACAACGATCTGTGGCCTCAGAACTTCTACTGAACCACTAAGGAAAAATTCGTCAGCTGGGCAGTGCCAAAGGTTTGGCCATGCCCAAAAACTTTGCAAGGCAAATTACAGGTGTTTAAAACGCGGCGAGGGCCACTAGACCGTCATGTGTACAAAACCAAGATCCACTCCAGCTAAATGCACCGAAGAATCAATCGACCGTGAGATGCGGTGATTGATTCATTCAATCCAATACCCTTGGAGGGTAATGGATGGCAATGCTGTAGCTAATGAAGTTCTCACTGAGGCTCGGCTATTGCTGTTACCCTCCTGCCATGATCAGAGCTTTAATAGCTCAATAACACCTTATCCCTACACTGTCCTCTACAGATAACGGGGGATATGAAAAGCATTCTTGCTTCGCCCCTTTAAGCCAGTCCTTATAAGGACTAAATGCACCAATTGTGGAGGACCTCACCCCGCCAACTACAAGGGATGCATTACACACCCAAATAACCGAGGGTCGGCAAAAACTACCCTTCCAACACATTTCAGCGATGCTCAAGACAGCCGTGCAAGTCGCACCCCGGTCCAAATCATCTACAGTTTGACAACTCAGGAAAAGAAACAAATGCCCAAAACTTATGCAGAGGCAGCACGAACAAAGGCTGATCACATCATGATCATATAAGCTGAAATTTAACATCAGTATTAACTGCCTCACTAGCTACCATGTTACAAGAATTCCGTATGACAAATCTTTTCCTCCACGAAAAGATTCCTACAAGGTACCCACTCAATTCTGACAGCCCTCAATAATGAATAAAAGAAAATTCCATCCCAACTCTCTCATGATCACTGCACGGAACGCCAATGGACTTAATAACAAAATCCTAGAACTACAAGAGTTCTCTCACAGACACAAACCTGACATAATATTAGTAAATGAAACACATCTCCGGCCAGGTAATAACCCCAAATTACGGAACTATATTATGTAGACTCACCAGCAGCGGAGGATGAACAGCTATATACATTAAAAACTACTTAAGCCACAATGTTCTGACCAATCCACAAACCAAGAACCTAGAAATAACAGGCATTGAAGTTCATACCAACAATGCTGGCAGCATAAAAATCTATGCTATATATAATTCACCCAGAATTCCATTACTGGTATCTGACTTGGACACCATTCTCGGCTTCACAGACTCCATCATCATGGCTGGTGAGTTTAACGCCAAACATACAGCCTGGCATAGCTCCATAATCAGCGACAAAGGTCGAACACTAAACCATTACTCAACGCAACATTCTATTGTTCTAACAGGACCCACGGAGCCCACCCATCACAGCTCAGCTGGAAGTTCAGATGTACTTGACATAACCATCCTCAAAATCATGAGATACCAATATCAGCTGGAAACAACAAATGAACTTTCGTCCGATCACAACCCTATTCTGCTTCAACTCGGTACACAAGAACAATTCTTCCCTCCCCACTCTTTCATATCTTGGGAAAACTCTCCAGAATACTACCTGATCACATTGGCCCAGTCCCTACTATTCACACTAAAGAGGAGTTAGAAATGGCTGCAAACAACTTTACCAGTCAAATCAAAAATGAAATAAAAATCAATTACCCAAACTACAGTCTTTCACCCAAGTGGTCGGATCCCCGAGGAAATCATGGATTTAATCAGACTGAAAAACAAAACCAGAAAGAGGTATCATAACACAAGAGCCCCTCAAGATAAAACACATTTTAATAAATTAAACAGACAAGTCCGAGAAGCCCTCCAAAAACATCGAAATCAAGAATGGGAATCTAAGCTAACGAAATAAAACCCAGAAGATAACTCCATTTGGAAGTTTCTGAGAACCTTCCGCACTAAAAGGCAACTTTTACCCCCAATTCAGACCACGAACGGAATAGCCTATACTGACAATGAAAATGCAGAGGCTCTGGCGGACAGCTTGGAGACTCAATGCAACCCCTCTTATGAAAATTTGAACATCAGTCTCATCTACAAGATTCACCGCCGAGTCAGGCAGGCCATAACACAACAAAAAGATGACCTTGAACCTCTCACACTCACTTCTCCAACAGAAGTTATAAATATTATAACCCACCTGAACAACAATAAAGCTCCAGGTTCAGATGGAATTACAAACAAAATAATTAAACTACTCCCCAGAAAAGCCATTGTACATCTAGTCAACATAATTAATGCCATCCTCAGATTCAAGTATTTCCCCTTAACATGGAAGATAGCAGATATCACGCCAATCAAAAAGATTGGAAAAAACACCCAACTCCCTGAAAGCTACAGACCTATCAGTCTTCTGTCTAAGCTTGGAAAGATAGCAGAAAACGTAATCCTCACAAAGCTTCAATCACAAACGGATAAACTAGATATAATCGCAAATGAGCAATTTGGATTTAGAAAAAACCACTCCACCGTTCAGCAGATTCACAGGCTGATCGAATACATCTCCGAAGGCTTCAGCCTGAACTTCATACAGATGCAGTCTTTTTAGATGCTGCAAAGGCTTTTGATAAGGCGTGTCATCAGGGTCTTCTCTACAAGCTCATCACATTCAATATGCCTACTAATCTAGTTAAAATAATTCACTCTTACCTCAGAGACAGATACATGTCAAAATAAATGAAACTGTATTAATCAGACGCAATGTTCTGGCGGGAGTGCCGCAGGCCTCACTCTTGGCCCCCTTGCTGTTTTCTATCTATATAGCTGATATCCCTCAAAACCCAAGCTCAACAATCACTGCATTATATGCAGATGATACTGGATTATTAGCAAGATCTCTCAGCCCCAAACTAGCTATCAAAAGACTCCAAAACAGTATTCACACACTAGAGAACTAGAGAAATGGTTGATGGACTGGAGAATCCAATCCAACCCACAGAAGAGTTCAGCCATACTGTTCACTAGAAAAAAGCCTCAAATCAAGGAAGATATACATTTACTAGGAGTTAAAATCCCATGGCAGAATACAGTCAAATATCTAGGCGTAATTCTCAATAAAAAACTACATTTCACCAACCATATAGAATACATAAGTTCAAAGACATCCAAAGTAATAGCTCAGCTCTACCCATGATCAACAGAAGAAGTAAATTCGATACTCAGAACAAACTACTCATATACAAGATGGTAATACACCCAGTCATAACTCATGCATCTCCTGCATGGAGTCATACTTCGAACACAAATATTCAAAAGCTGCAGAGAATACAGAACAAATGTCTGAGAATGAGTTTGGATGCCCCAGGGTTTATCAGAAACTCCCAAATTCACAGAGAAGTCAACATTCCCTACATCACATACCTCCTTCACTACCTAGCTGAAAAGTTCTTCATCAAGACAATTAATCATCCGAACCCACTGATCAAGCAAGCTGCAGACTATAATGAAGCAGATTTCTGCAAATACAAGAGACCCAAATCGTTTCTATGCTCAGCTGAACACAGCTTATCTCACTGCCCTTTCAGGGCTAGCCTAAAGCTTAATATTTCTCTCCGCCCAAAGAACTTTCCTTTTCAGATGGAGGGGAATATGAAAGGCATTTATGCTTCACCCATCAAGTCAGTATCGTTCTGCGTCGTTTGGTTTCAGTTGTTTTCAAATAGGCTGTCATAGTTCAGGAAATTATCTTCTTATTGAGTTTTCTGCAATTGAGCAGGTTCTTCTCTTAGTAGCAAAAACTGTTCTTCCACTCTCTTCTGTTCTGAGCCTTTTCTTTCAAGGTTGTGTACCTGTCTCCATTCAGCATGTCATCTAGCAGTTTTCCTCACTCTTCCTCTGGGTCTTTTCCCGTCTATTTTTCCTTCGATGGCATCTCTGATGATTCCATTCCCTCCCAGAATATGTCCGATCCAGTTTCCCTCTCTTCTTTTTATCCTCCTGAACAGACTTCTTTCTTCTTCTACTCTTTTTGCGACCTGTTCATTAGTTATTTTATCTGTCCATTTGATTTTTTCCATCCTTCTCAAAATCCACACCTGAAAGCTTTCCAAAATCTTACTTTCTTCTTTCTTCACTGTTCAAGTTTCAGCTGCATAGAGGGCAACACTCCGCACATAACATTTTATTAGTCTTTCTTTAGGTTTCTGTCCATTTTACTCTGACTAAATTCCATTTTCTATTAAAGGCATCTCTTCCCATGGCTATTCTTGCTTTTATGTCACTTTCACATCTTCCATCACTGCTAATCGCACTTCCTAGATATTTAAATGTCTTTACTTGATTCAATTTTTCTCCATTTATTCTGATATCCATATTTGCCTCTTTCCTTTGTTTTTCTCATGTTAATTTTCAATCCATAATTGATACAGGATTCCAATAATCTGTTCAACAGATGTTGTAATCCTGTTTCAGTATTTAATAATAATGCCTTATCATCTGCGTATCTTATTACAAATTATAATAGTAATTATGACCATATTATGACAGAAATGGTCTTGAGACCATTTCTGTCGCCTACCTTGTATTATAATTATTCATTCTATATTATTAGTAATATATGCTATATATCATTAGTAGTAGTGTCATCTATCTATATATCCTAATACCCTTGGTATTTAACCTCTGATGTGAATATTATTCGGTATATCCGTAGCTCAGTCGATTAACGACGATGCCTTTCGGTTAGTAAGACCTGGGTTTGAATCTCGTCTAGGACGTAAAAAACTTCTTTCTGGGCTTTTTAAGTAAAGGTTCGTAGAGGTAGAAGGGTTCTCCCCTAAACTTGGATTTTTCATTCCACAAACCGGCTAAGAGAACCCCCTCAATTTATATACAAAATATACTTATAGGGCTAACTACCTGACCCTGTAATCATGGTTAAGAAATCCATTTTTATTATCCGTCCCATAGATATTATCAGTTAGAATATTTCAACGAATTTTTTTCCCATTTACTTAGGTATACCTACCGTTAACCACTTATTTATTTTATTTATTATTCTTACTTTAAAAGTCCACTTGGAACCAAAATCGTTCAACTTTCTTCTGTCAAGGAAACGGATAAGGTGGCTGAAATCTTACAAATCTCCTCTGGGATAATCTGTTTGGCTATCTTTCCATGGATGAAAGTTTCAACGGTAGTTATCTTTCCCTATCAGATATCTTCAACCCTTTGCATCCATAAATGGCTACTGATATTAAAAGTAGAAAGAAAAAATAACTGCATGGAGAATCCTCAATTCCGTTTCTGGTGTGATGAACAGGGGAGGCTCGTGCATAGGCACTGCGGAACTGCAAAACCCCAATTTTTCTCGATATATAAATATATTTATTAATTTATTTATGTTTTCTTGTAATATTTAATTTTATCATCAACAATCAAATATATACTAAAATTCTCTTATTTTGTATAAAATATAATAAAAATCCATCTTGTAGCATCTTGGAGGGCGAAGGACGCTAGCAGCATTGTGTTTACCACAGTGTCATATTGCTAGTATTGTCTATGCACGCAAACATATGCATATCATATTGAGATGAGAGCTATTAGCGTAATGCGGCACTGTCCGTCGCGCAGTTCCACTGTTGTTTATATGCACTTTGCGCCAGTAGTAGAGTATTCGTAGTGCTTATCGTGTTTACTCCGTCTCTTTAAATATTTGGACATTACAATTCAAGACATAACATTTGTTATAATTTTTATTTTAGAACATTATTGGAGTTATTGACAATTATGACCTCAGAATTTTTAAGTAATTTTGAATTATACCAAGCTGTATAATTTTATCTATAATAAACAATATTTTTTCACGTGTAATTTTTTTTTAATTTTTACCATAATTTTGATATTTTATCCAAACACGTATACACTTACAGTGTGTAGTATATTTCGAAAGTTGCAGCACTCCACGATTTCAAGCCACGAGCCGCCATTGGCGATGAACAAGTTAAAGTGTATCTTGCCAGACTTAAACTAGTTCTCTGACTACAATCCTTTGCTTGGCCTTCCAAAAAGCAGTTCTTCATACCAATGATGGATCTTAAATACTCAAATTTGCTGATCTTTCCAATTATTTCCACACTGACGTACATTTGTTTCGCACGTTTTTCTTCTCTGACTGGAATTTCTTCATAAAGCAATAATCTCAGTGTCGTACCAGGGTTGTGTTTAAGTTGTACGTTCTGGGTGATCTCAACCATCCCTAACGAATTCTTTCCACCGTCTTCTCTGTTATTATAGAGGTGCACTGTGTCATCAGCATAACTCACGTGGCAGACGCACCTGAGTCTGTCTTAATTCCTGTCATCACCTCATCCTTGGCTATGTGCATGATGCGTAACTTCCGAATAGATGAGGGATGATTTATTATCCTTACAGAACAGCTGTTTCTTTCATGGTAATCAACCTTTTCTTCAGGACATCTCAGATCACATTTGAACTTCACTGCTGTTTAGAATAATCTTACGTAGAACAGATAATTATGTATAACTGAGATATAATTCTATAATTTCTTCACCTCACTTTTCTTGTGGAAGGTCCCAATAATGAACACGTTCAGTCCCTGAGACCAATCACTATTTCCCTTATCCTTATATTCAACGAATGAAACACTTATCCCTCTATCATTTCTTACTTTACGAAACCTCACAGCTAATTTAAACACCTTTTTACAAAAGCAATTTTCGAAAACAAAAAGAGTCAGAAAAAAACTGTTTTTATTTGTCATATATTAGATTATAATAATTACGTTATTTATTATTTTAAATATTTTCGACTTTTGCCATCCTTTACCAGGAAGGGTAATGGATGGCAATGCTGTAGCCAATGAAGAACTGAGGCTAGGCTATTGCTATTACCCTCCTGCCATAAATAAATAAATAAAAATAAAAAATAACTGTTTTTTCTAATAATTTTTACTGATCAAGCGTTTAAGGACCAACTAGTTCTTGTCTGTTGTACATGGAATAATATTTGACTTGCATCATGAAGATGACGTCCTAATTTCTGGCTCTTCACAGTTACAAAGTGAATAAATTTTAATACGATAACAGTATGGATTTCGATAGCTCTTTAAACTTAACGAAATTAATAAAATTGTCTTCTTTCTGTTGTTCCCAATGCACCATACTTTTTATGTGAATCCCACCCACGAAAACGTCTTTCATACAAAGCACTTTGGTGTGTGGGTGGGATAAAGATTCTTTTTTATTATTATTATTTTTATATTTTTATTTATTTTTACAGTCCGGAAACCCTCGTTGAGACCAGTCATAGAACTGTTTTCGGCCAACCCAGCTGGTAAATACATAAGGCGTGCATTAATACATTTCAGTAGGTTGTTTAAAAAACTTTTTTTTTTTTTGTAAATTTATTAGATATGAACTGGAATATACGTATTCCAAGAAGCAGAAATATACAAAAAATTACAAAATTATATCATAGCCGATTAACGTACTTTATGTGGTGGGAATATATTATATACTGTATGTAAATTTTTCAGAAAATATTAATTTTTACTTCAACTTTATTACATAAAGTATTTCTATTTTAAATCATTTAATTTTTAAAAATATAAATAAATTAAAGATGTTTTTTAAACCAAATTAGTTTAAATACCATTTGTATTTTTAGATAATTATTCTTGAAAAGTTCAATTTCTGCTATTTTGTTTAACTAAACTCTCTAAGGCAGCATGCGTTGTTTTGTTTGTTTTGTTTTTCTAGTCAATGTTTGTGAATTGGTAGCTGTAATTTCAGTAATTTTATTAGAATGTTGTTAATGTGCCCTCTACTTTTCGTATGATAAACGATGCTATTAATTAAATTAAACTGTTTTAATTCGATATTTTTCACGGATGTTTCCACAGTTAATAACTTACTTTAAGTTTCCATACGGTAAGTTTTAAGGAAAAAAAAAGTTTCATAATTATGGTTTCCAGCATTCTGTGAAAATCGCTGTAAATAATTTTTAAGAGTATTTACAGCATCTGTTTTCCCACTAAATTCTATAAAGTCTAATTAGCTTTTTGCTCAAATAATACAATAGTGGAGTGCAGTAGCAAGATAACGTCTTTAATCTCCCATACGTTTAGTCCAAATTACACACATCACATCGCTTAAACTGCAGGTACACAGGCTGATATGATAAAGAAGAAAATGGAAATGTATATAAAAAAATAACTTCAGGCAAATGTAGGAATGATTACATTAAGCAGCACTTTTCATTTAACAGACCCTTCGCACTATTTCTTTAAAAGCTCACACGAGACTTAATGTCTACGGCAAAATAGTTAAAAGAATAAACTCCGAAGAAAGTTAAAAGCTCTGTAATCCAATCAGTGATATCAGAAGCAAATAGTTATTAGGGAATTAGATGTTGGGGGGTTGGTGTTTCCAAGAATCACGGACGAGCAAGTCTGTAATTGTTTCGTGGCAGACATCAAGCAGCTACTGTACTGGTTAACCCACTTAGTCAAATTAAAGCCCAAGTTTCATTGCGTTAATCTAATAGTTTTGGAATAAATTACTGATGGAAATCAGCCGGATTTCATTTGTGTGCGGGCAACAGAATGAAACCACAAGCTGAGTTTCTGGAAACGTTCATTTGGGGGAAATTTTAGCGTTACACCTTCTAGTTCTATTGCTGGAGATAACGTTTTAGTCGACTCGTTTAACGAAGCCCACCAAAATGAACGAGGCAGCTTGTTTGATAACTGCGTTTCGGTGTCCTATGAACATTTCGTATAATCAGTGATAATGTTATGGTGATGGACTGTCGTCCGAAAAGGCTTGCGGTGATTCTAAGAGGGGTTAATGTACAGGTGGGATGTTTTGAGAACGTAAATGAATGGATCAAGGATTGTCTGTACGAATGCAAATACCAAATACTGGAAGAGATTGTAGAAATACGTGGTCAGTAGTATACTTTAAATCGTCTTCTCAGCTAACTTGAAATCTTGCCTCTTTCATCGATTTTATAGAGAGATTATCAATTCCTCCCTATGATCCGTTTCCTTCGTGACGATATGCTGGCATGTTATAAAAATTCCTTGCAAATGATTAATGTATTGTACAAGAGGTCAACTTTATTATTTGAAATATTAGTATAACTATCAGTGGCGGCTCGTGGCTTGAAATCGTAGGGATGCTGCAACTTTCGAAATATACATACACACTGTAAGTACAGTGTATACGTCATCATCATCATCATCATCATCATCATGCGTATCAAGGATTTAGGCCTAGCATGGCCTGTTCCGGACTTTGAAGTCGTCGTCGAATCTCTTAAGAGGACGTCCTGGTTTTCTTTTTCCTAATGGCTTGTACTTTAAGGCTTGTTTTGGTAATCTTTCTGTTTTCATTCTTTGAACGTGTTCCATCCATTTATATTTATATTTTTAAAATTTTTCTATTACTGGTTCTTGGTTTAATTATTTCATAATTTCTTCGTTTCTTTTGTGATCAAATAGAGTATACTTTGCAGTTTTTCTCATAAACTTCATTTCTGCTGTTGTTATTCTTTGTCTTTTTGTTTTATTGTACAGATTTCGCTTCCATACATTAAGTCTGGTAGGGCTAATGTATTGTATACTTTTATTTTGTTTTTGAACTAGGTTTAGTTTAAATATAGAGTTAATTACACCTGTTTTTTTAAATATTTTGCAATTTTTACGTTTATATCTTTTTTATTTTCATATGTAATCGTTCATCCTAGGTAGTTAAATGAATTCACCTGTTATAAGATCTTGTTATCTATTACTGTTTTAGTTCTTGCTGGATCTTGCCCTTTAAAGGCCATAGTTTTTGATTTTTCTCTTGATATTATCATACCATATTTGGCTATAGTATTTAAATCTAAAATAGCTTTCTGTAAATTATCTTCAGAATTTGAAATTATTATTTGGTCGTCGGCAAAGAGGAGAGTGTTTAAGTTAACTGTAGAAGAAAGTTTAATTCCTTGATGTAAATTTTTATTCCATTTTATTATTACTACATTTAAGTAGATATTAAAAAGAGTTGCTGAAAGGGGACATCCCTGTCGGACCCCTTGGTTTATCTCTCGTATATGATAGCTCGTGATTTAATCTTATTTGTATTTGATTATTTTCATATATACTTGTGATAGCTTTTAGGATATTATTTGGTATTCGTCTTTCTTTTAATGTGTTAAATAATATGTTTCTTTTAACTTTGTCAAATGCTTTTTCAAAGTCAATAAATGCAATATGTGTTTCTAAATTATATTCTCTTCTTTTCTATATTATTAATTTTAGGCAAAAGGCCTAGTCGATACATGATCGTTCTTTTCTAAATCCATTTTGTACTTCTAAAATAAAGTTTTCGGAATATTTCATTAGTTTGTTATTTAAGATTCTGCTATATATTTTGTAACAGGGATTTAGTATACTGATACCTCTATAGTTTTAAGGGTCTTCTCTATTACCTTTTTTAAAGATAGGAATCACAATTGCTTTTTTCCATTCTATTGGGGGGGGGATACCAGTTGAGTAAATTTTATTTAAAAATAATAAGAGTCTTTCTTTGAATGTTGTTCCTGCGTATTTATATAGTTCTGAACCTAGTTTATCTTCTCCAGATGATTTTCCGTTTCTTGTTTCTTTCAGGCTGGATTCTAATTCTTCTTTAGTTATTTCCTTTTCATTTTCGTTAATTGTTTGCCAGTTGTCTTCTTTAAAATATTTGTCTGTCCACAGTTCTGTGTAGTAATTTAGAAATTCTTCTAATTTTAATTCGGTGTTTAATTTTATGTTTTCTTTGGTATCTGCATTTAAGTGTTTCAAAATCTTATATACATTGGGTCTTATTTTATAAAAATCATGTTCTAAATTAGAAACAAATTTGTTCCATGATTCTCAATGTCTTTTTCTGACTTCTCTTTTAGCTATGGCTCTTATTCTTTTATATTCTATTTCATCTTCTAATCTTTTACTGCTTACTTCTAACCATTTGTGATAGGCTTCTTTTTTCTTTTTGATTATTTCTTTCATTGTATCATCCAGATCTTCAGTTTTTTCCTTTTATTGCATTTTTTAGTCTTTCCTGAGCTTTCATTTGGTGCTGCATTTAGTATCATTTTTATAAGCCATTCTATTTCTATTTCTTTATTTTGTTTTATTTTATCTAGATATTGGTTAATTCTTTGTTCATATAGCCATTGTACATTTAGTCATTCGATAGTCTAGTTTTATAAACAAATGCTTCAATTTTTCTTTCTGTTCTTGTTACTTGTAGCCATTTAGGTGGTAATCTTAATTTTATTTTAACAAGGAAGTGGTCACTGCATATTTCATATCCTCTGTGAACTCTAACATCTAGTGAAAATTTTGACGTCTTTTCATTTAATATAAAGTAATCTAATATTGATTTCCATTCTCTTGCTGCCCAAGTATATTTATGTATATCTTTATGTTTATAGAAGGAATTCATTATTTTTAGGTTATTATAAACTACAAAGTCAATTAAATTTTTACCATTCCTGTTTAGAGTATGTTCTCCATGTATTCCTTCCTATATTATTATTAATTTTCGTGTTTCCAATTTTTGCATTTAAGTCTCCTGCTAAAATTACGTAATCATTTTTATTTATTTTATTAAATATGTTTTGTAGCTGATTATAAAAATTAATATTATCCTGTTCTCTTCCTTCTTCTGGGGAATATAAACCAATTATTGTTAAATAGCCTCTATCTATTTTTATTCTAGCTTCTATTATTCTTTCATTCCATAATTTATAATGTTTTAACTGTTTTGAAAGGGAGTTATGAATCCAAATCATGATTCCTGCTTGTGCTCTTTGGTCTCTGTCAACTACGCTGTATATCACATTACAATTTTCAGTTTTCCTTTTAATTTCTTTTTTGTTTCAGTGATTACTGCTATTTTAAAATTTCTTTCATTTAATAGTTGGTCTAATTCTATTTCTTTATATGCTATTCCTCTTACATTCCACTTTGCTATGTGCATTATATTTTGTCGTTTCCATTTTTGTTTTACCTTTTCCATTCCAGGGTCGTTTCCTATAGATTCAATCCGATTATCTTTTTCTGCCAGCTTACTAGTAGAATTATGTTCTCCATGTCAGGGTACTAGCCTGACGATGGAATAGTTCAGTAGTAGGGCTGCTACCTTAAGGCTTCTGAACTAGCTTTCTTCCGAATTTAAACCCATAGGAGGAATAGGGTATATTGAAGGGGAAAAGAGTGGACTATAGAAGAATTATAGTAAGGTTTATAGAGAGGGCATAGTTGTAAGGCCAGAAATGAAAAGACCCCATGGCCCTCGAGTACTCTAATGGCATAAGGATCATAAAATAAGAATAGTTGGCTGATAAGGCCTTATAGGAAAGAGTAAAGTAAGTGGATCTTCCTCAAAGTAGCAGAATGAGAGGATAGATCCAGCAAGGGGTCCATGGGAGTGCCGCTTCCCTTACAATCAGTGTATAGTGTTTGGATAAAATACCAAAATTATGGTAAAAAATTAAAAAAAAAAATTAAACATGAAAAAATATTGTTTCTATTTTCCGATATTTATATATCGGGAAATCGGGCTGCTGCAGTTCCGCAGTGCCTATGCACGAGCCGCCCCCAACTATCATACCAAGAAACTCTTAGAACCTAGAAAAAGACTCAACGAGAGCAGATGAAAATAGCCATGGAAGACAGGATCTCTAAAATCTCAGTTATATTACTAGGCGTGTCTTGAATAGCGTTGTCTTTTAGCTGTCATAAAGCAAACATGTATTTTAAAAATGCTTTATTGTTTACGGAAAGTGCTGCCCTTGGATTCCTCTGAAATTATTGACGAAGCAATGAAGGCGATGTGTTGTGTCTGCTAACTGTGTGTGTTCTTTTGGCTGTTTTTCAGGAAAATAGCCAAATGAGAAACCTTATCACCTCCTTATGAAGCTGGCAACTCACCTTCAGTTGAAAAGTCCTTATAGACGTTCTTAATGGGGGTTCGGATCCAGGTCGTTGCAGTACTCAGGCTATCATCGTTACGGAAACTTAAAAGCTACCTTTATGATTTAAGTCAGCTACAGAAGAGTTTCAATCACTGTTGGAGCTTATCATAAACAGTAAATAGTTTTCTGTACAATTATTATTACTATTCTAATCAACTAATTAAAATCATCTTTCACGACTATCTCAAATCCCGAGTTTCTGGGATCGTGTTTTATTTTTATATAGAAAAGACAGACTCGTTAATCTTTAAGTTTTGTATCCAAAAAAAAAAAAAAAAAATGGTATTAATTACGTTCCATCTAGACTCCGGATTAGATGAAGCTACGGCACCGAGATAATATATTTTATTTGTTGTGTCGCCAACGATGGACAAAGACTATAGGATATTGGCCTCTGTTTAAACTTTTTTAGAAAGTTGGAGAAAATCTATTAATAGCAAAGACAGTGCTCATTTCTTCTTGTAATTAGTGGGATTTTGGCAGTTTTTTTTTTTGGGGGGGGAATCTTGTTAATTCTTGTTATTGCGTTTGAGGTAACTACTGTTATTTGAACTGTTTTTGTCACATTCTCTGCCCCCGCATTTAGACACGATTCAAATACTCGAGTTAGTCTCGAAGTATAGTGGGAGGTTCGTTTACTTCAGGGTGCTTTCGTTCCCCCCCCCCCTCATAAGTTAAAATCCAATTTTGGATGTATTTGGTAACCCCTTTTGTTTTCGATGAGAATGTCTACATGCTACATTGAAGCTCCCATAGAAGCTCCCTTATGTAGAATAGCCTATCGAGAATTATGGCATTTTAGATGCCCGATGATTTTCATCATTCGATGTGAGTATAGATTTCTTATCGAAAGTCTAAAGTGTCATCAGAAAGAGAAGTTCGCAGTTTGACAGTCTTGCTCTAACCGTTACAGATCATGATAATAATTATTATTTAAAAAAAAATGCAAATAAATGAATATAAAGACAAAATAAACTAGGCTGGGTTGAGATACCCGTTTTGGAATATGCGATATATGAAAAGATGATTGATGGCGAAAAGTTAAAAACATAGCAGCCAGAAACTGTTGGAAAGGAAGTATATTTTAAGTCATGTGATAACAATTTTATTCCATTTAAAGTTGGAAATATTATTAAAAAGATTTCTACATCTTAGGAGTTTGGGGCAACGTAACTGGCCCATTTATTCAAGAAAGAGAAAATAATATTTACGTAACCAGAGAATGAGAAGGTATTCCCAGGGTCTTAAATTCTCAAAATATAGAAAGGGAAAAAAGGTATGCTTGTGCGTGTTAAAGTGATTTATTCTAAAAACGCATATAACAGTTTTTCTAAAACATAAACGAAAAAAATGAATTTCATAACGTATGAAGAATATTCTGCCACTGTTTCAAATCTTGCTCAAAAAGTCAGCTGGTTTCAATCGCACTCGAATATCTGCCAAAAAGTCGCTTGGATTTCAATTACGGACTTCACACACAAAATGAAGAAACCCTCGCAGTCAATAAACACTGATTCTCTTATTATTAAAAACTTCCACAGACACGCGGTCGCTCAACGTCTTGCTGGGTCTGTGAATAGCATTCTTGGTTCTGGCGCGTTCTTTGTGCGGCTACTTTATTGAAAGGAGTGTACAAAAGACATCCCGTAGCGGGGTGCATAGTGCGTCTTTTTTGTTCGCACAAAAGTTAAACCGAAGGTGACATTAATCTCTCCGATCCACGATTATAATCGTCTGTTCAAAGAGTTGCTTTTGTTGGTGGCATTTACTAGGTGTGCAGGGGAGGGATGGGACGAAGCCCCTTCATTAATGAACATTAAAGGTCAAAGGTAACAAAACTTGTCAAAATTCTTTGACCACCACCACCTACAGGAAGGCGTTCCATACAAG
This sequence comes from Typopeltis vanoorti, assembly GCF_054136105.1. Taxonomy (NCBI): domain Eukaryota; kingdom Metazoa; phylum Arthropoda; class Arachnida; order Uropygi; family Thelyphonidae; genus Typopeltis; species Typopeltis vanoorti. The sequence continues at coordinate 101,052,975 of NC_143565.1, forward strand.
ACTTACTAAACTGACTCAACAATAATTCTGTAGTTCTCCTCCTAGCGGAGACAATAAGAAGCTTTCTGTAATCATAAGACTGGGATAATTTCCTTAGAGATACCTACTTTATTTTTCTTTGTCAACCTTGGCCCTAAAAATAGAAGTAATATCCCTTTGCTATTATGAGGAACTTCTACGGAGAGAAATCAGTGCTGTCCGTACTACTTTTAGTGCTCTCTGTGCAAACACGACTTCTAGTGGGATTATTTGATCGGGTGATCCAACTATGTGACTAAACTTTTAAGTATTGTTATTGAACTGCCTGTGCTGCCATCTACTGGAAATTCGCATTAGTCTAATTGGAACAGAAATGGACGTAGATTTATTTAACAGAAATCTTGTCTACCAATAAAATAATGTAGTATAAAAGCCAGTAAGCAGCTACTGAACATTGTTATCGCAGATTTTTTTTTAAGCGATTGGTTTCATTCGATCCTTTGTCTCAAACTAATCACTTTTGATGAACGCTAGAGTAGCAAAAAGACGTTACATTAACCAGTGAGTGAACGTGCAGTTTAAGGACCTGGGAATGTGGAATTGGATCTGTCGGAAAGCTGTAACATCTTAATTTGTCAGGAACAAGGCTGAAATGCCATAGGTATCGAGAATGTTAAAACACATTCTCGTCGTGTCTCACTACGATAAAAATAAAGACAGAAAACACAGCACAAAATAAATAAATTGCTTTCTTTCCCAGTATTAGTGCTGGAATAAAACATTGGTGATCGATATCTGTCCACCAACCATTAATCTTAGCAGAAGGGATCTGCAACAGCAGTCAAATTGTAATGGAAAGCTTTGATTCGATGACCCTGGGATATAACGAAAGAGTCGAGATGTTTCGGTCACATGATATGAACTGTCCTCCCTTAAATCCGTGGTACAAGTTCATGTACTGAATGACAAAACAAACAACAACAACAAATAAATAAATAAATAAATATATCCATCTACCTATCATTCATATAATTACGCACTGCATATACATATGGCGGGGTTATATTTCAGTTCAAGTGTTGCTACAGCTTTTTTTTTTTTTTTTTTTTAATATACTTCTGTCTGTATCGAAGTTAGATTGGAAATGCTTCTCTGAATCCGTGTAACTCATTAGTTTTCAGCAGACGCTTCAGCGCCATCTCTAGTCAACATTACTTACTACAAATATCGACCGTTTTACATGCTGTCATCAAAAGCAGGAGTGGAGTGAGTTAAAGAAAGAGTGAAGCTAACGTACTGTTCGACAAACAGTACGTTAACAAATTATTCAAAATCAAACTAACACGCGTCTTCTAAGTTCTTTAAAAAAAATAAATATTCATTAATCAAAATGTTCATAACTAATGTATTTGTTGTTTATTTTAAATAGAAAATTATGTGAAATCATCCACTTTTCCCCCTGTAAAGAGATTATGTTCAAAAAAAAAAAAAAAAAAAACAACTTTTCAATAGTAACACGTGGAAATCTATAACTTCAGCTCGCGCGTCACCAAGACAACCAGAGCGTGCGTGTATCATAAAAGTTGGTAGAAAAATATGGCTGCACATTATTACGTATACTTTACAAGGCAGCGCGAGAAGGCTCACGAGATATCTCGTGTTTGCAAGTTTGTAAAGTTTCAAAGGCTTCAGTGTGTGTAATTTCCTATTGCATTTAATGAGTATCTCGTAGTGAGAGAATAGAATTCTGCAGTTTATAGAATGGAAGATGGTCCGTTATGCATACCCACAAGACGAATTCGTGCAGATGGTAGAAAAGGAACCTAAAAGGCACATGAATGCACTGATGGCGAAATACGAAGTCGTTAGGAGCATCCTATGCTAGCACTAACATGTTTTCGTTTTTTTTCAGGTCCTTTTCTTGCTTTTTTTTTTTTTTTTTTTTCGGGATCATCAAAGGTGTGTGGTATGAATAGCCCCAGTAGGTGGACGACCTCTAGCCATCACAGTAGGGTCAATCAACTCACGCCTTTCAGGTTAAAAGTGACACTTGACACTCGTGGTCAATTTCTACGTCCGGCAAACAGACGTGCACGGCGTTTCTGTTGCTTGATTTGTAGTCGACCTTTGGGGGACCTTTGCGGGAAGAATTTTCGTAGCTACGAGTAATATTTTCTTTCTTTTTTTTTGCTTTCTTTGTTGATCGGATGGGTGAACTGAAATGGGAAGCGGTGAAAAAATAAATAAATAAATAAACGAAAAAGATGTAATTCAAATAAAATGCAAAAAAAATGTAATTATTGAATAAAACGCCACCGTACGGAGAATTTATTAATCGGAGAATTTATTAATATTTATATCGAAATTGGTTTGGATATCAAAGTGTTTTGGTGCGTGTTCTTTGATAAGGCATTCCCACCAACCGAGTTGAATGGGTGGAGCAGCGGCATTTGGGAACAACACCAATTTCTTCCTGTCATCATTAACTTGTACCGCACGAGCTAGAAAAACGGCGTCACTACCAGGGAGGAAAGGAAAGCACGAACCATCTTTGAATTTATTTCGCTCTTTTTTATGGTAGCAAATGTCTCTCCACCCACTAGTGTATTTTTTTAAATATTTTTTTAAGACGAATTGTGATAAGACAAACTTAGCGAAATCATTTAACTGCATTCCCACTAAATCACGTGACTTCTGCAGGAAAGTTGACACCAAGTGTTCCAGTTAATTCTATGTATATGATGTAATATTAGAAAGCCTACATTTTTTATTTATCATCCTTAGCTATAAAGTGATGTACATTTTTTCGCGTCTACTCACAGCTGTATTTTAAAGATTTTATTATTGTTTTATTATTTTTTTATTATAAAGAATATTCTATTGTGTAATTTAAAGTTTGGCGTTAAGATATTTTATCGCAATTCTAGTCTCTTCTTTCGTTCATTCCTTTAGGGCTTTGTTTTCTCAATTCAACCACGTTAGCGATGTCTGTCTGGTGTTTCTTTTATGATAAAGTTTACAGAGGAACATGAAACTGAAGTCTTTAGACACCCAAATAAAGAAACGGCAGACAGACTAACAGAAAAACAATTACAGGAACTAATGGCTAGTTTAGATAGAAAAGAAAACGAATTGGAAAAATAAAAAAGCGAGGAGAGAAAAATATGAACGGGAATGGGAAAAGAAGAGGAAGAGTCAGAGAGAGAGAAGGTAGGAGGTAGGAAAATAGAGGAATATGAACCGGAATGAAAGAAAGAAGAAAATGGATAGCTAGAGATTGGCAGAATAAGTGAAAAGGGATAGAAAGAGAAATAGGATAAGAAAGAGAAAATAGGATGAGACTAAATAGATAGATAGATAGAATGTGATTTGAAATAAAGAAGTAAGAATGGAAACACAGAAAAAACGGGAAGGCAGAAAAAAAAATAGGAGGGTGGAAAAGTTGGTTTGGTTTGATTAGAAATACGGGCGAAACAGTGGCTATAAGGGGGGGGGGGTGTTGGGTCTGGTAACTGTGTGCGTTTATCTGGATGAAAAACACAAGTTTCCGTAGAGGTAACCTTCCCAGTCTCAGCATATGAGACCAACTAACTCACTTTCAGGTGAAAAAACCTTGTAAGCAAGACAGGATTCGACCACGAACAGAAGGACAAATGATGTTCTTTCCACTGCAAAGGGGGGGGGGATAAGGAGTAGGAAGTTTAAAATATAATAATAATGAGAGAAATACCAAGAAAGAAAGAGTTTTTTCCCCAGATACTATATTTGCAGAAGCCTGCTGTTAGAACGAGAAAATGTCATCAACTGTTGAATATGTTCGACATCATAACATGCCAAAAAAAAAAAAAAAAGTTTACAAAGAAGTTATCTTTGCATTAATTTTGTGTGCTTTCTGATCAAGTCTTTTATCTACGTGCTCTGTGGATCCATTCGACTCAGAAGTTAGTTTTCTTTAAATGTGTTCTTGTGGATGTCGCGTCTCCAAATAAAGGCCACCAATCATAGCGGCGATCGTCTGATCAGTGGACGGATACGTGGCGAGACTTGGTTATGCGAGCAACCTATGAGGCGAGTGATGGTTTTTTCCTGACAAGGACAAAAGGATAAAATCGCTCACCTTTTTAGCCTCGGTGGGTTTGTTGCTCGAGTTGTTCTCGAAATATGACACAGTTTTTACCTTTTTTTTTTCTTCAGTTTCGCCTCCTAATTCCAGCCCATATTTTTCAAGACATCCTCCTTGAGCACACATCAAGAGGACTCGAGATGTGCATCCGGCGTTCAAGACGTGTTGGACATGTCCTGTCACCGAGCTGCGAGTGATAAATGACCTTCCTTCTCGCTGGTCGATACGGTAACATATTCACAACCATTTGCCACTTTCTTACGTCGGCATTTCTTTTTCTGCGAGTGAGCAGTTTGCCTTCAAGCAACGCCTAACACAACACACCTGGAAGGAGAGAACATCTGAAAGAACCGTCCGGCTTTGTTCACTTCTGACACTGCGATCGACCTCCGTACTGATCAATACCGAAGTTGTACTTTAGAAGAAATCAGCTGAAAGTCCCACCTCTGACAAAGGACTCATTTTCATTTTTTTGTGTGTATGAAAATGGCAATGGAAATATTCCTTGTTTACTAATACAAACAAATGTCGCTCTTCTATATAAAAAGATGAATGCGTGCTCCTATATTTTTCATTGTTTAGATTTTAACAAAGAAAATTCAAACAATGAAAACTATAGGATTGTCAGAGTTGGTAATATTAATGAATCTATCAATAGTGTTTGTGACAAATGTTTGTATCAAAGAACTATGATTCAAAACGAACCAATGAAGTCATAAGGTAGTACTTTTTATATTTGCATCATCTTTCCCTCACGTGCTAAGTTCAATGGTCTGTCATACCCAAATAATTTGCATTTCTGATTTTAGGCCTTTAAATTATTATTTTTCCATATAATAAAAACTGTTTTATTGTTTATTAATTATGCAATGACCAGATTTTGCTTACAGGAGTCAGTCCTATGGATTCAAGTATATGAGTACCTCCCTTTTGGTCAGTGGCTCTAAATTCAGGACGGCAAATTTCGAACTTTCGCGGTCTTTTAGTTCATTGAGTAGCAAAATACTAATTATTATCGATGCAACGATAGATGTAATTTTCACCCAATTTCTTTCAAAATGTGTTTAAATAAAACACAAGAAACATTAGTAGCACAATAAAAGAAACAAATTGGAATATAACAAAGCAAAACGATCAAAATAAGAGAGAACATGGAAACAAACTTCTTAATACTTCTGAATATTCTGTTTGATGTCTGGTTTGGTTGAATGAAGCAATTATCCATATTTTATTGTAGATGTTTGTGTTTAATCTCGTACAAGTGCCAGTTTGAAGTAACTATACATACAAATATTCTGTCTATTTTTTGTGAATGGTGTATTTTATATTTAATAGAGGGGGATGTGGAGCACTCTCAGCAAAAATTCTCAGACCCCTTTTTCCTATGCGATGTTTAAACAGGTCACGTGATGTTTAAAAGGCTCCAAAGTTTTCAAAGTCACTCGAAAGTCAGACCAAGTCGGTTCTCAGGAAACATAAAATTAATACGAGACGTAGGCAAGCACCTCTTATACCTGGCAGCGGCCAGAATAGCTTCAGCGCCCACCATCAACGTGAACACTAATGAAGTATCATAAAGAGAACAGTGGAAAACCAGTTTAATAATTTGGGTAAATTAGCAGCGATCATTTAATGGGTAGGAGAATATTTAGCTGGTGGGCATTGCTAGACTTAAATGTGTTGGAACGAATGACAAAGGGATAAGGGGGTGAGAGGAGAAAGAGGTTATAACTCTGCGAAACAGTGGTACTACGTGGAATTCTCGGGTACAACACTAAGCCCTCTTAAGGAGCACCACTTGGTAGCTACTATAAGTTCACAATTCTCGGCTTTGTTCAAAGTCTGCTTCCTTCGTTTGTTTCGTGTACAAGTATGGATGGCCTTAAGGGCAGCCAAAAATGACTTTGAATAATTACGGTACGGGAAACAAGCTTTAATTAATTCTTCATCTTTTAAGTACAAACTCTTTCTAAAATCCTCCCTAGTAGTTACTAACACAGAGCTAAGAACTTTTCTTGGCTAGCGTTAACAAAGTTTCCTCTCTCAGCTTTCAGCAACTTTGATTGCTAGTCCTAACAACTTTTGTACCGTCAAGAAAACTATCAGCACAAGACGGTGACAGGAGCAATGAATATGGATGTCTAGAAAACAACATCCCTTTCACTGTGTCATCGGAGAATCGGCACTCGCAAATGCGGTGACGAAAAGACATTGAATGATAGCTCGGTGGCCATCAATATTTCTAACCTGCTGTCTTATAAGATTACAAGCCCTCTAGTCTTAGGTCTGTGACATAAAGAACGAGGATTTAAAAAAAAAAAGAAGAAGGAAAGAAAGAAAGATTTTTTTCCAGTTCAGAAAGAACTGGAAGCACCTGCGTAAGCAACAAAAACAAACGAATAAAAATGGTGGAAATATATTCGTGTTGGATTTCGCTGAAACCAAACATGGCGCTAATATTTCCATCAGAACACTCTTAGAAAACCATTCAAATAATCCAAGAAATTCTCTTTTGAAATATGAACCCAACAAGAAATTAGTAAGGGGTTTGCATCATTGGGGATCTGCACTACAATGTTGCCGATTGAGTTTGATAATTGAAAAATTAGTTAAATAAGACCTCCTGACCAGTCCAGGTATCTACAGAGACCTCAATCGCTAATCGTGGTGGAGATTATCTTTTCTTTTCTTAGATCAATGTTCTTCCCACTGTTCTAGCTCCTAATTCAAGTCCTACTTAGGCAGTCCCATCACAAATCTAAATTTTCCAATCCATCGAGCCAAGATCATTCATTTAATCATAATTCATTATATGCGTTGTCCTTATCCGAGTTCAACGTGTGTTCCTACGCTGATTTCTTTGTTTGGATGAAATACTCAAGTTATCCTGGAGGAAAATCACGGAACGTGCGGGTTGCTTAGAATTAATTCCCAATAATTTAAAGTTGTACCGCTATGAATGACACCCGTTAATTGCTTGTGTGCTGTTTTACTACGGAAATCCAGACTTTCTAAATAATCCGATCTAACTTGAAACTTAAGGACAGATTTTCGGGTCTTGTTAGCGAATGTGCTGTGGATTCGTTTCGAACTTTTTTGAAGAAAAAAAACTTGATATTACACTAGGGAAGCATTCATAATTGAAACTTTTGACAGATGAGTCCTTTTGGTGTTGACTTTGCTCATCTAAATATCCCACTGTTAATCAAGATTTGAGTTGATTATTATTAATTTAATTAAAATCTTCCCATCATTCTATATTACGAGACTGAATCCACTGTTAAACAGGATGAGCCGATAAGAGAGAAGTCACGTGTAAAGACAGAATAAGAGCATTACTTTTGAAATACAACTCCTGGTTAAATTGAGATTAGATATGCAGATGGAAGCGGTATTTAGAAGAAAATAAATCGATGAAACAACCAGAAGTCTCTTTTCAAAGAGGGGGGGGGTCACATAAATTAAGTGAAGCGACGGTGAAATCTGAACTTGGGTTAGGCAGGTGAATATGAAATGTGGGTTGCAATCTTGATTCGATTCTTATTTCGGCTGGTAATGTTCAGTCTGTGGTTCAGTCTTTAACGAAGGGATCGCATACGTTGAGCAATGCATATATTTTAAATTATGTGACGATCCCACTGCTGATGATTGCAATTAGGTCTTATTGCAACGAGTATAACCAGAGAAAATAGGCCACAAGACGGAAAAAATTAAAGTGTGGAAGTGCTTATGCAAATTAGACGTCGCATAGAGTGAATACAGTAATAATATTTATCGACCAACGTTTCGCTAGCTTAAGTCAGCATTGTCTAGGGATATAAGAGATATAATGATGACACAAACTGCAGTTTCCGAAGAAACAAAGAAAATCAAGCGTATAATTTATGATCAGAAACTTGAATAATCATTAAATGAAGGGGTCGCATTCAGGGCATGTTGGGTAATGCATTTTTGACTTTCTAATTTATGTGTTTTTTTATTTCCCTCTAACCGTAACAGTCTGTCCTGTATGAACAAACACTGGACATCGATGGCGATGCTACGCTAAAAATGTGAATAGGACACATTCTGTAAATGTTTTCTTTAAGGACGACATACATGTTTTCTAGAATTTTATCAAGTAGATGCTCTGCGATGTTCTACGAATGATTTCTTTATGTTCGATTTATAAACACTTATTCTAATTTATGGATGTTTTTTTTTTCTGTTTATGATTATTCCATGAATCCAGTTGCTGTTTGGATTAACTGTTTTCTAGGTTTTGTGATGCCTTTGTTGGTTCTATGAGCATTTTTAAATGTTTGTTTTCATAAATGTTTTGAAATATTCAATAAGTGTTCTTTCTATGAGTAATGTTACAAAAATTTCGATTTTTCCTATTAGCATTCTAAAAACGCACATTATGTGGACATCGTTTCAATTTATCGACGTTCTATCTCTGTACTATGGATAATTCTGGAGTTCCTTCGCGAACTTTCTTTACTATGAAGGCTGATATTGGCTTCACCCATCGTTAAGTTTTATACATATTCATTCTGTATATTTTCTATAAATATCTATTCTTTGAATTTACGAATGGATTTGTGATTCCAAGAACCAATAATAGAAAAAATTAAAAAATATAAACATAAATGGATGGAACACGTTCAAAGAATGAATACAGAAAGATTACCAAAACAAGCCTCAAAGTACAAGCCATTAGGGAAAAGAAAACCAGGACGTCCTCTTAAACGATTCAACGATGGCTTCTAAGGCCGGAACAGGCCATGCTAGGCCTAAATCCTTGATACGTATGATGATGATTTGTGATTCTATGAATTTTTCTATGAATTCCATGAATTCATGAATGAATTTGTAATTCTATGAATTTTTCTATGAATTCCATGAATTCATGAATGAATTTGTAATTCTATGAATTTTTCTATGAATTTGTAATTCTATGAATTTTTCTGTGGATTTATAAATTTTCCATTCTATAAATTTATTATTGTATTTATAATTCTATGAATTTTTCATGAACTCTATAAATTTATGAATGTATCTCTAATTCTCTGAATTTTCTATGAATTCTATAAATTTATGAATGAATTTGTGACTAAATGAACTTTCTATAAATATTGATTCAATGAATTTTTCACTATCGGCTCTCCAATCGTTAGTTTTCATGAATTTCCTATAAAATTTGTGGCTTTTTATGATGAAGACATTCATCAGCTCTACGAGTGTTAGTTTGTATAAATGTTTAGTCAGTAAATCTTCTATAAATGTTAGTTCTATGAATTTCTGCTGTCTTCTAGGAATATTCGTGTTTCAAATCTCCCTTTCATCTAAATCGTTCTTTCTCTGGACACCGAAGATTAATTGTAACTGAACTCCACTGAACATGCGCAGAAACGTCTCAGCCAACTCGAGATCCTCATTCGCGTTATATTCTGGAGGGTAACTTGTTGACATTTCCCCTTTTTATGATTAATATAATGCAATGCTTTCTATTATTATTATTATTATTATTATTATTATTATTATTATTATTATTATTATTATTATTATTGAAGCACAGCTCCATGGAATCCCGTGTATAGAGAGACGAAACTTCTCAAGTCGCTAATTCTTGTCTGTTACTGCACAGAAGTTTTTCTTTCTTCGTCTTCTTCACAGTGAGGAAGATGTTTGTATTTTTGCGCGTGTCGTCCGAAGAGACTCCGCACTGTTTGCCGACTGTCCTAATGCACTTTAAGTGTGTCGGAAAGAGGAAACACCAGCGAATGAAGTTCGCCCTCTTGAAACTCCTTCAAACTTCGAATTGATTAAAACACCGGTTAACGTAAATGTAGCGGGAATGCTGCGATGCTGCCTTTCGCGACTGAAGACGGAACGCGAGCGTAAAAGGAACGAACGCGCACATTTCCAATTTTGAATTTGTAAGCACATATTACCGGTGACAGTTTTATGGCTTCAGATGTTCCTGACATGAAGACTGCCTGTAAAGCAGAGAGTTGCACAGAGAGAGAGAGAGAGAGACAGATAGATAGATAGAGAGAGAGAGAGATGTGATGGATTGTTATGGAAGCGAGAAACGCCTGACGGACTACGATTCTACGACCTTTAGCGTCATCTTGAAACATCTATCCAAAATTAGAGAGAGTTCAACAGAGCAAGTTCCCAAAGTTTTCCTATTGATTACTTAATATGTATGAGGTTCGTTGGTGTGTAAAGTTCCACTTCAACTTGCAGTCAATATCTTTTTATGGATTGGAGCGAAGCAACTTCAACAGAAATCACGAATTACAGCACCAAGTCTTCTTTTTAGATACACCGAGTTCACTTGATTGACTCTCTCTCAGCACACACACACACACACACACACACACACACACACACACACACACACACACACACACACACACACACACACACACACACACACACACACACACACACACACACATGAGAAAAAGAGAGAGAGAGAGAGAGAGAGAGAGAGAGAAAGTGATAAATCATCTGTTCATACCCCGATCTTTTACGACATTTATTTCCCTGTTTATTAATAGCGTAATTCCTAAAAGTATACAGACCACCAACTGGCTTCTGCTTCATTCGTAATGTGCCTTTAAAGCATCTTTGAGAAGGTTTGCTCCTCAAGGAAATGTCTATTGGATAATGTACATACAGACACACGTACAGTGCAGTGGATTGCTTTCATTTTGAATTTTGCTCGAGCTATTCATTTTCTTTGACATCTTATTACATCAATATCTCGTTGCTTTGTGTTCACCAGCTGCTTGGATATAAAATTGTAAATAAAAAGAAGTCCTCTATCTCTTCGGGGAATTTTCATTCCCCGAAGAGAGTACTGTACAGTTTTAAGTCCTAACTTTCTGTAAATCGGTGGGTAGCTGTGCCTCACCTGTCATTCTCATCCGAGTAGGTTGACTTTTCTCACTGCTTTCCAGACAAATAGCGATGTTCTCGATCAAAACCAGCATTTATTCGTGTGTTCTCGTGCAATATATAAAAGTCGCAATAATTCTCCACATTTATAAACTTAAGACTGATTTTTAATTTTCATTCACCTGGTTCTGAGAACAAATCTTGAAACATTCGACTTGTCTTATAAAAATGAAAAAAAAAAAAAACAGAAATAATTTTTAAAATTCAGAATTCTAAATATTAATTTTAATGCTTATGCTTATCCAAATAAACATTAAAATAATTTATTTAAGTTAAGGGATATTGTATCCCATATTATTTCTTAGCCGAATAAGAAACTCAAAGAGTTTCATGCCGAATATAGTAGAAACTATATAAAGTTCGGCGATTCCAAGCGTAAGCAAATACCTGGATACTGCAGCAACTGACCCTAAAGGTAGTGCAAGCTGAGGCAACTCATGTCTAAGGTGGAGCAAGCTCCGATCACTATTCTTGATATTTACCCATAATGTGAACTTAGCTCCTAGGAGCTGTATTACTGTTCTACATTATGAGAGAAGGTCACTACCCAGACCAGTTTCAACCTTTATTGAGGTCATCAGTGAGTAGGTAGGCCTAGTTAATATGTTGCCGAATTGAAGCCTTTGGCTCTTCATATAAATAAACATTAAAATAATATTTATTATGCTATCAGATGACAGATAGTTATCAATGGTATTTTATCAACGGCGGCAGAAAAGACTATTCTCACAATGAAGCATGGCTTACATTACAATGCTGGCGTATATTGTGTACTTCTATTCCCTACCATACTACAGCAATAGCAAGGCTTGCATTTTTTATTGTACATCCCACCATGCGAAAGGTAATGTTGTAAACGTATCTCACGTTTAGTACAGTGACGGTGTTAAAAGGGATCATATAATCCCAAAACCTTGGTATGGTATTTATTTATTTTATTTTTTCAAACCATTTCAGGATTCCAATAAGCAGGGCAGTAATGTTATGGATGGTTGAATTTTTTTGGTTTTAAACATTAAATCCTCTGTCTTTAGGTGGAAGACATTCATAAACAGCATTCGTATATAATGGAATTAAAATTCAGTTTGATAGGTTTAGGAATTTCTATTCAAAGAATTAAAATAGTCCTTATAAGGACTGGCTTAAAGGGGCGAAGCAAGAATGCTTTTCATCTTCCCCGTTATCTGTAGAGGACTTTGTAGGGATAAGGTATTATTTTGAGCTATTAAGGCTCTGATCGTGGCAGGAGGGTAACAGCAATAGCCGGGCCTCAGTTAGAACTTCATTGGCTGCAGCACTGCCATCCATTACCCTCCCAGGGTTTGAATATTGACTCAACGATCCATGTTCAAAAATGACTTATAGTCCTTATAAGGACTGGCTTAAAGGGGCGAAGCAAGAATGCTTTCATATTCCCCGTTATCTTAGAGGACACTGTAGGGATAAGGTGTTATTGAGCAATTAAGCTCTAATCATGGCAGAAGGGTAATACCAATAGCCGAGCCTCAGTTAGAACTTCATTGGCTGCAGATTTGCTATTCATTACCCTCCAAGGGTATTGGATTGAATGAATCAATCACCGACTGTGTAAGTAAAGGTGATATCTCAAAAATACGGACGATCTCTAGGCCACTCCATAGTGGGCGAAAGACCGTCCAAATCTCAGCGTTGGTTCCACTCAGTGACGGGCTCCCCGAACACCGAGCGGAACCGCTCAAATTCCGAAGAAAATAATTCACCGACAAAGCCCCTGAGTGGGCCGTGTCGGAGAACACTTTCCTCGGAGACTCAAATTGCTCCCTTAAGGCAAAAAACCTAAGAGAGCGAACTCAAAAACTCTCGAATCTCATCGCACACAAGGGGGTAACAGCAACAGCCGAACCTCAGTTAAACTTCATTGGTACAGCATTGCATTGTTGCCATCCATTACCTCCAAGGGCATTAATGAATCAATCACCGCATCTCACAGTCGATTGATTCCCTCCTCAAAATGACTTATAGTCCTTATAAGGACTGGCTTAAAGGGGCGAAGCAAGAATGCTTTTCATCTTCCCCGTTATCTGTAGAGGACGGTGTAGGGATAAGGTGTTATGAGCTATTAAAGCTCTGATCATGGCAGGAGGGTAACAGCAATAGCTGAGCCTCAGTTAGAACTTCATTGGCTATAGCATTGCCATGCATTATCCTCCAAGGGTAATGGATTGAATGAATCAATCCTGATTTCCTCAAAATGACTTATACTGCTCTTCGTTAATCTTAAATAAAAGTATGATATAAATTTTAAAATGGTGTTCCATTCTCAAAGTAAATAAAACAAAAGAAAATTCTCGGAAATAAAATACATCGTAGGATATCTTTCTAATATTTTTCACTCTTAGTATACATTTTCTTTCTTCTTAACATTCTGGTAACTTTAGATTTGTAGAATAGTATATCGTCCCAGACATAATTTTATTCACATCAGACAGACTGAAGCCAGACAGTACACAGACGTCTTTGAACATGTCAGTTTAAAATATGGAAACTCTGTTAACGTCTAGAAAATGTTCTGTAATAACACAAACATTAGAATTGTGAATGTAGTTAAGAGTTGAATTCTTATTAAATGAAGTTGGCGGACTTCGCAGACTAGTGAAACTGCAATTAATAAAAGCAATCTACTCTCCTTATAAAGAGTAAAATAAAGAACTGCGCATGAGCTATTTTGTAGTAATTTACGAAACATGTTCTTAATGCAAAAAATGTCCTACATTAAAAAAACACAGGGAAAACTTTTCATATTTTTTTATAAATGCAGTAATATTTATTATAAAAATAAATAAAAATTTTTAAATGTAAACAAAATTTAAATTTTGTTTACATTTAAAATTACTTTGGATTATTGTATTAATAAAATACAATAATCCAAAAACACCAGTTTTAAACACACTATAGAAAGATATAAAGGCATTGGATTGAAGTTGTTAATTTTTCTCAGTTTCAAATTATTCAAGAAATGTGTGCTTTAACTGCTTAATAACCGGTTCGCAACTCCATTTTCTAGTCGCTTAGGCTATTAATAAATTGCTTTTCCCAGAATAATGAAATAAAAATAAGACAAATTCTCGTCATTCTACTTCCTATCGAAGTATGCTTCATATTCATATTCTATCCCCATATGATTTATGGTCATAACCACTAAATTTATTGTTGTATTCTTACACGAAGTCTGCAAGTTGGAATTTGATTACTTTGAAGTCTTATCAGTCACAAAGACTGCTTGAGTGATGAATTACCTACAGGCTTTGTGAAGGAAATAATCTCAAAAAAAAAAAAAAAAAAATGAAAACCGAGAGTTTAATCTTTCGTCTACATTCAGTCCTTTATAGAAAAAAGGAAATGCTAGGATTCATGGCTTGGTAATCGTAGTGGAAAATATTATTTTTTTCCCTTGCTTGAATTTGTCTTTCGCATTTATAACACGTTTTATATTGATTTATTCGAAAAAAAGATGTGGGAAAGAAGCTCTGCAGGTTTTTTAACATTCTTTCTTATCGCAAACCGTGTTTAGACTGCGAATAGACATTGAAAGATTGTGTTATTTATAAAAGTTGCCTGTACAGAGCATTAAAAATAAGATATTAATGTAATAAAGCGCAGAGTTTGGAAAATAGATGGACGCACGTTTTTAAACGAGTACAATGGCATTACCAAACGCTCATAGAAGTGAGGATTTTTCCTACTTTTTTATTATAAATATGATGGGAAGATTAACTGTTCTAGCAATAGTAGTAATTAAGTCTGCTACTGTTTAGTAGGAATAGTAGTGGTGATGATTCTTGCGTGGCCTTGGTTTCCATGGTAAGGTTGCTGCACATACAAGCCAAACATTCCCCTCCCTAAACAAACAAAGAAATAATGTCCTGGTTCCACTAACATAGTGAAGATATGGCTGTGATTGGACAGTAGACTGTTCGAATGCTATGGTATTCAGAAATTAATTGCAATATGTCCTCTTCAAACCAAACGGACCTGTAGAGGTATTGCGAGTATTCGGATTCGGTTAACTTTTTTTTTTAGTTGTGGCGTGGTGTTGTGATGCAGAATCCTTTTCCCGGTTTAGACCGGAACCCTTAGTCGGATTTGCAGAAAATAAATTGAAAACCGAACGTTACATTGACATTCTGGCCAATTCGCCCTTGTTGAATATTATCATGATAATGTACATCCTCTGTCCAAAAAGAAACCGAACTTTTCGAAAATAGAAGAAACTAGTGGCGCCACCTATTGTATCCTTTTATTGTCGGAAGCGGCAACTTTCATTAGTGTTGTGTCAACTATTTATGGCATTTGTTTTATTAGAAGCCGAGTTATAGTACCAAGAGTGACAGTGTGTTTTGACTAACGGTCGGCTGTCACGATATTCATGCCGCACCATACGAATTCTCGCTATCAATCGCTTAAAAACGTCGACATAAAGCTCACCATTAACCGATTGGCCAGGCGAAACGAATTCCTTGTGGATAATGCCCTTGAAATCGTAGAAACAAATCAGCATTGTCTTTACTTTTGACTTCTCCAAGCGACTTTTTTTCGGATTCCCCTCTTCTGGTGGTCTCTACTCAGCACTCTGCCGCTTTGTTTCTGGCTCATACTCAAAACACCACGTTTCGTAACCAGTAACGATCGTTTTAAGGAAGTTTGAGTCCTTACGAGCGGTTTTAATGAAGTCCTTGCAGTGTTCAATTCGATACTTTTTTGGTCGTCGGTCAGCTTGTGGAGAACAAATCGCAAATTCAATTTACGAAGGCCCAAACTCTCGGTCAAAATGTTGTGCACAGTTGATTTGGGAATCCCCAATTCATCTTCAATCAATCTCACGGACGATATCGGGCTTTCTTTGATGAAATCACGCACTTTTTGGACGTTAACTTCGCTCAGTCCAGTTTTTGGACTGCCCGACTTTTCGTCGTCCTCAAGCGTCTCACAACCACTTTGAAATCGTTTAAACCACTAGCAAACGTGAGTACGAGATAAGCATTCATCAACGTATGCTTTCTAAAGCATTTGATGCGTTTCAGTAAAAATTTTACCAAGTTTAACAGAAAAGTTAATCGCAGCTCTTTGTTTGAAACTTATTTTCCGACCGTTCGTCAAAACACACTGTCACTCTTGGCACTATAACTCGGCTTCTAATGAAACAAATGTCAAAAGCAGTTGATACAACACTAACCAAGGTTGCCGCTTTCGACAACAAAAAGATACAACAGGTGGCTCCAGTATTTTGTTTCTATTTTCGAAAATTTCGGATTCGTTTTGGATAGAGGATGAATGCATGCACCATACCATTATCGTAAGGACTGTTGTTGTTTTGGGCAAAAACAGCTAATCAACAATACAGAAAAACCATAAGACTTTCAACAATGCAAGTACACAGGTATAACAATCCTAATTTTGCCCTAAAAATTTATTACCTGATGATGAAATCTTTATAATGTGCAAATAACAGCATATTGGGAAGCGTAGTGTAACAAAATAAATAATTGCATACCACAGGAGGGCAAAGGATAAAATAATCCGGTAATCGCGCAAACCACTTCTGGTTTCCAATTTCCTTGTCCGGTGCAAGAACACCACCATCTAAGTATGGTGGAGTTCTCACACTCACAAGGAAATTCAACTATAATCTAAAGAAATTTACCAAATTTAGCAGCCCTCAAACCAGCGACTTATTAACAGGAAAGTCTTACGCTATCCACCAGAATAACCATCCGGAAAATTGTTACTATCTTCATTTATTACAATTAGCAGTTGTTACAGTGAGAGTGGATTCGTGACCTGTGACGAAAATTAAATGAAAATGTCATTTCGACAGAAATTCACAAAAAGTCGTGTTCGTAATCTTAAACGAATCGAAAGCGCGAAGCTCTTCAATCCGCCATGAAAATTCTCCTCGCGCAGCCCATTTCAATTAAATCCAGGATGACCTCGATTCAACATCCGAACTGAACCTGCATCAACCACGTAAAAATTATGGAGAAATAAAATATTCCTTGCCGCCGATGGCATTCTTAATCCTCGGCTATTCCGTCCCACGTCGTTTCCGCAACCTTTTTGACATTTGTTAGGGATGTCAGCATCACACAGGGAGGATTTAGTTCTTATGTAACCGTTCTCGGAGATGTCAGCGAAGATAATTTAAACGCCATAAAAATTCGAATAACTTTTCGGAAAATGGCCATTATCTTGATAGCAACATCCAAGTAAGGAAATAATCGTCTGTTTGGACGCTGATTTCTGGTAATGTTATGGCCCCTTAAGGCTCCTGATGCATCGCCATGAAGTAGTTGGCTGTTTCTCAAGAACAAATTGACGTCAGTGTAAAAGGCAGCTTCCCTTAAATGCTCACTGTTCTGCAAAACAGTTATTGTTTTCCACGTATTTTTATATTTGAAATGTTTTTTTCAAATCTAAAAATCTAAGCTCTTTTGGCTTCTTCTTCTGCTATATGGAACTGAGCATGCGAATTGATTAGTCACTATTTAAGGTTTTTAGTTACTGCGCATGCGTAGTAATATTAAATATGAACTATCGTACGATAGGTTAAAAAGTGTATATTTCTGAGTGGAATTACTTTATCATCATCATCATCATCATCATCAAATTCCTGCCATATACCCTCAAGGGGTGTACAGGATATGACAGTACTACATGAAAAAATTACGTCATTACTAACTTCCTATCTACAATTTTCCTCCAAATCAGTCTGTTACTTGTCAAGACTCCAACATTATCAGATCTTATATTTCTATCGTCTAAGGCACTTTGAACCGTATCAATCCACCTATATCTTGGTCTTCCTCTGGGTCGTTTTCCTGCCAACCTGGCAGAGAACACTTGTTTTGCTAATCTTTCCTTTCCCATTCTATTTAAGTGACCATACCATCTGAGATTAGCTCTGCTAACGCATTCCTGGATGCTGACAATGTCAAGTTCTTTCCTAATATCCTCATTTATAATATGATATTGCCATTGATGCCATCTGTTCACGCCTCTAATCTTTCTCAGGACTCTCATATCTGCGGTCTCTCGTCTTTGGTCAAGTGTTTTACTTCTGACCCAGCTCTCAGATCCATAAGTTAAAATTAGTTTGAACACAGTCTTGTATACAGCTAATTTAGTGTTCCGACTAATTTCTTTCTTATTCCATATGAATTTATTCAATTGACTTCCCACGATACCAGCTTTGCTGATTCTGTTGTCTATTTCTATATTTAATTTACCATCTTCAGTAAAAATTGTGCCTAAGTAGCTGAAATGTTTTACTTGTTCCACAGGTTCTCCATTCACAACACAGTTGACATTTTCAATGATTCTGCCTATTTTCATTGTCTTTGTCTTTTTATTGCTGACCTTCATACCATATCTATTACAACAGCTATTCAATTTAGTCAGAGAATCTTGCAGACTTGTAGCGGATTTATTTAGAAGTATAACATCATCCGCATAAAGCAAAGAGCTGACATTAACATCACCAATTTTGATAACAGGTTTAATACCACATTCCTTCATAATGTGATCCATATAGATAATGAATAACAGAGGGGATAATGTACATCCTTGTCTCACACCAGATTTAACATTAAACCATCTTCCTGTACTTCCTTCAATTCTAACTGCTGACTCACAACTCAAATAAAGACTAAGTATTGCTTGATATAATGCCCCATTGACACCATATAACTGCAGTGTATTGAATAGCTTCTCTCTTGGCACCTTGTCATATGCCTTTTCTAAATGGACAAAACTTAAATACAGATCTTTGTTATATTCCCATGCTTTCTCGACTGTTTGTCGTAAAGTGAAGATCTGATCCTGACAGCCTCTATTTGGCCTGAATCCAGCTTGTTCTTCACCAAGCTTTTCTTCCACAATTCTTCTCAACCGTTTCTCAAGTATACTTGAATAGATCTTGCCAGGAACACTCAGTAGGGAAATACCTCTGTAATTCTCACATTCAGTTTTATTTCCCTTTTTATATATGGGTACTATGAGAGCTCTACTCCAATCATCGGGAATTCGTCCCTCTCTCCAGGCTTTCTGAACTATGCAGTGCAGCCACTGTAAGACTCTTATACCACCATACTTCAG
This sequence comes from Typopeltis vanoorti, assembly GCF_054136105.1. NCBI lineage: Eukaryota > Metazoa > Arthropoda > Arachnida > Uropygi > Thelyphonidae > Typopeltis > Typopeltis vanoorti. Next base: position 101,072,158 of record NC_143565.1, read on the forward strand.
CATTTCTGGTCGAATATCATCTACTCCTGCTGCCTTTCCACATTTCAAGCCTTTGATGGCTTTTTCTACTTCAAGTATGGATATGTATTCCTGACTGCATGCCTGGTCAGTGTTTTTTATCACTGTGCTGTCATCACTGCTTGTTTCATTTAGCAGCTTTTCAAAGTAATTACTCCATACTTCAAGGATATCTTTTTCTCCTGTTTTCATTTCACCTTTATCATCTCTAATTCCTTTTACAGCACTCTTTCCTCCATTCCTAAGCTTCTTCAACAACCTCCAGAATATTTTGCCACTTTCTTGATATTTATTTTCTATATTCTTGCCAAAGTCCTCCCATGACTTTTGTTTAGCTAGTTTTACACACTGTTTAGCTTTCTTACATTTGTCTCTGTATTCTGTAAGAGTAAAAGCTGACTTATTTGCCAGGAACTTTTGATATGCTTTCTTCTTTTCCTTCACTGCCTCTTTAACTTCCTGTGTCCACCAGGGAGTTCTGATTTTTTTTATCCTTGCACACAACCTCACCACATGCCTCTCTGGCAGAATCAATCAATGTTTCCTTCAGAGTTTGCCACTGAATCTCCAAGGTTTGATTCCTGTTCTCAAACTTTAAAATGATTTTAAAAGGAATTACTTTAAAATGATCGAAATATACATTGAAATATACAGTAAAATATTACACATGTGCAAGACTATCATGTTCAACGCGTTTTATTTTACAGACGGGGATTGTAAAATATTCCGTTGAGCAATTATTTGAGTTGGAATCATTGGAATTATGGACGAAGCAGCCGAGACAATAAGGTCAGTGTGTTATGCCTGTTAAATGCATGAGATTTTCTGGCCATTTGTCAGTTCTGAAGGTGAAAAAACTCTTCAACCTCCGTATGAGACTTGCTAACTCATCCCCAGATGATAAGTCCTTTTTGTGAAAAACCAAGAATATCGTCGTTAGCGTCGAAGTA